>NC_137163.1:31353911-32553911 GCF_951394435.1 Stenella coeruleoalba
ATCTCATCATGAGAACACAGAGAAAAGGAAAACCATCAAGAAAGGAAGATGATTTTTCAGTTAATCCAAGTAAAGCACATTATTATTTTTTGACAGAGATGAATATTTAGTAAAGGAATATTTGGGAAAACTGTGAAAAACCCTTCATTTTCTTTGGTGAGCACATGCACATGTCTTAAGGCAAAAAGCACAGAAATCCCTATCTACAAGCTCTCCATTTCTGAACATGCTCAACAAAGAGTGCACTCAGATGGAACATCAGTTAGCTTTTTCTTTCATTGGGAATGTGCTTATTAACTGTTGTTCAAATAGTTTGTAGACATAACAGCCCTGGGAGTGAATGTGGCTTTGTATTTACAAGGTAGTCATTTGTTGTTATTTATAGTTCTTTTAATTTTCACCTTTTTACATTTAAATTTTCTTCCAAAGGTTATGATTAAAATAGGCACTACTTAAGAGAGGAAAAACTCCCTTTAATGTGGTTTTTTTTCACAAAGATTTTCAAGCTTCAGAAAGAATCTAGGGGTGCCCAATTTGTTCCTTTGTCAATTTTAAGGACATTTATAATTTGTTTTCCAAGAAAAACAATCATGGTGTCATTATGCAAAACTACGGCAGAGCCTCTTTTAGCAGAGGTCATCATTCTAAACAGATGTTCTTCCTTTCATCTGTTAGTTAAATGGCTCCAAAAAAGAGAAGTAAAGGGAATTAACATTTATTTAAAGTGTTAACAATACAAGACTCTGCTGGCTAATAGATGTTCATTTTCATATGTAATTCTCAAACTACTAATATCAGCATTATTATGGGTTGCTTCAAGCAGAATGGTTAAGGGGATAACTTTACTTTTACACACATTTGGGCTTGCATCTAAACTTTATGATTTATCAGCTATATAACCTTGAACAGATTACTTAAACTCTTTTTATCTCAAATTCATTTCCTTTTTTTAAACATACAGAAAATACTAGTACGCATGGCAAAAGCTTACTATAAAAATTAAACCATGGAATGTAGGCAGAGCTCTTAACACAGTACCTAATATACTTACTATTACTACTTTTCACTTCTCCGAGGGACAAAGTGAGGCATAAGACTCCACCCAGCAAGTAAGAAACAGTGTTATTTGAAACTCTGTCTTTTTTACCTCAGAAATTAATGCTTTTTGCGCTACACTGCAATAGGATAAGTGGTGACCAAATGCGATTTTGTGAAATATGATAGAGAAGAAAAATATTTTTCAGACTAGGGAGATGAAACTGGGTCTTTCTTCTAGAAATTACCATGCCAAGTGCACAACAGTCTCATCAAGATATTGTTACAAATACTAGGAATTTATTCATATAGTCATGCGTCTAAAAACAATTGAGTACCCCCCAAAAGACCCATACCACTGATGGAAATCCTCTCTGAAAGGAAGAGTCAAGGACAGAAAAAACATTCCCCACGAGGCCCCCTGCAAAACACTCATCCCATTCTAATGGAGGAGAAAATAACTCATCCCTTATCAACTCAGTATCCGTCGTAGAAATGACTGATTGTAGTCAATACTCCTGCAATATGTCAACATGCCAAAAAGGATCTTAAAAACATCAATCTTAAAGGAGAAGCCAAATCCAGTAAAGAAGGTATTGTCCCTCATGATCTGGGCACAATCCATGTCAAAGTAACTATCGTGTGTCTCCTCCTTCACCTCTTCTCAGCCATTATTAGGGCCAAAAAGCATGCAGCAAGGAGAACTACAAATAGACCACTGGGAATTAAAAGAAGCATTTATGGAAAGCCTAATGTTGCCTATTTATTGGCCAAAGAAAAAGAAATTTTAATTTTTAGAATTGAAATACAGATATTTAGAAACCAATCAGATTAGAAACCATCTGACTATTTTTCAAGATGAGAACTGGACCAGCCCCATCTTAGTTCGACCTTCAGTGTTCAATGTAGGTCCACACACACCAACAGCACCCTCTACTGTCCAGTAACACTGTGAAAAGAGCATTGGTCACATTTTCTGAAGAAACAAATCATTTAAAATTTTCAAATGAAAACCTTTCTGTCAAGCAATGAAAATTGATGATATATGTAGACAAATAGCAATGAAGCAAAATTGTTACTAGTTGGCAACTAACAGTCCATTCCAAAGAGAGAGGTTTCAAAAAGAGGAGGAAAGTTAAGAGGGAGGGGAGATGTGGTAGCCAACCTCCAAGATTACCCCCAACGATCCCTGTCTCCTGGTATTCACATCCTTGTGTCATCTCCTCACACACTGTACCAGGTGGGTCTGTGTGATCCATATATTGGATTATAAATGACACTGGCTCCATTTTCTTTGTGACGTCCCTCTATCATTTTCTCTCTCTCTCTTACGCACACAAACACACACACATGCACAAATACACAGACACACACACTCATCCTCCCCACCCCCTCATCACTTGCTCTGAGGAAAGCCATGTGTGGGCAGCCATATGGAGGATCTCACATGGTGAAGAGCTGAAGCCTCCTGCCAACAGCCACATGAATGAGCTGGGAAGGAAGCCCTCCAACCCCAGTCAAGCCTTCAGATGACTGCGGCCCCCACGGACCGCTTGACTGCAACCTCATGAGACACCCTGAGCCAGAAGTAAGAGGCTAAGACTCTCAGAAACTGTGTGAATTAGTAAGCTGTTAAAGAGATCCTCCAAGCTGTTAAGATCGGGAATAATTTGTTACATAAGAACCATCAACAAATACAATAGAGGAAAGGTGGGAGAACAATATGAGGAGACGTGGTATTAGGATAATCAAGTTACGACTGGAGAACACGAGAATTATTTAAGTTTCCCCTCTCATTTTTGTGCCATTTTTACTTGGGTTTTGTCAACCTCCATGCCCCCACGTTACATATTCTGACCTAAACGACAATATTTGTACTGAATGCTTTCTGACACAGCATTTTATTACACTGGGACAAACAAGTGTAAAGAATAATGATAAGAATGTTGCTTATCAGAGAGAAGAGATTTGAGAAGTGTGTGTGCATGTTTGCATGTATGTATATATACACATTTATATTCATACCTATGCATATATGCAGGCGTATGTGTGTTCTTCTCAAGTTTAGAAATGTAAAATAAAATTAATTTCACAACACAAAGCCTTACTGTGAATTGCCCCATAGAACCCTAGCAAAATTTAATTGAGCCCAATCGAAATCCCTGCTTAAACATATATTTCATCTCTGTGAAATGTAACTTTCGTAAATGATTTGAATGGGGGCAAATAAGAGATAATAATAAGGCAGTGTATATAGATGGTCAGCTAGAGAGTCATCTTTCATTAAGGGTGAAAAGCCATGAGAACCCTGGGCTTGAAGTCCTCTGAGTCTTGGGCATCAAACCTCACTTAATTATTATCACTACAGTATTTGGGCTAACATTGTACTCGTGGTTCAAATGTGAACATTAAATAATTGTAAAGAGGCCATCTAAGTCAAGGGTCTATGAATTTTTATGAAGGAGGGGACAGTGAGGCTAAATTGTGGGAAATTAACAAGGAAAATGTGGATACTCCTTATACAACTGGAAGAAAATTTATTATCTATTGAGGAAAGAAAAACCCCCGCCCCTTTAATGGACTTTCTCTGGTACCAGAAACTTAAGGCTACTACTCTTTTCATCTCCTCATTACGGTGTTTGGTTTAGGGTTTCTGTGTTTGCTCAAGCACCCAATGTCCTATGGTGAATATATAAGAAGTATAAGGCAAGTTTCTTTTACTCAAGGAAACCTTGATCTCATTTGGAAACCACACCTCCAGGAAGTAATCAGAGGACATACCAGATGGTATGTAATTTTTGCCTTAATTCAGTAGAAAAGGAGGTCATTGGTAGATCAGTGGTGACAGAATCCTAGAAAAAGATAACTCAGGTAGCCTCTGAAAAGTGAGTTGAACTTGGGAAAAGGAGAGAGACATTATTTCAGGTTAACATAGCTTCACACTACCTTACATTCCTGTCTATGAGAGGCAAAGTTTCTGTGGAATTAAGATGGTCAAGTCGCTCCATCACTTTATAGAGAGATATTAGAGCATCTTCTGAATTGTCAAGCATTGCAGCTGATGGCTCTTTACCCCATGGTTTTCCATCGTTCCTGCTTCAACTTTATTTTTATTCCACTCTTTCACTGTTATTAATATTACTACTACTAATAATAGCACCCATCCCCATGTATTAATCACCTACAATATGATCTATATGTTCATTTCATTTAATTCTCCCAAATATCCTATGATGTAAGTTTTATTATCCTCATTTCACAGATGAGAAAGCTGAGATACAAAATCATTAAATAACTTGCCCCAAGTTACACAGTCAGTAAGTTCACATTACTGTCTGATTCCATAATTCATGCCCCTCCCACTATGTTAAAACACCTCCTAGTCTTAAGGTTTGTTTAACTATGTTCACTCTCTCTCTTCCCATCTTCTGTTGCCATCACCAGTGCTGCAGAACACAAACAAGCAAAAACACAGACTAGATACTAGAGAGGGTTTGAGCAGAGAGACAAACTCTTGCTTCAAAACAGTCACAGTTGCTGGAATTAAGATGGCAGCCGGAATAGAAGCTGGTTAGAATGGAATAAAGGAGGGAACATATTTCCAGGTTTTAAGGTGGAGTTAGAAACAGACATCAGCCTCCGATTTCCTCACAATTGGTAATTACAAGAGGGCAGTGCTGTCAGAGCTGCCGGGAGTCAGAAGACCTTCACCTTCACCCATGGGGTCCTGGCTCTTCACAGGAGTGAAGGTTGACACAAGGCATTCTGTGTCAGACACCCTGCAGCGTCAGGGATGTGAATGGGGCAGCCTTCCGTAATTGGGATTTCCTTAAAAATATTGAACATTTTTCACTATTAAACACTATCTTCAAAATCCTAGGGCAATGTTCCAAGAGCTTTGATTCACCCTGAAATGATTTGGTTCTCAGAATGTTTCAATTTCTGGATTTAGCAACTCTGAGCTGTGGTGCAGAAAAATATATTTTGAAAAATCCTTGAAGCTAAGGGCTCAGGAGAGCCAAGTAGCCAGCTAGAAATTGCAGAATATTTCATTTCATTTACTGTTTCAGCATCAGGATTTCTGCATGATGGGTATCCAAACAAATATCGGACCAAAAAAAAACCCAAACCATTTTACGAATTAGATATCAGGATTCAACCTTTTTTTCGTATTTATCATTTTTAACAGAAAATGAACTGCTGCTGATGAGTGCTAATACCAATTCCTGTATGATCTATATGATCTGCATTCTCATTGTGCATATAAGCCAATCTGGAGCAGTCCCTGGCACACACCAAATACTCCATAAATGTTAGTTGTCATTTTTATTATTAAAATAAGGAAATACTTTTATAATCTTTTCTTGCATCAAAGAAACATATATTTGGCACTGAGAAATGAAGAAATCTGATTTTGAAGCAATCTGATTTGGGGGACCAGTTTTTAGTTCTACAATTAACAAACTGGGTTGACCTTATTCACTGATAGAAATTCCACTTTGCAAGCAATTTATTATGATTGTGGTATTATCTCTAACAGTTACTAAAACAGCTCTCTTAAAAATTATCAAAAACTTACTAACTGCAAAATCCAATATGCTATAGAATATAGTACTGAGTCATAGAATACAGGTATTAGAAAATGCCCCATTCGAGCTTCCCTCTCATTTCACTCACAAGTACCACACCACTACCATCTGATTGGTCCAAAATCTCTATTGGTTTTGCCTCAATTCACTTTTTCCAATCTATCTCCTCCTTTCAATAATCACTTCCTCAGCCCTAGTTGGATATCTCATTATCTCTCACCCAAACAATTAAGGTTGTTGCCTAACCTATATCTAGGCTCTTTCCCTTTCAATACATCTTGAGTATTGCCACCAACATTATTTTCTGAAACAGATCAAACCAATGTCACTCCGTTGCTGGAAAAGCTTCCTTTAGGTCTCTTCCACATGCTCCATAATGTCCGACTTTCTCAACCTATTATTTAAATTCCTTCACAACACAGCTTTTACTCACGTTTCTAGATTGAACTATATCTACAGCAATTTTTCTTACTGTTCTTGGAAACTGACCTTACTTGCTTATCTTTTTTTTGTTTGAATTTAATTTTATTTACTTTTTTATACAGCAGTTTCTTATTAGTCATCCATTTTATACACATCAGTGTATACATGTCAACCCCAATCTCCCAATTCATCTCACCACCACCACCACCCCTCGCCGCTTTCCCCACTTGGTGTCCATACGTTTGTTCTCTACATCTGTGTCTCAATTTCTGTCCTGCAAACCGGTTCATCTGTACCATTTTTCTAGGCTCCACATACATGCGTTAATATACGATATTTGTTTTTTTCTTTCTGTTTTTTTCTTTCTGACTTTCTTCACTCTGATAGTCTCTAGATGCACCCACTCTGATAGTCTCTAGATGCACCCACGTCTCTACAAATGACCCAATTTCGTTCCTTATTATGGCTGAATAATATTCCATTGTATAAATGTACTACATCTTCTTGATCCATTCATCTGTCGATGGGCATTTAGGTTGCTTCCATGACCTGGCTATTGTAAATAGTGCTGCAATGAACATTGGGGTGCATGTGTCTTTTTGAATTATGGTTTTCTCTGGGTATATGCCCAGTAGTGGGATTGCTGGGTCATATGGTAATTCTATTTTTAGTTTTTTAAGGAACCTCCATACTGTTCTCCATAGTGGCTGTATCAATTTACATTCCCACCAACAGTGCAAGAGGGTTCCCTTTTCTCCACACCCTCTCCAGCATTTGTTGCTTGTAGATTTTCTGATGATGCCCATTCTAAATGGTGTGAAGTGATACCTCATTGTAGATTAGATTTGCATTTCTCTAATAATTAGTGATGTTGAGCAGCTTTTCGTGTGCTTCTTGACCATCTGTAGCTTTGTAGTATAGTCTGAAGTCAGGGAGTCTGATTCCTTCAGCTCCGTTTTTTTCCCTCAAGGCTGCTTTGGCTATTCGGAGTCTTTTGTGTCTCCATATAAATTTTAAGATTTTTTGTTCTAGTTCTGTAAAAAATGCCATTGGTAATTTGATAGGGATTGCACTGAATCTGTAGATTGCTTTGGGTAGTATAGTCATTTTCACAATATTGATTCTTCCAATCCAAGAACATGGTATATCTCTCCATCTGTTGGTATCATCTTTAATTTCTTTCATCAGTGTCTTATAGTTTTCTGCATATAGGTCTTTTGTCTCCCTAGGTAGGTTTATTCCTAGGTATTTTATTATTTTTGTTGCAATGGTAAATGGGAGAGTTTCCTTAATTACTCTTTCAGATTTTTCATCATTAGTGTATAGGAATGCAAGAGATTTCTGTGCATTAATTTTGTATCCTGCAACTTTACCAAATTCATTGATTAGCTCTAGTAGTTTTCTGGTAGCATCTTTAGGATTTTCTATGTATAGTATCATGTCACCTGCAAACAGTGACAGTTTTACTTCTTCTTATCCAATTTGTATTCCTTTTATTTGTTTTTCTTCTCTGATTTCCGTGGCTAGGACTTCCAGTACTATGTTGAATAATAGTAGTGAGAGTGGACATCCTTGTCTTGTTCCTGATCTTAGAGGAAATGCTTTCAGTTTTTCACCATTGAGAATGATGTTTGCTGTGGGTTTGTCATATATGGCCTTTATGATGTTGAGGTAGGTTCCCCCTATGACCCCTTTCTGGAGAGTTTTTATCATAAATGGGTGTTGAATTTTGTCAAAAGCTTTTTCTGCATCTATTGAGATGATCATATGGTTTTTCTTCTTCAATATGTTAATATGGTGTATCACATTGATTGATTTGCATATATTGAAGAATCCTTGCATCCCTGGGATAAATCACACTTGATCATGGTGTATGATCCTTTTAATGTGTTGTTGGATTCTGTTTGCTAGTGTTTTGTTGAGGATTTTTGCATCTATATTCATCAGTGATATTGGTCTGTAATTTTCTTTTTTTGTAGTATCTTTGGTTTTGGTATCAGGCTTACTTGCTTATCTTAACATCTAGGTTGTTGGTTGGTTGGTTGGTTGGTTTTAATCTGTTAGGAAAGACTTGCCCTCTCTTCCCAATTCCCCTCCACCCTTTCAGTGTGTGTTAATTTCAATTCCAACCCTTTCTCTTTCAAGACATCTTCCCAAATTTTCTCTCTCTCTCTCTTTCTCCCTCCCTCTCTCATTTTCTCTCTTGCTCTCTCCCTCCCTTACCTCCCATAGCACTTCATTTATTCCTAAAATGTCTTATTTCTAAGAATAATGTTAAACATGCTTGAATCTGGGGTCACATTGGGATTCCTAGAAGGGAAGAACCACAGTGCATTCCTTTCATAGCACTCAATGTTGTATCTAGAACTGCCTATGAGTTCACAGAGTAGATAATTCATAATGCTTAATGAATGAAAATAACCTTATACTACTGTAGTTGAAAGTCAAAAATTACTCTGTAATGCAGATCTCCAGTACCACAGGTAAGTTTCATTGCATCCGGTAACCTGTTTGTCATCTCTTCATTGCTTGAATTCCCAGCAGTGAGCACAAAACTTGCCAAATAATAGACTTTTAAATGACTGTTGAATAAATGACTAGTGGAATGAATAAACAAAGTAGGAAACTAAGATGAATCATCGAATAATTTTAAGTAAACATGAATTGTCTCACTTGCACAGTTGAATGTACCTCCTGAATCAGGATCCAATAATTTTCCCAAAACATCTAATTAAGAAAATGATGCTAAAAGGAGTACTCAGAGTGGTTGTCTGTGCTGGTAATCACACTGGAAAATCCTGAACGTCAATTGGCAACTCAACAAATGAAGCAATGAGGTGTATTGAGGTCTTTCCTAGGTGGTTGAAGCCTGGGTCTCTCAGGAAACAAAGGACTGTATCAGGGGGCCAGTTTCAGAAACCAATATTTGGCATCACTTTGCTGAAGTAAGAAGAAGCCCATCCAGCTGTTGTCCTGAGAAAGAAGACCTATGAGAATAAGTCAAGAGCAAGAATAGAGTATGCAGCCGTATCAATGCACCATATATACACCTTCTGGCATCCTTCCCCAAAGCACCTAGTGTACTGTTCAGCACAGAAAGAGATAAAAAATGCTGTTGAGTATTTGCCTAGCCCAGTTCTATGTGGCCAAGAAAGGTGGGTAGCCTTTGGAAGGGATTCAAAAATGTCATTCACTGCCTGAAACTGTAGGGCTGATTCCCTTGAGAAACACAGATGTTCAGTCCAGTTGCCCATATTTTACCATGGGGAAGGTATGAATCACTTCCCACATTTCTTTCATTTCTTCCCATTTACTAAAGCCGTTTCAGTCCACACAAATGCCTAAGATTTGGAAGATTAGCAGCTCCCTTGCTAATATTCACTTTGGATGTAACATTGGCATGACAGTTTTGAGATGGAAAAAAATTAAGAAAATCATCAAAAAGACATATCAGCACGGGATGAATGAAAGAAAGAGGGTGAACTATTATTAGGGAAACAAACATGTTTGCATCATGCTTTTGCACACACAGTCTCTAACATAATAAATCATGTAGCTCCCTAAATTAATATTTTATCCTCCCTCATTTTTCAACTACTTGAAAGTAGTATATGCATGGGTTGGTGCCGTGCCTAAGAGTGAGCAGTTAAATGAACTTTCTCTAATTCCTCACCATTCTGTATTCCAAGCAACATTTTACTTAATTTTGTCCTGACAGTAAAGAGTTTGTTTCCTACTCTTTCCTCCTTTTTCTTGCCATTTTAAAACAGAGCTGCAGCTAAAGTGAGAGGATGATAATAGTCCTGCCAAATAGCAATACTGCACATGGTCAAGGTCACAGTCATGAATAAATCTTCGACTTAACATACTCACTATTAATATTTATTGATGATGAATAAAGTCAATGAGGTGAGCTATAAATGCCCCATCATATCCAGCAGCTCTATAGACGGATTCCCCAAAAAACCTATCATTTCTTCCTAGGATGTTTCCTTCCTTCTTTATCCTTTCCCATGGCTGTTTCCCGGAAAGATTTTTTCCTTTCCTCAAATCAAAATTTCATCTTTTAGAAATCAAGCAACAGAAGAACTGAGAAGTATTTTAATTTTGATCTGCCCAGTTTTATATCCAGATGAGATATACTCAACTACAGAATTTTGAGACTCTTTGGCTCTCTAAATGAGATGCTAACTTAGATTACATCTCCAGGGATTTTTCTTTTCTGCTGTCATATTACCAGGACAGATGGTCACTCTAGCAACAAGGGCATAATCACCCGAGAAGAAAGACCAATGTGATCCAGAAAATTTGGGGGAAACTTCATGCTGCATGAAAGAGATAGGATTTGAGCTAGATCTGAAGGATAAAATTGGGAGTAACAGGATTTGGTGGTTCAGGTAAGTGTCCAGACATGGTGAGGCTGGGTTTCCCAGTGTAGTTTAAGATGGACAGATATGGGAAAATGCCAGACAGGACGAAAGAGCACAAAGATAAAACAACAGGGATAGTAAAATAGATTTCACATTTTCTGTCAACTCAAATCAGTTGAAATAGCTTCCAAGAGCCAATATCTGGTCTCAATTATGAACTGTGTGCTATAATCATTTAGCAACGTCAGCCGTGAGTATGGGAAGGGAGCACAGCAAGCCAACTACCACTTACAATATTTGTCATCCATATTGGATGGCTTTATTGAGTCTTTAATACCTTGGTAAGAATAATCTTAAAAAAAATTAAACTTGATTTCATGTAAGACATTTGTTGATTTTATTTGATTCTTAAAGGCA
The DNA here is from genome assembly GCF_951394435.1 of Stenella coeruleoalba. Taxonomy (NCBI): domain Eukaryota; kingdom Metazoa; phylum Chordata; class Mammalia; order Artiodactyla; family Delphinidae; genus Stenella; species Stenella coeruleoalba. The sequence goes on from NC_137163.1 coordinate 31,364,746, forward strand.
AGAATTAGTCAAAGGTATACTTTTCGTGGATAAGAAAGAACACCTTAACAATAGCCTATACAAAATGACCCACATCATACTGGAAAAGTTAAACTCTCTTGCAGAACATTCCTAAAAAAAGATGAAAAAGTTGTTGGGAGAGAGGGCACAGACTGGCATACTCTGTTAAAATATTAATGTTGATAAACATTCATTTATTTAGATTTAATATAAAGCATAGAAAATAGATTGTAGAAATAGGAAGGAAGCTGTGCCCCTAAGGTAAAATGCAGTTTTATAGTTATGAAAATTTAATTTGACTGCTTTTCCAATAATTGCTCATATATGTAGCAGCAGCATGCCGGCAAGATAACGGTCAATCAAATGGACGTCACCCTGTAAATGCTCTTTAAAAGCCTGTGCTGTGTTTCCTGGTGGGAGAATGGCAATGCTTCCAATTGTTAAAAGATGCCCAGCTGAAAAGCAGAATAAGAAATTGGACAGTAGGAAATCTTTATATATTGCCATTTCCCTCCCTCTCTCAAATTAAATTCCTGTTGGGAGCTGGAACTATTTTTTTTTTCTTCCTGAAAATAGAAAATCTGTCACATCATAAACCAAACCTTGAGCATAGAATGTGTGCGGTTCTCTTCTTAAAATTCTGTTTGTGGTCAAGAAAAATTAGGATATGTTACGAATATGGGCTGGGCAAATATTTCTTTCATAGGTGAGTAAAGGACGGCAGTAGGTCCCTCAATGTATGAAAAATTTCCCTGGATCCTGTTTGAAGAACAGCAGCAGAAAGCTTCCTCTCTGTCTCTGTCGCCCTCTGAGCCTCCTCTAATTCCTCTCTTCCTTTTGTTCTCTTCCTCGTTCCCTATTTCCCACACTCTTCATGACCGTTGAGAAAACGCCATTAATAACTGGTACAAAGAATCGTGCTCGGTGCATGGAGATAAACTGGGGATGACAAAATATCAACTTCCTGCTCCTCAATTGAAAGCCCTATCTGTACAACTGGTAATTACTTTTAATTTAATTAGGACTCCTGGTATTGTTTCTATCTCATAGATTACACTATAACGTGTAATGTGTTAAAGCAACAAGACAAATTGAGGCGAGGAAACACAGAAAATATTACCTTTTTGTCTATAAATAATACCACAGTTTAACTCTTCAAAAAGCCCTCAGGTAGCTTTACTATGGGCTAATTATTATTTTCCATATTCTTTTGGCTTAAGTAAGCAAAAATCTTATATAATCTAATGAAAAACTACATCTTGTGGCTCTTTGAAAAGAATTTTTTGAACTCTACATTTCTCCTTTCCTTTCTCAGGCAGAACAAATAAATGATTTATGCTGTTGCTTGCTAAAACAAAACTCATATGACTGGAAAGAACAATGCTTGGTGCTAGAGAGAGAACATGACACTGACTCTTAAATGTCGGGGTGTGAGGGTGGCTTTGGAAAGGCACCGTTTTTAGGCAGAAACACACTGTGAAAAAGACAAGGAAGCCCAGCTGAGATCTTTGCTGACTCAAAGGAGTATGAGGGATCCATTTCTTTGTGAAAGACATACATTCTGAGTTTCTATATGGAATTCGCAAATCGTGAACTACTAAATGACCTCAGATGACCATCTACATAGTTCAATTGTATAATAAGGAGTGTTGATTAGGACTCTGAAGATCTCTCTTTTCAAATTGCTAAACTACAGAACAGGTAGTGAAATGAGGTGAGAGAGAGAGACAGACAGACAGAAACACAGAGATACAGAGCAACAGAGAGAAAATATAGGGGTACAAATACAAGCAGACAGATGCCTCCGTTGAAAGAAGATTCCCCACACTGAGCTTGCAATTGCTGTGCACTTAAATGAAAAAGTCTGAGTGAATGGCAAGGTAAAATATGATTGTAAACTTCTCTAATAATATTTCACCTTTTCATCTTGTAAATTAGAGGTGGAGACTTACTAGCGTAGGTAGATTTACTGGCCTAACAAAAACTTACCTGCAAATTTCATAGCACACAGAAAACAAACAGACCTCCCCATCAAAAGCTTGTCCTTTTCTAGAATTAGAGGTACATGTTCACAGATAATTTTAGAACCCAAAGACCTTAAATATCATCTCGTACAATAACCCCACTTTATATAGGGCAAAACAAAATTCTCAAAAAGGAAATTAGAGTATATATCCCAGCAAGGCAGAGCAATCCCGAGGACCAAATTCTCTTTTTCAATCCAGAGGTTTTTTCCCTACACAACATTGTCAACTACAGTTCAAACTAGTGAACTTCAGAGGCTTAACAGAAGTTACCCAAAATTAAATAATACCTATTTTTAGTCCCAAATTTCCTGTCATTCCAAGAGAGAAAAGCACTTAAGTTCACCTGCATGGCTGAGCTGATTATCATAGTGTGTCGGTGTCTAGAACAGTTCCTCTCTGGCAACCTGGTATCCACAGTCTGGCATAAAGGTACAGCTGTTGCCCTATTTGCAGCCCAAGAAAATAGCACTGGCAGCCACTTCCTGAAAGACAGAAGACTTTTGGAGAAATGGCAGTGTTCTCTTGCGAAAATAGCAAACCATCATCTGGGTAAATTCAGGAAAGCTTATGACTTCTGCCCAAGTGAAATTGTGCAGTGATGATGGCAAGTCAGTACTGTGTTGGGATAGAGATCTAGATAAAGGTCAATTTAGATTTAAAGAAGATATAGAGAGTGGTAGGTGTTCAGAATAGGAAACAATTCCTTAGGCAAGCTATGACTTTTCTTTCTTCAAACATTCACATAATTCTTGTTAAATAGACAACTGTAAAATGGTATCTTTGAAAGTATAATTATATTTTCAAATAAAGCCACATAGCTATACACATACTTCTGGGTAAAGTTACGTACCATTTTACAAAGAGGTAGGACGGGAAGTGGGAGGAAAGGTAATGGATAGGAGTGGGGTTGAGGCTGAGTCATATTATGGATAAATATCCCTTTTGCTGTTTAGCATAGCATATTGATGCCCTACAGATCTGGGGATAAAGTAAATACAGTGCCTGTCCCCATGGAGCAAACAGTCAGGCAGCAAAGCTGAGTAGGTAACACTGGGCAGGGGTGAGGGGAGCAAGGGGACAATTATTAATTTAAAAACTTGTTACGATAACTGAGAAAGGAGAGTCTCATAGAACATGATTCTAATAAATTCCCACAAAGCTTTATGGAACTAGAACATAATATTGAAATACATCCTAATTTCTTCCTGTGAGATTGTGTACAAGTCATGCTAAGAATGAAAATGAAACTCTTGTTAGTTTCTTGCTAGTAGTTGGGAATTCACTGAGGTCTTCACCTCTCATGCACTAGCAAAGGAGAGAAATAAGATTTCCCACCAAGAAATCAAGAATGATATCAACTGTGGAGCAAAGCAGAGATGTGTAAAGTCACACCAAGGAGAAAAAGTGATTCTCAAGTCAGCAAGACTGGACTGTATCCTGCTTCAATAAACAAAACTATCTGAAAAATAAAATAGCAACTAATAAAGATTCAGTCAGCAAAGAACACATACAAAAGGAGAATCATAGAGCAAACGCTGGCTGTACCTACTTAAGCACTGTCCAAAAGAAAGGGGGTTTGGGATGTCAGTGTGTCCTTGCCAAATAGGACGGAAGGCCATCTCGAGCATGAGGATGAATGCATGGAGATAAAAATCAAAAGATTCAGCAGATTTCAGGTCCCATTAGCAGTAAACTTCTTACCCTGAAATGGATGCATCAGAATGTCTTTTCTTGATTTTTTTAAAGTTCAGTTTATCTAACACTACATCTTCATCTTATTTTTCTATCCTAAGTTACCTTCTGATACACATTAGATCTGTCTGGAGGGATAAAATATCCTGATATACCAAGTCAAGTTTTCCCATTTGTGTGACCATGTTATTTCTTCCATTCTCTGTTTGGTCCTTATTGATCTGCTTTCTGTATGTGTCTAGGAACTGTAGGAAAGCAGGGCCTATGATGGGAAAATGTGGAAGGGGAATGACAGTTTGATCTGCTAAAAATTGTATTTGGTGGCAGTAGCCCAATCTTGCCCATATGTCTTCACAATAATTTGTATTGCTCAAGAATCTACCATGGCTCCCTATCACCTATCATAGATGATTAGAATCTTAGTGCTGAAAAACATTTGTAATCGTCTAGCAGGAACACACCACTCTATGGAGAAAGAAAATGAGGCATAGAGAAGTTAAATCCTTTGCCTATGACAAAACTCTGCTCAGTCTAGAAATATAGATCAGTGTTCTTTCAGCACCAGGTACTGCTGCCTCCAAAGCCTGTTTTCTGGAGAAGAACCTGAGCCACAGGTGTGGCGGATGGGAGGGTCCTAGAGAGGAGTCTTTGTGTGAGATTGTAGAGGTTCACTTTGACCCTGGCTTCTAAGTCAGAAGAAAGCATTGACCTTTTCTTCAGCAAACCAAAGATGCCTCTTTCTTGGGTTATGTCCAGTCCAAGAAGAGTCCCCTCTGAATTCAGCCCCTCACTACAATCTGCATTCATTGGATCAGTCAACCCCAGAGACTGAGTTGGAACTTGACTAAGGAACCCCTACTCTGAACCAGGCAGGTGAAGCCTGACATCTGAAGGTGACCAGTGGATTGCAGAGACAGGGACTGATGGAGACATATTTTGAGAGAAGCTCAGCATCTGTATGGAAAAAATTAGCATCTGGAGCAAAAAATTAATCTCCTGTGGCTTCAAGTGGATATTATAGTAAACATGCTACCTGGAACCACTGCCAACTCCCACTTAATGGAGAAGGAATAGGATGAACTCAAAAGTATCACTTACAAGAGAAAATAAAGGATGCTAAGGAGATTTACTAGAAGGGTGGGATGAAATCCACCAACCAAAGGAGGAGGATGTGGCTGAGGCCTTTAGACTAACTTAATAGATTGGTCTTGGGAGGGAGTATCATATAATAGAGCCATAGTGCATGGCTACTTATGGATTGGCTTTAGGAAGATGACAAGCTCTAATGAAAACCAAATTTTCAAGCCAGAGGAATATTCAGGAATATATGTAGATTTACCACAAAAGGACAGCAATCTGTATGCAGGACTTCCAGGAATATCTGTAGGTGACGTTAAACCTTTCAGTCCTGTGTGCACACGTACACTGAAATGCACATGTCCCAGATTCACTCTTCACTGGATGGATACCATGGAGAAAAAACTGCTGGCATTCCCTGTTACAAAGAATGGCTCATTGCGTTACGTTGATGCTTCACTGTGGCACATCTAAAGAGCGTTTTAGTGAGGAATGTGGAGTCCCTAGCATTGCTGGGCCTCTGCGCCTCAGACCACTCTCTTCTGCCTTCAAAGAATACTCACTCCCCAAATGCACAGCTTCTTCCTCGGACCTCAGCTTCTCAGCAGCAAACACCGACTTTCCTGGTAATCTTTATTCTTTATCTGCTATTCACTGATCTATATTATTTCTTCTTGTTTTTAATTAAATGTAGTTAAATGAAGAAATAAGTCACCTTTACCACTGAATCAGTATCACCATGTTAAACCCAAATTATCTTACTAAGGCATCAGTCTCAAATTCAAGAGTGTCTATAGTTATCTCACTACTTGAATCATGTTTATTTTCTATTCCTCTAACCTATCTCATTACCTTCTGAAAAAGCTGTGATCATAAGAAATGGCCTTTTTTCTCTTTCCACCACAATACCAAAACCACTTCTAACTGAGAGTGGCCTTCTTATGTGTAGGTGGTGCTCCAGTTCACCAGAGTATCCAGATCTCTAATGAGTTACACCCTATTTGCTTCTCTCATTTGTGTTACTAGCCAGGCCTTGGAGGCATTTGAGTTTGTGGTCCTTGGCCTCTTAGAGCAATGATTTTTCAAGCTGGGGTCCTTGGAAAGTTTAGTTGATAGACAAAAATTCATCACCTTTACTAAAAAAAAAGTGACTCAAAATGACTGTCTTGCTCAAAACTGTCTCATATGAAGGGAAAGAAGGTTGTTTCTGTTTTAAAAGCTCTATACCCTTCAATATCCTTCAGGAAATCATCCTATTCTATTTAGGTTAGCAAGGGCAAATAATAACGATAATGAAGCTAATGATAATAAAACAACAGTAATTAACAACTGCTCATCACGTATTTTATGCAAGATCCTGTTCTATGCGTCTTTCTTAACTTGTTTAATCCTCATGAGACTCACATGAAGTAGAAACTATAATTGTCCACATATTACAGATGAAGAAACTATACATAAGGTACTGCAATTAAATGGGCACTAGCCCATCCTCAAATCAATCAATGTGATACACCACATTAACAAAACGAAGGATAAAAATCATATAATCATTTCAATAAATGCAGAAAACGCATCTGACAAAATTCAACATCAATTTATAATAAAACTCTCAACAAAGTGGGTATAGAGAGAACATACCTTAACATAACAAAGGCCATATATGACAAGTTCACAGCTAACATCATACTCAGTGGTGAAAAGCTGAAAGCTTTTCCTCTAAGATCAGGAACAAGACAAGGATGCCCTCTTGCCACTTTTATTCAACATAGTGTTGGAAGTCCTAGACAGAGCTATTAAGGAAGAAAAAGGAATAAAAGCATCCAAATTGGAAAGGAAGAAGTAAACCTGTCACTATTTATGGATGACATGATTTTATATACAGAAAATCCTTAAAACTCCACCAAAAAGCTGTTAGAACTAATAAATAAATTTATTAAAGTTTCAGGGTCCAAAATCAATATACAAAAATTGGTTGCATTTATTTTTTACCATTTTTTAAATTGAAGTATAGGTAATTTACAACACTGCATTAGTTTCAGGTGTATAGCAAAGTGATTCGGTTACATATATATGTATATATGTGTATATATAGATATATATATATATAAAACTTTTTCAGATTCTTTTCCATTATAGGTTATTACAAGATATTGAATATAGTTCCCTGTGCTATAGAGTAGGTCCTTGTTTACCTATCTTATATATAGTAGTGTGAAGTTGGTTGCATTCCTATACACTAAAAAAAAACTATCAAAAAGAAAAATTAAGAAAACAATCCCGTTTACAATTGGATCAGAAAAAGTAAATACCTAGGATTAAGTTTAAACAAGAAGGTGAAAGATCTATACACTGAAAACTATAAGACACTGATGAACAAAACTGAAAAAGACATAAAATAAATGGAAAAATATTCCATTCTCATAGAGCTAAAGAATTTATATTGTTAAAATGTCCATACTATCCAAAGCAATCTACAAATTCAATGCAATCTCTTCAAAATTTCAATAGCACTTTTCACAGAAATAGAAAAAACAATCCTAAAAATTTTATGGAACCAAAAAGACCCCAAATAGTCAAAGCAATCTTGAGAAAGAATCTTGAGAAAAAAGAATACAAAGCTAGAGTAATCAAAACAGCATGGTACTGGCATAAAAACAGACACATAGATCAATGAAACAGAAGAGAGAGCCCAGAAATAAATCCATATATGGCCAATTAATTTACTACAAAGTAGGCAAGATTATACAATGGAGAAAGGACAGTCTTTTCAATAAATGGTGTTGGGAAAACTGGACAGCCACATGCAAAGGAATGAAACTAGACCACTATCTTACACCATACACAAAAATTAACTTAATATGGATTAAGGACTTGAATGTAAGACCTGAAATTATAAAATTCCTAGAAGAAAACCTAGGTGTTAAGCTACTTGACATTGGTCTTGGTGATGATTTTTTTAATCTGACTCCACAAACAAAGGCAAAAAAAAGCAAATATAAACAAGTTGGACTACATCAAAGTAAAAAACTTTGACACAGCAAAGGAAACCATCAACACAATGAAAATGCAACCTACTAAATGGGACAAAATATTTGCCAATCATATATCTGATGAGGGGCTAATATCCAAAATATATAAAGAACTCAGACAACTCAACAGCAAAAAAATAATCTCATTAAAAATGGGCAGAGGATCTGAGTAGACAATTTTCCAAAGAAGACATTCAGATGGCCAACAGGCACATGAAAAATGCTCAACATCACTAGTCAGCAGGGAAATGCAAATCAAAATCACAGTGAGATATCACTTCACACCTGTTAGAATTGGCTATTATGAAAAGGACAACAAATAACAAGTGTTGGCAAGGGTGTGGAGAAAAGAGAACCCTCATGCACTGTTGGTGAGAAAGTAAATTTGTATTGTCACTATGGTATGGAGGTTTCTCAAAAAATTAAAAACAGAACTACCATATGATCCAGCATTTCCACTTCTGGATATTTTTGAAAGAAAATGAAAACACTAATTTGTAAATATATATGCACCCTAATGTCCATTGCAGCAACATTTACAATAACCAAGATGTGGAACCAACCTAAGTGTCCATCCATGGGTGAATGGTTAAAGAAGATGTGGTATATATAAATACAATGGAATACTACTTAACCATAAAAAATGAAATCTTAACCACTTGTGACAACTTGGATGGATCTTGAGGGTATCATGCGAGAAAGACAAATACCTAATGATTTAACTTATGTGTGGAATCTAAAAAAACAAAATGAATGAACTAAACAAAACCTTGTTTGTTGCCTTTATCTTTGTTTTGTAGACACTGTACTCTACAGCTAGATTTGTCTTTCAGTACTACAAAGGAGAGACCAATTCTTGAAGCCGGTCCCTATATATGTCACTTCATAATATTAAAGGATCACTCCCAGTCCTATCCTTACAATTAACAAGGAGTATGTATTTCTGCCCAGGAGAGATAGTCCTGGGAAAGGAACAAGCCCTTGGGGCCAGAGAGACCAAAAGCAGCAGAAGAGGGTGACAAACAGCCTACTTCACAATTTTCCAGAACTCCTTGAGAATCTTGCCTTATTCCTCTATGTGCTTAAAATAATGCCTCAGGAATGTTTTGTACCCAATAATTTTTTAAATTTATTTTTTTAAATTTATTTTACTTATTTATTTTTGGCTGTGTTGGGTCTTCGCTGCTGCATGAAGGCTTTCTCTAGTTGCAGTGAATGGGGGCTAGTCTTCATTGTGGTGCGCAGGCTTCTCATTGCGGTGGCTTCTCTTGTTGCGGATCACGGGCTCCGGGTGCACGGGCTTCAGTAGTTGTGGCTCACGGGCTCTAGAGTGCAGGTGCAGTAGCTGTGGCGCACAGGTTTAATTGCTCCGCGGCATGTGAGATCTTCCCGGACCAGGGCTCAAACCTGTGTCCCCTGCATTGACAGGCGGATTCTTAACCACTGTGCCACCAGGGAAGCCCTATACTCGATAATTTAAGAAGTAAAATAAAGTTGGCCAGTAGCATCATCTTCTTATATGAAGGAGAACGTGTTTTCTTCCAAAGAGAATTTTACACTATTTATCCTCTTTTTTAAAAAATACATTTCAATTTGGTAACTTGGAAAAATGCAAAGTATCTTAGAGTCTTTTAATTATTTGCTTTCAGTGAAAATGAAACGTAAACAAAACAAAACCAAAGGGGGAAGTGACCTTTAAATCATATGGAAAATAACATATTTTTCTTTTATTCCTTCAATACAAAGATGAATAGAGCATTATTCCTGTCCTTCAGAAACACACAGTCTAATAATGAAGGGGGAGAAAAGATTAAAAGCAGCCATCAAATTAAACATTTTGTACCTTAACTGAGTTGCCCATCATTTCTCACCTGCCAAATAGGAATAATAAGAACTGTTTTACTGAGTGGTTGCCAGGGTTAAGGAAAATTACAGATTTGAAAATGCATGTGTCTGGCACATAGTAGGTACTCAGAAAATGAGTTTTAAATACACTTGTAAAGGTCAAGTGTTTACTACAGTGTGATTTACCGGGGCAATGCTAGAAGTTAAAAAAGAGATAGGTGTATTTCCAACTATATTTTAGAAATTTAACTGGGAAGCTTCCCTTGAATATTCATTTTGTCACTGTTTATTATAGCTTTCACTAGTCATGAAGTAGTCATGAGATTAGAAATGCACTGCCTTGTCTTAGTTCTCCGGAACAAGTTTCATAAATGTAGAGATATATTACTTGGATAATTCTGCTACATCACATTTCTATTAAGTACATTTATAAAACTTAATTAGTAACAATATACACAGTTTGGCAAGTAGTTACTGAAACAGCTGTATAGTTTTGTGAAATAGATTTGGTACACAGATAATGTAATCATTTAATGGGTCAATTTCAATTACACTTTTCTACTAGGCACCCTGGAAATAGACTTCTTTAACATAGGGACATTAGTCTTTTCCATATTCCTACATATATTTCAGATCCATGGATGGAGCTGAAACTAAATTTAATAAATCTTTTCTTCATTTTCAGCCAAATGTCCTCCGTTTGATGGATATTAATGACAAAGCAGCTTATAACTCTCACAAATGTTAAAAACTTAAGACAAAATACTTTGTTGCATGTTCACAATATTTTGAAAGGACTTTGAGATCCTTTAGAATACAGTTTAGAAGATGAATCAACAGCCAACCTATTAAATATTGTGATAACATATCTCGAAGGAAGACCACGTAAGCCCTTCAGCGTTACTCATATCGATTTATGAAATGAGAGCCGCATATGCTATGGCAGGCAGTTTTCATTCTTTTCCAGTGTTCACCCATTTGGTGGTGTGGATGTGGCAGAGTATTCATAATGGATAAGTGTACAATGGCACATGGGGGTCTTAGGTAAAGGAACAATGACAGCTCTAAAAAAGAGAGAGAGGTTTTATTTTTTCCATTCAATTTCAACTTTTTTAAAACCAAGACATTGTTTCTTTCCTGCCATTTGGGGTGGGCCTTTGGGTACAAGTGTAATAGCTTAAAAACCAGCTACTTCCTGAGCTAAATATGTGCAGCTTATATAAATTCCACCAAGGGGCCATGTTCCCAGTCGCCCTTTTTCCGAAAACACAGGGAAAGATGCATTACTCAAGGTTTCACGTTTAACAAAAGAAAAGAAAAAAATTGTTTACTTTGGCTTTTCTTTTTCTTTTTCATCTTTATGAATGTGTGTAAGAGAAAGAAAGACTGTTTTTCCTCTCAGTCATACTCTGCCATTGGAGGTAAATGTTCATGAAAAGAGGCTTGGTCCAACCCCAGGAAATCACTTGGGGGTAATTACCACTTGGCACTAGAGTGACATTTAACAAGCTTGCCTTTTTCTACTGAGAGATGAAATAGTCAAGCATGGCTTTCATTGAATGCCAAACTGGACTTTCCTTATTCAGGCAGGTTTTCACATTGGTCTTGGTTCAGATTAGTTGGAGGGGCAATTCAGAAGTTAAGAAAGTAGACTTGGTAATTTAACAGACTAGAGAATATTAATTCAACAATCCCAAACTGTTATTTTGCGTACTTGCTGTACTTGCCATTATATGGGAATGCCTGCCTTCTCTGAAGAGGACTAAATACAACATTGAAAGTAAGATAATTAACACACATCAGTTAACTACATGTATTGGTGTTTATATATGTCACACATACATACACACACATACACATACATATACACATACATACATCTCCTTTCTTATATGCACACTGCTCACTACTTGGAATCCTTGGGTGTTTAGACAATTGGGTTCCCCCCTACAAATTCGCCTTTCGGGACACTTCTTTTGTTATTTTGGGGTGTGGCTCTTAGGATAGATAGTAATAAAATAAAAGTTGAGCTGAGCATGTGATAAAAGAGCAGAGAGAATCCTTAAACATAGCAGGAAAAAGAAGATAGAGTCAGAAGCCAAGAAAATAGAAATGGAGAGTAGATGGAAACCTGCAAAGAAAGGAGAGCTGATGGGAGGTGGCTGGGAGAGAGCCAGCCAAAGTTATATAGTTTTCAGATGGACACAAAACTCCAAAGAAATCCTGGGACTGTGTTTTTCAGCAATTTCAATCATGACGACGGCAGGGGTTGAACCTCCGTGATGTCAAGTATTCAAAATCAGATGCAGTTTAACAAGGACAATACAGCCCTTTGCTTGATATTTATTTACCAGGGAAAGGCTTCATAAACAACCAGGAACAATGTGTAACAAAGAAAGATCTGTGCTTATGTAAGCGCACATGCTTGTGTCTATGAGGAAATTGTTGTATCCTAGAGATTTCCTTCTCTGCATCCGCAGCACCCCTCCCTTCCTATATCCACTGCACCCCCAGCCAGATATGTGCCTTTTCCTTTCCTGCTCTTTGAAAAATGATGTTTGGGCAACATAGCTAGTCAGTAACCATTAATGGGTTAAGAGGGTTGGAAACTCATTTGATTTCATAGTTGACTGTTTGCATGACTACAGGTTAAGCTGTGATTAGATTTCCATTTACAGCTCCCTCATTTTCAGGCATTTAAAAATAACTCAGCCCTAAAAGATCCCTCTAAATTGATTGAACTGGAGCTTGCCAATGAGTCATAGATAACCCTCGACCTCAAAAACACAAACAAAAAGCAATACCAGAGTTGGGGGAGGGGAGCGTATCAACTCAAAGCTAATTTTTTTAAAGCTTTCTTATTCTAAAAAGAAAGAATCATTTTAGGAAGGCAAGCTAATAAATTTATGTCACTTCTGTATAACTGTTTTTAAGTTATTTTGCAAGGACCCCAAAAAAGGTAAAACATTCAACTGCTGCACTTGCTAAAGACAACACACACGCACACACACACACACACACACACACACACACACACGTGTCTGTCTGAATATAAATAGATAAGAATTCAATGGCCTCTTGGAGGTTGTGTAAGACATATTCAGTGTCAAAATGGGTGTTTTGTGACGGTCTGGTCTCTGAGGAAAATCCAAATAAGTTTCCAAGACCTCATAAAATATCCTTTTTGTCCTCCTTTTCCGACCTTAAATTCAAGGCTATTCAGGACACTTGCCGATTTGCCAATTTACAGCTGTAGAATTACGTAAGAGTGCAAGTTTTTTCAAAGCATTCAGAAAGTGACGTGGAAGTCCAGCAGGAGACCCCTGCTGGTGGCATCTCCTTAGACCTCCAGCACAATGCAGCCATTTTTCCTTCTACCCAGGCTCCTTAGAGAGGAACTGGTCTCTTGACCCATCCTATGACTTCTAGATTCCAATTTCCTAAAGCACTACAGCCTCTTATTATCGCATTTGATAGATTTAAAGTATTACTTTTCCTCATGCCAAGGAACACAATGATGCTTTCAATAAAGTTAAGACCAGTGTGAGTCACTACTGTTTACAGGCATATTTTTTACATATACTGGTATTTCTGTCATTTGGGAAGGTCACTTGTTAAGTAATTTTCCTTTGTGATGGAGGGGTTCATCCTTACCAAAAATAAGACGAATAAACCTGGGAATAGTAGAAAAAATAAGATACGGATTTAGTCTGGTAAAATGTTATTAACTAGGCCTACACTAATGCATAATTTGTGACAGTGTGTCCTGGGCTAGACTATAGATTAAGAAAAATCTTGCTATGCAAATTTTAAAAAGAAACCAAGACTGGGCTGGTGGTGAGGGGTTAGTGGAGTAGGAGGCATATTAAGCCTACTTATGAAACTTCTGAAAACATAAAACCTCTACTAGCAGCACGCTTCAGAACACGTGTTACACTTCCCACACTGGCACATACTTCGGAATCTACTGAAACAAGGTGAGGTGCTGCCTTCAAGGAGGTAGGATCCAGTTGACTCTGGACTGGCATGGATACGAATGGTTCGGATATTCAGATACAGGCAAAACCAACCTAGCTGTTGGTTTAAAAGTAGCTATGATAGAAATTAGTTTGGGTATTGAGTGGGAAACAATAATATGGTATTTAAACGTATATAATATATAACATTAAAAATATGCATATATATATGCCTGTGTACACACACTCACACACACAGACATAAAGTGAACGTCCCCAAAGCTATCCAGTAGTTGTAGAAATTAGGTGCTTCCCTGCAGCGTTGGTTCCCCAGGGTACAAATAAATCATGGTCACTTGCAGGAGGTGCTGCTTTTGATCAGCTCTCAGTCCAATAAGAACAGAAAACTCATTACTGAAAGTAACTCACTTTATAAAAATGTCTGCCTGGCGACTGGTTTAGTCCAACCCTCTATATGGACCAAGGAGTGGCATGTCATAGTCAGTAAAATGTGATAGTGGAAGTGCATAGACTCCTTCCAGCCTCTCCCAGGTCGTTGGTGATCGTTTACATGTAAATTTGAAGACAAGTGTGTTCTACTAAGGATCCACCTGCTTATTTTTACAGCTGCACATATCAAGTTCCTTTTCATTTTTAGGTCTAACATTTTAGGCTGTCCAGTTTAACGTGTGAAAATATTACTGTGATTACATACTTTATTTCAATGCCTTTTTGATATTTTTCCTTAGGTACTATTTATATCATTGCATTATTTAGTCCTCTAACCTTAAAAATTAAGCAAACTTCTAATACCTTCCCGTTTTAAAAAATCTCATTCAGTCTATACATCTAACTGGGTTAGAAACTCATAGTAAGAAGAGTAACAGGTACAATTTCTTAAACATTTACATTGTGCCAATGCCATTACAGGAACTTGACATAAATTGATCCCAGCTTTACAAACCCATTTCATAGATGAGGATGCCAAAGCTCAGAAAATAATAATAATGTTCACATGCAAATAACTAGTCATTGGCAAGTCCAATGTGAAAGCTCTGATCTGCGACACTCCAGAGGCCATCTTCCCATTGTGACCATTCAGTCACTGTCTTCAAGTCACTTCCACTGCTCTTCCTAAAGTGGGGAAAGGATTGACTTCATAGCTCAATGTCTGCCATCACCTTTCAATTATCCAGGATCTATTTTCCAATTTCTAAATTATCCATGCCTTTTATTGATCTTTCTGTTTCATATTATTTGCTTTTTATATATTCAATGTCTTATTAGTAAGTTTCCTGGGCCATGAAATATAGAAGGACTGAAGTTGGAAATCAGTGAATATTCTTATTCAAAATTCTAAAGCAATTCTAATGTAGAAGAATGATGAGATAAGGACTAAAGTGGGCTCTGAGTGTTACCTGTGCATTCCTGCCCTTGGTTCCTCCTAAGATAAAGAAGCATGCACTACTGCCATATGTAGCTGTTTATTTTATTTAGCACAAACACACACACACACACACACACACACACACACACACACACACGCCATTTACTATGTGTTAGGCATTATTCTAACACCTTTACAAATATTAACTTATTTAATCCTCGTAACAACCCCATATGGTAGGTAACTATTACTCTCATTTTACACATGAGGAAATGAAACTCAGAAAAGAATAGGTGGGTTTCCCCATGTTACACAGACATTAGCTGGCAGTTGTGGAATTCACATGCAGGTATTCTCACACTAGCATCAGACTAGCTTTTAACTCAGGCAGAAAACTGTTGGTTGCTAATTCATTGACATCACCTCTTCTCAGGGTATGTAATTCATGGACCCTCTCAGCTTGGGACTGGGGGTCCATGGGGATGGTGCATTCACCATCAAGTGATGTGTTTGAGTATATGTTTACCTCATATCCACTGTTGTTAGAAAGTGGGAAAATACACCAAAAATAATGTCACTTGCTCAGGTGTGCTCATGCCTTTTTTATAATATGCTGCCTAAGAGTAGGAAAACATGCCTGGCATCACAGCTTTACTACATTTTTTCTGGCTCTAATGCTTCTCCACTGTGCCATGAAAATTCAGGTTTATAGCTTCATCACTGGATGGAGATCTGTCTTATTCATCTTTTATTTCTATAACTAGCACAGTTCTTGGCTCGTAGTAGAAGCTCAATAAATATTGATTTGAAATAATGAACAGAACTATGTGAAAACCCAATAAAGGTTATCATTCTTAAACCTACTCTTATGGTTTTTCATATGAAATGAATTAATGTCTCTGTTTTTCACCAGAAATTAAATTCTATATGTTTAAATCAGAAAGTATATCACATCTTGCCAAACTCCTATACCATTTTTCCCTGTTCCTGAAATTTTCTTCATTATTGCTGACATTTTACCTATGATAATATTCTCAGCAAAGAAAACAGAATAGCCAAGCAGCTGTTAATAGCCTTTGAAATGAATCAATTTACTGTCATAGCAACCAAAATTTACAAAACAGATCAATTTAAAAAAAAGATTTAAATTCAAACTAGGAAGTGAATGTTCCTAGAAAAAAAGAGATAAACTATTCCATTTTTCAAAAAGGTACAACGATAAGCCTTTTTCTGCCTCCGACAGATTTTCCAAAGTAAAGAATACAACCTATCCAGAGTTGAAATTGCATCCAGGAATTGGGGAAAGGTAAAGAAACAATAATGATACCCAAGTGCCAGCAAATTTGTAGATGTGAGTCCCCGCCCTGCCCCTATGGGCACTTTACTCCCATTCATGCTTTAGCTCTCAAATCATCCTACAAGTTCCAGAAAAGCCTCCCTGGCCTCTACTCCTCGCTGGATTAGGGGAGAATCCCTTGTGAAAGACTGAGTATGTCTTTCCTTTATAACAATTAATTTGTCATCAAACGTTTATTTTTTGTGATTACTTGATTACGATTGTCCTCTAGAATGTGTTTCATAAGCTCAGCAACTGGATCTGTCCTCATTCTCATTGTGCACCCAGAGATTATCATGGGATCTAAAGCACAGAAAGTACTCAAAAAATACTCAGCAATATTTGTACAGCATATGCCGTAAGAACTTGGTGGATTTTTTTTTTCTCATGTTTCCTTAAAATTAGAAACATAGAGAGCGAAATCTTAAAGTGCATGTTACATAGCCTCAAGTGTAGGCTGGGAAACTTTATCCCAGGATGGAATTTAGACTCCTGAAGGTAATATTACCTGTCAGCTGGCCTTTTAATAAGAACCGATGGCCTCACTATGCTCTTGAAAGCAGTCAGTCCATACTGGAGGGATTCCCATGCATGACACATTCCCGTCGGCCTGTACCAGAGTATGAATAATTCCACTAACTACAGGTCACTCCAGACTTTTCTCTCCCACTTAAGAAAGGCTTTTGAAACTGAGTGTGAGTGACCTTATGAGAGAGAGCCTTGGATCTGATTTAATTTATAAGAAAACTTAAACCATTCATAAACACCACTACTTTACAGAAACAAATCATTCATGGCACCCAACAGATAGTGATAGACAAATGTGTCAAAATGATTTGGTGGAGAATGGCAGCCTTGAGGTGGCCTCTCGGGGAACCTATAGGAAAAGCCGAAATGTTCTCCAGAAAGCAGCTTGAAGTCTGTTTTGATATACAAACAACTACCTGAGTACGTTTCTGACAATGTCATGCCAGAGTTTTGCACCAAATTTCCTTTCTCCCAGCAGAAAATAACTTCCTTGGAAGGTTACATGATAAACAGGAAGTCAGGAAGACGAGGCTCAGAAAAGTAAGGACTTCAACAAACCTCTTGAGGAACCAAAACTGAAAAAAGAAAGTGATTTAACCATACTTTTATTTGTTTTTGCATCTCACCTTGCTTAAAGCTCAAAGTCTAGACAGAGTCCAGTGGTTTGGCTTGGGTCATGTGCTCACACTGGTTAGAGGTGGGAAGGTGGCCTGGCTTGTAGTCCCACCAAGACTACACAGTGTGTGAGATGAATTTCCCAAAGAGAAATCAGATTAATGCTGCCGAAAGAGAGAGACGTGAGTGCTGCTGTTCATCCCTCGAAAGTCCAAGCGTAGGCTCAGCCAATAAAAGAACTACTGTTCTAGAAGGAACAGTCCAAAGGTAATGCTTCCATATATTCACTCTCGTCATATAGTCTCTGGTCAATCCCTGACCCTTTTCTCTTGCCTCTACTGAGTTGATCAACGAAGGAGGTACGTAAGTTTCACTCTGTTATTTCAGCTATGACCCCAGTTGTAGCACTCCAGTCCCATCCATGGGTGCCTATATGCTAGCTAATTTTCACTGTTTCCTTTTGCTATACTTCCCTCAACAATGCTTTCTATAAGACAGATTTCTCAGAATCATGAACTGATTCTCTCTCTGGTATTCTAAATACCCACACCATGGCCGGATGTCTCCAACAGCTATTCTCTACTCTGAGCAGGAGGCCCTGGAACTGACTGGAATGAAGATTGAGGCTACAATATTTCACACGCACCTGAACCTCCCCCACAGACGATATCTAATGGCTAATGATCTTTAACCTCAACATTTTACAAGGTAGACATTGCCAATTTCATACCATCAACAATACAGTCCCTTAATGGTGCTTCCACACCATTAAGTCAAGCGCCTGCTACAAGACTTCCTGTTGAACCAACCTGAATAAATTAGTTTCAAGTTCAGCTCCCCATAACTGCATGACTTATATCCAATTAAATCCAATCTTGTTAGATTTCAGTCTAATAGACTTCAGCCTATTATTCTATTTGGTTATGTTCCCTTTGATCCTGACTCTATCATCCTTTGTACTGAACCTTTCTTCTAGTCTCTTGTCATCTGAAACTTTGATCAGAACTCTTTGATAATAAAGTCAGCTAGGACAAGACAAAGAGGAAAACCCAATTGCACCACTGTAGACCTCTCTTCAGGCCGATACTCATCCTCTGGTTCCTCTGCTCTGAATATAGCTCTTCCATCCGTGTCAGCTCCTTCTAGCCGTATTAGCATATTTCCTCATTTTGTCCACCAGAATATCATGAGAGATATACTAGAGTTTCCCTGAACATTTCCTGTGTTTCAGAGTCATATTAAAAAATCACAACAGTAAGAGGGAGGATGTGAGGTTGTTTTCGTGTGATTTCTAAATGATCACTGATTTTGTTTCTAAATTATCATAAATAATATATTAAATAATTGATTCCAGTGTTTTCCTAGGCATAGAATCAAATGTACTGATCTTTAATATGTAGAATCCAAATTCTTCCCTTTTGGAAACCTGGAACAAGTCCTCTATCATTTCTTCCATTTTTCATTATCCTCTAATGTTCAACAAGAACTCCTCTTGAAACCCTTAGGATGAATTCATTAAAGCCAGAGAGTTGAACTTTTAAAACATCTTGGCATACTTTTCCCACTGCATTGTTTGTTTAACCCCCTCTTCACTAGGATTTGCTCTATTATTTTTGTGCACAGAGCGCTCACTGTTCTTGACAGAGAGATAGAACAGAAATAGAGCTGGGTAGTGCTTCTGTCCTTCACCAGTTTTCCTAACACAAACTGTCCTGTAGAGAAGACTGGCTCCTTCTCATTGCTTTTACTCTGAATATAGCGTAGAAACCCCTTAATTAATGTGACTGAGCTGTAGTAGTTGATGGATTAAGTGTGTGTTTTACACTTCAACTCTCTAAGTGTACATTGTTTCACCATTTCTTCGATACAAGGTGAGGCTTATTCTTTGTGAATCCCTTTTTTGGAGTTCTGCGCTACTTTTTTGCATATACCATACATCTAAAACGTAGGCTACAATCTTCCACTTTTGTTTCCTTAAAGTGCAATAAAAATTTAGAGCACTAGCAAAATCATCTGAATGCAGTAATCTTCCAAATTTTCACCTTTTTCCCAATTTCTTTTAGTTATAATGTAAATTTTAATTATTATTTTTAGCCACTCATTTTTATAGCCTTTCTAAAACATTTAATTTAGTAGTAATTTATTTAAAAAAAAAACTCTTTCCCAGTCATTTCATGAATTTGTATAATATTTAACTATCACAACATATAAAACTGGCATAAATTGAGGAGAAAAACAATTGAGCCTTGGGATATATATAGCTCCAATGGCAGGTTTTGCCTGGTACTCATAGGCATTCTAGAAAGAGCTCAGGAACCATGAGCCTAGTGGCCTGCAGTCTTTATCAAGGATGTTTTAAAAACAGGATGAAGTGTGTCCATTAATCTGGCATGGCATTAGGCAGAGGTCAGTTAGGAGAGTTTATTCCATAACTTTTGGAAACTCCTTTTTTCTTTTTTTTTTTTTTGCGGTACGCGGGCCTCTCACTGTTGTGGCCTCTCCCGTTGCAGAGCACAGGCTCCGGACGCGCAGGCTCAGGGACCATGGCTCACGGGACCAGCCGCTCCGCGGCCTGTGGGATCTTCCCAAACCGGGGCACGAACCCGTGTCCCCTGCATCGGCAGGCGGACTCTCAACCACTGCGCCACCAGGGAAACCCCCTGGAAACTCCTTATTATGGATCTTAGCAGTTTTCACAAACCCCAGCATCTTAGAGTTTTGTTCTATAGTATAATGGAATTCTTACAGACTGTTCTCTGTTGTTTTCCTTCTGGGCTATGGTTGCCCCTTTCTCTTCTCTATGAATGCTTAAAGACTGAGAGTTTCCTGTAGCAGTCACCTCATCTTCCTTAAAAGTGTCTTCTTAAATCCTACAATTTGTGACAACATGGATGAAGCTTGAAGGCAGTATGCCTAGTGAGATAAATCACACAGCGAAAGACAAATACCGTATGATCTTACTTATACATGGAATCTCCAAAAAAATAAAACAAACTCATAGAAAAAGAGAGCAGACATGTGGGTACCAGAGGAGGGATTGTGGAGAAGGGGAATTGGAGGAAGGTGGTCAAAATGTGCAAACTTCCAGTTATAAGATAAATAAATATTAGAGAATAAATGTACAACACGAGGACTATAGTTAATACTGCTGTATGAGACCTAGGAAAGTTGTTAAGAGAGTATGTTCTTAGAGTTCTCATCACAAGGAGAAAAATATTTTCTTCTTTTCTTTTTTTATATTGTATCTATATGAGATGACGGATATGAGCTGACCCTATTGTGATAATCATTTCACAATATATGTAAATTAAATCATCATGCTGTACACATTAAGCTTCTACAGCAATGTATGTCAATTACTTCTCAATAAAACTGGGTGAAAACAGTATCCTTTTTACTATAGCAGCAGATTTCCAATATTGGTAAATTGAACTCTGTATTCAATGAAAACAATGTTTATTGCACGCCTGCTATGTGAAAGGCACTGGGCCTCTTTTTTTGTTTGTTTATTTTTTGTTTGTTTGTTTGTTTTGAGCAACTTCCCTTTCTGGTCTTTGGGCTATGGGAACATGCTTACATTTCCTGTTACTGATTTATTTATTTTTCTAATTTACCATCCCTAAATCTGATATACATCTGGCATTCTCTTATTTTCTTTTTCTCTTGGTATAGAATTCATCTGGTTTCAAGTGTCAGAACTCTCTAGCTGGCTTAAATAAAGAAAAGGAGAGTGAATGAGTGAGTGAGTGAGTGAGTGAGTGAGTGAGTGAGTGAGTGTGTGAGTGAGTGTGTGTGTGTGTGTGTGTGTGTGTGTGTGTAGGAAAACCTCTTCCCTCCTGTAGCTGGAAATCCAGGGGATTTAATCAAAACTTTCATGGTGTCATCAGGCCTCTGGCTCCACCTCTCTTCAGTTCCCTTGGCTGTGACCTCATCTATGAGTCAGGTTTGTCCTGAGACCGGCTCCCTTCGTGAAACTAAAAATCAGTTGGGTATTGAGTCATCTAATATGTCCCTCTCCCTCTAGGTAACCTCCACAAGCAGAGGGGCTGCATCTTGTTATTACCCCTCGCCATGCCTGACATCTAGCATGGGGTCTGGCACAGGGTAGCTACCAATAAACATGTACTGAAGGAATAATGATTGCCTGTCATTAGCCATGCACTGAACTAGGTGCTTTGTACTTCTCACCAACGAGAGATGTATGAATTTAAGCCTGAAACATCAGAGTTTAAGGGCGTCACTTTTTTTTTTTTATTTCTCTGAATCAAATTGTGTCTGCTTCAAGCCCACAACCACTGAACTGAGGAGAATTTCAATCTTAGTCATCAGGCCACCCGTCACCACTCTATTTTGTACCATGCAAATCTATTGGACATACGCAGTGCCAGGAAACTGGATAAGAAGCAGCTTCTTTTACCCATGGTTACGGCAGGCCTGATATTTCTTGGTCTGTGTCACATGTCACACAGGTGAACATTTGCCGATGCTCTCTGACTTAATCACCGCCATTCTAGATGGACTCTCAGAGATCTGCCTTCCTGACAATTGGCTCCGTTTCTCACACCATTCCCTGAGGTTCTTTGTGCCACTGGCCTTTGTCATAGCATCTCCCATCCCCGGACTGGAGGAATGGATCCCCCCAACCGCCCGTAGGTGTCACTACTTTTACTTCTACCACTCAAAGCACTTTGACATTTCTGGGACAAACCATATAATTCCCCTCAATAAGCCATTCTTGGGTGGAAGTGGGCAAAGGTGACGTTAACACAAGCTATTCCTTTATTTTTTTAAAACTCATTCTTATATTTAACGAGTCTGTGTTTTACATAAGATCGTTCTCAAAATAAAGGGTAAAGGAAAGTTGGCAACTCTGACCCCTATCCAGCAGGTTCATGGCAGAATCTGCATATGCATCCATCAGTCTTGAACACGTTCTCCCCATTCTAGGTCAGAACAAAATGTGAAGTGGTCACCTGACCCCATTAGTTGGCTTTTATACTTTTTTTCCTGCCCTTACTAGAGGAAGCAACACTAAGCACACCCACCTAATTAGCAAAGGACAAAAAAGCTTCTCAGGAGGACGCTTCACTCAGAATGCATGCCAACGCTAACACACTTCTAATCCCCGTGGGCAGAATCTGACTGCCGTCCTGGCTGCCCGCATTGTATTTTTCTCCTAGTTCAGTATTTACTGGAAATTTTATCATCGGTTTTGTTTTGGCCCTCCCATAATGTACTAATATCAACTACCAGTCTGATTTTACCACAGACAATGAAAGAATCCTGCCTGTTCAATCCCAGTGCCAGCCACAAAGAGACTGGACCTGTCTTTTCCAGAAAAGACATTAGCGTGACCATTTCTCCCATAGCAGTGGTCCCTAAATCCAATATAAATCCATCTCTCATACCTTTAAGTCAAAATATGTAGTATACAAAACCACTGACTAACGATATTGAATATATTTGAAACATGAATTAGGGAAATAAAGTCTTTGTTGTTTGTTTTCAGTGTCTTGACAGACTTACAAAGCTAAAGAGACGTGGGGTAGCGTGCGCTCATCTGGTCAACCCAGGTCAGTCTAGAAAGTTGCATGAATCATCTAAGCACTCGCGCTCAGACCACCTCCACTACCTAAATAAGCTCGAGAATCTAGGCAAGCTCAGGTGCAGTTAGGTGCTGCCTTGACTGACTTGTTTCCTGGAAACAAAAAAGACAGGAAAAATAACGATGCTCAAGTTCACACAATTGGTTTGGACTACTCACCACCATTCTCTGAGGGGTGACTGCTGGCAATGCTTCTTTCCCGTTATGCTGGAAAGGCTCTAAGAAAAGCTTTCTCATGTTATCCTGGTCCTTACGGCCTAGAAAAAATGTGCAGAGGAAGACAAAATGGGTAAATCATATGTTTAAGTTCATCCAAATTTTAAAATTCCCCATCAGCCTACCTTAGTGCTGAAGGAATACCTAGTCACTCGTATGATTCCTTATTGTTTCCTCAGCTCTGGTTCCATGAACATAAATATGTTTATATTTTTAAACATGGAGAAATCCTTTGGGGTGAATACTAGCAACTCTGGTAATACTTTGTATCTGAGGTTTCTATTAAAGGTTGGCTAGCACCGTTGCAAACGAAAAAGCCTTCCCTGTGTGCTACTGTTAAGACCTGCAGTCCTCTTAGATAAGAGGCCCGCCTTCGTTAGCTCCCTTCTTCTGCCTTCTAGGTTTAGAAAGTATGAATAGTCTTCATCCTCACTTTAAAATCCATTCAAAACTGCCTTGAATAAAGTAAGGCAACTAAATTTGAAGTTTAAAATAAGACAATCCTTGCAGGGAAAATCAGTCAGTTATCAGTAGAGTTCCATGCAGCTCATTGGAAATTCAGAATTTGGAACACAAATTTAGAATATTGAACATGGCATTATTCATTGCTTGGCACAGAGTCATGCAAGGCAGTTAGCCAAACAAGCTATCTCTCTACTTACAGGTGAAACAACGGTTTGGAGAATCTTAAAAATTTGAAAACATTCATAAATCAAAATAGGAGGTTTTCTAAGAGGAAAGTTAACATGTTGCCAAGTTAAGCAAACTAAAGAAGAAAACAAGCTGGCCATTAAAATGGTTTTCATGACAGATACTTACACTTCCTCAAACAATATCAATTAGTGTGTTTAGAACAGACTTCCCAAAGATGATATTTCAATCAGTATATTTTCTGGATGTAAAGAGCTTTCTTTCATTGTTTCAGACGGCAGAAAATAGGATGATGGTTAGCACTCCTGACAATGGTAGAGCTGGGGTTTCCTGTGTATACAAACGCCTGAGCTGATATAAAAATTACAGTACTTCTAGAACCTCAAAGGAAAACTTTTCCCTACCTATCAACAATAAAACTTGTTCATGTGTGAGTGTTCTCAGCTTACAGGTATACTTCTCTCTTTTCCAGAAATAATTTTGTCTTTTGAGGGTCAGCTAAATTTGCCCTTGTTTTCTAAGGCCTGGTCTATTCTTACCACGTTGTTATGAGGCTCCATCAAGAACATGGGTAAAAAGTTATGGGATTCTAAAGAAGAGAAAAATGGAAGACAAATTCCCTGCTGAGTCAGTTACTGAGTTCTCCTCTGTTACTGAAAACCCAGACAGGAAATTAAGCCAAGGGACTTAAACTGATCTACAGTATAAAGACTTGAGGAGGAAAAGCAACCAGAGGTGTAACACAGAGAGCCTTCCTGGACTGGGTTTTGGGGAGAATTTTTAAAGTTTGGTGTTTGAGCAGCTCCAGAGCTGCAGAGTTAGGGAAAAGAGAGAACACAATTAAGATGTATAGGATGCATCATGAATTGATTCCCTTCAATATGCGAAAGATGCAAGTAAAAAGGCAAAGTCTTGTGTTTACTGTATCTATTTCTTTGATGTCCCTCTATGAAAAGTCTGTGCAATGCAGTGCACTGGTTATACCCACACTACAAGCTAACTCACTCATGTCCAAAAAAGAGTGCTCACTCTGGATCCTCAACAAATTGTCCACAGAAAAAAGGCACAAAAATCCTCCTTCAATGGCAATAACACCAACTATGACCAAGTTGTAAGGCTTGCAGCTGCATTTGAGTTCATTACGCGAACACACCACTTGACACGGGTTTTGACTGACAGTGGCTGTCACAGAATTTTGTCAGTAAGCTTCCAGGTCTGTTGCTGAAAAGCCTAAAATCATTTCTATCCCTGCTACTTTCCTTATGTGTGACCACGCGACCTATACATTTGTGTATTTCTCTCTGGAATCTGTTAGGATTTGCTTTTTATCTCCGCTGGTCTGAATGTCATAAATGGTCCTGGACATTTTGCATTTTTATGGGTCCGTGCCATGGCGGGCATTTCACTTGGTAAGACTTTTAGGTCTAGAAATTATTATCCTTTGGTTCTGGCAAAGTTCATTGTACATTTATATGATAATTTCTTTCCCTCTATTTCCTTTGTTACCTTTTGCAGTAACTTCTGTTTTTTGGATATTGGAACTGCTAGAATGAACTAACTTTCTTGTCCTTCTTTCCTATAGATTTATATATTTGACTTTTTGTTACTTCTTCTAGAAGGTTTGCTCAAGTATATTAATCAACCCTTATGTTGAATTTTAATATCTATTTCCTATTTGTTTTAATTTCCAAAAACTCTCTTTTATACTCTAATACTGAATCACTTTTTACTTTTTTTTTTACTTTATCCTGATTTCATTTTCATGAATGTAGTATCTTCCCTTATCTCTCTTGGGATAGTAAACATAGTTTCTTTGAGATTTTGTTAGCTCCCTGTATGGTCTCTTTATCCCTGGCTTCCTGTTTCCTGTTTGTTTCAGTCGCTGTCTTTACGTTAGAGTCTTATCTCAAAACTCAGGTAATCTTTTGGGTCCACTTCAACTTCAGCAAAGTAGTACAATGCTGGTTGGACTATATCTGTGTTCGTGCGTGGGATTTGTCAAATAGTGGGGCTTCGGTAAAGGGAGTTGGGGGGAAGGCATTCACCAGACTGCCAGGGAAATCTTAAATGTCCATTCTTGTAAACCTTGAGAGGGTCCATTTCCTCAGAAAGAAATCCTTCCCTCTCCTGTGTCAGTGGGCAAAGAGGGACTTCCTGTGCTCTGGGGGGTAAAAATGGAAAAGAGGCATAGGGACTTCTTCGTTTAGTATAAAACTTTCACTGAATCCCCGTTTCCATGTAGCACCTACCCTACCTCTGCTTTGCCTGTTGGTACAGACACCAGACTCTATTGTGCATCTCCTGAAACCAAAGCCCCAGTCTTCAGCCTGGGTGGAGGAGGGAGTATAAAAAGTCTCATCACCTCGTTTAAAAGCAGGCAACCACACCATTACTGGACTCATACCTCTCCTCTTCCCTTGAGGGGTACATACTACCTACAACTCCTGACTCTCAGGAAACAGTGAGCTATGTTGTCCCCTCTGGATGTTCCGTGCTACCCCTCCACACACTTAGCTGTCAACTTTTTCTGTTCAACACGGTCTCTTACCATTTACTTAACTGCTTTCCAACTGCCAGCTTTTTTGACATGGACCGTCTACTCTCATTTCCTCTCACAATCTCTTTCCCTTGTGTTTCCATAGCTTTCCTGCCACTTAATGAGGTTCGCAGAGGAAGTGTGAATACACACGTGGTCTATCTGCCATGTTAAACTGGAAATCTACGGTAGCTTTTCAACAAGTTTACCTCTAACAATGTAAGTAAGGCTGCAGAGAGACATGAGAGTTCAGAGTCAAGTGAGGCAACCTTATGTGTGAGAGAGGTCCAGGTGTGGTCAAGTTATTTTCTGCAGCTCTAATTGATATTGATGTTAATAACAATGACCTTTAGAGATGCTGATGAAGATGTGGATGAGGAAATGTTTGTAGAGATGTTACATAAACTGTAAAGTTTGTTCATCATCACCCCTCATAGGTAGAGACTAAATTTGTACCAACTCCCTGGTAATTCTATGCTAAAAACTTTTTCTGGCTTTTGTCATCAAGGCAGCAAATTATCCAGTTGGCAAAGACAAAAGCATTTATATAGCCAAGAAAAAAAAAAATGCCGGACTACAAAAAGGGTCAAAATATATCAGACCAAGTACCTGAATCTGATCTTATCCTTTCCTTCACCTCTGGACCTTCACACAGGCCATTTCCTCCCTAAGGATACGCTTTGTCACCTCATTTCACTTTGCTTGACTAATTATCAACTTCCCTTTTCTGTTTTATTAATAATAATTATAGTAAGAATGTTACTGACTACTTACAGTGACTAGATGTATTATATTATTGACTTCACATATATTATCTCATTTATTGTTTGGAGCAAACCTTGGAGGTAGAAATTCCCTTTGTCTCCGTTTTATACACAAGAAAACTGAGGCATAATTTATATGCACTTTCTCAAAGAATTCCCCAGTCTCTTAGTTGTGTCTTACAATGCAGTGGTTAGGATATATACTCTGGAGCGAGTTCCTTAGGAAATTTGCTTAACCTCTCTGTTCTTTGGAATCCCTGTCGGAAAAAAAAAAAAAAATGTGGATAATAGCAGTTTTCATCTTACATGGTTGTCCTGAAGATTAAGTAAATTAATCCAAGAGAAGCCCCTTGAACAGAACCTGGTGTGTGGTAAAACAGTGACTACATACAAGCTGTTACTGCGTACTGCCTGAGCCCCCAGAAAATTCCCTATTTTAACACGTATTACACTATATTAGAATCTGAGGGGTTTTTTTTTAACTACATCAGTTTAGTTCGGTAAATACGCACACAAACACATACTATTTCCATCACACAAACAATTTAGAAGCAACTTATTCAGCAGTTGAAATGATAGTTCCACAAGCCGTTACTTAGCAACTGCAATGACGGTTGCAGGGTCCTAGGCACAACCTGGCAGCCAAAAACATTTAGGTATGGTCTATGGATCGCTTATTCGTCTGTGATGGGTTTAAGTGGAACTGCAGAGGCTGCTTCTGCAGTGCACCGGCAGAATCCGAGTTTTTCATTTTCTGTATCCCACTGCTCACTTTCCAGGGCACTATGAGCCCCGAGAGGGCCATGACTGTGTCTATGCTCTTCAGCGTTGTATCCTACCACTTCGTACAGTGCCTAGAATGTAAAGTGTACTTAATAAATAGCTGTTGGAAATGAGAATCAATGAATGAAGGCTTGTAGGAATTCAACTCCTTTGGGTGAGTTTTACACGTGCAGAAAATAAGTGAGGGTAGAATACTCAATTAGCTTCCGGCAGAAACATAGTCATTATAAGGAGCAAAGGCAGATCTTCTAGCAGCTCTAACTCGGAATCAGAAGGGCAGGCTGTAAGGACCGTGTTCTTGATTTCCTGACCATGTGATCCTAATCTCATTATCAAATGAGATAAGGTACATGCAAGCACTCTGTAAACTGGATATCCCTGTAAAGGGTTACTCTAAAAGATTTCTCCCCAGACCATATCAATCTGGAAGTACAGTTGGGATATTCGTTTAATAGGCCTGTCATTCTCCAGGGTGTTTCTGAACTGTTGCCATCTTCACCATCCTAAGTGCCTGTTAGATTCCTTGTTGATGACGAATATATGTAGATTGTGTGAGTGGGGAAAATGGGGGGTGGGGACAGGAAGCAGAGACTATTTGTGCTTCACTTTGTCCCCAAGTTCCTAGAGGACAAAGAGAATTGAAATGCTCAGAAAAGTTTTAGAACAGCCAAAAGTACGTAAAGTCAGCTACAGAACCTATAAACATAAGTAATGATTCTATTTGTTTTGGCAATGGTGCTAGGAGAAGAAAAATCTCAAATTGCTTAATAAGATAGGAAAAAAGAGAAATATGAATAGTTTCATCTTATTTAGAGACCAGCCACCACCTCCTGCCACCAACCAGTTTGGTTGGTTGATTTATTGTTTAATTAAATAATTTGTTTATTTGTTCAACCAGTATCATAGATATACACCACCTAATATGCGCAGGGCCTTACGGCTACATTGGCAAGCAAAAGGGAGCAAAACGTTACATCTTGAAACTTACAGCCTGGGGGACACACAGGCTGACCCTATGCCTCTGCTTCTGGTTTGGACCAACTCTCGTATCTGAACTGGAGAGAGTCTTTCTTCATTTAAGAAGCCATGACTGTCAACAGTGGGAGATGGTGTCCTTTCTATAGAGAACTATTAGACAGACATTTATTAGAGCATATATCCAGTTTGCAATACCATTTCTGAAAAAGAAAGTGAGTGCTGGAAGGAAGGATAAAAGTATTTAAATTTAAAAAGATACATCCTGTAAATAAAATTTAAATGATTTAAAAAATCTAAACAGCAGAAACCAAAGTCTGATTTAATTTCTGCATTCAACAAAAGGTTTTCATGTAGGAAATAACCTTGAATAACGTAGGGGAACTGTAGTCCTTACCTAAGAAAGACCTGCCTGGCATTGGATGATAAAGAACTGGACTGGGAAACCGAGGAAACCTAGAGACTCATACTTCCAGGAGACCCATGGATTAAACACCAAGTTGCTTCATCACAGAAGCATCAGTAAAACCATCTCTCCCAGTGCTTTTCAGCTTTACAGATAAGTGAGAGGCCAATTACAATAGATGGCTATTAATTCCATGTAGAGAAAATAGAACAGAGAAAATGAATTTGTTTTGATTCTATTTATACTTTTATTGCAAAAGCCAGACAAGCTCTTATAAATCACTTCAACATTATTGGACCCTTTTCATGTGTCAGGCCCTGTACCCGGTGATGGAAATCTACAAAGATTCTTCTATTTTCAGTAAATATATAATTTACTGGGGAGACAGAGCTCATAACTAGTCACTGTCAAATAATCCCTTCCTATATGCCAGGCATTTTGTTAAGTATTTTATATGCCTGATTTAATTTAATTTTTACAGCAGTCCTAGGAGGTATGTATTATCATCTGCAGATCCAACAATTCAGAACCTTTGAGATGTTAACTAAATCACCAAGGGTTCAGAGCCAAATCATGGAGCTAGGATTCAAAGCCAGTCTTACCCGATCCAAAGCCTGTGTACTCTTGATTACTACTTCCCACTTTGTGCTATACTCCAAAACAAAGGATAGTGATAACGATAGTAATAACAGTAGCAGTAACAAATAAAAGTGACAATGATAGTAAAAATGATAATAATAACATAATGCTTATTATAAGAAACATATAAACAATAGTGTTTGGCGATTAGAGAAAATGGAGAAATTGCTTCCAACTGGAGATCATTGGAAATCTTTGACCGGTCATTTTACAAAGACAGTTGTCCACCAGTATAGGTGACCCCACTTCTGTAGCAGAGCAGTCATTTGTGAGGAGCTACCCAACCAGCCAATATTTCTCAGCCCCTCTGCCATGACTAATTCTCATCAGTGGAATCTGAGTGAAAGTGATGTGGGTCCCTCCATTGCCAAGGCAGTGTAGACACAGGTTTGTTTTTCCCACATTCTCTTTCTTCTTGCTGACCAGAATACCTATATAAATACTGCTTTATAAATACTGCTTTGTATTTATACAAAACATAAACTTTTATTCTGCTAAGCCACTGACATTTTAGGGACTTACTCATTGAAGCCACCGGCATTACACTAACTAATATAGAAATTATTCTGAGCAAGGAATAGAAAATAAGCAATATCATAGGGGCATGGTGTGTGCAGGGACAGTGAACAATTCAGGTCTTTGGAGGATAGATATTAGAGAGAAGGAGAATGACTGGAAAGGTCATTTAGGACCATGAATACCAGGCACGGAGTTTCAACTCTCAGTGATGGAGATCCCCTGAGACAAGGGAGGTCATAAGTGAAACCCATCCCATTTAAACCTAAAAAAAAAATGTTTGTAGTTTCCATTAGAAATATGAGCGGAAAGAATTTTGGATCATGGATGGCTAACTGCCCTCCCCTGTTAAATAAATATGTTTGGTTTTAAGTGGAATATACACACTCCCAAGCTCACACATATGCACACTTGCACACACAAACATGCACACATACACACTTGCATGCCTGCAAAGCACAGACATGCACACACATACACTGGTCACGCACATGTGCACACACTTATTCACACTTGTGAATTCACACACTCACCATTTTCTCCTCAAGCAGTGTTAGATCTTATCTAAATAATCTTCTAACTGTATGTTTATATAGCTACCTATTCATTTCTAGAACTGCATCTGTTTGGACACCTGGCTTATATATTTTTGTGAGGAAGAAAAACTAGAGCGCATGGCCGAATACTTGTATTCTCATTTGCCTCTGTGCTGTTTCCCCTTCTTTGCCTCGTGGAAGTAAGTCAGAAATGGAAGGGGCATAACTCAAGGAAAGAGAGAAGGCACATCTTTTCCACTTCTCTGTCTTCTTTTCTTCTTATTCTTTAAACACTTGCTTCTGTGGGTCTCCACAAACTCTCCTCAGGTGGGTTCAGAAGGTCCTGAGAGCTGCCAAACTTCCCCTCCAGTAAGAAACTTGTGCAAAAGGCCAGCTGCTTCCCAGAGGGATGTGACAGATGGCAAGATCACCGTGCAGGGCTCGGATGGCTCACTCAGGTGGAGAGGCCTCAGGGAGCTGGAAGCAGAGCTCTGGAAATTATTCTTGTCCTGCTTCAGCTTCTCATATTAACAATTCCACACCCTTCCAAGCTGTGAATTTTGGAGGTTGCAGAGCCCAGAGCCATGTTTTTTTTTTTCCTCCTGAAAGAGCAAATCTGTTTGACTTCTCTAAAGCCACCATGTCATTGGGGATATCGTCTTTATTGCACTGTACACTATTTTCTAGCGTTCACTGATGCCTAACCCAGTCTAATTTTCTCACCTGGGTGTGATGCTGACTTACCAATGGTAACGCCAGAGTCACCTCAACCAGCTTATAAAGGGGGCTCTTCAACAACCACAGTGCAGGCAGAGCCCAGATGGCACGTGGAATGACATGCCTGGTGTGTGGCCCGACGTGAGAGTTTAGACTTTGCAACTGGCCTGATGGAGGAGTGGCAAGCGCGGAGTGCTCAGAAATCGTAGCTTCGTTAGAGATAACAAATATTTCCCCTATGGGATACGTCGTTTGTTGTTTGTTCTTCCTTCCTCCCAAGAGCCACGAGGCAATGCCATACAGGCAGCTTTACTCTCAGATACCATCACTGGATGGGAAAGCGTGACAAGACAGATGTTGAAGTTCCACATCTAACCTTTACCTTCGAAGAACAGAAAAAGTAGCAAATACCAACCCCCTTATCACGGTAGGGTTAATGAGGCTAACATTAGCATCTGTACAAGTTACTAGATTGAAGATGTTTACTGCCAGAAGGCAGGAATTCTGTTTAACTGTTTCTTTCCTGTTAGTGAGATGCTGACTACCGTAGTTTTGCTGTGTCCAGTAGTTGTACCCTGTCTCTTTGTCACCAAAGGAACATCAGCAGAAAAACAAGTGACTAACACCCCCCAGGGTAGCACCTAGAAACCTGTATCAAGATGATGAGCATCTGTGTTAAATTTCAGACCCTTGGTATTTGAAGAAGCTCCACAACAGAGCCTTGATGTGCTTTTTGCCCCAAAGTTGAGGTGACATTGAGCTTGAACACTGTACATATACATATGAGAAGATTTTACTAATATATGTTCCAAGACGCCTGGCAAAGTTAGAGCACAGTTCATGGACTTGGAAAAGTTCTGTTTATATTAGATTTTTTTTAATGCTTACCTAAGTGGCCTCCAAGTGGATCAAACCCACAACTTTGGCAACAGTATAACTATAGTCTACCTAAAAGACTTTCATATTCTTTTCTGCATAGAAGCATCTGAGGAACTTGATAAACTGCAGATTCTAGGGCCTCACTCTAGAGTCTCTGATTCAGCCAGTCTGAAGTGGGGCCCAAGAATCTGCATCCCAGTAAGCCTCCCAGGAGATTCTGATGCAGTAGTCTTGAAACCAAACCCAGAAATAATGTTAATTGAGGCAAATGCTGATTTGAAAATGTGAAGTCTTCTTTGAGGTTACAGAGAGGACTACATCTCATCATGGGTTAATCTTATTTGCCATGATGAAAGTGGGAAAGAGAAAGAAAGTAGGAAAATGACAAAGAGAGAAAGTGGGATGTTTTACGTTGGGTTCCCCGGAGGCCGAGGCTGAGACAGGAATTCTCGTGCAGGTGAAAGGGGTGAGGGAGGCAAGCTAGCAGACGAGAAGGAGCTAATCAGAGAGGGGGTCTCCGCTGGAGTCTAGCCTCAGCCTGACCCCTCAGGGAGCTCTAGGGCATGAGTCACACACACATTTTGAGGCCAGGTCTCAGTTTCTTATATCCCCATATCACTTTGTCTATGGCTGTGGGCTACCCCTGGATGTGGGGCTCCAGCTCCCAGGCGTCTCTGTTTGGGGTGGTTCCTTCCAGCAGGGAACAATATTCTGGAGGAAGAAGCAGCTGTGAGCTTACCCAGCCAACACTTCCGGCCGGTGGGGGAAGGATGCACCAGCCCAATAAAGGACATTTTGGTGGAGTACCAACAGCATCAGATACAGGGAGGAACGGAAGTAGGGGAATGAGAAAAAGAATGATAAATAAACACTTCTCAACTAAGGATGATCCAAACAAAAGTTCTACTGTTCCAGTCAACAACCCGAATGGCACTAAAAAGCCAACAAGTCACTTTCTGTGGTACACTCCACTGAGTGTTCACAGATTGCAGCATCCTTGAGCATCTGCAGACTTGACGCTAGTGTCTAGATAGCTGCCTCCAGAGTAATCTGTGGTTATAAGGGCACGAAGGTACAGGAGGAGATGAGACCACACACCAGATCACAGAATCTCAGAGATGAACAACTGGGCAGTCCAACAATTCCTCTCTGAAGCACAGGCCATTATACTCAACTTCATGCCATCTGCAAATGTAGTAAACACACATTTTCACCAGAGTTAAACTAAAACGCAGTATATCAATCAAGACCACTGATTAAATCAAAATTTCAAAACCCTTTGTGTAGGATAAAGCACCACTAGGATAAACCAATCCAAGTCATATTTTCCATCTTACCCAAAATTCCATGAATTATTTTGTCCAATAAATGCCTTCTGAAATCAAAGATGCCATTACTATGCCATTTCTCTATCACTCCAATTGCTTCATTTTAGAAGGAAATTAATTGGATAGTATCAATGAGTCAACATTTGCTTCAAGTATCAACACTTTTTTAAAAATAGGTGTTAATAAACCACAGATATGATCATTTATTCAAAAAACATTGCCAGGTTTTGATAGTATTTTACTGAACAAAAAATTTTAGAAATTCCACCATTTGCCCCTTTTTAAAAGCATGTCATATACCCATCTACAGTGCTTTGGTAAGTCTCTCTACCGCCATGATTTCTAAAAGGGCACCAGACGAACACTATGGTGTTCTCTGCATGATCTTCCAGTACCTTACAATTTAATTCCTCTGAGACTTTACCCACATAAAGCTAATAGATTTTTCTTTACAATTTATTTGCTCATCTAACCTGGGCCTCTACATCCTCTTAATGATCTTTGTTCTGACTAGTCGAGCTTGAAGATGGTCTTGCTTGCTGGAAAACATATAATCAAAGTAGGGTCTAAATAATTTCTCTATTACCTTGGGCGTATCTCTACTGGAGCACTTACAGATGCACTTATCTTTTTCGTATTCTCCTTGCTCTACAGAGAGCAAGAAGGCCTTTGGGTTGTATGCAACTCTTATTGAAACTTACTTTTCACCCTGGACTTTAGCTTTCCTGATACTCTTCTCCAGATGCACTTCCTACTCCCGTGTGCATCTGGGCCAAGGCCTCCCTCCATTTTTGTAGATGCCCTTCTACTAGATGACTTTATCAGAGGGCTTCTTTTTGGCTGCATTGTTAACTTTAGCTATCACGTAATTAGGCTCGTTTGTGTTAAGTTGTTACAAATTCTACTTTTCAAAGATTCCTCTAGAGCCACATGAACTTTTGACTTTCCTGACCATGCAACAAGGCTTGCCCTTGTTATAAACTCTAGGCAATGTATTTCCTAAAGCCTAAGATACAGTATTGAGTGTCTCCTATGATTTTTTTATTTAGTATCTCAAATGATTTGACTACTTCCTACAAAAGTCCCTATCACGTCTCTATCACAAACAGTTCTTTCATAATTTGGTCCAGAATATTGTTTTCTTTCCTTGCTTCTTCATCTTTCTGAGTTGTCAGCAAGTCTAGAATTTATCAGATGCCCTGCCTTTGGTAGAATAAGACTTCAGCAGACATTCCGACGGGTGTATTTTCCCTTCTCTTCAAGGCCAGTTTTGTAATCTGCGTTCGGAAACCTTTATCCATATCCTCTGTCTGGTCTGTTGGTCTGCAGAATACTTCAAGAATAATATCACTTCTAATTCTCTTTTATCTTATCCTCCCTGAGAGGAAAATTTGCAATGTCCATTCTTTGTGCAGAAGGGAAAAGAACGTTTTGAGTCATAGCTGTCACCTGGGTTTCCATGTGCTGCTGAATATTTGAATGCCCAAAAGAGAGGGAACTCAAAGGTCAATAAAATATATTTTTTTGGACAAAGCAGCAAAAAGATCACTTATCTTTTTCTCTTTAAAGTTCCCCATACCAATGACAACCTCTGTCCCAGGCTGTACTAAAACATACACTTATCTAATAAAAGTAGAATTAATTGAAGTATTATACATAGGAAAACAGAGTTATTAAGAATAGGAGCTTTGAAGCCCTGAGCTGACTTGACGTTGATTCCCAGCTGCAGTGCCTATGCTGTGTGTCACTGATAATTTCTCTAAGTCTTAGATGTTAATCTATAAAATGGATTTATTAGTAGTACCTATCTCATGGGATCGCTGTGAAAGTTATTTTTAAAACGCTGACCCCAGTACCTGGATTTCAATAAATGTATTTATTTAATAAAAACCAATTAACAGTTGCTTAGTTTGAACCAAGAAATATTCTCTATATTGTTATTATAACAGTGAACAAGTATAAAATTCCTGGCCTCACTAGGAGTGAGTCAGATGCAAACGATAAAATCATCCATACATAAAACGTATATAAATTACGGCCAAGAGTAAATGCAATAAAAATACATAAAACGAGAACCAGAAATAAACTATGTATGTGAGGGAAGGGCCACTACTTTAGCTAGGATGGTCAGGAAAAGCTTAAGACTTCTCTAAACAGGGGCCATTTCAGTTGAGCCCGATTGATGAGAAAGCGCCAGCAATACAAAAATCTGGGAGAAAAGTATTCTAGACAGAGGGATGGGCAAGTGTAGATAATAGTAAACTACTTCTCAGTACATGTGTTTCCCTTAAATAGATTTTGGCCAAGTGGTTGACATGATTTTATATTTGCTGTTTGGGCATTATCAATTCTCACTTAGAAATGAGCAGATTCCTCTTGATCATCCTCTGTAATGCCATTCAATCAATCATCGATATTTTAAGCTTTTGCAAAGTGCAAGTTGATGATTTACACACCCATGTTTTATCGCTGCGAGACTGTGGCTGAATGACATGTAGATGAATTTGACTCTGGAAACCATGTCCCTTCAATTACCTGTTAAATGCCTCTTTTTACACCCAACCTGCTGACAAAAATGAGAAAGCAAACAGATGAGATGAGTTGCAGTGAGGACACAGGAAGCCAAGAGAGCAGAGTATCTAATTGGAAGAGCACAGGAGAATGTTTAAAATAAGTTTCAGAATAGCGATAAGGATGAAGATGATGTTATCTCTTGGATAGAAGAAGCTATTAAAATACACCAGAATGTTTTGCATCACTTAATCAGAAAGCCCTTTTCCTGAGACTGTCTTTTGTCCGTGTGCCATGTACAAACATAAATATTTTGGATTTCCTGCATCCTTCACCCTGATAATGGGCTCTTAACTATAAGCTCTTCCCACCTCAAAGAAAAAGCTAAAAACAATGATAAAACATGAAAGATAGATGTAATGTCTTTTCCAGATGAATTATTGAATCCCACAAATAGTTTTTAGTGTTATTCCTTTTCTAGCTCTTGTTTTTTTAAATAGGAGATTTTACGTTTTTTATATATAATACATGATGCATCCTGGATTTAGAGCATAACACATAAAGTAAACATGTACACAAGAGCTGAACTTAGGTAAAAGAAATAAGCTTTTTGAAAATTTCATGTGAATTTCTTTCAAGACGCCACATAATTGTACCCTTTTGTTTATATATAAATTTTTATCTCACATTTAATATTTGAAAAATTCTTAAAGAAATAATTTCATAAGATACTTTTATAAAATGTTCATTTAAGGCTTAAACACTTTTAAATTCTTAAGAGCAATAGGAGTAATTGTGTCTACATGTTTTTTAACAAGATAATTTACGTTGAAATCAAAAAACAAAAAAGAACCCTTATGTTAACAGGCCTATCTAGGAAAAAATTTAAACTATGAATTTTTTAAAGTGATAATTAAAACAAATAATTTGACAGAAAGTTCTTCTGTTGTTATGGGAATAAAGTTTCACGAGATGTTTACGTACTTACGAGATTTTAAATAACATTTTCTGGATCCTAATAGAGATGTGTCAATCATTTGAATCATAATAAACCAGAAGTTCTCTTTTGTGTTAAACAAATAAACCAAAATGAAATTCTACTTGGGCAAAGGGTGAAATTAAGTTGAAGTGACCATATTCATGAATAAAATCACTATGAGGTACAATTAAATGCATTTTTGCTGCTATTATAAATGACAAATTTTTCCATTATACCTATATTTTAATTTATAATTGGAAATTGAAATCCTAGTACTCCAGTTGATCCCATCCAGAGTTTTACTTTGAAGTTTGACCTCAGAATTTACGCAATAATATCAAGTAGCTGATAAAATTTCAGGGAAAATTGTGTAATAACAGCACTCCTGTAGAACTCTTACACAGCCCTGAGTCTTGTATACCAACCCGGCTTTGCTTTCCATAAGGATGTAATACCCCTACCTATTTGAACCTCATGTTACCAAGGCACTAAAATACAAATCCGGTTTAATTAAATGGCCAAGACCAACAGAAAGGATCCAGTCAATATGAATAATATTCCTGCTTCTCTCCCCAAAACAAAATAGACTGCTTGAGTGTTTTATGTCCAGGCACAGCAAGCCAGTGAGTGCCGGATTCTGATAATTCAAGGGTTAAAAAGGACAAAATTATCATTCATGTATGAGAGAAGCTGCTATCAGCTTGCTTACTGACCTTATGTGTGCTCATGGGTAAGATGCACTTTACTTATAATAAGATGAGAAATGGATTTATCTGGCTAAACCCTTAGAGGAATCTGATGGTCTCATTAGTAAGGTGGCTTCCTAGCCATCAGCACAGCCTCCCCTTACCAAGGAAACAGCTGCTAATCAAATGTGCTTCTGGAGAACTACAACAGGATTTGGCACTACATTTCGAAATAATGATGGTCAAGTAGGGCTTGATTTATCCTGTGTCGTGCTTTTATTCTCTTTATTGATTCCTACAAAATAAAGATGGCCGTGCCTATTACCGAATCTGAAATAATTGGAAACGGTGTTATTTACATATGATTTCATTTTTGCAGAAGTTGGGGAGTGGGTGGGGAGGGGGTGGCAGGCAAGGGGAGAAGTGTCCTTTGAACAGCTGCCTTTGGAAGAAATGTTCGGTAATAAACTGCCTCCAGTGTTTGTCTAAAATAAAGAAATAAATAAATGCCGCGTCGTCGGGTGAATCACATCAAAATCTCAAGACAATTCCAAGATGAACCAACTCGGAGAGTAAATGACCTATTCATCTGGGTGATAAAGTTCCAGCCAAAATATTCTCTGGGCCCGAGACGTGATTCATTAGAAATATGTGCATGGTGGGGCGCTCCTCTCTCTATCTGGCAGAGTCCGGTCTGCACACTGATAAGAAGCAAATGCAAATGTCCTGATAAGAACTGAATGCAAATATTTATGATATGATATTCCCTGGGAATTATGTGCAGATAAAACAAAGTGTATTATTTTCCTGCTTCTCTTTCAGGTTTGCCAAAATGCCCTTTTTCACTTTTGGAATTTGCATTTCTTCAAAATTGATTCGGCCTGCGTATTATGTTAAGCTATTTGTTTGCTAAGGATGGTAATTAGTTACTGTAATTACAGCAATGACAGTTGCTAAATTGTTTTTAAAGCATTACAGTGGGCCTGTGCCAGAAGATTGCAGTATTTTTTTGGATTTAAGCAGAGGCTGGAAAAACTCCCACTCTAGGGCCAGCATGGGATTTTCAACTACAAAGCTGCTTTTCCTGATTGAAATTTTTTTTTAAAGTCATTAATTTGCATTGATTGCAAGTGCTAACTTTACATTTAGGTTTATTCACATATCACAGAAATATTAGTGATAGTGGACTTTGGTGTAAAAGAGACATGGGGACACCCATCGTAAATAAAAGTGAAGGCTGATAGCAGAGGAAAAATGGTACAACTATTACTTGGAGGCTGTTAATTAAACTTTTTAGCCTGTTTTTAGATAAATTAAAAACAATTAAAAATGTTTCTCTGAAAGCTCTTCCCAAACTTTTCTGAGAGCTCCTGGTTAAAATGAGTAATGTGGAAAAAAATAGTTGGGCTATACTCCTCTATGCTTGACATGTGGAAATTTCCAAAAACAAAAAAAGGGAAAAATGTTATTTACCCAAATACTTCTTACAGATTTAGTTTAAAAGAAAATCATTGAGGAAGAGAGACTTGAGCTGTAGTGCACATCCAAGATGGTTCAGATGATTGATGTTTTATATTAGCATCCGTTAAAGACAGAGGTTAAAGGCAGAGAATGTGGTTCTCTCCGCTGTCTGTTGTTCCAAGACTGATACTACTTTCTAAAGTCTAGAAAATTCACGTGAGCTCAGAGTTTGTCCGCAGCCACCTGAAGTCAAAATAATCCAAAATATGGATGTATACGGGAAGGTGGCAGGGTTTTATACTCATATATCCCCACTCACAAATCCTTCATAAATAATAACTACTACTACCTTTTAAATGTTGAGCTTGCTCTGCTGGAGGAAATTAGTTACTTTCATAACAACGACAGTCATAATAGCAACTAGCATTTCTTGAGATCTTTGCACATTCCAGGCACGGTGCCGAGCACTTTATACGCATTCTCTCAACAACTTACAGGACATTATCATTATCGCCTCCATTGTACAGGAAGAGATTCTGGGGCTTAGAGATGTTAGAACTTCCCAAAGTCACAC
Source organism: Stenella coeruleoalba (assembly GCF_951394435.1). Taxonomy (NCBI): domain Eukaryota; kingdom Metazoa; phylum Chordata; class Mammalia; order Artiodactyla; family Delphinidae; genus Stenella; species Stenella coeruleoalba. Next base: position 31,405,000 of record NC_137163.1, read on the forward strand.
TTCTGGTAAAAATCGAACATGGAATCCAAACCCCAGGCAGCCTAAGTTCACAGCCTGTGCTCTCAATGTGAGAGGATGTGACTCTGTTTTTGAATGTAAATAAATACATAATCTTTTAAAGCCTTGACCTCCTCCTTTAATCAAAAACTAAACTGAAAGCTAAAGCACAGAGGAAGATGTCAGAAATCAAATTCTCATTTCAAAGCTTTTTCTCCTGACATTTTATTCGATTTCCTTGTTATAGGTATAAATATGATTTCCTTGATAATGACTCCAAAAGTACTAGTACTTGATGAGAAGTTTGATGTTTTACACAAGGAATAGCCTCCTAAGAGTTGACTACTTTTGCTCCAAAAAAGACTCAACAACTTAGTTTGAACATTTATCATCATTTGAGAACTATAAGTCCCAGTTTGTGTAATATGGTTCTTATATTATATGAATACAGATGAAATTGATAAACAGGCATTTTGTCGCATTTTGAAATTGTTCTGAAACTTATCTCATGCTGTGCATACTTAGGCATGATCCTCATTCTATAACAGCTGCTTCATGCATGACCCCAGGTACATATCCCCAGTGTGGGATGCATCTATCTCTCATGGCTACACACACATGAAAGAACAGATCAATAAAACTTACACAAGTGATGTCTCCAATTAATATATTCAAAAATCCCTCTTTATCATTCCTGATATACGTTTACCCCCTCCAAGCTGGACATTATCTCTTCAGCTTCCCAACCACATGGCACTATCATTTTAGCCCTTATAGCACTAATCATGGTGGCTTATATGAACCCGGCTCACTGTGTAGCTATCTGTCTCCTCCAGAAGCCTAGAGACTCTTTGAAGACTGGGTCTTTTGTATCTCCTGGATCTAGCACAGAGCTTATTACATAGTAAATACCTGATAAAGACTTACTGAATGAGGGAATTCCCTGGCGGTCCAGTGGTTAGGACTTGCCGGGGCCCAGGTTCAATCCCTGGTCAGGGAACTAAGATCCCACAAGCCCTGCAGCACAGCCAAAAAAGAAAAATAGGCCATGCTCCCCATGCCTCAGATCAGCCTGCTTCTTCATTTATTATCCCCAATCTGCCAGCCCTAGCTCTGGGGAGGGGGGTGTGAGGCGTGTTCACCGGTCTCCTCGCGTGGCTGCCTTGGCAAACCTCAGCAACTCAGCCTTTGGCTTGTTGCCCATTGTGCAAAACAGAACTGGTTCAGGAAGGCCCCAGTGCTAGATGAGTAAGACATGACCAGAAAGGTCTGGACTCAAAGAGGGCTAAAAATCCTCAATAGAAACTCTCCGGTAATTAAGCAGCACCGAGCCACAAACGAGTACAGACTCCCCAGTCAGAAATAGATTTCCAGAGAGGACCTTCAAGATGGTGGAGGAGTAAGACATGGAGATCACCTTCCTCCCCACAAGTACATCAAAAATACATCTACATGTGGAACAACTCCTACTGAACACATACTGAATGCTGGCAGAAGACCTCAGACTTCCCCAAAGCCGTGTGGCTGAGAGGGTCTTGGTGCTCTGGACGGATGTCAGGCCTGACCCTCTGAGAAGAGAGCAGAGTTCAGGACATTGGACCACCAGAGACCTCCCGGCCCCACATAATATCAGTCAGCGAGAGCTCTCCCAGAGATCTCCATCTCAATGCTAAGACCCACCTCCACTCAACAACCAGCAAGCTCTGGTGCCGGACACCCCATGCCAAACAACTAGCAAGACAGGAACACAACCCCACACATTAGCAGAGAGGCTGCCTAAAATCATACTAAGTTCACAGACACCCCAAAACACACCACCGGACACAGTCCTGCCCACCAGAAAGACAAGATCCAGCCTCATCCACCAGAACAGGCAACAGTCCCCTCCACCAGGAAGCCTACACAACCCACTGAACCAACCTTACCCACTGGGGGCAGACAACAAAAACAATAAGAACTACAAACCTACAGCCTGTGAAAAGGAGACCCCAAACGCAGTACGTTAAGCAAAATAAGAAGACAGAGAAATACACAGCAGATGAAGGAGCAAGGTAGAAACCCAAAGACCAAACAAAAGAAGAGAAATAAGCAGGCTACCGGAAAAAGAATTCAGAGTAATGATAGTAAAGATGATCCAAAATCTTGGAAATAGAATGGAGAAAATAAAAGACATCTTTAACAAGGACCTAGACAAACTAAAGAGCAAACAAACAATGATGAACAACACAATAAATAAAACTAAAAATTGTCTAGAAGGAATCAATAGCAGAATAACTGAGGCAGAACAATGGATAAGTGACTAGAAGATAAAATAGTGGAAATAACTACCGCAGAGCAGAATAAAGAAAAAAGAATGAAAAGAACTGAGGACAGTCAGAGACTGTCTCAGAACAACATTAAATGCACCAACATTCGAATTATAGGGGTCCCAGAAGAAGAAGAGGAAAAAAAAAAAAAAAGGGACTGAGAAAATATTTGAAGGGATTACAGTTGAAAACTTCCCTAATATGGGAAAGGAAACAGTCAATCAAGTCCAGGAAGCACAGAGAGTCCCGTACAGGATAAATCCAAGGAGAAACATGCCAAGACACATACAAACCAAACTATCAAAAATTAAATACAAAGAAAAAATACTGAAAGCAGCAAGGGAAAAGCAACAAATAACATTCAAGGGAATCCCCATAAGGTTAACAGCAGCTCTTTCAGCAGAAACTCTACAAGCCAGAAGGGAGTGGCAGGACATATTTAAAGTGATGAAAGGGAAAAACCTACAACCAAGATTACTCTACCCAGCAAGGATCTCATTCAGATTCGACAGAGAAATTAAAAACTTTACAGACAAGCAAAAGCTAAGAGAATACAGCCCCACAAAAGCCGCTTTACAAGAAATGCTAAAGGAACTTCTCTAGGCAGGAAACACAAGAGAAGGAAAACACCTACAATAACAAACCCAAAACAATTAAGAAAATGGTAATAGGAACATACATATCAATAACTACCTTAAATGTAAATGGAGTAAATGCTCCAACCAAAAGACAAAGACTAGCTGAATGGATACAAAAACAAGACCCACATATATGCTGTCTACAAGAGACCTACTTAAGACCTATGGACACATACAGACTGAAAGTGAGGGGATGGAAAAAGATATTCCATGCAAATGGAAATCAAAAGAAAGTTGGAGTAGCAATTCTCATATCAGACAAAATAGACTTTAAAAGAAAGACTATTACAAGAGACAAAGAAGGACACTACCTAATGATCAAGGGATTGATCCAAGAAGAAGATATAACAATTGTAAATATTTATGCACCCAACATAGGGGCACCTCAATACATAAGGCAAATGCTAACAGCCATAAAAGGGGAAATTGACAGGAACACAATAACAGTAGGGGACTTTTAACACCTCACTTTCAATAACTGACAAATAAACCAAAATGAAAATAAATAAGGAAACACAAGCTTTAAATGACACATTAAACATGATGGATTTGATTGATATTTATAGGACATTCCATCCAAAAACAACAAAATACACTTCCTTCTCAAGTGCTCATGAAACATTCTCCATGATAGATCATATCTTGGGTCACAAATCAAACCTTGGAAAATTTAAGAAAATTGAAATTGTATCAAGTACCTTTTCTGACCATATGCTGTGAGATTAGATATCAATTACAGGAAAAAAACCTGTAAAAAACACAAACACATGGGGACTAGAAATACATTACTAAATAACCAAGAGATTACTGAAGAAATAAAAGAGGAAATCAAAACATACCTAGATACAAATGACAATGAAAACATGACGACCCAAAACCTATGGGATGCAGCAAAAGCAGTTCTAAGAGCGAAGTTTATAGCAATACAATCCTACCTCAAGACACAAGAAATATCTCAAATAAACAACCTAACCTTACAACTAAAGCAATTAGAGAAAGAACAAAAAAAACCCCAAAATTAGCAGAAGGAAAATCATAAAGATCAGATCAGAAATAAATGAAAAAGAAATGAAGGAAACAATAGCAAAGATCAATAAAACTAAAAGTTGGTTCTTTGAGAAGATAAACAAAATTGATAAACCATCAGCTAGACTCAACAAGAAAAAAAAGGGAGAAGACTCAAATCGACAAAAGTAGAAATGAAAAAGGAGAAGTAACAACTGACACTGCAGAAATACAAAGGATCATGAGAGATTACTACAAGCAACTATGCCAATAAATTGGACAACCTGGAAGAAATGGACAAATTCTTGGAAAAGCACAACCTTCTGAGACTGAACCAGGAAGAAATAGAAAATATAAACAGACCAATCACAAGCACTGAAATTGAAACTGTGAATAAAAATCTTCCAACAAACAAAAGCCCAGGACCAGATGGCTTCATGGGTGAATTCTATGAAACATTTAGAGAAGAGCTAAAACCTAGACTTCTCAAACTCTTCCAAAATATAGCAGAGGAAATGAGCACTCCCAAACTCTTATATATGGCCACAATCACCGATACTAAAACCAGACAAAGATGTCACAAAGAAAGAAAACTACAGGCCAATATCACTGATGAACATACATGCAAAAATCCTCAACAAAATACTAGCAAACAGAATCCAACAGCACATTAAAAGGATCATACACCATGATCAAGTGGGGTTTATCCCAGGAATACAAGGATTCTTCAATATATGCTAATCAGTCAATGTGATAAACCATACTAACAAATTGAAGGAGAAAAACCATATGATCAACTTCACAGATGCAGAAAAAGCTTTTGACAAAATTCAACACCCATTTATGATAAAAACCCTCCAGAAAGTACACATAGAGGGAACTTTACCTCAACATAATAAAAGCCATATATGACCAAGCCACAGCCAACATCCTTCTCATTGGTGAAAATTGAAACCATTTCCACTAAGATCAGGAATAAGACAAGGTTGTCCACTCTCACCACTATTCTTCAACATAATTTTGGAACTTCTAGCCAGAGCAATCAGAGAAGAAAAAGAAATAAAAGGAATCCAATTCAGAAAAGAAGAAGTAGAACTGTCACTGTTTGTAGATGACATGATGCTATACACAGAGAATCCTAAAGATGTTACCAGAAAACTACTAGAGCGAATCAATGAATTTGGTAAAGTAGCAGAAAACAAAATTAATGCACAGAAATCTCTTGCATTCCTATACACTAATGATGAAAAATCTGAAAGAGAAATTAAGGAAGCACTCCCATTTACCACTGCAACAAAAAGAATGAAATACCTAGGAATAAACCTACCTAAGGAGACAGAAGACCTGTATGCAGATAACTATAAGACACTGATGAAAGAAATTAAAGATGATACAAACAGATGGAGAGATATACCATGTTCTTGGATTGGAAGAATCAACATTGTGAAAATGACTATACTACCCAAAGCAATCTACAGATTCAATGCAATCCTTATCAAACTACCAGTGGCATTTTTCACAGAACTAGAACAAAACATTGCACAATTTGTATGGAAACACAAAAGACCCTGAATAGCAAAAGCAATCTTGAGAAAAAAAAAAGAGCTGGAGGAATCAGGCTCCCTGACTTCAGACTATACTACAAAGCTACAGTAATGAAGAAAATATGGTACTGGCACAAAAATAGAAATATAGATCAATGGAACAGGATAGAAAGCCCAGAGATAAACCCACACACATATGGTCACCTTATTTTTGATAAAGGAGGCAAGAATATACAATGGAGAAAAGACAGCCTCTTCAATAAGTGGTCTGCGAAAACTGGACAGCTACATGTAAAAGAATGAAATTAGAACACATCCTAACACTATACACAAAAATAAACTCAAAATGGATTAAAGACCTAAATGTAAGGCCAGACACTCTAAAAATCTTAAGAGGAAAACACAGGCAGAACACTCTATGACATAAATCACAGCAAGATCCTTTTTGATCCACCTCCTAGAGAAATGGAAATAAAAACAAAATAAATGGGACCTAATGAAACTTAAAAGCTTTTGCACAACAAAGGAAACCATGAAGAAGGCAAAAAGACAACCTTCAGAATAAGAGAAAATATTTGCAAATGAAGCAACTGACAAAGGATTAATCTCCAAAATATACAAGCAGTTCATGCAGTTCAATATCAAAAAAACAAACCACCCAATCCAAAAATGGGCAGAAGACCTAAATAGACATTTCCCCAAAGAAGATATGCAGATTGCCAACAAACACATGAAAAGATGCTCAACATCGCTAATCATTAGAGAAATGCAAATCAAAACTACAATGAGATATCGCCTCACATTGGTCAGAATGGCCATCATCAAAAAAATATACAAACAATAAATGCTGGAGAGGGTGTGGAGAAACGGGAACCCTCCTACATTGCTGGTGGGAATGTAAATTGCTACAGCCACTATGGAGAGCAGTATGGAGGTTCCTTAAAAAACTAAAATTAGAACTACCATATGACCCAGCAATCCCACTACTGGGCATATACCCTGAGAAAACCATAACTCAAAAAGAGTCATGTACCACAATGTTCATTGCAGCACTATTTACAATAGCCAGGACATGGAAGCAACCTAAGTGTCCACTGACAGATGAATGGTTAAAGAAGATGTGGCACATATATACAGTGGAATATTACTCAGCCATAAAAAGAAATGAAATTGAGTTACTTGTAGTGAGATGGATGGACCTAGATTCTGTAATACAGAGTGAAGTAAGTCAGAAAGAGAGAAACAAATACTGTATGCTAACACATATATATGGAATAAAAAAATATGGTTCTGAAGAAGTTAGGGGCAGGACAGGAATAAAGACGCTGACGTAGAGAATGGACTTAAGTACACGTGGAGGGGGAAGGGTAGGTTGGGACAAAGTGAAAGAGTAGCATGGACATATATACACTACCAAATGTAAAACAGATAGCTAGTGGGAAGCAGCTGCATAGCACAGGGAGATCAGCTCGGAGCTTTGTGACCACGTAGAGGGGTGGGATAGGGAGTATGAGAGGGAGACGCAAGTGGGAGGGGATATGTTAATAAAAGTATTCGTATAGCTGATTCACTTTGTTTGTTATACAGCAGATAGTTACACAACAATGTAAAGCAATTATACTCCAATGAAGATGTTAAAAAAAAAAAGGCTTACTGAATGAATAAGCACTGGACCCATTCATACAACTCCAAAATGTCAGTGGCACACACAGTGAGCCTTGATGTCTCACCCATGGGCCTACAGTGTACCTAGGACACCTGTGCTTCAGACTGGGGCTCAGCTGGGTCTGTATACTCTCTCAGTTTGGGTCCAGGTTACAGAGGCACAGCTACCTAGGGCATGTTTTTCTCATGTGAAGGTCAGAAGCTGCCAGATGGGTAAGCGGAAATATGTGATGTCTTTTAAAGCCTAGACTCAGAACTAGTACCTTTTATATTTAACCACATTTTATTCTCCAAAGCAGTGAAGAGCCAAGCCCAAAATCAATGTGTGGGCAAACTCTTCCCATGAAACTGTGGGGCACAGATGGTGAGAGAGGGGTAAATGATTGCTGAATAATAATATAAACAACAAATATTCATAGAGTAAAAAGTTTACATTTCTTTAATGTAAGACTTCTAAAACATCTAAAAGAGAAAAGAAAGGTGGACAACTGCTACATTATCAAGACCCTGGAAACCATTTCATGATTTCCATTGATAATTATTTTTTAATTCAATAAACTGACATGAATTTTCTTTGTTCAGCATTAACATAACAAGCTACAGCTTCGTGCTTTTCTCATTTTATCCTTTGTATGTCTGGAGAAGTAATCAACCCTCTTCTTCCATACTTGAGGACCATTAGTCAATTGTTTGCTATGTTCTCTCCTCCAGGCTGACGTTTCTTTCATCTTCCTGTCTCCATTTCACTTGTCAAACCATAACCCACCTTTGTGGCTCTTCTTTGGGACTCTCCCCAATCCATGTGGAGCCAAAACCTATATCCAAATCTCTTCTTACCATCGATCAGTCAAAACTGGAAAGGGAATCTTATTTCCTTAGAGAAAGATGTTGGCAAATTTCCAGCTGAAGAGAAACATATGGGTTCACACTCCCACTCCCACATTTTCCTAACCCCCACTCCAATCTGCAAACATATCAGAGTCAATTTGACTAAACGATGTTGGATCAAAGAGGAGCTCCAAAGAGTGTGAAGTCAGGCTTCAAATATCAGCTAAGCTCAGTTTGGTTACAGAAAGGAAAACATCCCTCCTGGAGTGAGACATCTTTCTTGTCCAGACGTTCAAAGAGTGTTATTCATTACGAAGTTTATGGTGTCCGCGCTGGGAGCACAGTTCATTACGTCAGAACTCCTGCCCGTTTACAAGGAAGGTCTCCTGTTAGCCTCGAGCTTTCCATGGCAGATTCAGCCTCAGAGAATATAAAATAGATCATTAGACGCTCCCTAGCTGCTCTTGGTCATATGGTGACTGTAAACACTTATCCCAGAGCCTGGAACTTTTAGGATTTTCATTTAAGTTTTCAAATTAGGAGGGTAATTTATTTTGCGTTCTGGAAAGTAAGATTTAGTCACACTTTTTTCATGTAATTCACCTGTTTAACCAAATTCCACTGAAGTAGAGAGTGGATATGTTAATGTAAGGGGAAAAAAAATCACACTTTGGAACATAATTTAGTATAACTGGTGGTGAGATGAAATGAAAGGGCATCTCAAATTCAAACTTATATCAGTAATTCATATACTCAAGCTCCAGATCACAAAATAGGGACCACATGGCATATTAGTCAGGGTTCTCCAGAGAAACAGAACTGATAGGATATGTAAATATACAGAGAGAGATTTATTTTAAGGAATTGGCTCATGCAATTGTTAGAGCTGGCAAGCCTGAAATATACAGGGCAGACTGGCAGGCTGGAGACCAGGGAAGAGGTGATATTGCAGCTCAGACCCAAAGGTAGTCTAGAGGCAGAACCTCCCCCTGACTCAGGGGACCTCAGTCTTTTTTCTAAGGATGAGGCCTGCCCACATTATGGAGAATAATCTGCAATCTGCTTTACTTAAATGTTAATTTCTTTTAAAAAAAAAAATCCTTCACAGCTACATCTAGACTGGTTTTTGACCAAGTATCTTGGTACCATGGCCTAGCCAAGTTGACTCATAAAATTAACCATCACACGTGGCTTACAATTATCTTTACTCTATCACTTACTTGATCAATAGGCACCTACTGAACATCTACTACATGCTTGGTGGTACCCAGGATTCCTGGGAAAGTTACAAAATCCATAATTCTGAATTATTGTTCAAATGTATTGATTTTCAGAAACATCAGGAAATAGACTTGGAATCATACCTAAATATGGTCTTTCCTAAAACCTAAAAGAAAACAGCACAAACATGCAAAAAATTAGTCGTCCCCAGACTCAAATCTCCTGGCACTTTTATCTTGAAATTTCCAGCCTCCATAACCATAAATGTTTGTTAGTTAAGCCACCCAATCTACGGTATTTTTGTTGTAGCAGGCTGAGCAGACTAAGACAACATGGGTATGGATGTGTAATATATATGTATGTGTGTATATCGATAAAATGTTCAACTGAAATTATTGAAGGACTACTATGTTTGAGATACTTTCTAGACACTGACAGCCTAGTGGTAGACCAAAAATCATCGTCTTATTTCTCGTGAAATTATTAGTCTAATGTGGGAGAGAGGAAATAAAATTTATACTTAATTTAAGATCCTAATAAAGCATCTGAGAGAGAAAGGATAAATGCCTTTAGCCGGGAAAGCCAATTTAGCCAGGGAAGTTTGAAAAAGTTTCCCTGAAAAAGTAATATATTGATTCTATGCTGAAAGTTAAAGAATAATTGTCAGGTGATAAGAAAATCTGGGAGTAGTGTATTCCAGGCAGTGGGAACAGCATATGAAAAACATATTTGAGACACAGACAAAAATCAAGTATCCACAGAAGACTTTTTAGGTCACAGTAATAATTTTAGTGCACAGGGGAGTTAGTCCAGGGTTTGAAATAGGTGAGTGACATGGTGATATTCTGCATTCTTGAATGATCATTCTAGCTACTGTATAAAGAATGATCTGAAGGAAGCAAAGATGTATACTAGGAGAGCAGTGAAGCGGCTACTGCAGCAGTTCAGATAAAAGAAAAAATAGAAAAAAAAATAACAGCATACTTATGAGGTGAATTTTTTGGACAAATTTGCAAAAATTAGGTCATTTTTGAATGAAGGTATAATGCAGAGGAAGAAGCTAAGGTTGACTTCCTGGATTCTAGCATAAACAACTAAGAGAACACAGGGTAAAGATCAATACTAAAGATATGGGTTCAGTTTAATAAAATGTTGAGATGCCTGTGAGACATCATATGTCCAGTAGTTGAGACAAATGAGTTACAGTTATACATTTAGAAGTCATCGATAATATTTGAAGGCATGAGGTAGAATTCGCTCATGTTGAGTAAGGAGAAATAAAGGTCCAGGGAAATCTCTATGAAATTCAAGTCTAGAAGGAAGACCCTCAGAGAGGACAGAAGAAAGAAAAAAAAAAAATGTGTGGCAGGGGGCATCTTCAAGATGGAGGAGGAGTAAGACGCGGAGATCACCTTCCTCCCCACAGATACATCAGAAATACATCTACATGTGGAACAGCTCCTACAGAACACCCACTGAACACTGGCAGAAGACCTCAGACCTCCCAAAAGGCAAGAAACCCCCCACGTACCTGGGTAGGGCAAAAGAAAAAACAGAGACAAAAGGACAGGGACGGGACCTGCACCAGTGGGAGGGAGCTGTGAAGGAGGAAAGGTTTCCACACACTTGGAAGCCCCTTCGCGGGCGGAGACTGTGGGTGGCGGAGGGGGAAGCACCGGAGCCGCGGAGGAGTGCGCAGCCACAGGGGTGCTGAGGGCAAAGCAGAGAGATTCCCGCACAGAGGATTGGTGCCAACCAGCACTCACCAGCCACAGAGGCTTGTCTGCTCACCCACTGACGCGGGTGGAGGCTGGGAGCTGAGACTCCGGCTTCGGAGGTCAGATCCCAGGGAGAGGACTGGGGTTGGCTGCATGAACACAGCCTCAAGGGGGCTAGTGCACCACAGCTAGCTGGGAAGGAGTCCGGGAAAAAGTCTGCACCTGCCTAAGAGTCAAGAGAACATTGTTTCAGGGTGCACAACGAGAGGGATTCAGAGCACCGCCTAAACGAGTTCCAGAGATGGGCGTGAGCCGCGTCTATCAGCCTGGATACCAGAGACGAGCATGAAATGCTAAGGCTGCTGCTGCAGCCACCAAGAAGCCTGTGTGCGAGCACAGGTCACTATCCACACCTCCCCTCCCGGGAGCCTGTGCAGTCCACCACTGCCAGGGTCCCGTGATCCAGGGATAACTTCCATGAGAGAAAATACGGCATGTCTGAGGCTGTTGCAACATCATGCTGGCCTCTGCCGCTGCAGGCTCACCCCACATTCTGTACCCCTCCGTCCTCCTGGCCTGAGTGAGCCAGAGCCCCCTAATCAGCTGCTACTTTAACTCATCCTGTCTGAGTGAAGAACAGATGCCCTCAGGTGACCTACACACAGAGGCCGGGCCAAATCCAAAGCTGAACCCCAGGAGCTGTGTGAACAAAGAAGAGAAAGGGTAATCTCTCCCAACAGTGTCAGAAGCAGATGAAATCTCCACAATCAACTTGATGTACCCTGCATCTGTGGAATACCTGAAAAGACAACGAATCGTCCCAAAATTGAGGTGGTGGATTTGGGGAGCAACTGTGGACTTGGGGTTTGCTTTCTGCAACTAATTTGTTTCTGGTTTTATGTTTACCTTAGTTTAGTACTTAGAGCTTATTATCACTGGTAGATGTGTTTATTGATTTGGTTGCTCTCTTCCCTTTTTAAAAAATACATATATTGTTTTCCTTTTTCTATTTTTGTGTGTACGTGTATGCCTCTTTGTGTGATTTTGTCTGTATAACTTTCTTTTTACCATTTCTCCTAGGGTTCTTCTGTCTGTCCGTTTTATTTATTTATTTTTTAGTATAGTTTTTAGTGCTTATTATCATTGGTGGATTTGTTTTTTCGTTTGGTTGCTCTCTCTTTCTTTCCTTTATTTTTTATTTTTAATAATATTTTTATTTTAATAACTTTATTTTATTTTTCTTTCTTTCTTTCTTTCTTTTTTTCCCTCTCTTTTCTTCTGAGCCGTGTGGCTCAGAGGGTCTTAGTGCTAAGGCCAGGTGTCAGGCCTGAGCCTCTGAGGTAGGAGAGTCAAGTTCAGGACATTGGTCTACCAGAGACTTCCCAGCACCAAATGATATCAAACAGAGAAAGCTCTCCCAGAGATCACCATCACAAGGCTGAGACCCAGCTCCACTCAATGACCAGCAAGATACAGTGGTGGACACCCCATGCCAAACAACTAGAAAAACAGGAACACAACACCACCATTAGCAGAGAAGCTGCCTAAAATCATAATAAGGTTACATACACCCCAAAACACACCACCACACTGTCCTGGCAACCAGAAAGACAAGATCCATTCTCATCCACCAGAACACAGGCACTAGTCTCCTCCACCAGGAAGCCTACACAACCTACGAACCAACCTTACCCACTGAGGGCAGACACCAAAAACAATGGTAACTATGAACCCACAGCCTGTGAAAAGGAGACCCCAAACGCAGTAGGTTAAGCAAAATGAGAAGACAGAGAAATACACAGCAGATGAAGGAGAGAGGTAAAAACTCACCAGACCAAACAAATGAAGAGGAAATAGGAAGGCTACCTGAAAAAGAATTCAGGGAAATGATAGTAAAGATGATCCAAAATCTTGGAAATAGAATGTAGAAAATACAAGAAACGTTTAACAAGGACCTAAAAGAACTAAAGAGCAACAGACAATAATGAGCAACACAATAAATGAAATTAAAAATTCTCTAGAAGGAATCAGTAGCAGAAAAACTGAGGCAAAAGAACGGATAAGTGACCTGGAAAATAAAATAGTGGAAATAACTACCGCAGTGCAGAATAAAGAAAAAAGAATGAAAAGAGTTGAGGACAGTCTCAGAGACCTCTGGGACAACATTAAATGCACCAACATTCAAATTATAGGGGTCCCAGAAGAAGAAAGGAAAAAGAAAGGGAATGAGAAAATATTTGAAGAGATTATAGTTGAAAACTTCCCTAATATGGGAAAGGAAATAGTTAATCAAGTCCAGGAAGCACAGAGAGTCCCATACAGGATAAATCCAAGGAGAAACACGCCAAGACACATACTAATCAAACTATCAAAAGTTAAATACAAAGAAAAAATGTTGAAAGCAGTAAGGGAAGAACAACAAATAATATACAAGGGAATGCCCATAAGGTTAACAGCTGCTCTTTCAGCAGAAACTCTGCAAGCCAGAAGGGAGTGGCAGGACATATTTAAAGTGATGATAGGAAAAAACCTACACGAAAGATTACTCTATGCAGCATGGATCTCATTCAAATTTTTTGTGTGTGTGTGGCTGTGTAGGGTCTTCATTTATGTGGGCTGGCTTTCTCTGGCGCGGTGAGCCGGTGCTACTCTTCGTTGTGGTGCACAGGCTTCTCATTGCGGTGGCTTCTCTTCTTGCAGAACATGGGCTCTGGTGTGTGGGCTCAGTAGTTGTGGCTCACAGGCTCTAGAGAGCAGGTTCAGTAGTTGTGGTGAACGAGCTTAGTTGCTCCACAGCATGTGGGATCTTCCAAGACCAGGGCTCGAACCCATATACCCTACATTGTCAGGCAGATTGCTAACCACTGCGCCACCAGGGAAGCCCTCTCATTGAGATTTGACAGAGAAATTAAAACTTTTACCAACAAGCAAAAGCTAAGAGAATACAACCCCACCAAAGCAGCTTTACAACAAATGCTCCAGGAACCTCTCTAGGCAAGAAACACAAGAGAAGGAAAACAACAACAATAACAAACCCAAAACAATTAAGAAAATGGTAATAGGAAAATACATATCAATAATTATCTTTAATGTAAATGGAGTAAATGCTCCAACCAAAAGATATAGACTGGCTGAATGGGTACCAAACCAAGACCCATATATATGCTATCTACAAGAAACCCACTTCAGACCTAGGGACACATACAGACTGAAAGTGAGGGGATGGAAAAAGATATTTCATGCAAATGGAAACCAAAAGAAAGCTGGAGTAGCAATACTCATATCACACAAAATAGACTTCAAAATAAAGACTATTACAAGATACAAAGAAGGACACTACCTAATGATCAAGGGATTGACCCAAGAAGAATATATAACAGTTGTAAATATTTATGCACCCAACATAGGGGCACCTCAATACATAAGGCAAATGCTAACAGCCAGAAAAGGGGAAATTGACAGTAAAACAATCATAGTAGGGGACTTTTAACACCCTATGTTCACCAATGGACAGATCAACCAAAATGAAAATAAATAAGGAAACGCAAGCTTTAAATGACACATTAAACAGGATGGATTTAATTGATATTTATAGGACATTCCATCCAAGAACAACAGAATACAGTTCCTTTTCAAGTGCTCATGGAACATTCTCCAGGATAGATCATATCTTGGGTCACAAATCAAGCCTTGGTAAATTTAATAAAATTGAAATCATATCAAGTATCTTTTCCAACAACAACGCTATGAGACAAGATATCAATTATAGGAAAAAAAATCTGTAAAAAATACAAACACATGGAGGCTAAACAGTACACTACTAAATAACCAAGAGATCACTGAAGAAATCAAAGAGGAAATCAAAAAATACCTAGAAACAAATGACAATGAAACATGATGACCCAAAACCTATCGGATGCAGAAAAAGCAGTTCTAAGAGGGAAGTTTATAGCAATAAAATCCTACCTCAAGACACAAGAAACATCTCAAATAAACAACCTAATCTTACACCTCAACCAATCAGAGAAAGAAGAACAAATATCCCCAAAGTTAGCAGCAGGAAAGAAATCATAAAGATCAGATCAGAAATAAAAGAAAAAGAAGGAAACAATAGCAAAGATCAATAAAACTAAAAGCTGGTTCTTTGAGGAGATAAACAAAATTGATAAACCATTAGCCAGACTCATCAAGAAAAAAAAAAGGAAAAGACTCATATCAATAGAATTAGAAATGAAAAAGGAAAAGTAACAACTGACACTGCAGAAATACAAAGGATCATGAGAGATTACTACAAGCAACTATATGCCAATAAAATGGACAACCTGGAACAAATGGACAAATTCTTAGGAAACACAACCTTCTGAGACTGAACCAGGAAGAAGTAGAAAATATAAACAGACCAATCGCAAGCACTGAAATTGAAACTGTAACAAACAAAAGCCCAGGACCAGATGGCTTCACAGGCGAATTCCTTGAAACACTTAGAGAAGAGCTAACACCTAACCTTCTCAAACTATTCCAAAATATAGCAGAGGGAGGAACACTCCCATACTCATTCTATGAGGCTACCGTCACCCGGATACCAAAACCAGACAAAGATGTCACACAAAAAAACTACAGGCCAATATCACTGATGAACATAGATGCAAAAATCCTCAACAAAATACTCACAAACAGAATCCAACTGCACATTAAAACTATCATACACCATGATTAAGTGGGGTTTATTCCAGGAACACAAGGATTCTTCAATATATGCAAATCAATCAATGTGATACACCATATTAACAAATTGAAGGAGAAAAACCATATGATCATCTCAATAGATGCAGAAAAAGCTTTTGACAAAATTCAACACCCATTTATGTTAAAAACCCTCCAGAAAGTACACATAGAGGGAACTTACCTCAACATAATAAACGCCATATATGACAAACCCACAGCCAACATCCTTCTCAATGATGAAAAACTGAAACCATTTCCACTAAGATCAGGAACAAGATAAGGTTGCCCACTCTCACCACTATTATTCAACATAGTTTTGGAAGTTTTAGCCACAACAATCAGAGAAGAAAAAGAAATAAAAGTTATTCAAATGAGAAAAGAAGAAGTAAAACTGTCACTGTTTGTAGATGACATAATGCTATACATAGAGAATCCTAGAGATGCTACCAGAAAACTACTAGAGCTAATCAATGAATTTGGTAAAGTAGCAGGAAACAAAATTAATGCATGGAAATCTCTTGCATTCCTATACACTAATGATGAAAAATCTGAAAGAGAAATTAAGGAAACTCTCCCATTTACCATTGCAACAAAAAGAATAAAATATCTAGAAATAAACCTACCTAAGGAGATAGAAGACCGGTATGCAGAAAACTATGACACTGATGAAAGAAATTAAAGATTATACACACAGATGGAGAGATATACCATGTTCTTAGATTGGAAGAATCAACGCTGTGAAAATGACTATACTACCCAAAGCAATCTACAGATTCAATGCAATCCCTATCAACCTACCAATGGCATTTTTCACAGAGCTAGAACAAAACATTGCACAGTTTCTATGGAAACACAAAAGACCCCAAATAGCCAAAGCAATCTTGAGAAAGAAAAATGGAGCTGGAGGAATCAGGCTCCTGGACTTCAGACTATACAAACCTGCAGTAATCAAGACAGTATGGTACTCGTGCAAAAACAAAAGTATAGATCAATGGAATAGGATAGAAAGCCCAGAGATAAACCCATGCACATATGGTCACCTTATCTTTGATAAAGGAGGCAAGAATATACAATGGAGAAAAGACAGCCTCCTCAATAAGCGGTGCTGGGAAAACTGGACAGCTACATGTAAAACAAGTTAGAACACTCCCTAACACCGTACACAAAAATAAACTGAAAACGGATTAAAGACCTAAATGTAAGGCCAGACACTCTAAAACCCTTAGAGGAAAACATAGGCAGAACACTCTATGACATAAATCACAGCCAGATCCTTTTTGACCCACCTCCTAGGGAAATGGAAATAAAAGTTTGCACAGCAAAGGAAAACATAAACAAGACGAAAAGACAACTCTCAGAATGGGAGAAAATATTTGCAAATGAAGCAACTGACAAAGGATTAATCTCTAAAATATACAAGCAGTTCATGCAACTCAATATCAAAAAAACAAACAAGCCAATCCAAAAAGGGGCAGAAGACCTAAATAGACATTTCTCCAGAGAAGATATACAGATTGCCCACAAACACATGAAAGGATGCTCAACATCACTAATCATTAGGGAAATGCAAATCAAAACTACAATGAGGTATCACTTCACACCAGTCAGAATGGCCATGATCAGAAAATCGACAAACAATGCTGGAGAGGGTGTGGAGTAAAGGGAACCCTCTTGCACTGTTGGTGGGAATGTAAATTGATACAGCCACTATGGAAAACAGTATGGGGGTTCCTTAAAAAACTCAAAATAGAACTACCATATGACCCTGCAATCCCACTACTTGGCGTATACCCTGAGAAAACCATAATTCAAAGAGTCATGTACCACAATGTTCATTGCAGCACTATTTTCAATAGCCAGGGCATGGGAGCAACCTAAGTGTTCATCGACAGATGAATGGATAAAGAAGATGTGGCACATATATACAATGGGATATTACTCAGCCATAAAAAGAAACGCAGTTGAATTATTTGTAGTGAGGTGCATGGACCTAGAATCCGTCATACAGAGTGAAGTCAGAAAGAGAAAAACAAATAATACCGTATGCTAACACATATATATGGAATCTAAAAAAAAAAAAGTTCTGAAGAACCTAGGGGCAGGACAGGAATAAAGACACAGACGTAGAGAATGGACTTGAAGACACGGAGAGGGGAAAGTGTAAGCTGGGACAAAGTGAGAGAGTGGCATGGACATATATACACTACCAAATGTCAAATAGATGGCTAGTGGGAAGCAGCTGCATAGCACAGGGAGATCAGCTTGGTGCTTTGTGACCACCTAGACGGGTGGGATAGGCAGGGTGGCAGGCAGACACAAGAGGGAAGGGATATGAGGATATATGTATACATATAGATGATTCACTTTGTTATACAGCAGAAACGAAGACAACATTGTAAAGCAATTATACTCCAGTAAAGAAGTTAAAAAAAAAAAAAAAGACAGTGTGGCAACCCAGAAGCCAGGAAAGAGTATTTCAAATGAGGAGTAGCCAAGCATGATGGTGACAAGCAAATTAGGGGTAGTAGATGACTTGGTGTGTCACCAGATCCCCCTTCCCGGACTGAACCCCTCCTTCCTCTAGCTTCTAGGAGTTTGGGCAGCAAACAGCTCTCAGCTGACCCCTCTCTGAGAATTGCCTTCAACTGTGAGAGAACCACTTGACCTAAGAACTCTATTCCCAGCGTGGCCAGCATTTGATGACTGGACAACAGCGGGGAAAAAGGCCCCCTCTCACCCACTCCAGGACAATGCTGAAGGGCCATGTCAGTTCCAGAGCTCCCCTTTAGGACTGGCTGACGCCTTTGTTAACACAAATGCATCACAGTGTAACTTCTCCCTCTGCCCAGAGTCTTGCTTCCTTCCTTCCCCCACTGCTGTTGATTCTCCTATTGACTTCCTTCCATGAAATCTCTATCTTAGAATCTCCTACCCAGGGCACTGCCTTTCCACAGTAGGATAAGTACTAAAAAAAAATCAGCCTTTGGACATAATAAATATGGAGGACATTGGTAATCTTAGAAGGAGCAATAGATTTTGGAAACAGAGCAAAAATGATACTTTGGCTGCATGGTATTCCATTGTTCTAGTGGAAAACAAGTGCAGTTGATGGTCATTTACATTGTTTCAATTTTTACTATTGTAAACCATGTTGTGATGCATATTTTGTACAGATATTTTATTAGGATAACATTTCAAGTCTTTTTGTTGTTTTGTTTGTTTTAAGCCATTGATTTGGACATTTTTAAAAATTTTTATTTATTTATTTTTTATTTGGCGGCAACATGTGGCACGTGGGATCTTAGTTCCCCGACCAGGGATCGAACCCGTGCCCCCTGCATTGGAAATGCGGAGCCTTAACCACTGGTCCACCAGGGAAGTCCCATCATTTCAAATCTTGAAGAATGTACCTTGCCCCAAGAAACACTGTAATTTCTAGACAGTGTATCCCAAACCAGTCACCTTATAGCAAAAAAAAAAAAAGGGAGGGTGGGATCCACTATCTTAACACAAATCTCTCAGATGCTTCTATTATTCCTGTTCTTAAGCACTCAGGTTCTAGTTTAAATCCACCAAAAAAGTCAGTGAGGGAGAAAACGTGTTTTCTTTACCTGCTTAAGAAAGTCAAACCCCTTTATTATCCTTGGATAATTTAACTTTTATATTACTAAACGCTTATTTAAGGAAACATTCTCAGTGCAGCAATTATACCCAGTGTAAGTGTACTCAGATAGTTGGGTGTTTTTTTTAACAAAATACAAATGCAGTTGTTTTGGGGCTTTGTAGTTTTCTTTCCTCTCTATTGAATGTATGGAACCTTATTATATATGACTCCTAGTGGTTTTGCTTCTCAGAGAAAACAAGAGAGAGAAAGAACAATTGGATCTAATACCCAATATCTACCAGGTACTGTGTTAAGCACTTTGCAATATATTATAGTAATTAATACCCACAAAAATTCTGTGTGGTCTGTTTGCCCATTATTTGGTTGCCTGTTCATTTGTTTGGCTGCCCATTATCTATGCATGAGGGTATTGTATGAATTGAAGAGACCAGGTACTTACTTTCCCTGACACATCTCGGCATGACCATGCAACCAAGCCTCAGCCATCTGGATCCTTCTGCCTGGAACTCCAGGTTTGGAGTGTGTGCCACTCATCCTAGAACTCACGCAAAGGGCTGAAGGGCCACCCTGACCAGACTACTCCCACAGAGGACTTAGTCATGTTTCTCCTCCAGCATAACGTGGCTCCAGCCCAATTTCTGAGCTCAATTCTACATATTTCTCATGAATTTTATGAACTCTCCTACAAATATATTGCTCTTTTGCCTAAATTTGCAACAAAAACCCTGACTGGTGAGCAGGTACAATTATTACCTATATTTTACAGATGAGGAAAATTAAAGCTCAGAGAAGTAAATTGACATGCAGATCTTTCCAGATTCAGAGGCAATGATTTTAACCATTCTCATTGTGGTGTCTTCTCTTGTTGCAAAGCACGGGCTCTAGGCGTGCGGGCTTCAGTAGTTGTGGCTTGCAGGCTCTAGAGCGCAGGCTCAGTAGTTGTGGCTCACGGGCTTTGTTGCTCAGCAACATGTGGGATCTTCCCAGACCAGGGCTCGAACCCGTGTCCCCTGCACTGGCAGGTGGATTCTTAACCACTGGGCCACCAGGGAAGCCCCTGGAGCAATATTTAGATTTCACATGTCTTATATCAATTTACAAAGAATTGAACTAGGCCATACAATAAGTCAATAAATTTAAAAGGATTGAGATCATACAAAGTATGTTCTCTGACTACAGTGGGATGGAATCAGAACTCAACAACAGAAGGAAATTTGGATATCCACAAATATTTGCAAATTAAACAACAGATTTTTAAATAACCCATAGGTCAAAGAAGAAATTACAAGGGAAATTAGTAAGTATTTTGATCTGTATGAAAACAACTATACAGAGAATGAATAATAAAATGAACTTGAAATATTAATAAAGTAACATCACGGACAATAGCTGACATGCTTTGAGTATTTGCTATATGTCTGGTGTTTTGCACACATTTTCTTCTTTGATTCTCCCCACAGCCCAGAGAGGGAGGTATTATCATTATCCTTCCTGAAAAGACGTGGACAATGAAACTTAGGGAGGCCACACACTAAGGAAGTGGTGGGGTAAGGCTTCGACTCAGGTCTGTCTGACACCCAAATCTTGTTTCAATCACTAAGCTATTCTGCTAACACAAGGTTAATGTGAACTATAATGACTGCTTAATTTTACTTAAACTAGTAATTAACTGAAAAATATACAATATAAGAGGGAGTGGCATTTTTTTTCTAGAGGTACCTTTGTATTTGGGAATCCATGTTCTTAAGCATGAAGTTTATGCTGAAGAGCATTCGGTGAAAAAAAGAGGCAAAAGGCATTTTATGGACATGTGTTACCCACCACTCAGTTGGAGGGAAGCAAGCTGTTTGGTAAGATTCATTCTGAAGCCCTCACAAAGGTAAGATATGGAAAGATTTATTGAATGACCACAGCTCTTGAAATATAAAGATGAATAAGGCTGATTCTGTGCCCTGAAGGTGCTGACAATTTGCCAGAATCAGATGATGAAGATGAAAATACTAATAATTTAAATAGAGTTCCCCAGGAAACAGACACTGGGATATAGATTAGCATGCGGGAAGGTTATTGGGGAGTGCTCTCGGGAGTGAAGGCAGCAGGATTGGCCCAAGTGTCAAGCTGGTCCTGTCATTATCCCTCTTCAAAAGGAGGCCACACGCTAAGGAAGCAGTGGAGTAAGGCTCCACTTCAGGTCTGACACCCAAATCCTGTTTTCAGTCACTGCACAGGTAAACATATATCCTCTGTATAACATATACAACGATGGATAAGTTTCGCAGTTTGTAACCTTTCATTTAATTTCACTAAATGTTAGAAAGTTCTTTTTATGCTAAATCTGAATCTGTCTCTGCTTTAAACCGCTGGTCTTTGTTCTACCTCCAGAAGGTCTATAGCATATAAAGCCTCCTTCTTCTGTATCACAGAGTTTTAATTATTTGAAACTATCTTTCAGGTCTTTCCTAGAGTGCATCTGGTTAAAGATGACAATTTTCTTCTGCCTTTCTACATATCAACTGCTTTCCAGACCTGCCACCCTTCTGATTCTCTTGCTGGTTAAGACATACATGGATGATACCCAGTTACATGTTTCAGGCTGGGTCAAGCATGAAGGGTTCACCCTGCAACAATACCAGCCCACCAGGAGGCAGCAGGCACTATAGACAAACCTTGGGAGGAAGTCTAGACTGGAAGACACAACCGTGTCCAGATAACTTAGAAACAGGTAAGATCTAGAGTGAGGTTTTAAACTAGCAATTAGCCAAGTAGTTGGTTGGCTACAGGGAGGTGGAACTGGCACAAAGTATTAGGGGCATCCTGATAGACTAGAAGAAGGAAGCTTTAAATCCTACAGACCTTCAAAATGTTCATGCACAAAACAATCAACACGAAGGATCATCTCTGCAATGGAATATTGTTCCTATGTGATAAAAGTCAGAAAACCAATTCAGAGGAAGTTGACTTATGAGCACTAATTAACTAGTATTTTATCCCATTCAAAGAATTTATAAAACTACAACCACTGTAAAATTACAATTTTAGCAATGCAAACACATTTTTTAGATGCCATATTAGGTCAGAATAGGATTCATCCAATACACTTTTCTATCTTTGGAGCTGCCCCTTGGAAAATGTTTTTTTAGAGATGAAGGCTTTATAAAGCTCAGTTTCAATAGCACTGATAAAAGAGACAAATTTGTTATGACAAAAACAGACTATGTGAAAGCAAAAGAATCTGGTGATGGCTCTATAGATTCATACTTCAACCGAATTGTTATCCTATTTACATTACAATTGGAGACTGAATATGTGAAAAGCTAAATGTGAAATTGCCCAAATTCTGTGTGATTTTCAACCCCCTCTGCTAAATTAATCATCCCTAGTTACAACTTCTTCCCTAAGCTCCAGACTTGTATCTCCAGCTAACTACTGAACATTTCTTAGATGTTCCATAAACATCCAAAACTCATTGAAGTCAAGGATAATAATCATGTTGTCTCTGTGTCTGAACCAACCATCTTCCTGTCCTATTTCTATGAACAGTACCACTCTATCCCAAAGTCGAAAATGTGCTCTATTTCCCACATTCTCAACAACAGAGATCTGACATCCTTATTATGTCTTGTTGAATCCTATTCTCTTTATTTTCACTGCTACAACTTTGGCTCAGGCCCTTATTTTCCACATCTATCTAATATCCATAACATGCTCTTCCTTATTTCCGGTTCTCCTCCAGTGTTTTTCTCACCAGAGTAAGGTTTTAAACTTCGAATATGAAACAAAAAATTCTACTCCTACTACCACAAAAAACTGTGGCTCCTACTGCCCACAAAATAAAGTTCACCTTCTCAGGACATCACACAATGGTCCCCTTCCGGTGTATCTTTCCAGTTATATCTGCTACTTCTCCACCTCATGATCTACACTGCAGCTATTCTAGAGTATAAATGTTCTGCAAAATATCTTGCCTCAAATGTTTGTTCCTTCGAATAGAGTACACATCATCCTCTTCCTTTACCTGCATAGTTCAGTTTTATCCTTTATGTCTGACTCAGCTTAACTGCCAACTGGCAAAGAAGACTAGGAAATGTAGTTTGCAGAGCAATATTATAGTACAATCGCTATTTCTACTTTGGCTTCTTTTAAAGCTGTTCAGTCTCCTCCACCTCCAGGAGGGGCAGCATAATCCCAAGAAAGAAGTCAGATTTCTACAAAGACATTCCTGGTAGCTTCTATTTTCTGCTCTGCAAAAATACCAAGGCAGTGAATTATTAAGGGCTTTTCTCTCTACTTGAAGTCATGTAGGAGAGAAAATCACAAAGGATACTGTATTTAAAAAAAATTCCTCGTAGTGGCACTAATGCAAAACAGGAAAGCTGAGTGGACACAGGATTTGGTAAAAGAAATTGTAATGGGCAGCTTTGGCATGTTTGCCTGGCATATAAATGAATGCCTTCTTTTGTTCTCTGGAATTACTCCCTACTACACGACCAAAGGGGTGAGGTTCTAGTAACCGTGCTTGTAGGGCATTACCTCTTCTCTTGGTTGATTACTCCAAAAGTGGGAATGCGTGTTCTCCCAAAAGTGGGAAGCTGTGTTTTCCACCATAGGCCTGAAGAGCAGAGAAAGCTGGTCTGAAGACGGAGATTATAAAAAATGAAGCAAACACACAGAAAAAAAAGAGAGAGAAGTACTGTCTTAGTTTACCCATGCCTTCCAGTTTTCATTTTCATTTTTTAAGACCTGAACAACTTTCACAACCTTAGGTTCTATATACTTACAATAATACCTCTACATTTTGTTTATTTCTGTTAACTGCAACCAAAAGAGCCTTACATAATACAAAAATAATTGGGTATAGTTCCAGGACTTACAAGCTTCAACCATATTCATTCTTTAATAAACACTTTTTTAGGGTCTTCTATGTGTCACGTGCTATGCTGGGCACACAAAGCTGATCTCATAATCATCCTTGGACAAATCTCTAAACCACAGCCTCAGTTTCCTGTTCTATTTAATAAGGACACAAATAATGACAACGGTAATATTATACTCAGGAAAGGTCCCAGTGAAACCATATATATGAAAGAACTTTGCAAACTGTTAAGTATCAAATGAATGTTATTTTACATTCATTATAATATAATTTTGGCTTTCTCCCTTTCTGTCATGTTCGTAATCTCTAGGATGAGAGTGTTCCCAGTTTGACTTTTACCTCCAAAATCTGCCATATTACTAGCTTATTTCCCAGTTGACTCCAGATCCTAAGATCAAAGGCAGGAAGGATAGTTTCAAATAATTAAAACTCTGTGATACAGAAGAAGGAGGCTTTAAATGCTATAGACCTTCTGGAGGTAGAACAAAGACCAGCGGTTTTAAGCTAGAGACAGATTCAGGTTCAGAGTAAAAAGAACTTTCTAACAATTAGTGAAATTAAATGAAAGGTTACAAACTACGAAACTTATCCATCGTTGTATATGTTATACAGAGGATATATGTTTACCTGTGCAGTGACTGAAAACAGGATTTGGGTGTCAGACACACCTGAACTGTAGCCTTACTCCACTGATTCCTTAGTATGTGGCCTCCTAAATTTCATTGTCCACATCTTTTGAAGAGGGATAATGACAGGACCAGCTTGACACTTGGGCCAATCCTGCTGCCTTTACTCCCGAGAGCACTCCCCAATAACCTTCCTGCACGATAATCTACTGTAAATTACTGTAAATATGAGGGACTCCTCAGGGGTCAGGGACACAAAGATCATCAGGGTGAAGCACAGAAGAAAGTTGCCAGAATCAGCTTCACTTAGTTTCACGTAAGCTGGCTAAGTTCTCCTCGTCAGTAATCAAGCAGATAGCCCTCTCTTGTTTTCCAGGTCCTGTCCTACCTTCAGATCCAAAGTCACCCCAGTACTGAGTGGCAAGACTCTTTGAGAGCAGTCTGGTCACTCACAACCCCAAATTTCCCTAATATTTGTTTTCTGCTCCTTTTATCGTTTGCTTTAATTTACATGAGACTTAGCGCCATCCCTTTCATAAATTTTGTAGTATGTCATTCCGTCTACACAGCACTCCCTTATTGAATTAATGAAAAGAAGCATGGGTTTTTACTTATGTCAGGTGATAGTCTGTATTTAGCGCAGGGATGGATAAGGGTATAGTCCGGTTTTATAACTCTGTTCTGTGATTGGTTAATGAAAAGTCTGAAGGTCTAATTGTGTCAAGGTTTACTGAAGAAGTTCTGGAAGATTCTCAACTTCTAATAATGTTGGATGTGTCTAAATCTTTGTAAAAATGTAACTACCCAGTACTTATATAGTATTATTACTAATAGACATCCCATCCTACATGTCAGTTTTTCAAATATCACCCTATAAGCTAATAATAATCAAAAAGCAAATCAAGGGTTTACCAGGCTGCTAAGCAACATACAAATGGCCTAGTCGTCGCCTACGAAGGTTATCAGTCTTCACTTTTCTTTCAAGTCTTATGACGTTTATCTGTGGAACACATTTTAGCCACAGCATTAACGAAAAATACATAGAAGACTCATACAGATTTCAGGTTACTAATCAACACACATAATTCATCACTAAATACTAACCTAGCCTATCTTCTTAATGTACAACTTAGTTAAAACAGGAAGGACTGTAGTGTACATTAACTCCAAAGGGTTACTGCCTCTCCAGAGAAGGATGGTTGTACACAATTTATTAACGGTAGGTTTCTGATTCCCAAATGGTGTATTACAGATTATAAAACAATTTGACTGTGATCATTCTGCTGCCGTGCTTAAAGCAATGCACATTAACAGAAGAGGAGTTTTTTTTTTTTTTTCTAGTATGGTTAAATGGCACAAATGTAAACACTGAAAATTCCCCAGACTGATGCAAAGCAAATATTACACTGGGTAAAGATTCTCCATATGGAACTTTGATGTTCAGGGAAAACTTAAGTGACACAATGTAACACGCAAGTTTGCTTTCTGGAGAATACATCAGAGGGCAGGGTAAGGCACAGTGTCTAGTGAAAAATATCTTGTCCTATTTACTCTACAAGTACACAACCCCACTGGTGTATACCGCATTAGGGAGATCTTTTAAGGCAAGGAAGGGGTAAATCACCTTCAAATAAAAATGATTCTATAAAACTTGACCATTGTTTTCTGGAGACGGGTTATATTCGGGATACCAGTTATGTAACTATAAATCTCTGTCCCAGCACCAGACAGAAAATTCAGCAGAGCCATTTTTTCCCCTATGGAGTTTCCCATTGAGTCCTAATCTCCAGGAACCTCCACTGTCATTGGTCCTGTTAGAACCCTGAGTTCCCTGAGATGCCTCAAGGACCATCAGAGAAAGCAGATCAGGGCAGATGCTAGGCTTCTCACTGCTCTTCAAGCAAAAAATGTCCACTTTTATTATTATTATATAGATACATATATACAATAAAAGTGGAGATTTTCCAAGAATTTGCAGTTTGTTTTCCAAAAATGACTTCTCTATCAAATAAGTTTGAAAACTGCTGCTCTAAACAAAATAGTTGATTGACCCAATATATCAGACCCAATATAAGCCTAAGTTTACCTGGGGCTTCCAAAGATGTGACCAGGAAAGGAAGCCCCATTAACTTTTGCCCACACAGCTACTGCACCATTTACGCACCAACACATGTCTAAAATTTCAGTCCTCCCCAAGGTTGTAGCACTTTACTTTTGTGACCTCAGTCTATTTAAATACATGACTTTTAAAATGACTTGGAAATGAGAACCATCCTTCTGCATGTGAAAAATACTGTGAAAAAATTTTAATACAATATTTTGTGTTGTATACCCCTATCTATGTTGAAAAAGATTCTGGACCAGCAAATAATCAAAAAATGAGGAAGTAGCTTAAAAGCTTCAAGCCCCTTCTCCCCTGCTAAAACAAAATTAATGGGAGAGAAAAGATATATTTTAAAAGTTTGAAGCTCTCAAAGAGGAATTATTTGATTGTGAGATAGGTGCTGCTCAAGTAGAAAATAGTTGAATGATTTTCCCTCCTCATAATAATAAATAACATAATTAGAAATTGAGTTATGTGCTATCGAACAGTATCGAAGCTATGCTGAAGGGGACACTTCTCAGAGGAAAAGCAGACTGTTCCTTCAACTGCTTTAGCTATTTGCATCCAGGAGTGCCCACATTTTGGTCACATGACGTTTCAGTTTTATCAGAATTCCTTCTTGAGCAAGGGATGTGTTCTGATACTTTCTTTGCTCACTGGAATAGCTTCATCTGGTTCCTTCTCTCCCTAGTTGGCCCAGGTGTGAGGGGATATCCCCCTCCTCTTATTCCCATCACCTCCCTTATTGTCCAGAACCTTGAACACTGGTCTGAGACCAATGAAAGATGTTGTCCATTCAGAGTAGGTCATGTAAGGAACTGAGCACAACCGCGGGACACGAGCAAGCACCATTCTTCAAAGACAGTCAGGGATGCTGACAAGATGCTATTGATGGGCTGTCCTCACTCTTTTGCTGGCTCTTTGGCCCAGGTGGTGCACAGTCTTACTCATCGTATCCATGCAGCTTTTGAAGACCAATTCAACTGACACCCACTTTGGAGGCTCTGCCATTTGGCCAAATCTTTAACTGACTCCGTTTGATAATTATTCTCACCGTGCTTTTCTGAAGAGGCCAGAACTGGCATTAGAACCTCCTGTACACATTTGCTTTCTCTTTCATTCAACTTTCATGCTTGGATGCCCAAGAAATTTTGGAATGCCTTCCATACCTCTGGGAAATTCAAGGCTGTGTCTTGCCTTCTTCCTCCCAGACTCTTAATTCTATCAGTTCTATTATATGATATTTGCAATTATACTGTGGTTGCCTTCTCTCTGGGCATCATAAAGCATGTGAAATGGGTCCTCTGTCCTCTCAGATGAGGGTTGAGGTGTCTATAATTCTTCCCACATGGTACAGGGGGAAAAGTCTACATCAAGAGACAGCAGCAGGATGCAGATCCTCCCACACTAACTCTATTGCATTCAGTCTGTCTTTTCTCTCTCCTCTCCTCCAAAACTCAGAGGGCCTATAATGAGTTTGGATGGAAGGTGTGTGGACACAGACTACATCTGATTTTGATCATTCTTACTGCTTCCTAAACCTTTTAATCTCACCCTTGAATCTGTTACCTTTTGTATTAGTTAAGATTCTCCAGAGAAAAAGAAGAAATAGGATATGCATATACACTGGGATTTATTTTAAGGAATTGGCACGTGTGACTGTGAAAGCTTGGCTAGTTCGTAATTTAATGGTGGAGGCCAGCAGGCTGGCCACTCAGAATTGCAGTTCAAGCCCAAAGGCAGTCTACTGTGGAATCAGGAAATGCTGATGCTGCAGATGAAGTCTAAAAGCCATCTGGTGAATAATTTTCTTTTGCCTGGGAGAGGTCAACCTTTGGCTCTATTCAGGCCTTCAATTGATTGAGTAAGGCCCACCCACACTATGGAGGACAATCTGCTTTACTTATATCCACTGATTTAATGTATATCTCATCCAAAAACACCCCCACAAAAACATCCAGAATAACGTTTTACCAAATGTCTGAGCCCTATGGCCCAGATAAATTGACGCATATAATGAACCATCACACATCTGAACCTATTAGGAGAAAATGGCCTTTTGCTGTTGTTTCAAGTTTCAATTTTCTAATAGCTCTCCCCTGAGTCTAATGATAGACCTATGTCTTAGAAAAGAGAGAGATGATGGCCACGGTTGGAGAGGTAAGGGAGAAAAAAACAGTCTGGTTAATAGTCATTGAACAAATATTCATCAGTTACCTATCACATACCAAGCACTAATCCAGACACTATGTTTCAAATGATTACTCTGTCATATTAGCAAATATGAAATGTGGTTTTTTCTTCTTAAATTGTATTGATCTCAAATCTGGAAGTATGCCAAAGATATATATATATATTATATACATACATACACACATATATATATTTTATATACATATATACATACACACATATATATATTTTTATTCAAAGTTTTCTATCTCACTTCACAGATTCATGGTATGAATTAATTCAAGTTGAGAGTGGAGAGGCCTTTACACCCCCCAGTATTTATTTAACTTCATTCCAAAACAGGCCTCCGGCTATAGAATGTTATTAACAAACCAAAATTCTGCCCTAAAATATAAGACAGGATGAAAAATCTATAAACTATGTGGAATTACAGTTACTTACCCGGGGAAGTAAATTCAGACTGTAATCTGGGTCCCTCATTTTCTTTGCTGTACTGAACACTGGAAACACATGATAATTGCCCCCCTAGGAAACATCATGCTCAGTCTTTAGACTCAAATGCTTGCATAGTAAATGGTTCTGAAATACCCGAAGAGGTATTTTATAAGTAATCTTTATAAGTAATTTCTTGAAATTGCATCTTCATGTGGGAGAAAATGGACTCCACCTAGGACAGATTTTGCCCATAAGTCTCTGTCTGACACCCCTCACTTTGGAAAGGTTCCAGCCTTTTCTCCTACCAATAAGGGGATATTGTCTTTTCAGGGCTATTAGAACAAAGAGATTGTTTTCTCTTTCTGGGAAGCCACTCAGACAGGATTAAGCAGCACAATCCAATGGCCATAACAGAGACAGATGTGTGGATCATAGGCAACCAATGAACTGCCTTCATGCCTGGAGATACCATGTCTGTCACCAGTGACAGAGGATGCTTGACTGTTCTCAGAGGAAAACTGGAGGGACTGACTACTACTTACACTGAGAAAGTCTCAGGCCACTTTCTACTATACAGGCATGCTGAGGCAACTTTGGAGGAGAATTACTCAAAATATCTCGTTGGCAAGGTTAAATCCATACACAAAACGCTGATAATTTGTACTTTCTCATAGACTAGCAATTTTCAAACATTTCCATTCATGACCTATAAAGCCTCCTTACTTAAAAGCTTTCTAAATGTAAACTTTCTACTAAACAGGTTGTATCTTTTAGAAATTCTGAACATGCATTTTTTACCTCTATTCCTGAGTACATGGGGTAGGTGCTCAGGAATTATTTGTCAGATTTCTCTAAAATCCCTCACATGTTTTTGTAACAGAGCAGTACCCTATGGGGCCTTCTTGGGACAGACCTCTCCCCCACATCCTTTGCTTTAGTTCCTCTCTGAAGTACCTAGATGATAGCATCTGATGCACATTTCCTGAGTCATTTTACAGATGTGAAAACTCCCACCAAATGGAAGGTGTTAACTACCTGATGACCATCAGCATGTAGCCCCCAGACCTCCTAGAGCCTGAGGATTGATCATGTTAACCCCTTGTGATGCCTCCCTGTTACCTAACCATCAACAAGCCAGAGAATCGGGCATGAGCTGGTTACTCTCCTGCAACTCTCCTCCCTCACCTGGCCTTTGACAGTGCTTTCCTGAGCCCCGTGGGGGAGTTCAGGCTTTGTCAGCACTAGCTGTCCCTGACTGCTTGTTTGCTGCCTTACAGTAAATGCTGCACTGTCCAGGCAGTCAGAGGCTGAGCTGCTATGGTTAAAGACACTGTTTCTATAAAGTAATCAAACTAACATCTTGTTAGATGAGTTGCTTTTGGTGTGCTTTGTCATCCATATAAGAAGGGAGGCAAGAGTTAAACACCAAACACCTGGAACCCTAATCATGAAAGATGTTAACGTTGTCTTCGGAGAGTAAGCTTCTTATAAAGTGGCTTCCTTGAGATAAATCTGAATCTAAAAATGTTATAACAGAATCTCTTAGTTGCGTTAAAGGATTTTAACCTTAGTAGTTGTGTGACGCATATACACTAGACAACTTACCAAAGGCCCTAACTTCTTTTTCCAAAAATGAAAATATCCATTAATAATGTTTCTCTTTTCCATAGAATCATTACATAAATAAAATGCCCTGATCACTTTGCTAAGAAACTTAATTTTGAAAGCTGAGCATAAAGTGAGTTGTTAGACCTTTTAGTAGCACTGTGCAATGTTGAAACTAATTTAAGTACTGAATGTTTGAAATAGATTAGATTGGTACTCTCCATGTCTGACTCGATAGCTAGAGGATTTCATATGTCAATTGAACAAATGTTTATTGAGCAGCTATTATATGCAGACATAGAGCTAGATGCTACATCAGTTATAATGATCAATTAAAAAAATAGACTTTGCCCTCAGTAATTCAATGTTCTAGAGTTGGGAGAAGGGAAAAACAAGCACCCATATAAGGTCATACCTAATGTACTGAATAGAGACATAAATGAAGTGTTACTATCATTAAAATGAAGAAAGAGATGCAGAGTTTTAAAAAAAGACAGATAAAATTGTGAAAATTTTTATAGACTAAATGACTTTTAAACTATACCTTGGGGACTTCCCTTGTGGCGCAGTGGTTAAGAACCCTCCTGCCAATGCAGGGGACATGGGTTCAAGCCCTGGTCCGGGAAGATCCCACATGCCGCGGAGCAACTAAGCCTGTGCACCACAACTACTAAGCCTGTGCTCTAGAGCCTGCAAGCCACAACTACTGAAGCCCATACACCTAGAGCCCGTGCTCCCCAACAAGAGAAGCCACCGCAATGAGAAGCCCACGCACTACAACAAAGAGTAGCCCCCGCTTGCTGCAACTAGAGGAAGCCTGTGCACAGTAATGAAGACCCAACACAGCCAAAAAAAAAAACCAAAACAACTATACCTTGAAAGATACTCAGCATAGTGTCTAGCACATAGTAGGAGGTTAATAATTATAAATGAATGAGATTTTGATAGGCAGAGAGATAAGGATGGAAGTTTCTAGGCAGAAAAATTAGTGTTAGAAAGAGCTCAGAAGCAGGAAACGACAAAGTAAAACTGGGACACAGAATAGCTGAGATTATATTTATGATCTATAAAAGGAGTAGAATGTGTATATCTACACATGGATGTTTCTGTGGCAGTATAACCTAGGGCTTTTAATAATAATCATCCAAAGACATTTACTTAATTTGAGAGGCAACCGTCACAAGAATATTAAAATGGAAAAAATGAAAAAGGAAACTACTTTTAAATCTTTAAACTTTTCCAAATTTGCTTATGTTTAGTATTGTAAATTGCAACGTCTATCTGAAAATACTATGGAGTAAAAACTCTCTGTTCTTAAACTCAAGTATCATATAACTTTTCCATGCTGCCCCAGCCAATGATTTTCACTGCGCTCGTGAAATGTTTGTTCACTTGTTAAAACCCATGTCACAAATCTTCAGTGCAGCAGCTAATATTTTACAACTGATCAAATAGCCTTGGATATATATTCCAAATATGTGACTTAATAAAAACAACCTAAAGATTTATGTTTCATTTAATGTACTTAGCTAAACTCATGGGATTTCAAAAGAAGATAAAAAACAAAAGGTAACTTGGGTTAATGCTTAGTTATCTTTTGGTTAACTTACATAGCTTAGCAATCGAAGAACATGAAAGAGGAATCTTTGATAAAACTCAGTTGCTTTTTAATATCCGTAAAAGGCAACTGCTTTTCCAGAAAGGACCATATTAACATTGGAATGCACAACTTTTAAACAAAAGCTCTTGCTAAGCTTCATTTGTACTTGACAGTCAAGACACAATTTTTAAGCTACTACCACTCAACGATGCTAGGAAAATGAACCTGGAGTAGGAAGACTTTTTTTTTTTTTTTTAAACTTATTACATAAATGGAAATTCAGGGCCTTCCTCCACATTCCTTTAGGGACTTTAGAGGCTGAGAAAGAGCAGGCATTAGTTTCTGGGGGCTCGCTGATAATAGGTGCAAACTTGATAACAGAAGGCATGACTAGAAATTTGATGTATCTCTAAGAGTGTCCATTTTGTCTCGGGGTTCCTTCTGAAGCTAAATTAGGCCAAATATTACAGTTTTCATCATTTTCTCAAATATATGTCAGCATATTGATGAGTCCAAAAGTTTTCTTTAGCGACATGATCACCAAATACTACACTACCAGAGACCCTAGAGCTCCTTGAATCTCTCTGGGAAGCTACCATGAAAGGGAGAAGAACTTAGACCACAAGAGGGTGAAGTGGCAGAATTTGAGCTGCGATAGGGAGTGGCAGAGGTAGAGTCAGGAGAAAACATCGAGGGTGGGTCGATGTTGGAAGAGCACCGCCAAAGTTTCATGGCATTCAAAGGGCTGGGCCGGGATAATTGTTGCAGATGAGAGCTAGAACTTGGCCACCAACCATGGTAGAACTGTGCTCCCTTATTTACCAGATACACACTTGCCTATGTACCAAACTATTAAGACCAACCTTATTCTTATCCAGGGGACATAAAGGAAGCGGAGCTATAACTCAACATTAGTTAGTTAGATTTGCTACTTAGTCTTTGGATGACACACCCCGACACATTCCCCAGTACTTTTGTCTATTGTACTCCCCTCTACCCTTAAAACTGACTTTCTCTGGAAGTTTACCCAAAGTCCAAAGTTCCTCCCATGAAATTAGAGCTGAACACAAGATCTCTGTTAGAGATGCCTGATGTGGAAAAAGCCACCTGTCTAATGGACCTCTAACGATTGCCTGTTAGAAACTTCTTTTAATGTTCCTGCTAAACTTCCACCTGTTGAATTCACAGTCCTTGCTAGGTACCTGGCACTGTTTATTTTTGCTGAAACTTGTTCCCAAACTTGTTCCCAAGACCCTAAGTTACTCGGTGATCTTCCCAAATTCCTCACCTAACCTTGGTGGCTTTGTCCCTTCTATGGGCTCTAACCTTAAGAGAGGTTACAGCCT
The DNA here is from genome assembly GCF_951394435.1 of Stenella coeruleoalba. Lineage (NCBI taxonomy): Eukaryota > Metazoa > Chordata > Mammalia > Artiodactyla > Delphinidae > Stenella > Stenella coeruleoalba. The sequence continues at coordinate 31,439,054 of NC_137163.1, forward strand.
CTGGGCCATTAGGCTGTTAGGTTGTCTGGGCCATTCTAAAGCTTACTAACCTGCACTCCATGGACATCAGTGATATGCCCTCTGGTGAATATACAAACACTAAGGCAGGAACTGGTGACATTACTGCAGGTAAGTACCAGACACAAAAGGTGGTTTGGGGATTTTATGTAGATGGGATTAATCAGTGCTTGATGAGTATGAATTTCCTAGTCACACAATCAACAAACCCATATCTGCAAAAAATATCTGAAACTTTACTTTTCCAGAACTTGAGCCCCTCTTTTGTCTGATACAGAAAACTTCATCTAGTCATTTCCAAATAGGTTCATCAAATTCAGTGCCTTTTCAGTCATTTGGGCTTTAAAATTCACCTACATTCAGTTTTCCCCAAACTCACCACCTTTCCCCTGAAAGTGGTGCTCTGCTCTGGTGATTTCTGTGAACACAGACCTTGGGAGACTTTGCTGTCTATTTCTCAAAACTTGGTCTACCTCAGTCCTATGCAGACCTCCATCTCCGGTCCAATACTTAGGTGCGTCCTCTTCCACAGGAGCAATCCTTTGACAAATAGCCACGTTCTAGAGCAACCCCCAACTTGGCTTCCTCTGCTCTGAGCTGCCCTGGCTGGGCACTGAGACCCTCCACACACCCACTGGGGCACTCACATTTGCTCCAGCGCACTCTCTCTATTTCTCCATCTCAGCTAATTTCTGAACCCTTTCTCACAAGCACAGAGAAGGCTGATGCTCTCTTCCCCACCTTCCTGAGGCCACAGGAGCCCTGGCACTGTCAGTGGGTGCTCATCTGCTCTACCAGACTCCACAGACATCTCTGCTCTGTTGTTCTTGTGTCACGTCTCAATATATTTCTGTTGAGCCGCCAGAGCTCCAGAGGGAGGAGCAGTGAGACCTCTCCTCACTGATTTTTCTCAAATACATCTGGGCTCACAGAAGTAGGCAACACATCAGTTCTTCCTTCCTTTCCTTTCTCCTTCTACTCCCTGGCTAGTGGAGTCTTTAGCTGATCTGGAGTATTTAAGGGGGACAGGGACAGAAAACCAATGCTGGCTCTGTGGTTTCAAATTTCTCGTCTCACATGTGGATCCAATAAAGGATTTGGCACGTTTATTCTCTGGTTCTTCTATTAACAATCTCTTCTCTAATCTAGCCACCTGAACCAGGGATGCTCACTTAGTAAACAAGATTTCAGAAACTCCTATTTTGTCACAAATACTATAGGAGTTAAAAAGCAGCACTTTCTCCGTATCAGGGTTCAGAGTCATCCTGTTGAAGTGACTGTGGAGATGGTATATTTGAACCAGGTCTTGAAGTGTTTCTGTGGCTAATGGATGGGGAAGTTACATGGGAAATACATTTTAAGGCTCATTAAATGGAAGTCTTGTTCTACCATGCTCTGTGTATATGTGTGTAGGTGTGTGTGTTTTACCTTGAGATTTTTTTTCTGATTTCACATATTTCCAATGACATTAGTAGGTTTTGTTTAAATTAAAGAGGACTTTAAAAATAACTGAGAGTCACTGATGTATATTTCTCAAGTCTATTCTCTGACTGACAGTAGCGTGAGCAACTGTTACCTTACTCTTACCATTGAAATGTTTTCTTTTCTTAGGTATAAAGACTGTATAAAATGGCTCATTTCAAGTTCTCCCTCTGCTTCTTTCATCTCGTCCTTATGTGTCTATTTTGTTGGCTTCTCTCGCTGTTCCTATTCCTATCTCTCTCTCCTAAGATTCATTCCTTGGCCATTTGCTTTTCTCCCCAAAGATACCCCAGAATTTCCAGGTTTTATGGACCCATATGAATGATTGTTATTTTCAGTGCTGTTCCCTCCCCTGCTCTCCAGCTTCCTCGTATCCTGCCATTGAGGTAGGTGATTAGGGGTTTATCAAGAACCTACCCTCTGCCGCCTCTGTGCGATACTCATGAGATTCAAAAGGAAAAGCAAAATCTCTGCTCTCATGTTTACAATGGAGCCCAAATGAGGTCTTTCCCATCCCAAACTCTCCTTTGTTTGACATTCTTATTTCAGTTTATAGCATGATCATTCTGAGTCTAAAAGCCATGGTGTCACCACTCCTCCCCCTTCTTTTTCTTCTCTACATTGTCATGCCATCAATATCCCCTTTTCTCATCACACCCTTAAAATTCCCATGGCCAACCCTTTATCGCAAGCCTGATTCGTAATGCCTGAGATAACTAAATAGTTATCTAACCGGGATCCTCAGCTGGGCCCCTGTGTATCTGATCGCACAAGCATGTCCAGCATCATACTGTCAGATTATCCTTCCTGAATTACTATGTTAGACATTTAACTTGTGCTTTGATTTCCAGTCTACTGCCCAGCAGACATCTGTCATACTCATAACTGCCTCACCTATTTGTATACACTTTCTATATTTAGAGAAGCCCCTTTCCTTCTTTCTTTTCTCCCTTCCTCCCTCCCTCCTTTCCATCCATCCTTCCTTCCTTCCTTCCTTCCTCAACAATTTATTGAGTGCCAACCTCTGTTCATGGCACCAAGAAAAGAAGAATTAGCAAAGTAAACCAAGTCCTTGCCTTCGTGGAAATCAGATTCTTACTCTTCCCTCTGACAGCTCTCAATTTCAGCCAAGCTTATTCACCCCTCATGGGGTGAAATTGGCAGTAAAAATATTGGATGACCTCAGCCTAGAATAATCTCCCCAGCCTTCTTACTGAAGCTTACTCTATTTTGTTGGTCTTGCTTAGTCCCTTCTTCTATAAACAACTGCCTTGTTTGAACCCTTTTCCTGCTGTCTAGCCTTTTACTGAACTTGAATCTAATGCTTTCAGTTCTTGGATTGTATCTTACATTATGACTTATTCTTTCATATACGGAGCTCCTCCTATTAGATTCTAGGTTCCCTGAAGGCAGAGACTATGTATTATACCTTTTTGAGTCCCAGCATTTGGCCCAGGGCCCAGCATATATAGTGCGTAGGTAACAGAATGGCAAGGACCTTTCTACGTGTGCTCTGTCATCCATTCCAACATGATGCTAACAAGTAAAGCCAGTTACAACTCTGAGATTCTCAATTCACTCTCAGATAAACTTCAAATTCCTCATCAAGGCATTCAAGGCCCTCCACAATCTGGTCCTAAGTTGCCTTTCCATGGAGAAAGTGCACAAACTTGATTTTCTTAAGAATATTTAAAATTGTATGCTGTTTTTCTTTCTAACCAGATGCCAGTCACTTTGAGAAGTTATTTTTAAGCAAATAATTCTTGATATAGACATTTGAACAATTTTATTTTTGTGTGTGTATGACAATCTGTATACCCGGTTTCATAATTGCTCTGTGTATCATTTTATATGATAGAAGTCATTAAAATAGGAACACTGCTCATTTTTTGACTTACATATTATGAATAAGGGGAAAGAAGTGGAACTTTGCAGGGAGGAGAAAATGATGAAATTGCAACCTTGCGTTATTTGAATAGCAATTTTTGTGTAAGAATGGCTTTGAATTAAAGTTAGTGTATCTCATTCACTATTTGCCACTATTTTGTGTACAAATCCCTACCTAACAAATTACCATGGATTTAGTGGCTTAAGACAATACACATTCATTATCTCACAGTTACTGGGGGTCAGGAGTCTGGGGAGCGCTGAGTTGGTCCCTTTGCTCAGGATCTCACAAAGTTGAAATGAAGGTGTTGACTAGGTGTTCTTATCTGAAGAATTGACCGGAGAAGCTCAATTCAGGCTGTTGACAAAACTTATTCCCTGTGGCTTGTTGACTGAGGGCCCTATCTTCTTCCTGGCTGTCTTCTGGAGGATGCTCTCAGGCCCTACATGCTGTCTGCCGTTCCCTGCCAGGTGGCCCTATCAAGTCAGTAACTTACAACATGGCCATTTACTTGTTTAATGCTATCTGGGGAATCTCTCTCACTTCAGTCTACTAAAATTAACTCAATCAGAGAAGTAACATCCCATCACCTTTGTCACATTCTATTAGAAGTAAGTGAAGTTTTTACCTGTACTCGCGGGAAAGGGATTATACAAGGGTACAACTTGAGAAGTCACCTTACGGTATACCTGCCACAGTGGACTTCTGTCCAAAATTGAAAAAAAAAACAAAAAACAGTGAATATACTTTGAAACTTAAGGATACTGTAGTAAGCAAAGCAACTTTCACATTGTGATTTCAAAGGTAAAACTGCATTGTATAAAAAGGAATATATACTATTAATTCGACTGGTTCACTGTGGCTGAGAATGATGAATGCCCTCTTCTATTTAATTGATCTACTTCCTTCTTCTGGCTGACAATATTTTTACTGCCAATTTTCAATTAAATTATTTCTTTCAGGCCTCCTTGACCTCTGGCTGCTCTGTTCTGAGGAGTCGTCTGGAAGCCCTCATCTAACTAATGGTGTCTACCAAATTAAGAACTTGTACTATGTACAAGTTCTTATACTATGTATTTATTGTACTATGACAATAAGTACAGGCAAAATATACTAGAGTCCCTAATATACTGACCCAGCCAGAATTACCAGTTCAAAATTATAAAGTTTGTTACCCTATTCTTGGATCAATTCCCTACAAAAAGGAAAATAAGCCTTAGGAGGACTGTGTTTCACAGCAACAAGAACCACACTGGACTCACACAAAGCTTAAGAAATCCTGTTGGCATAGCTTGAAGAGTATTGAAACATGTCTGCCAGTGGAGATACTTAAATTCTGCTCTTCAGTGAATGCCTGGGCAAAGAGGTAAATGAAGAGTCAAATTTAAATGCTTGATGTGCTCTCCCCTAGATCATGCCCTTTTTCCTTTTTTGTAGGGACGGGAAGATACTGGGATGTGCTTTTTTGAAAAATTTTCCTATGTAATTAAATATCCTTCCTAAGAAACTATTCATAGTATCTGGTTTATAGCATCCTGTTAAACAGAAAGTATGGTATTCTGATTACACAGCCTTAGGTTGACTATTAGGAAAACATTTTTCAGTTATATCTTTTCCTATCTGACTACCCAGAGACTTAATTATAGATGTGGCATATATTGTCCTGACCAAATACTTAGCCCCGTAATATATAAAACAAATTAATATTATAACCTTTATTTCTTTATCATGTTTTTAGTGTACTCACCTCTGAGCCTTTTCATAACAGAGATCTACATAGATATTGAACAATTTGCTTCCTTCTGGAAGGAAATAAAAGTTCTCCATGAAATTTTGTTTTAAGAACCTCAGTTAAGTAATATATTCTTATGGCTTAATTTTCCTCTGTGTCCATGAAAATTTAAACACACCTAGTTTAATGCTGTGGTTATAAAAACCTAATCTGATCATTCTAGATAATTATAGAGCTAAAGCCATCTCTGACACTTTTCTCTGTTTTCCTTTGGGTTAACATTTTTCATCGTTTATTAATTTACTAGTAATAATGATGATGATGATGATGATGGTGATAGTAATAGGTAGTATTTATTGATCACCTACAACTTGCCAAGCACTTAAGCCAAGTACTTAACATGAATTATTTCACAAGTGCCTATAATGATGCCCATTTTACAGATGAGAAAACTGAGGTTTAGAAATTAACAGCATGCTCAAAAGTCATACTGGTGGCGGATCCACACCCAGTTCATTTTATCATCAAAGTATATTGGCCCCTTTCCCCAATCCATCACCATGTATTTTTAGTGGTTGAATTTTATGAATCAGTGATATGTTATTCATAGGAAAATATATGAATCTTCAACACACGTAAGCCGGAAACATTTTAACACTCTGTGTACAGTTACTACAATATCTGTTTTCCATAAATTTGATAAAAATACCACAAATATGGCACCATATTTGACAATGTACCAGATTAAAGTAATTTTAGCTTCAAAATATCTGTGTAAGATATGATCTTTTTCTTATAGTTAGCAGAATGTACATAACTCCCACTTCTTTAAAGGTGTTAAAATATACCATGGCCATCTTGTAGAGGTCTCCCTAGAAAACATAATGGCTAGATATAATGACATTATGTGACCAGTAAAGAATATATATACAATGAGACACATATTTTGCAATGTAACCTAAAGAATGAATATTGACTGTCACAGTATCAGCAATATTCTTATCTTTTTACGATTATAATCTTCTTTAATGGGTCAATGAAACAGGGATGCAAGATTATATTAAAGGCTGTGTTAATTTTCTAGTGCTGTCATAACAAAGTATCACAGACTGGGTGGGTTAAGCAATAGAAATTTATTTTTCCAAAATTCTGGAGGCTAGAAGTCAAAAATCAAAGTGTAGGCAGCTTCAGTTTCTTCTCCTTGGCTTTCAAATAGAGGCCTTCTTCCTCACATGGCCTTCCCTCTGTATGTGTCTGTGTCCTAATATCCTCTTCTTATAATGACACCCATCAAACTGGACCAGGGCCAACCCATATGACCTAATTTTATCTTAATTGCATCTTTATTTATTTATTTTAACATCTTTATTGGAGTATAATTGCTTTACAATGGTGTGTTAGTTTCTGCTTTATAACAAAGTGAATCAGCTATACATATACATACATCCCCATATCTCCTCCCTCTTGCATCTCCCTCCCACGCTCCCTACCTCACCCCTCTAGGCGGTCACAAAGCACTGAGCTGATCTCCCTGTGCTATGTGGCTGCTTCCCACTAGCTATCTATTTTACATTTGGTAGTATATATATGTCCATGCCACTCTCTCACTTCGTCCCAGCTTACCCTTCCCCCTCCCTGTGTCCTCAAGTCCATTCTCTACGTGTGCGTCTTTATTCCTGTCCTGCACCTAGTTTCTTCAGGACCAATTTTTTTTTTTTGATTCCATATATATGTGTTAGCATACGGTATTTGTTTTTGTTTTTCTGACTTACTGCACTCTGTATGACAGACTCTAGGTCCACCCACCTCACTACAAATAAGTCAATTTCTTTTCTATTGAAATGTATCTATTCTATACATTCCATTGTATATATGTGCCACATCTTCTTTATCCATTCATCTGTCAATGGACACTTAGGTTGCTTCCATGTCCTGGCTATTGTAAATAGTGCTGCAGTGAACATTGTGGTACACGTCTCTTTTTGAACTATGGTTTTCTCAGGTTATATGCCCAGTAGTGGGATTGCCGGGTCCTATGGTAGTTCTTTTTTTAGTTTTTTAAGGAACCTCCAAACTGTTCTCCATAGTGGCTGTATCAATTTACATTCCCACCAGCAGTGCAAGAGGGTTCCCTTTTCTCCACACCCTCTCCAGCATTTATTGTTTGTAGACTTTTTGATGATGGCCATGCTGACTGGTGTGAGATGATACCTCATTGTAGTTTTGATTTGCATTTCTCTAATGATTAGTGATGTTGAGCATTCCTTCATGTGTTTGTTAGCAGTCTGTATGTCTTCTTTGGAGAAATGTCTGTTTAGGTCTTCTGCCCATTTTTGGATTGGGTTGTGTGTTTTTTTGCTATTGAGCTGCATGAGCTGCTTGTAAATTTTGGAGATTAATCCTTGTCAGTTGCTTCATTTAAAAATATTTTCTCCCATTATGAGAGCTGTGTTTTCATCTTGTGTATGTTTTCCTTTGCTGTACAAAAGCTTTTAAGTTCCATTAGGTCCCATTTGTTTATTTTTGTTTTTATTTCCATTTCTCTAGGAGGTGGGTCAAAAAAGGTCTTGCTGTGATTTATGTCATAGAGTGTTCTGCCTATGTTTTCCCCTAAGAGTTTTATAGTGTGTGGCCTTACATTTAGGTCTTTAATCCATTTTGAGTTTATTTTTCTGTATGGTGTTAGAGAGTGTTCTAATTTCATTCTTTTACATGGAGCTGTCCAATTTTCCCAGCACCACTTACTGAAGAGGTTGTCATTTCTCCTTTGTATATTCTTGCCCCCTTTATCAAAGATAAAGTGATCATATGTGCATGGGTTTATCTCTGGGCTTTCTATCCTGTCCCATGATCTATATTTCTGTTTTTGTGCCAGTCCCATATTGTCTTGATTACTGTAGCTTTGTACTATAGTCTGAAGTCAGGGAGCCTGATTCCTCCAGCTCCATTTTTCTTTCTCAAGATTGCTTTGGCTATTCAGGGTCTTTTGTGTTTCTATACAAATAGTGCAATTTTTTGTTCTAGTTTTGTGAAAAATACCATTGGTTGTTTGAAAGAGGTTGCATTGAATGTGTAGATTGCTTTGGGTAGTATAGTCATTTCCACAATGTTGATTCTTCCATTCTCTAAATGTTTGATAGAATTCGCCTATGAAGCCATCTGGTCCTGGGCTTTTGTTTGCTGGAAGATTTTTAATTACAGTGTCAATTTCAGTGCTTGTGACTGGTCTGTTTATGCTTTCTATTTCTTCCTGGTTCAGTCTCAGAAGGTTGTGCTTTTCTAAGAATGTGTCCATTACTTCCAGGTTGTCCATTTTAATGGCACAGAGTTGCTTGTAGTAATCTCTCATGATCCTTTGTATTTCTTCAGTGTCAGTTGTTACTTCTCCTTTTTCATTTCTAATTCTATTGATTTGAGTCTTCTACCTTTTTTTCTTGATGAGTCTGGCTAATAGTTTATCAATTTTGGAGATTTAATCCGCTGCTCCTGAGGCTGCTGGGAGAAATTTTCCTTTCTCTTCTTTGTTCGCACAGCTCCTGGGGTTCAGCTGTGGATTTGGCCCTGCCTCTGTGTGTAGGTCGCCTGAGGGCATCTGTTCCCACCCAGATAGGACAGGGTTAAAGTAGGAGCTGATTAGGGGGCTCTGGCTCACTCATTCTGGGGGGAGGGAGGGGTAAGGAATGTGGGGCAAGCCTGCGCGACAGAGGCTGACGTGACGTTGCAACAGCCTGAGGCGCGCTGTGTTTTCTCCCTTGGAAGCTGTCCCTGGACCACAGGACCTTGGCAGTGGCTGGCTGCACAGGCTCCTGGGAGGGGAGGTGTGGATAGTGACCTGGGCTTGCACACAGGCTTCTTGGTGGCTGCAGCAGCAGCCTTAGCATATCATGACCATCTCTGGTGTCCACACTGATAGCCATGGCTCACGCCCATCTCTGGAGCTCGTTTAGGCGGTGCTCTGAATCCCCTCTGCTCACGTACCCCAGAACAATGGTCTCTTGCCTCTTAAGCAGGTCCAGACTTTTTCCTGGACTCCCTCCTGGCTAGGTGTGGTGCACTAGCCCCCTTGAGGCTGTGTTCACGCAGCCAACCCCAGTCCTCTCCCTGGGATCTGACCTCTGAAGCCGGAGTCTCAGCTCCCAGCCCCACCCGCCCCGGCATCTGAGTAGACAAGCCTCTCAGGCTGGTGAGTGCTGGTTGGCACCGATCCTTTGTGCAGGAATCCCTCCCCTTTGCCCTCTGCACCCCTGTTGCTGCACTCTCCTCCATGGCTCTGAAGCTCACCCCCCCCACCCCCCCTGTCTCCACCAGTGAAGGGGCTTCCTAGTACATGGAAACTTTTCCTCCTTCACAGCTCCCTCCCAGTAGTGCAGGTCCCATCCCTATTCTTTTGCCTCTGTTCTTTCTTTTTGCTTTTGCCCTACCCAGGTACGTGGGGAGTTTCTTGCCTTCTGGGAGGTCTGAGGTCTTCTGTCAGAGTTCAGTAGGTGTTCTGTAGGAGTTGTTCCACATGTAGATGTATTTCTGATGTATTGGTAGGGAGGAAGGCGATCTCCGTGTCTTACTCCTCCGCCATCTTGAAGGTGTCTCCTTAATTACATCTTTAAAGGCCTCATCTCTAAATACAGTTACATTCTGAGGTACTGAGGGTTAGGATTTTGACATACGAATTTGAGGGGTACATAATTCAGCCCACAGCAGAGGCATATCCCAATTTCTGTCCAGCAAGTAATAAAAACATGCCATTGGATTGGCGCCTAACAATCCTTCCCTTTTCTTGGTGTGATTTCCTAACTACAATTGTCAATAAATTATTTCAGGAAATAAAAACGTGCAAATGCTCACAAAAAGTAACAATTTCTACCCCTCAAAAGAAATCAGAAAGTGGTTAACAATTCACAAAAGGCAAAAAATTTCTCCTCAATTTCAGTTAATTACTCTAGAATCTATCTCACACTATATAGTAAATAATTTTGACAAATTGTTCAAGATCAGTTTTGGTAAAACAAATCACAGTTTCTCCAAGTGAATTTTTTTATATGCAAATACAATATTATTTTAATGTGAATGACATGACTAAAACTATAAAAGGAAAACTGTATTAAGGTAAAATATTTGTAGAAATTATAATAGAGAAAACATTATTTTCCTATATATTTTTTTCAAATTAAATAATTAAAATATTAATCAATTACATAAGCATATGACATAAAATGACTGTTTCCACAAGTCTCCTATTGAATTTTAATGTAAAAGTGAGATGTGTTTCATGGGCACCAGGGACTCCACTACCTTTATTTCCTGAGAGAGTCTCAGGACCAGTCATCACTTACTTGTTGCTTTTGGATCAGTTCCATCTATCTCAGCCCATCAAATAAACAAGTGATCAGTAACAGTGACCTATGTGGCTCCTACATTGCATAGGAATTACAGGTTTGTTTAGTTTTGCAATTAACACATAGTACAGTATCCCTTCCTGAAATTTGTGATTGGGACTCCACAGCTATAATTATTTACTAGTTCATTCTCATTTCTCACTTTGACTAGAATTTGTCAAAGAACTTGTGGTAGCAATTTAAGTTTAAATTTGGGGCTTTTGATAGCATTAGGTAGTGATAAAGAAGAGGGTAGGATGAAGATTTTTTAATGTCATAAACCAAGGGTTATTGCTAATCATTTTTAAAATCGTGGACCACTGTGAGGAATTTATGAGAGCTACAAAGGCACATTTGCTTACAATAACATACAATTTTACATTACATTTTAAAGTTTAAAAATTTCTTGAAAACCAGTGGAACTCAGGTTAAAATCTCTGGTTTGGAGGCACCAGTCTCAGCTCAGAGGCACAGAGAGTTAGAAAGAAACCAACGCCTAATTAGATTAACACTAACCTCCACAATAATGGCCTAGAAGATGGTAAAGTGTTCATCAAAGCATAAAAATTCTCTAAGTATAAAAACTATTTACTTCAGTCTCTACTACTACATAAGATGTATGACTGTCAACAGAAAATGACAAAGTATATGAAAGGTTAAAAAGAAAAAAAAGACACAAAGCAATCTTCTAAACCAGACTCAGATAGGACACAGATGTTAGAACTGACAGGAAATTTTAAAATAACTATAATTAATATGTTAAAGGATCTAATTGCAAAGGTGAATGACATGCAAGATCTGATGGGTAATGTCAGTAGAGCAATTAAAACTATAACAAAAAAATCAAGCACAAGTGCCAGGCATGCATAACACAGTAACAGAGTTGAGGAATGCCTTCCATAAGCTGATAGATAAACTCAACAGAGTCAAGAAAGGAATAATTAAATTTAGTTAGAGCTATAGAAATTACCCACACTGAAACACAAAGAAGAAAAAGAACAGTGGGCAAAAAACCATGAGGGAGTATCTGAGAGCAATTTTCTATTTGTTCCATCTGTTCTTTGTTTCCATTAAAAATATTTTAAAATTTTCTTAAAGATTTTCTCTAATCCATGCATTAGTCAAAATGAATGGTTTAATTTTCAAATATTTGGATATATTCAAATAACTTTCTGTTATTGGCTTCTAGTTTAATTCCAATAGGTCCAAGAACATACTTTGTATAATTTCTTTTAAGTTCTACAAGGTTTGTTTTATAGGCTATAATATGGTCTATCTTGCTGAATTTTCCATGTGCTTTTGAGAAGAAAGTGTATTCTGCTGCTATTGGATAGAGTGTTCCAGAAATAAATATCAGGTCAAATTGGTTGATAGTGCTGTTCAGATCATCTACATCCTTCCTGATTTTCCGCCTGCTCATTTTTCAATTGCTAAGAAAGATGTTAATGTCTCCAAGCATAATTGTGGATTTGTTTATTTCACCTTTCAGATATATCTTTTTTTTTCACATATATTGAAGATCTTTGTTATATGAATAAACATTTATCCTCTTGGAGAATGATTGTTTTCTCAAACTTCTTGAAGTTGGCAAAGAGTTTTGAGACACAAAACCAAAACTACCAGTCATAAAATTTAAAAATCAATAAATAAAAGTTTATAAAATTGCAAAACATTTTCTCCTCAAAAGATACACTAGGAAATTTTTTTCAAAGCCACAGAGGGAGACAAAATATTTGAAAAACACATATCTGATACAAGAGTTGTATCTAGAATATACAAGAAATGCTCAAAATTCAAACAATAAGAAAACAACCCAAGTTTTTCAAGTGGGTAAAAGATATGAACAAATACTTCATCAAAAAAGAGATGCAGAGGGCAAATAAGCATTTAAAAAGATACTTAGTTTCATTACTCATTAGATAAATGCAAAATAAAACCACAATGATTTATCACTACTCATCTATTAGAATGATAGTACAGCTAGTATTAGAATGTATAATACTATACAACCAGCAATCTAGGTATTTACTCAAGTGAATTGAAAGTATATATTCACACAAAAACTTGTGTGTAAATATTTATAGCAGCTTTATTCATAATCTCCAAAAGCTGGAAACAACCCAAATGTCATTCAACAGAAGAATGGATAAACAAACTGTGGTATGTCCATACAAGGAATACTACTCAGAAATAAAAAGAAGTGAACTATTGATCCATGTAATAAACAAGGATGAATCTTAAACACATCCTAAGTGAAAGAAGCCAAAACCTAAAGACTATATATTGTATGATTCCCTTCAGAAGACGTTCTTGAAAAGGCGATATAAAGGAATAGTAATCAGATAAGTGGCAGTCAGGGATTGAGAATGGAGGAAGGGTTGATACGAAGTGGCAGCATAAGGAAATTTTGGATGCCATGGAACCATCGTATATGGTGCTATGATGGTAAATATACAACTTCACATATCTGTCAAAGCCCATAGAAATAAACACCACAAAGAATGAATTTTACCACAGGGAAATTTTTAAAAAATCAACCACATTGTCAAGGGACCCCAAGATGGGATTCAGACCATGAAAACCATACCATGTAAAACGTTAACATTAGGTGAAGCTGAGTGAAGACTATTTGGGAACTCTCTGTACTATCTTGCAAATTTAAAGTTACATAAAAATTAGAAGATAAGGAAAACCAACTACCTAGTTACATCACTTTCACCTAATACAACACCACCTCAACACCAAAAAAGAAAGAAATATACAATCTCATAACAAAGCAAAGTTCCTAAAATTTACTAAATGTAATGTTTAAAACAAAAAAGGTTTTGGCAGTCGGGTAGAGCTCCCAAAGCATCATTTTTCCATTTTCTTTCCAGGCACATTTAAAATAATCATTTAAAGGGTATCCATTTGGAAGTGCTTAAGAAAGATTTCTGAATGAATAAATGAGTTAACAATATTCAAATTCAACTCATCATCTTCCCCTTAGCCCCAGCACCTTCTTCTAATTTCACAATTTCAGTTAATGATGATTAACTATTTATTGTCTCAGTGCCCCAGACTCAAAACCTTGACATCTTTTCATTTATTGATTGATTGATTGATTGATGGCTGCATTGGGTCTTTATTGCTTCACGCGGGCTTTCTCTAGTTGCAGTGAGCAGGGGCTACTCTTCGTTGTGGTTGTGTGGGCTTCTCATTGCGGTGGCTTCTCTTGTTACAGAGCACGGGCTCTAGGTGCACAGGCTTAAGTAGTGTGGCAAACGGGCTTAGTTACTCCTCAGCATGTGGGATCTTCCCAGACCAGCGCTCGAACCCGTGTCCCCTGCATTGGCAGGCGGATTCTTAACCACTGCGCCACCAGGGAAGCCCCTTGGCATCTTTTTAAACTCTTAAGTTTTCATCTCAACATTTCTCCCTGCCCTACATACATCAAGTAAGTCACCAACCGTGCCGTTTTTATCCCTGCTTTTTATTTGCTACTCTTCGTCACAAGAGCTAAACCTCCCATAAATTCTCATACGTGTGATTACAGCATGACTTCAAATGTCCCCCTTTGGTAAAATGGCTGCCAGATAGATCTCCCTTACTTACTCTGACCATGGCATAATAATGCTTGAAAACTTTCCATGATTAATCATTGTCTACTAAATAAATTACATCCTCTTTAGGGCATTTAGTGGCTTCCAGTATTTACCAACACAGGCAAGCTGAACTGTTCATTATTTCCCAAGGGCAATATCCATGTTCACAGCTTGCATGCCATTGTTACTGCTATTCCTTCCACCAGAAAGTGCTCTTCCTGTATGTTCAGAGAAATCCAGTCATCTTAGTTCACATTTCATATCCTTCATAAAGCTTTACCTGATTTCCTAAAAAGTGGATGCAAACTCCCATGCCCTCCAAAACTCCATGCCATTTTGCATAAACTTCCCTTATGGATTTGTCACATTTTTACCTTGCATTATGATTATTTAACCATCTTATTTATTGCCTTTTGAATATGAAAATGGGCTGTGCTTCATCTTTATTTTTCCTATTCCCTACTGAACCAGGAAAAGTGCTGATATGTGACCATAAAATGATAGACACAGAATAAATAAGTAAATAAAATATCAATGAATGAATAAGTGAATGTCGACTAAATTGTGATGGAGGAGGAAGTAAAGTTTGGACTAGAAAATGTAAGTTTCTAGAAACTGTAAGTTGTTCCTTTTCTCCTGTGATGATTGGGGAAGAAAACTAGCTTAATGGCGAAGAACACACAATGGTTATTCACAATGTCTGCTGGCTACTGAACCTACTATTTTAGCCACAGTCACACTGGTGACTCTATGACTTTTTCTAGGAACTTCCATGACAACAAAAGCAGACAGTCTCCTTCAGGCCCTAGAGCTGACTTTGTGAACTCTGGCAATGGCTATCTTGATTCTTAGGAATAGAAAATCTTCCATCAGTTTCCGTGTACTGAAAAAAAAGTATTATAAAGACATCTGACTTATCTCTTTTGCATAAAAGAAACTAGACCAGAAAGAAAGAACACTAGAGCATTTACCTCAGATAATAGCAGTCTCAGTAAAAAGCACCTGCTGACCCATACAAAATTAAGACATCACATGACACATACATTAAAGATACACATCAAATTAAATTCTAAGACTCCAAATGACACTCTTCTTTATTAAGCATGACAGAAAGCAAGAGCCTATGAGTGACAGGTATTTGCCTATGCAACCATAGGTAAAGGATATTTTCTGGCTGAAACATCTTTTAACCATCACATTGAAAGTTCTAAACAAAGCAGGCCTGCAATTTTTTTCTTTGAAAAAAAAAACAAGTCTTTCTCAGTGCTCTTTTCCTGCTGTGAAATATCTTGCATATCTACGCAAAATTACTTGAAAATTTTTCACCTCAATGGGCGGATGTTGCCTAAAATCATTCATAACACAGTAAAAATAAAGAAACCCTCAGTTACTTCTGCTACTTTGTTCACAGGACACATCAATGGCTCTGTATAAATGAACCTTATTCATGTGTTGGCTAAAGTTATAGAAGATCCCAATGATGAAATACAAATAACTTACCTACATGTGATTTGGCCGTTAAAATGTTGGATTTAACATGTCCATACTCACCTCTTACTACTTTCGTTTTCCCTCGAATAAAAAACAACAGTAGAAAATTTTTAAAAATTCAACTGTGTATGGCATTTCATTGGACATAGATTCTATGGAGAGCCAAACTCTTTATTCAAAACTCATTGCCTGGTATCATTTAGGTAAACTATTTTTTATAGCCCTGGCACATGGGCAAAAACTTTCTTCCATGGCTGGATTATAATAGTTTATGCATTTAGCCAGCTCTTTAGATGGTTATCTATGTTGTAGCTTTCTCCAGACTCTGGATCACTGAAGTCTATGTTAGCGTACTCGAGGCTTATAATATTTTTCATTGATAAATCTAGAATATACACGTTCACACAAATTTTGGATTAATTTACATTAAATGCATAATGATCTTTAAAGCCCTTCTTCTAACTACTGCTGAATTCTCACTTTAAGAAGAACTGCAATTTATAGAAAAGAAGACAGTTTTTTAAAGGAAGTCTCCAGTGAATCCTTTGGCAAAGTGAGTAATCACATTCTAACTTATGTGTTTTGCAAGTTGAGAAACTAGATTCTCGTTTCGGTATCTCTGGTAGAGGAGATGAGAATGGGGGCAAAGGGCATCTCTTGGACGGCCCAAGAGGAAAGGGTGAGATGAGAGGAGAGGGCAGCCGTCCGGGTTCTCTCCCTGGAAAGTTAAATGTCAGCAGGGTTAGGCCTTGCCAATATAAATACAATCACAATGATGGTATAAAAAGACATGCATTTTCACCTCTATTGACTTTTCACGTTCATGGGATAATTATTGTAACATTTTCTTAAAGGGCAAAAAGCTTTTGATGATGAATACATCTCATTACATGGAATTTTACGTGTAATCCTTACATGAATCTCATTGTAATTCAATGGATGAATTACGTGTTAATGCTAGCATAACAAGCCTTTAACCTATTTGACTTAATTACAGGCATATCATCAGATTTACTGGGAAAAGGTTCCTTCCCTAGGCTCTGAAAGTCTTTTCACTTTTTTAACTCTTTGGTTAAACCTTTCGAAGGCAGCATCAGCCTCTGGCATGAACAATCTGTCTCTTACTACCACATCTATGGACTTCACCTATAGGAGTAGAGGACAGAATAGGGAAGACATCCTTTTGCTTAACTTTGTGAATGTCTATATAGATGTTGAGGGCTCCCAGTATGTCTGGTCTCTTACGAGCAGGACCTTTTTCAAGTCAAGAGATATGGTGAAATAGAATGAACTTGGGCTGGGAGTTAGAAATCTCGCTCTGACACTAAGAGGGTAGCTTTAGAAAAGCCAATTAACTCGCATGAACCCCAGTTTCCTTTTCTGTTAAATGGAGATATGATACTACTTGCCTTGCCTACTCACAGGGTCTTGGTGAAGATCTAAGGATGTAACGTAAGTGATATTTGGAATAGTGTTGTGTGAAAAATAAAACAGTACAACTAGAGAGTATGGAGCAAGAAGAAGAAGGAGAAGAAGGAGGAGGAGGAGAGGAAGAGGAAGGAGAAGGGGGAGGGGAGGGGGAGTAGGGAGAGGAGAAGAAGAAGAACAAGAAGCCAGTGAACAGTAATACAACAAATCAGCCCTTTAAAGAGCATTAGTAAATACCCAAGGCACATCCATACAAAAATAGGGAATGAACAGGATACCCAAGGAGCACAGAGCAGGGATACCTAACTATCTGAAGAGTTCTCAGAGCAAATAACAATGACTCTGAGACTAATCTGAGGATAAGTAGGAAAGAATTAGAATGGGAGTTGTTTTGGGGGTGCAGTGGGTATGGAGGTAAGAAGATGAAGGGTCTTCATGATAGAGATTATAACTTGTGCCTTCCTACAAAGTCAGGACCCAGCAAATTTTTTGTTGAATGATTGAAAGGGAGAGCATATCTGAGCATAGGGTGCAAGATGAGATGGATTGGAGATGTGGTGAGAGGGAGGTGGAGGCATAACTAATGGGGTTCAGTTTTAGAACAGTGACTCTGGCTACTACGTGAAGAACTCTGTAGAGGGGGGTGGGAGCAGAGAAGCCAGAGAGCAGAAAATTGCCACGAGTCCATGGCCTTGAAGAGTCAGAGAAGGACTCGACTGTTGGCTGGGTGTGAGGATAGTCTGAGGAAAGGGTTAAGGAAACACTGGCATCCCAGATTTAAGGAGAGAGGAAACACTAAGCCAGAGATTCTAAATCTCACCCCCAGTTACAGGAGCATATGGGAAGAAAGGCCAAAGTCTTAGCATGTCAGTAGACACTTCCCGAAAGAAGCTCCCTTAGCTGAGTCCTGACAGATGAAGAGGAGTCCACCAAGTAAACAGTAGGAAGCATGAGAAGCACTTATTTCTCATGCATCTGCAGTCAGCAGGGGCAGCTGTGCTTCAGGCTATCTGGTGGCTACAGTGCTCTTGCTGAAGCTCTGCCCTTCAACCACTTTCCTCCACTTGTGCTCTTTCTAAAGCCTGGCCTGTAGGGGCAGCCCTACCTGGGAGAAGCTCTCCTCATGGCAACAGCAGAAGCACAAAGGGGCCAATGGAAACATGCAAGGCTAGGAATCGGCACACTATCATTTCTGTCCACGTGCCATCGGTCAAAGCAAGCCATATGACCAAGACTAAAGTCAAGTGCCCAAGGAGGAGGGAGCTGCTCTCTGCCTTTCGTGTGAGGTATTGCAAAAAGTTACATAGCAGAGGGCACAGATACAGGGGCTAGGATGAGAGGCAGTGAAGAATGGGCTCGATAATTCCATCTACCACAGGGGTCTTCTGCATGAATCTCAGGAGAGAATCTTTGTGAACAAAGAGTATATGAGATGATAGACCAGAAGCCAGTTTAGTTGCACTTTAGAGGACAGTGGAGGGAAGAAAAAGAGAGAGAGAAACTGGGATGAAGAAAGGTGAGCATGGGCTTCATGAAGGGCTTATTGTAAATCACGGAAGGTACGAAAGTGCTAAATGCCAACGAGAACAGGGCATTCTGGGAGCAGTTAAGGAGCAGATGGGCCCCTAACCCAGTCTTAGGGGGTTGCTGGGGAGACCTACCAGGCAGAGAGATGGGGGTTTGTCAAAATTGTAGGACTACAATCCCTTTAACAAAGCTGGTGCTCACGGACCAAAGGCTCAGTGTCTTTGTGGTGCGATACTGCATATTTCATCAGGGTTTACACCTGAGCAAAGTAGCCAGGCTCCCCTGTTGTGATTTGGTGGATCCTGAGAAATGTCCCCTACCCCACATCTAGAAAGCCAACAGCGTCCAGGGTGTGCTGCTCAAGAACAGAGGACGGGGAGTCTGGTTCCGTGCTGTGCTGAGCCTAGCCCACCCCATGACAGGTACTCTGGGGGCATTAAAGTGTTTGTTCTCCTGTCAGCAGGCTAGAGAATCCTCCAAACCCATGCCAGGGATATGCACACAGGAAACACTCTGCTCTGTGAGAGCTGTCCTGTCAAAAACCGAGAGAGCTGACCCTCCTGCAGATCTGAGCACCTCTCTTAGTTCCCTTTCTCTGTAATCACCAGAGGTGGTAACGGATCTCCCTTAAAAGGATGCCAGATTTCACAGAAGCCTTACTAATTCCTCCCCTTTTTATCGGCCAAGTAAAAGTTATATGTGGGTGTGTGTGTGTGTGTGTGTGTGTGTGCGTGCGTGTGTGTGTGTGTGTGCACGTGTGTGTGCGTGCGTGTGCGTGTGTGGTGATTGAGTGAGGGCCAACAAACTCCAGAGAGTTGCCTGAGGTCACACGGAGTCAGTGGCTCAATAGGGTTTAGCAAAGCCTCATGCCCTGTCTGGTCCCCAATCCTTTTTATCTAACCACAGAACAAGTTGTCATATGAAGAAAACATAAAAAGCATTAACCTCTGATAAGTTACATTTATTTTTCTTGCGCATTTGGCATTTATTCTGGTTGTTCCAATTTGTGTGGCTTTGTATATAGAGTCCTGTGTGTTGTCCTTTGAATCCTGGGTCTTTTATTTCTGTTGGCATTTCCCTTATTCTTTCATTAAATTTACAGATTTCCATTTCAATAAAAGTTGTCTCAAAACAGTCCTTGGCTTTGGTATCACTGCAATGTGGAATTTAGCCGGATTTTCTTCCCTCCACACTAAAGTCATTTCAGCATCGGCCATTAAAAAACTTTTTTTCCTCCAGTTTTACTGAGATGTAATTGACATTCAGCACCGTATAAGCTTAAGCTGCACAGCATAATGATTTCACTTACACACACCATGAAGTGATTACTACAATTTGTTTAGTGAACATCCTTCATCTCATAAGGATACAATATTAAAGAAATAGAAAAAAAAGTTTTCCTTGTGATGAGAACTCTTAGGATTTGCTCTCTTAACAACTTTCCTATGTAACACACAGCAGTGGTAATTACATTTATCGTGCTGTACATTACATCCCGAGTACTTATTTACCTTATAACTGGCAGTGTGTACCCTTTGACCGCCCTGTTCCAATCCCCCCGAATATCATGAGCTATTCTCCATCAACTGATTTGAATGTTTCCAGGGAGAATAAAATTATTTTAACTGTGATTTCTCATATTTTCTCTGGTCTTTTGTCTCTCCAGTGAAAGTCTCTGGCCTTTAAATATGCCCTAACATTATCCCCACTCACAGCGTAGTTGGTGTCTGTTAAAATCTTTGGTGCATTTCATGTTGGTGCATGCCTACAGCTAATTTTCTGTGAAATGCAGAGCTGTTGACTTTGGTGGGGCAGCACCGCAGGCTGGACACAGTGGTCTCAAGGCCACCGAGAGGCCACTTTCTGAAAAGACCGAAATAACCCCCAGAAAATAAAGGGCTTCCCTTGATGCAATCTAAGCGGCCCATACTTATCTGCTTTGCACTAACTGCCAAGCACATGTGGTGAGACTCACAGATTACCCGAGTATAAATGAGCATAAAGATGAACCCAATTCCCTTTGCCATCATGTTTTTCTAAAAGACTGAAATCCACTTGAAAAATAAGAACAGTTCTCTATTAATAAAGATTAGTGTTTAAAAGATCACGTCGAGCTGGAAAAAACAAACATCACAATTTCCAGTAACGTGGTTTATCATAACATAGGTTTCTAAATTGGAAAGAAAGTCATTACAATTAATTGTGATGACAGAGTCATTAATGAGCTTCAAGGCTGTCCACATCTAAGGACATTCTCGCCTGCTGTGCTCGCAGGGCTAGAACTAGAGTGTGGTGGTCTCCTTAGGCACAAAACTTCAGGGGGTGCCGGAAAGTCAGTAGTCAAGATAAATATTTTAATGCCATACTTATAAGACCAAAATTATGCAGAAAAATCCATAATGAACAAAATATCAAAACTGATTGATCAAAGTGGATTGACAGTAAAGTTCCTGCTCTTCAGATGGGTGTAATACCAGAAGATGGGCAGAAAGGGCGATTAGTTTGAAAAGTGTGCTTATTGGAGCAACAGCCGATATGTTCCAAGGGACTCGACAGAGAGAGAGAGCAAGAGAGAGAACCTATGCGTATTTAGTGTTGTGTTTTATCCACTTTAGATTAAAGGAGACTAGAAAATTGGAGAAGAAGAGAGAGTCTATAGGAAACGGAAAAAGCTTTACAGCAGCCTAAGGCTGTAATTAACCTTGATCTGTTCCATCTACTTAGGGACCCCTACTTTGAAGAGGAGGTGACATTCTCTGGCTTCTCTCTGTGCTCTGCAATTGGCTTCATTCTTTTACTCATGGGCATCGTACCCCAGGAACGATAGTCATGTTCATGTCATAACTCTGTGCTCTCTGAGGGCCTGGCTTTCAGGCCAAGGGGACGTGGAAATCGACAACAATAACTCAGGTAATTAGGTGAAAATATCTGGCTTAAATTATCCTGAGAACCATCTTGGGGAATACATTAACCATTCAAATTGTATTTGAAGACAATGGAGGAAAAAATGTTGGGTACGAAAAATTCAGGTGTTATAACATGCATTCAATGAATGTAACACAGTATTGAATATAACATAGTATTCAAGTGTGAAGTGTTATCCATCACAATCGTTGGAATGGGGAAGGTAAGACACCAAAGCATTGCTTAGGGAGAGGGAGTTTCTGAGCAGAGGGCAAGCATGCATCCCATGTAGGGCAAGATGAGGCCACAGTCTGGGTGGCACTTTATATTTTATTAATTTCCACTGCTGAGAACTTCAGATCTTTTCATTATTAGGGTATTTTACTGAGCTTATGCCTCCAGGCTTTTTAAGTAAAGGGCACACTTTTTTTAAATTAAACTTTAAATCATCATGCATTAAAAGCTGTTCATTACCATGAATATATTTAAAAATGGGGTGCTGAAGTGATCACATAAATCTCCTAAACTGAAGTGAGGTAAAGGGAAGATTACCTCTGAGAATGGGAAACCCTGGAAAAATAAGTTAGGTCAAAGAGGACAACGTCCATGTCGGTTCGATCTCACCACCTTTATGTCTAATCACCTGCATCCAATGAATGGACTCATAAACCCATCCCACTCATTCATTCATTCACTCATTCATTCACTCAACAAATATTTACTGAGTGCCTACGTTGGGTCAGACACTGAACTAGATCTTTAGAAAAACAGTTCCAGTTCCTGCTCTCATGGAGCTTATAGTCCTGTGCAGAAGACAGCCTTTAAGAGAATCATCATGTAAATAAATATAGAAGGATACCTAACTGGGGGACCTGAACAAACCTAGGGCTCAGGGGAGAATTTTCTTAGAAATTGAGATGTATATTCAGATAGATTACAGCTAACTTGGTGAAAGGGTGTCTGCATGGGAATAAGGGAAGCATTTGAGAAAAGGTGCAAAGAACAAGCCTATGAAAATGGACAATGGCAATTTTTTTCATTTTTTAACTTGAAGTATAGTTGATTTACAATACTGTGTTAGTTTCAGGTTACATCAATGGGGAGAGGGAGGAAGAGACAAATTAGGAGTATGGGATTAAAAGGAACTGGCAAACTATTTTTTTTAATTTTTTTTGCGGTATGTGGGCCTCTCACTGTTGTGGCCTCTCCCGTTGCAGGGCACAGGCTCCGGACGCGCAGGCTCAGCGGCCATGGCTCATGGGCCCAGCCGCTCTGCGGCATGTGGGATCTTCCCGGACCGGGGCACGAACCCGTGTCCCCTGCTTCAGCAGGCGGACTCTCAACCACTGCGCCACCAGGGAAGCCCAGAAACTGGCAAACTTTTAAAGGTTTAAAGTGGATGCAGAGAATTAGCAGAAGATGTAGGCCGGTGTGGGTCAATACTGGAACTAGAGCTAATAGGAAATTGAGAAGAGGCGGACAAGTGGAAATCTAGAAGGATGCAGCTGGAAAATCTGAGAAAAGGTCACCAATAGCTTCAGTTTGGGGGACTGGAGTGCAAATGGGGAAACAGACTCTCAGGGAAGCTTATAAAGCCCATCTCATCATAGAGTGAGCGTTTCCAGAGAAGTCTGTGACGCTGCTGGATGTGTGACAAAACCATACGTCCGAATCCCGCGGCTGCCTGAGAATAATGGCTTCCCCTTCCCCTTGCCTTTCAAATCTCACATCAGGTCGTGTCGTCAGGATTTCTAACGCAGGACCATGAAGGGAAAGGGATTCTAGAAATTTTGGCTCCCAGTCTTAGGCAGAGGAGTGGTGATGGGAACAGCAAAGCAGGCACAGATCATTTAGGGTTTGTTATCCAGCTTAGAGTTTGAGATCCAATCCTAAAATCAATGGGAAGCCATTGCAGGGAAAAGTGTAATTAGAAGTTAACTTCTTCCACTGTACTCTGGCTGTGCTATATACAGACTAGAAGGTAGCCAGGGAGAAGCAGAAATACAGGTGAGAAGACTTGTAAAGCAAGAAATGATATTTGGACTAGAGTAGAGATTGAGAGAAGTAAAAAGATTAAGATAGAACTTTGTTATGAATTGAACATAGGTGGTGAGGTGGAGAGAGGAAGCAGTAGAAATACACATGGGTTTCATCGCTGGTTCAGTTCTCCCACAATCTTTAGATTCAGAGACAGGATGACAAGGACCTTCAGGTCAATTTGACTAACCCAGTCCCTAATTCTGACTGATTACTGTCTTTATTCAATGCCTCCCTCGTTGATGAGGTGAAGGGTGCATGCATGCTTGTTTCAAGAATTATTTTCAATCCACATAATTTTCACGTCTTTGCATGAAAAAGTCACTGTACCAGCACAGATTTAGGAATTACAGTGTAAACATTTTCTTTTTTTACTGCCCATGAGTCGTAGCGGGAGCAGCAAGCTAGACAAGAACTAGGAAAAGTGAAGTTCAGCGTTCAGTGAAGACAGGTCCCCCCCACTTCCGAAGCTGTGTCTGGATCAGTAATCAGAAGATCAGGTTTAGAAATGGGTAAGAGTGGAGCTTAAAGGGGATTTGAAGGTGATGAGAAGAAACCCTATCTCTATATGGACAGAAAAAGAGATGCTGCAGGTAGTGAAGCCAACGCTCCTCGCCATCTCCTTTATCTATCTTGGAAGCTCTGTGGATTGGCAGGAACTGCCTCACTTCAAAAGGAGTGCTAAGAGAAGTTAACTATGTGTTTGTATTTGATACCATTTGTTAGAAAAAAACGCCAACTTTTTACCATTCGGCAATGTAGCTATTGTAAATGAGAAACGCTGACAATACAAGTGTGCCTCTTTCTAAGTAAATTTGATGGTAGGCTTTCAAGTTTATAAAACCTTATCAAGTTCATAGGAAGCTAATGTCTTTCTGAAACCTTGAACTTGGGGATTTCGTGAATCATGAATGAGATGGTGAGACCTCCTGGCAAAGTGCAATGTTGCAGTCTAGTATACATACGGAGAATAATGACCTAGGCTTGGTTTTAACTTTTAAACCAGGAAAGGATGCGACAGAGTTTTGCTGGGTTTGAGTGTGAAGTCAAGGAACTGGCCAGAAAGAAAAAACATACGTATGTGTCCACCTGACCCAAGAAGAAAATAAGAGGGAGAGTGACACCTTACTTTCAGAAGAAAGGATATCCTCAAGTTAAGCAAATGCCTTAAGGAAAAAGTAAATTTTTAGTTTAAAACTTTCTTCAGCCAATAAATATCGTATAATCCAGAGATGTACTATGAGGCCCCGTAGCTCTAGAATTGGTAACATCTTAACCACTTTTACCCCAAGACACTTCAACTCTCTCCATTTGTGAATTTTCCTCTGAAGGCATTTATTTTTAATTTTATAACAAACTCCAATCAGAAATAGCATTCGCCTTCAAGGAATATGTTTTATAAAAAACTTCATTATAAGATATACAATTGTATTTTATCAACATTTTATAGACATGTTATAGGAGATACATGTTTATTCTTATGAAAAGGTCTTGAATAATCGAGCTTCTCTAAAACATCTAACTGTAAAACCATTATTTCAATTTTAAAATAAAAATGTGATGATATGCAGTTACAAAAACTGATTCTTCATCACTGTTATTCAGAAATGCAATGCCTCTCTCTTCTTTATAACTCCTTATTTAATATATAGTTGTCAACCAATGAAGCATGAAGCATTGAATAAAATTACTTTCAAATATAAAATAACAATGTATTTGGAAAAATTAATTTTATTTCCTCTACTGAAAGGAAATTTCAAAACTTGTGATGTATTATTCAAACTCAGAAGGACCAATAGCGAAGATGCTAGAAAAAAAATTAGTGGCAGCATCTAAAATAACAATTTTCAAGTTGATGAATGACACAAAACCATTTGAGAGGGACTCCTTTGCATCTGGAGTGGAATCATGATGGTTTATAGCACGTTGAATGGTAACGTAGTAATGCCCCAAGGTGGTCTGAGGTCATTAACTCTCATCAACCTCTTAACAGCACCCCCAGGTCACATTCCTGCTGTATGTCTAATGTTGTATTGTATGAAAATTGCATAAGGGAAATAACCTCTCAAGTTTTTGCAAACATTAAATGAGATAATGCATGCAAGGCACTTAACACCATACCTAACATAAAGGGAAGGCTCAATAAACAATTGTCATCACTGTAGTTTAACTGTCCTGCCAGCCAGAAAAATCCATTAGCTGAAACAGAAAGACAATTTACAGATTGCGGGTTGAGGTGCTCTCAATAATTTATACTCTGTCAACTTCATCTAACGACAATAAAAGAGAATCAACTCCAGATCAGCTAATTATTCTTTGTGGGTGAGTTTCAGAGGGGGGTAGGCCATACAAATGTCCTAAATCTGAAAGAATTTCATAAAATGCCTCCGGGTTTTAAAAGTTCAAAAGAGTACTTAGAAGTCCACAATAATCTGTGCTGCGTGTATGAGCCGAATCAAAGACAGGGTTTTAATTCCTAATTCATAGAGTAACTCATATGGGACCATGAGACTCACCAGCAGACTTCTTGGCACAGATGTGTTTCAATCTGTCAAACAGGAGTATTAATCGTATATTATCTTGTTAAAAAATTTCCACAGAGGGCCGTGAAGCTAGGAGGTCAGACAACCACAGTTCTCTTCCCTTGCCGTTTCTCCTTTACCTCTTGTGTATAATTCAGTATGCTCCAATAGTCTTCACAGTTGAGTCTGGCCAAAATGAGCAATACCCTTGTCTCCCGACTTAAAGAGAAAATTCTAAGTGGTCTGAATGGCAAAGGTATTATGTTGTTTATGGACCAGAGAAATCCAGAAGTAGAGCAGCTTCAGGCCTGTTTTGATCAAGGCTCTACCTGTGTTCTTGCACAAATGAACTGTCTCTCTGCCCTCCTTCATAGTCAGCCTTGCCTTCAGGCTGGCTTCCCTAAATCCAGGTGTCACATGCACATATGACTTTTCCCAGGAAACAGGATTTTCCTTCCCCTCCTCATTAAATGCAAGTCCTGAGCTTCCCTTTGAGGGAGCCACCTCTTGCTCTGGGCCATCCTGAAAACCAATCCTGCTGGCAGAGAGAGGAAACTATACTGAGTGACTCAGCAGGTGGAGGACAGAATTACTGCTACCCACAGCGAGGCCACGACACGGTGAGGAAGCGATGGATCCTGAGCCAACCAGAAGTTGCACCACTTGTCAGATTCTATCACAGGGACCAGAAAGTAGCTTCAAGGAACTTACCGAGATTCTTTTGCGATCCAGCTCTGCTGTATTTACCACCCCTGAGATCTACTCAAGTCCCAGACGGCCAAAGAACAACCTGAAAAATATATTTCTTCCTCTGCTAAAAATCAGCACTCCTCTGACAACCTTGTTCTGGGAACCAAGCTTGTGTATTGTTTCTATTTCCTTTTCACTTGAGATGAATTCTTTTCATAAAATGCCTTGGTCTTTTTGACCTTAAACAAATAGACTGCCAGGTTTTTCTCCAGCAAAAATTGGTTTATTTGGGATCAGCAAAGAACTGCAATCTGAGGTCCGCAAACACAGTGAGCCAGGTGCAAGTACTGCAAATCAGGGAGAGGAAAACTCTTTGATAGAAGGGAAAAGGAAGGTGGAAGGACTAGAGTAAGCAAAGAGTCTGTGGCTTTTCATTGGCTGAGTTTTAACAGCCTCTCACTGGCTGAGCTCTGGCCAGGCAAGAGAAGGACGTCTTTCTTCTTCCTGTTGGGCTCTGCTATCACAGAGCACGAGAGCTCCCCCTTCTGGCCTCCCCATTCAATTTTAATTGAGGTTTCTGTTTATTAATTTTTATAGTCCCTTATATAAATAGGCCCTTGATTAATCCCTCCCAGACTGTGGGGAATATGGCTTAAATTGGTGTCTAGGAACTCAGCTGTACATTTATACTAAAATCTTACATGGGAACAAATAATTTTATAAGAACAAATTGAGATTTAAAGTCTCTGGATGTAAGTCAATGAATGAGTGAGAAAGTGTAAATAGAAATCATATGGATTTGTCCCTGGATGGATTTCAGCACACAGCACCATAGGTGTCCATATTTTAAGGGTACGAGGTAGGAAGTGCTGTAATGTCATATTGCACTTTGTGTGACCCTCAATTTTTAGATTGAAGGAAATAACCCAAAGACCTTCAGGTCCTGAAATTTTCTCAAGAGTTTTCAAAAGTGATTTAGGACTTGAATGAAATATTTTAACACGTTTAAATCCTTTCCATAAAAATTGTTTTCCTTTGTGGAGTTTAACTGAAAAGGTAATGAGCACACTTCTTTTCCATGTATTTAATGTGTCAAAAGTACCGTTTTGCTGTTCATCTTGAAAGGAATAAATACAGATCAAAAGGAAAGACAAACACCAAAAAAAGCTTATTGGGAACTGAGGGGGAAAACATATATTTTTTCCCAAACTCTCTCAGGCCACCCAGGCTATCCACTGAACAGAATTTTATGCCTCTCTATGTGTATATGTGTTTGTGTGTTTAGGTAATTTTGAGTTTTCCTAAAGGTTGCATAATCTTTTTGAGCTATGGACTCCTTTGGCTCTCTGGTGAAACCTATGAAACCCTCCTCAGAAAAATAAGACAAGTAAAGAAATGAAGTATATTAAAACACAGTTGTCAAAATAAATATGTGAAATAGTAATATATGTGCTTCTTTATTAATGCGTTCAATAATAAGATTGTTATGGGCTTAATGTTTATGTCCCCCCCCAAATTCATATGTTGAAACCCTATCCCCCCAATGTGATGGAATTAGGAGGTGGGGTCTTTGGGAGATGATTAAGATTAGATGGGCTCATGAGGGAAGGGCCCTCATGAATGGGATTAGTGCCTTTAAAAGAATCACAAGGAAGTTCATCTCCTCTCTCTGCTCTCTACCATGTGAGGATATAATAAGTCAGATGTCTGCAAGCCAGAAGGCGCCCTCACGGAAGCTGACCATGCTGCCATTCTGATCTTAGACTCCTCGCCACCAGAACTGTGAGATATAAATTTCTGTTATTTATAAGCCAATCATTCTCTAGTACTTTTTAATAGCAGCCTGAATGGCCTAAGACAATGATCTAGAGGCAGGCCTACTAACTACCATAATTTTGAAATAACTGGGAATGATATTTTGAGGTACCTGTGAAGCTGTCATGTGATATGAAAACATCTGTGATGCTGGTAACAAAGTCACAAGTACTCCTGATTCTACAATAATCTGTTGCCTTAACTAAGGTGACACAGCTGAGATTCAAACCTCAGACAGTCTGACCCTAGATTCTGCTCTCTCAACCACGTTACTATTCAGCCTAAAACAGACCTGTGAGACAATTTAGCTCAAATCAATGATTATGCAAATAAGATAACGAAGGTTCAGAGAGCAGGAATAACTTACATCAGCAGCTATAGTTAAGGAGTGTTTGGTTTGGTTTTGTAGCTCTCAAGTATATGGAATTGCACTAACCGTAATTATTGCTTCAAGACATACCACCATTACTGATCTATGAGTGGTCCTCCTTACTTTAATTAATGAAGTAATTTAAATAAAATAACGAATATTCATAAACTCACCACCCAACCCAAGGACTCGACATTGACAGTAACTTACATGTACCACCCCTATGCTATCCTTATTTTTTTTACAACTTGAGGTAGCCAGAATGTTTTTCTTTTACACACACACACACACACACACACACACACACACACACACACTTCTTTATCACAATACAGGCGTGCTTAAAGAACGCTGTTTAGTTTTAGTAGTTTCTGAATTTTATTATAAAATGGAGCTTATGTTTTGCGCTCAGCATCACATTACTAGGAATCATCCACATTGTTGAGCATATCTATAGTTCAATCATTGGCTAAAAAAAAAAAACCTGAAAAGATCCAGCTCTATGCTGTTTATAGGAAATAGATTTGAACCCCAATGTCCTAAGTGGAAGACCAGCACCTAAACCACTACTATAGAACGCTCCCTCTTTCCCTCCAAGCGCACCTTCCCCTTCTGAGTGGCATATTTATTTGGAGGGAGGTCTTGGCAGAAGCCTTGAATCACAGCAGTAGGCGGCTGCTAACCACCACCTTTGGGTACCTTTGGATAGGGCTGACTTCTTATCTGAAACGTGTAAATAAATTGGCACTGAGCATCTCTGACCTGGTGGAGAGAAAAGGGAAAACACAGCTCAAAAGTGTGCAGAGGCCAGCATTATGGGCCTACTTGGGAAGGAAAGATAGCTCAAAGTCACAACTGATTGGGCTGTGAGGAAAATCCTCATGTTGCTTCACTTGGGTTAAGACCAAAAGCCAAGCATGGCTAGACCTTCGGGGGTAGGACTCAGTGCCATGTTGCTATGGTGATTCTTCCACCAGCTCAGAGGCTTCCTCTGCTCTCTAGCAGAGCCCAGCCTCCAAGGTGGGAGGGGGTGAGAGTGGTGGGGAGAAAAAGATAGGGCTGCTGAAGCCAAGGACAGAAGAATTCTACTGCAGGAAGACCATGAGATGAAAATGCCCTTCTGCTACGTGTGTGCACATATGCGTGTACATCTGTGTGCATGTATGCGTGTACCCACACTGGGGACGGAGGGATGAAGAATGGATTTTCTCTGCTATGTGTCCCCCTAGGAGCTTAGCTTTAACTAATTCATTTACAACTTACCCTCTTCCCAAATGATGATAACTCAGGTAACTTTATGTTGCAAAATTCCTTTTTTCTGGGACTGTGAAGATGCCTTAGGAGTAATCCCCTCCACACCACATGCACATGCGCACACTCGCACACACACAACATATACCCTTCTGCCATCTTTTCTAAACAAACAACAGATTGCATTGCTGCTGTTCAGAATATTATGCCAAGAAAACAAGGGGAAAAAAACCCAACTTCTTCATCAAGATTCAAACCAAATGTATGTGCCTACCAAGTGATATACTGCACAGTTATAAACATTTCATCAATGTTCATCTAAGCCCATGCCTGCAAAGATTCAGGGAGACTGCTGCCCAGCCCCACTCCCCGGAGAAGGGCCGCATGAGAAAGTGAGTCATATCT
The DNA here is from genome assembly GCF_951394435.1 of Stenella coeruleoalba. Classification (NCBI taxonomy): domain Eukaryota; kingdom Metazoa; phylum Chordata; class Mammalia; order Artiodactyla; family Delphinidae; genus Stenella; species Stenella coeruleoalba. The sequence goes on from NC_137163.1 coordinate 31,469,570, forward strand.
GCCATCTGCCCAGTGCATTCCAGAACGTTCAGCAAGCATTCTCTTTAAGGTCACTCATAATCCTCATTTTACAGATGGACAACGGGAGAGAGGAAGAGGGGTGATGTGCTGCCTTTCTCCACTGCTTCTCTCAGGATCCACAGAAATAAGCAAGCTCCTTTTATTCACTGAAACCGTTAAAAAAAAAAAAAAAAAAAAAAAAACAGCAACAACTTTTGCCAGACCATAGGGGCAGATTTCAGAGTGTGATCATTTTTCACCAGGAAACATGGCATCTACCATGGCTGCCACGAAATATAAGATGAAGAACATACTTCTTTCTCCTTTCTGGGGTAACACAACTTGAAACACAACTTGAAACTTCCAACAGCAGGTAGTCATAGGCCACTGTACCTACCAACAAAAAATCTGGGGAAGCCCCTCAGAAGAACTAAAGCCCTATTGTATTGTGGCATCTTTGTGATATTTTAAAAGTGAAATAAAATCAAGATGCATAAAACCTATTTATTTTTTTCAAAATGGAAATTTATAGCCATAGCAAAAAAAATAAATTAAAACTAGAACGCCTCCTCTGTAGCAACAGTCTCCAATGACATTCCCAGAGTATGTCATTATTCCATATATGACTTCAGGCAAGTTACTTTAAACTTCCTCATTTTTTTCATCTGTAAAATGGGGCTATACATTGTACCAAACTCTAAAGTGATTTTGATTATTCAGTGTCATGTAGAGAACTTGGCACAGTGCCTAACAGAGTAAGAGCAGAGGAAATGTGAGGAATCCTCTCACTGTACCAAGTTCAAATGTCTTACTTGAACTGGTAAGTGACTCCCCTTCCCAAGGAAAGTGTAAAGAGAACCCAGCTTTAAGAATGAGAGACAGGCATTAGCAAAATACTGGCCCCTGACAAATACATCCTCAAATTATTATTGAGCATCCTTTCCTTATCTTTTACATGAAGAAGGACCACTGTACAATTTCTAAAATCATGACAATACTTTCTGCCCCGAGGTGAACTCGGCTGCAGACTTCAGTGAGCTGAAGTGGAGAAACCATATGCAGAAAAGGATCCAGGTTGTTTCAGGGCATAGGTTCCAACTTCGTGGCATAGATGTGGGCAGCTGGGCAAGCTGCATAAGCCTAAAACAGCTCCTTTGAATAAAGGTTTCCAGCTGACTGCACAGCTAAGTGGCAAGGTCATGAAGGGCCTTAGGTTCTGGGAGACAAGGCTTTATCCACAATCAAAGAAAAGCCCTTACTTCGGGGATGTACAAAGAGGAGGGCATACCCCCACCAGCCTCTTGAGTCACAAACACATATGCTTGGAAGGAAGACCCACACACACAAAAATGCTGTCATCTTTAAATAAGAGAGAATGGTTGGTTATTACAGAGAGTTCCATAACTCAGTGGGTGTATTCATTTGTAAGGCTCTTGATGTAACATGATTTCTCCCTGTACACACCCTGAGACAAACTGCTATTCACTTCAATTAGCCATTGATAAACATGAGGTAATTAAATTATCAATAGTTTGTGGCCAACATCATCATGGAAGCCTAGATTTGAAAGCAGCTGAAGAAAATTTAGACATCACCTAATTCACTGTCTTCATCGTATGAAGAAAACACAGTCAAGAGAGAATTGTTGACTGGTCCAAGCCCTCATAATTCATCACACCAGATAAGAATACAACAATTCAGTGCTGCTTCCAAAACCCAGCAAGATTAATAATTCAGTTGAGAAACTGTCACCACCACCCAACCTGAGGACCATGACTCAAATATTTTATCAGTTTAACCATAAAGAACACTCTACTGACCCCCCACTAGTTCTAAGAAATGGGCAGCCACAGACTGAATAACCTCTTCCTCTCCGGAAACCTCCCAAAACTGTTCTTCTGTTCAGCTGCAACCAAACAAGGACAACCAAACACAATACCTAAAGACCAATCACAGAACTTCCCCACACCCCTTCCAGAAACCTCACCCGAATACACTGTCTCCTGTTTACTTTATAAAGTTCACCTTCCTTTCAAACTCTCTTTGAACTCCTGCAGAAGCAAAAGTGATGGGAGATGTTTCTCTTGCAAGCATATGAATAAATGGTCTTTGCTAATTTTGGTTTCTTGCTTAGTTTTGGTTCGGGGACAGTAGAATTTGCATATGAAGTGTTAGTTAAAAAAAGAAAAACCTGCTCATTGAATAACAATTTTAAAACATAGGTTTTAGAATGCAGTGGCTCTTCGATACCTTGACAGATATCCATCCATGAGCTGTTTGGGCTGAGGCAGTGCAAAACTCATGTATGATTCTCCAGAATCTTTCTTCCTCTGTTACAGCTACCAAGAATATTTCAGACGTCAAGTTCTCTGTCATCTTGTGTCCCTAAGTCACTGATCGTGTAGAAATTCATTTTTCACATGTAGTGTGAGTGAGATATAAAATTGTGTGTGTCAAATCATGGAAATTTTGGGAGGTTTTTGTTACAGCACTATAACTTATCCCATCCTGACTAATACACATCGAGCAATTGCACAAGAGAAATTTATTCTCTTAACATTGTGGGAAAGAATTGATTTAACACAGTTAAGTTTTCCCACTGATGGCCCACTTCATCTGAAATTTAGGAAGCTTTAGCCCAGGCATGGAGACTAAAGAAGACATAAGGGAGACACAGACACGGGTAACGGTGAATACAAAGTCAGCCCATGGTGAATGCTATAATAGAAAGATAAAGTGCCCTGAGAGCACAGAGTGGGGTTGGATTAGCTGTGATTAAGAGAATCTGTGGAGGACTCAAGAAGAATACATCATTAAATCTTTGCCTAGAAGAACCTCTCTGGGTGTGGATGAGAAACAAGGGAAAGGAAACAATACAAATAAAGGCTCACCTTGCACTTCTGTTGGGTTACAGGGCTAAATAAATAATTAAATAAGAGCCTACTGTAGTCCTCTGTGTTCTGGCGACTGATAAAATCAAGAGATCATTTTCTAGCTGCTAATTGATCTCACTGGGCATCAGCTTGAGAAAGATGATACTTTATGTAGGTAGCTCATGGCTGTTAAAGTGTCCTGAAGCCACGAGATTCTAAAAACTGTACTTTAAAATTGCTTTTCAATGAGGAGGTCTTTTACATAACACCTTCGAATTCAAATTCTACTGTGTCAAAAACAAATTTTAGTTAGAAACCAAATTAGTGAAGTCTGTTTATTCAAACACTTGTTCTAGCAAAGAAAGCATCTACTGTCACTTTCACTTACATCTCACTGTGTCCACCAACCCCACACTGTTATACCATGACCCTTCCCGAGGGGCCCCATCGACATGGTGTTCTTTCGTACTCTGGTAAACAATAACCCAGCTCTGTCTTATCAGGAGGTTATTCTGGGGAGCCAGCATTCCACAATTACCACCTTTCCAGTTTCCAGTATCAGTTTAGTCACTACCTGTGACCTGATCACTAAACCAAAGTGACATGGTTTTGTTCTGCACCACCCCGTTTCAGGTACCAATTTCTATATTAGTCAAGATGGACTGATTATACCGTGGTAACATAACCCTGAAATCTCAGTGACTGAATACAACGATAGTATATTTCTCACACATGTGACATGCTCCTTGTGAGTCAAAATAGGGCTGTCCTTCACATAGTTACTCATGAACACAGACTGACAGAGGCACCACCATCTGGAACATTGTTATCCTCCAAAACAGAAGACAGAGACGCAGCAGGATCTTTCACAGGATTTCTGCTGCCTCAGCTTAGCACTGACAAGCATCATCTCATTGGCAAGAACTATCCAGATGGTCCACCTAACTTCCTGGGGCCCAGGAATGGAGGAAGCATACTTGATGAAAATGATTGTCCCTGACACACTAAGGTTGTGTAAAGATACCACCACTAAGAAAAATGAAGAGACTGCCAACTAGGGGCTTCAAATCTGGCGAAGAAAAAACACTATCAAAACACAAGACACAAGATAAATACCATTTTGAAGTCACTTCCTTCTGGAGCTGCCTCGAAATCCAACCACGATGATTTGCAGAGGACCATCAGTAGATTGGCTGGGTCTAGACACTCCTTGCCACTCCCTGCCCTTCGCTCCAACCTATACAAAAAAATAAAAGAGTCTAGGTCATTTGTGAGTATTCTGAATCACTCCTGGCTTACCCACTCGAATGTTCTCTTGATCAGATTTGAACTTGAAAGATTGGAGAGTTTAAAAATGACCTGCTAGGGGCTTCCCTGGTGGCGCAGTGGTTGAGAGTCCGCCTGCCAATGCAGGGGACACGGGTTCGTGCCTCGGTCTGGGAAGATCCCACGTGCCGCGGAGCGGCTGGGCCCGTGAGCCATGGCCGCTGAGCCTGCGCGTCCGGAGCCTGTGCTCCGCAACGTGAGAGGCCACAACAGTGAGAAATCCGCGTACCGCAAAAGAAAAAAAAAAAAAAAATGACCTGCTAACCTGGGAAACTTCTGCAGTTCAAGATAGCAATACAACTGAGCCTAGTCAGAACAAATGTGAACAGAGCAACTTGGAAAACCCTAAAATCATCACAAACTCTAGCAGATATGAGTAAGTCCACCACCCCACACTGGAAGTTTTGTTGGATTTGAACATCACTGTCATCTCAACTCATTCCTCGGGCAGGGGATGGGGGCCTCTCTTTATTCATCTGCTGGAAATCTGGTTCCTCCATGAGGTTCTGTGTTCCAGAACCCCGTTTCCGTGCTTTAGTGCCCAGTCATGAGTCTAATCAAGTCCACATAAATTGAGTCCAGTAGTTTCATTTTAAACATCTTTGCTTCAAGCAATTTCACTGCAAATGATTTTGCCACACAACTAACAGGTCGTAAGATAATTGTGCAGTAAAAGATAAAAATAACAAAAATAAAATAAGAACATTAAAAAGGACATAATGAATCATGAAAAACTAGTAATAAACATTTTATTATGAAAAAGAAAATACAAAAAATATTTGAATTCATTTAAAATGTGTTACTCATGGTTCTATTTGTATTCAGGTTCATCTTACAGGAAGCAATGATTCTTCCTTTCTCAAAGTGGATCATTAAGGATTCAGGATCTAAGGTTCGACATTAAGTTCTTTACAATATTAAAAAATCTGCTTGAAAGGCAGATTTTTTCTCAAAGTGGATCATTAAGGATTCAGGATCTAAGGTTGGACATTAAGTTCTTTACAATATTAAAAAATCTGCTTGAAAGGCTTTTCATATTTCCCAGGAGGTAAAACAAACAGAGGAGGGATACTGCTATTTCTTGTCAATATATGTAATGTATAAAACTGGTGGTGCATATCTGGACTACATTTAAGTGTTCCATCGCATGCCCAGTGTTCATATTTCCCCAAGTCATCTAAGCCAGATTCTGTGCCAAACACCAAAATGCTGTCTGCATCATGTTCTCCACTATCAAATAGCAAAATTTTTTCAAGAAACTTATACTCATCAGGAATCAGGTAACCATTTCTTTTTTGGGGGATAGGAGGAACTTGATTCTTCCTTTGCCTCCAACTTCTAATATAGTGTCATAACTGTGGTAAAGACGGCATGAAAGGACAAGGCACTGCATCTAAATTAGCTAAAGAATAGGTCGTTAATGCTCTCAAAAACTGTTGTGAATTACTAGCCACCTCTTTTATATTCGCCACAGCTTAGTAAACTTTTGGTCCTAATGGGTGGGAGGGGTGCCTGTGTTCACCGAAGGATTTGCGAACTGCTACGTTATCGTTATCATTTTCTAGAATAGTATGCAATCTGGCTTTACACCCTCTTTTTTCACACTTCCAGTAAGTTTGCTTATCACCGTATTTTCTATCAGGTCCGTATACACAGTTGTTATCATCCACTATTTTAATACCAACACATTTACTCACCACTGTATAGACCATTTTGAGGCCTAAAATGTATACATAAAAATGGGAGTATTGCATCAATGGAGAAATGAAACCAAAATGTCAACCAGTTGAAACTGCACTTAAGGAGAAAATACCTAGAACCCACATACATTCGTACATTTGTTCTCATTCGCTTGGATTGTGAGATGCCTGTTGGAATTATTGTGATCCTGAGGCTCTAGATGTCAAAGCCCTGATAAACTGAGATAAACCACCTGAAAAACATGATGAGTGACAGCCCTGTTGCAGGAAGCCCATTCTGAGCAACAGTGATGCCATGTTGCCCTCTCCATAGTACTCTACCTATTCCCAGGTCTATTCCAAATCCAAGAATAGCTGGAAGCAAAAGGAAATGAGTACCCAGAATCTAAAAGCCTTTCTGTCTGCCAAGAGGACAGACTGCAGAGCTGCAGGTGCTCAGGAAAGCCAAGACGGCCCTCTCTAGACCAGCCAAGGCTTGGAAAATAACAATCATGTTTGCATTTTTTTTAAATAAATATTTAAAGTGTATGCTTCCCCCCCGCCTTACTTCATATTTCTTTTTGTCTTTACTTCCATCCCCCTGAAGGCAAGCCATGCTGGTGGTTCTCACGATTATTTCAACCCCTGAAAAGGCACCAACTTCATCTGTGGAATCAGCCTGTCATGCTGGACACATCTATTGAGTATGGTAGGCAATCGCTTTTCATTAAAGTGTACAAATAAAATCCGAATGAGGAGTAAGTGCTCATACCTCTGTAAGGAATGACCATGGCAGCCCCACGGAGAGGCAGATTCTGATCACGTCAAGACAGAACAAAGCTGCGGGGGGAAGGAGAAGAAAGCAAAGGGCTTCCCAGAGAATGGGGCCTGGGATCTTGACGCTCTATAGCTGAGGCTGCAACTATCAACCTCAAAGGAGGGGGAAGCAGTAGGAGTAATGGTACCCAGACTCTGCGCTTATGACAAGTGAGAACAAAGAACTCAAAGAATGCATCCAGCAGAAAGACCTTTCGGAAGCTCTGCTCACACTGGCTAAGAGGACCTTGAAAGAGAATGGTCTTTGCCAACACACAGAAGTAACACTCAGCAGTGAATTGCAGAACTAATGCTAGGATGAGGGAGAAAGAAACCCTAATTCATGTCTTAAAATAATAGAATCTTAAAGTGAGATCATTTATTTCATCTGTTAAGTTTCTAAATAAGGCAACTGAAGCTCAGGAAGATGTGAGTTGCTCCAAGCCACAGAGTTCCTAAGAGTATCTTTCTGCAAATACATTTTAGGTGAATTCCCATAAATTTCCATTTTAAAACAAAAGTAAAAAATCACATACCACTGTCAATATTCATAGTTTGAGTTGTCCTAAAAGTGGACCTTAAGACAAGGACTTGTTTGCAAGTTTGGGAGGTGCAGGAAATGCTGGTGTGGGAGTGGGGATGTAAGATAGCTGGAAAGAGTGCCAACAAAGCAATAAGACAATAAAGGGTGTGTTTATTGGTGTGTTAAATCCAGCAAATTGCTCCACTGGGCACTTAGAGATAATCCAACTGGGGAAGTCTGCAAGATGGAATAGAACAAGTACCTCAGAGTTCTCCCACTTGCAGAAAAGGAAACCAGAGTATTTTTCCATCAACTCCCATCCATCACTGGATGAGGGGTTGTGTCTAAAAAGATAATTCCCTGGCCCTTCCATCCTGCCCTGTGAGTGGGCTGAACAGATTTCTATTGCTTCAGAAAAAGTCCTTAGACAAAAAGCTGGAGATGCTGATGACTGGAAATCAGCATGAGAGCAGGAAATGCAAAGGTCCAAAAGATATGTGTGAGGTACCAACAGTGTATGCTATACCAATCCACCATATATTTAGCTACATTTCTGCTCACCTCTATTCCAGAGATAATTAAGAGGTGTAGATTCCCAGTTTTCTATTGTTCAGTAGGTAACGTAGTTCTTTAATGGCATAATAGAGATGGCATGCGTGAAAATGCTACTCAATAACTTAGTTTGCCCTTCAACCATTTTTGCAAATTCTATACCATAATTGCTACACCATTGGCTTGAAATATGCATAACATATTTTATACCCAAACCCCTCTGTTTATCGAAGTGTATTATCATAATGCACAACATGAATGGACAGGTGTGTAGTTCACTTTGTTAGCTTTCAAACTGGTATAAGTATGTCCTAAACTTCTGAACATTATAGCATTTTAAATTTAATGGGCTATAAGAAGATACACAGACTTCAGATCATGGAATTTGGAAACATGTCCTAATCCCCAGTGTCTTTGTTAATACATCAAAAAGATATATAGGCATATGTCACATCAGCTTTACAAACAAACCAGTATATCTCATTGAATTTAAAAAGGAAGTTTATATCTCAAATAAAATGGTATGTCTTCTACTGGTGCTGCCTGAAATACTATTTGGAAAGTTGGTTTCTAGAATAGTTAAATTTAAAGTCATTTTAATGTACAAATCTCTGACAAGAACTAGAAGTGCAACCTATCACCCTGAAAAAAAGATAAAATAAATGTAGATTCAAAAAGGACTTGAATTTCTTTAAAGCTCTCAGAAAAATGTTACCATTTAGTAATGACATTCCCTATTCATTTGACCTCAGCTTGACACACTGAATTGCTCTGAACATCTGTGGCCAGACACATAAGTTCTACATCTTAACTCTTGCTTTTCTAATTTATACAGAAATGCACATTAAAAGAATGCCAAGACTAGAGCCAGAGACAATAAAAGCAGCAAAGTCATAAGTAATTATAAAATCTACATCTCCCTGTGCAAAGAGGTGACCAACACTGCCCTGCCAACTTTGGTAACATTTCATGTGGAAATAGCTCAGACTTAGAGATACGTCGTGCTTCTTACCTGATTCCATGGATTCTAAATGCCTGGATTAATGATACCCAAACTAGGTCTCTCAAACTAAAATAAAATAGGAACATCCTCATGACTGCTGGACTACCAACTAGATTATCATATGACTGATTATAAAGATGTGAGGTATAAAGGGGCGATGTTGGAGTATTTCAACACAGACAAGAAAACTTAGGGAATGAGCAGATCTACAAACTAATTTTCATAAATGTGTTACGTGTTCCCTATAATGTGACACTAGTGGACTCAGCCCCAGAAAGCTGGAGGGAGCAATAGACTTCCCAGTCACAGTTTTTGGTGATTCTTCATGGTTCTCAGCCCTGGCCACACATTAGAATTAACTGAGGAGCTATTAAAAAATACAATACCCAAGCCTCACCTGGCATCTCTGAGGTTAAACCCAGGAGTTCAGACAATTTGCATGTTAAACCAGAGTAGAGAATTACCAACCATTTATGGTAGTAAAGAGCAATAATGCAGGGGGCCTTAAAAGACACCATTTATTAATTTCCTAAGAAGCCATGATTGAAATATTCAGTTGTCTATAAAAATACGCATTTTATATTAAAAGTAGGTAATTAATATATTGATTTATTCAATAGAAATTCACTAAGCACTTACTGTGTGCCATAAAATATAATATGAATGCAAAGATTAATAAAACATGTTTGCTGACCTCCTGTATAAAGAGGAGGAAACACAATTGTTGACAGGATGATTACAAGGTACTGGAATAAATGTTTTAAGAGGCTATAGAGAGGAGCTTCAAGATGGCGGAAGAGTAAGACGCGGAGATCACCTTCCTCCCCACAAATACATCAGAAATACATCTACACGTGGAACAACTCCTACAGAACACCTACTGAACACTGGCAGAAGACCTCAGACCTCCCAAAAGGTAAGAAACGCCCCACGTACCTGGGTAGGGAAAAAGAAAAAACAGAGACAAAAGAATAGGGACGGTACCTGCACCAGTGGGAAGGAGCTGTGAAGGAGGAAATGTTTCCACACGCTAGGAAGCCCCTTCGCCGGCGGAGACTGCGGGTGGCAGAGGGGGGAAGCTTCGAAGCCACGGAGGAGAGCACAGCAACAGGGGTGCGGAGGGCAAAGTGGAGAGATTCCCGCACAGAGGATCGGTGCCGACCGGCACTCACCAGCCCCAGAGGCTTGTCTGCTCACCCGCCGGGGCGGGCGGGGCTGCGAGCTGAAGCTCGGGCTTCCGGCGGAGCGCAGGGAGAGGACTGGGGCTGGCGGCGTGAACACAGCCTGAAAGGGCTAGTGCGCCACGGCTGGCCGGGAGGGAGTCTGGGAAAAAGTCTGGAGCTGCCGAAGAGGCAAAAGACTTTTTCTTCCCACTTTGTTTCCTGGTGCGGGAGGAGAGGGGATTAAGAGCGCTGCTTAAAGGAGCTCCAGAGACAGGCGCGAGCCGCGGCCATCAGCGCGGACCCCAGAGACGGGCATGAGACGCTAAGGCTGCTGCTGCCGCCACCAAGAAGCCTGTGTGCGAGCACAGGTCACTATCCACACCCCCTTCCGGGGAGCCTGTGCAGCCCGCCACTGCCAGAGTCCCGGAATCCAGGGACAACTCTCCCAGGAGAACGCACGGCACGCCTCACGCTGGTGCAACGTCACGCCGGCGTCTGCCGCCGCAGGTCCGCCCCGCCCTCCGTGCCCCTCCCCCCCCCCCCCCCCCCCCCCCCCGCCTGAGTGAGCCAGAGCCCACGAATCAGCGGCTCCTTTAACCCCGTCCTGTCTGAGAGAAGAACAGACGCCCTCAGGCGACCTACACGCAGAGGCGGGGCCAAATCCAAAACTGAGCCCCCGGGAGCTGTGCGAACAAAGAAAAGAAAGGGAAATCTCGCCCAGCAGCCTCAGAAGCAGCGGATTAAATCTCCACAGTCAACTTGATGTACCCTGCATCTGTGGAATACCTGAATAGACAACGAATCATCCCAAATTGAGGAGGTGGACTTCGGGAGCAACGATATATATTTTTTTTTTTTCCCCTTTTTCTCTTTTTGAGAGTGTGTATGTGTATGCATCTGTGTGTGATTTTGTCTGTATAGCTTTGCTTTTACCATTTGTAAAATGCTAGGGTTCTGTCTGTCTGTTTTTCTATTTTAGTATAGTTTCAGCACCTGTTATCATTGGCAGATTTGTTTTTTGGTTTGGTTGTTCTTTTGTGCTTTCTATTTTTATTACTTAAAAAAATTTTTAATTATTTTTTGTTTCTTATTTTAATAATTTTTATATTTTATTTTATTTTATCTTTTTCTGGCTTTTATTCTGAGCAATGTGGATGACAGGCTCTTGGTGCTCCAGCCAGGCATCAGACTGTGCCTCTGAGGTGGGAGAGCCAAGTTCAAGACATTGGTCCACCAGAGACCTCCGAGCTCCATGTAATATCAAACGGCGAAAATCTCCCAGAGATCTCCATCTCAACGCCAAGACCCAGCTCCACTCAACGACCAGCGAGCTACAGTGCTGGACACGCTATGCCAAAAAACTAGCAAGACAGGAACACAACCCCACCCATTAGCACAGAGGCTGCCTAAAATCATAATAAGGTTACAGGCACCACAAAACACACCACCAGACGTGGACCTACCCACCAGAAAGACAAGATCCAGCCTCATCCACCAGACCACAGGCACTAGTCCCCTCCACCAGCACGCCTACACAACCCACTGAACCAACCTTAGTCACTGGGGGCGGACACCAAAAAAAAACCAGAAACTATGAACATGCAGCCTGCAAAAAGGAGACCCCAAACACAGTAAGTTAAGCAAAATGAGAAGACAGGGAAACACACAGCAGATGAAGGAGCAAGGTAGAAACCCACCAGACCTAACAAATGAAGAGGAAATAGGCAGTCTACCTGAAAAAGAATTCAGAATAATGATAGTAAAGATGATCCAAAACCTTTGAAATAGAATGGAGAAAATACAAGAAACGTTTAACAAGGACCTAGAAGAACTAAAGAGCAAACAAACAACCATGAACAACACAATAAATGAAATTAAAATTTCTCTAGAAGGAATCAATAGCAGAATGACTGAGGCAGAAGAATGGATAAGTGACCTGGAAGATAAAAAAATGGAAATAACTACTGCAGAGCAGAATAAAGAAAAAAGAATGAAAAGAATTGAGGACAGTCTCAGAGACCTCTGGGACAACATTAAATGCACCAACATTTGAATTATAGGGATCCCAGAAGAAGAGAAAAAGAAAGGGACTGAGAAAATATTTAAAGAGGTTATAGTTGACAACTTCCCTAATATGGGAAAGGAAATAGTTAATCAAGTCCAGGAAGCACAGAGCCCCATACAGGATAAATCCAAAGAGAAACACGCCACGACACATATTAATCAAACTATCAAATATTAAATACAAAGAAAAACTATTAAAAGCAGCAAGGGAAAAAGAACAAATAACATACAAGGGAATCCCCATAAGTTTAACAGAAAGTAAGCATAGAGGGAACTTACCTCAACATAATAAAGGTCACATATAACAAACCCACAGCCAACATCGTCCTCAATGGCAAAAAACTGAAAACATTTCCTCTAAGATCAGGAACAAGACAAGGTTGCCCACTCTCACCACTATTATTCAACATAGTTTTGGAAGTTTTAGCCACAGCAATCATCAAAGAAAAAGAAGTAAAAGGAATCCAAATCAGAAAGAAGAAGTAAAGCTGTCACTGTTTGCAGATGACATATTATACATAGAGAATCCTAAAGAGGCTACCAGAAAACTGCTAGAGATAATCAATGAATTTGGTAAAGTAGCAGGATACAAAATTAATGCACAGAAATCTCTTGCATTCCTTTACACTAATGATGAAAAATCTGAAAGTGAAATTAAGAAAACACTTCCATTTACCATTGCAACAGAAAGAATAAAATACCTAGGAATAAATCTATCTAAGGAGACAAAAGACGTATATGCAGAAAATTATAAGACACTGATGAAAGAAATTAAAGATGATAAAAATAGATGGAGCGATAGACCGTGTTCTTGGATTGGAAGAATCAACATTGTGAAAATGACTATACTACCCAAAGCAATATACAGATTCAATGCAATTCCTATCAAACTACCACTGGCATTTTTCACAGAACTAGAACAAAAAATTTTGCAATTTGTATGGAAACACAAAAGACCCTGAATAGCAAAAACAATCTTGAGAAAGAAAAACGGAGCTGAAGGAGTCAGACTCCCGGACTTCAGACAATACTACAAAGCTACAGTAATCAAGACAGCATGGTACTGACACAAAAACAGAAATATAGATCAATGGAACAGGATAGAAAGCCCAGAGATAAACCCACGCACATATAGTCACCTTATCTTTGATACAGGAGGCAAGAATATACAATGGAGAAAAGACAGCCTCTTCAGTAAGTGGTGTTGGGAAAACTGGACAGCTACATGAAAAAGAATGAAATTAGAACATTTCCTAACACCATACACAGAAATAAACTCAAAATGGATTAAAGACCTAAATGTAAGGCCAGACACTCTAAAACTCTTAGAGGAAAACATAGGCAGAACACTCTATGACACAAATCACAGCAAGATCCTTTTTGACCCACCTCCTAGAGAAATGGAAATAAAAACAAAAATAAAATGGGACCTAATGGAACTTAAAAGCTTTTGCATAGCAAAGGAAACCATAAACAAGACGAAAAGACAGCCCTCAGAATGGGAGAAAATATTTGCAAATGAAGCAACTGACAAAGGATTAATCTCCAAAACTTACGAGCAGCTCATGCAGCTCAATATCAAAAAAAGAAACCATCCGATCCAAAAATGGGCAGAAGACCTAAACAGAGATTTCTCTAAAGAAGACATACAGATTGCCAGCAAACACATGAAAGAATGCTCAACGTCATAATCATTAGAGAAATGCAAATCAAAACTACAATGTGATATCATCTCACACTGGTCAGAATGGCTGTCATCAAAAAATCTACAAAAAATAAATGCTGGAGAGGGTATGGAGAAAAGGGAACTCTCTTGCACTGTTGGTGGGAATGTAAATTGATGCAGCCACTACGGAGAACAGTTTGGAGGTTCCTTAAAAAACTAAAAATAGAACTACCATACGACCCAGCAATCCCACTACTGGGCATATACCCTGAGAAAGCCATAATTCAAAAAGAGTCATGTACCACAATGTTCATTGCAGCTCTATTTACAATAGCCAGGAGATGGAAGCAACCTATGTGTCCATCAACAGATGAATGGATAAAGAAGATATGGCACATATATACAATGGAATATTACTCAGCCATAAAAAGAAACGAAATTGAGTTATTTATAGTGAGGTGGATGGACCTAGAGTCTGTCATACAGAGTGAAGTAAGTCAGAAAGAGAAAAACAAATACCGTATACTAACATATATATATGGAATATACATTTTTTAAAAAATGTTATGAAGAACCTAGGGGCAGGACAGGAATAAAGACGCAGACCTACTAGAGAATCGACTTGAGGACACGGGGGCAAGTAAGCGTAAGCTGGGACAAAGTGAGAGAGTGGCATGGACATATGTACACTACCAAACGTAAAATAGATAGCTAATGGGAAGCAGCCACATAGCACAGGGAGATCAGCTCAGTGCTTTGTGACCACCTAAAAGGGTGGGATAGGGAGGGGCAAGAGGGAAGAGATATGGGGATATATGTATATGTATAACTGATTCACTTTGTTATAAAGCAGAAACGAACACACCATTATAAAGCAATTATACTCCAATAAAAACGTTAAAAAAATTTACACAGAAAAAAACAAGGAGGCTATAGAAGATACAGATGAAAACAGAAAAGAAAAGCAGCTAATTTAACCTAGGGAAATCAGAGATAGCTTCATAGAAGAGGCAAAAATTGGCTGTTTACTGAAGAAAGTTAAATCCTGGAAAACTTGAAAAATGATTTGATTCAAGTTTTTTAAACATAGGCTCTTATGAACAAAGGACTTGAATAGACATTTCTCCAAAGAAGATACACAAATGACTGATAAGCACAGAAAAAAGAATCCTTAATGTCATGAATCACTAGAAAAATGCAGTCAAATCCACAAGGAGCGACCACTTCACACCCATTAGAATGATTACTATTTAAAAAAACCTCAGGGCTTCTCTGGTGGCTCAGTTGTTAAGAATCCGCCTGCCAATGCAGGGGACACAGGTTTGATCCCTGGTCCAGGAAGATCCCACATGCCGCAGAGCAACTAAGCCCGTGCACCACAACTACTGACCCTGTGCTCTAGAGGCCGCGAGCCACAGCTACTGAGCCCACATGCCATAACTACTGAAGCCCACATGCCTAGAGCCCATGCTCCGCAACAAGAGAAGCCACAGCAATGAGAAGCCCTTGCACTGCAATGAAGAGTAGCCCCTGCTCACCGCAACTGGAGAAAGCCCACGCGCAGCAAGGAGGACCCAACACATCCATAAATAAATAAATAAATAAAATTTTAAAACTCAGAAAATAACGTGTTGGCAAGGATATGGAGCAATTGGAACACTTGTGCACTGTTGCTAGGAATATAAAATGGCACAGCTGCTGTGGAAAACAGTATGACAGTTCCTCAAAAAATTAAAAATAGAATTATCATATGATCTAGCAATTTGGCATATGCCCAAAAGAATTGAAAGTAAGGTCTCGAGGAGATATTTGCACACCAAATTTCATAGCAGCATTATTTACAATAGGTAAAACATGGAAGCAACACAAGTGTCCATTGATGGATGAATAAATAAGCAAAATGTGATATACACGGACAATTGAATAATATTCAGCCTTAAACAGGAAGGAAATTCTGACAGGTGCTATAGCGTGGATGAAACTTGAGGACATTATTCTAAGGCAAATAAGCCAGTTACACACAGAAAAACAATTACTGTATGATACCATTTATATGAGGTACTTAGAATAGTCAAATTCATAGAGACAGAAAGTAGAAAGGTGGTTGCCAGGGGCTGGGAAGAGAGGGGAATAGGAAGTTGTCATTTAATGGGTGTAGAGTCCCAGTTTTGCAAGATGAAAAGCATTCTGGAGAAGGATAGTGATGATGTTTGCACAAAAATATGAATGTACTTAATACCACTGAACTCTACACTTAAAATGGTTAACATGGTCAGTTTTATATTATGTGTATTTAACCACAATTTTAAAATTAAAAAAAAGAAAAACCATAGATTCCCAACACTCTCTCAGCAGCAGCACTTTCTCTTCAGTTTGGAACTTTATTCTGGGGCTACCCAATGATTCTGCATAGTCAGTTCTTCACAGGGTGAGGGAGGTGGTCTAGGTAAGTATAAGTGGAGGGGACAAGATTAAAATTCAGGGTGGCGTTTTGCTGGACAGAGGTTTCTACACAAGACAGTCTTGGGATACCCACAGCCAGATTGGCAGACCTTCAGAGTCAGGAAAAGCTGTGATTTAAACAAGACATATCAAGTATGAAAACCAACTCCAAAGAATCACAAGAAGAGATAAGTTCAGGAGTAACAAGAGATAGGATGAAAGTGAAGGAAGATTGGAAATAAGAAAGAGAGGGATCTTGGAAAATATCTGAAAATCCTGACTGGTGTTTGGGTTAAGTCCCTCTTCCCATTTCCGCTGCCTCATGTATTTGAATTGACTAAGGGACGGGCAGGAGTCTGGTGTTTATCCTACTGTGTATTCAGCTTCTCATCTTGTGTTGCTGGAGCTTAGGCCCAAGAATGTAGGATGGAAGACAAAACTGAGTTGGCTGATTAAAACAGGAAGAGGTTGATTTTCATGGACAAGGACAGTTGGAAAAAGAAGGCTATGGGGTTGTTGCCTTAGTCGCTTTGGAGGGCCCCCCAAAATGTTCTTCTGATTTGTAGAAGTCAGTGCTTATCCATTCAACAAATCATCTGTATGTACATTTATTATTTGTAAGAAGGCACAAGAAAAAATGTGTAATCTCTGCCCTTCCTGAGTTTACAGTCTAGTGGCAGAGATAAATATATCTAGTAAATTACTTGAAGATTAGAACTGTATTTTATACGTATGCTTATCCCCTTGCCTCCTTCCATCCCATCCCTACCACCATTCCCACCATTGTTCCCAAGTGTTCAGAAACTTAATGAAACAATAAATGTATATATAAGTAAATATATACATTTATATTTATATAAATGTTTATAAAATCTGATGTTTATATAACATCAGAACTCTGTATGTAAAAAGGCTGAGTTGAAAGAAAGCTTAAAATTGTGTAGAACAAGTCTCTCACTTTTTAAGTGAGAAGGTGATAGTAAGAGAAATTGAACCTTAAAATAATGGTACAAATGAACTGATTTACAAAACAGAAATAGAGTCACAGTTGTAGAAAACAAACTTAATGATTACCAAGGGAGAAAAAGGGGGGAGGGAGGGATAAACTGGGAGTTTGGGACCAACACATACACACTACTATATATAAAATAGATAACTAATAAGAACCTACTGTATAGCACAGGGAACTCCACTCAGTACTCTGTAATGACCTATACGGGAAAATAATCTAAAAAAGAGTGAATATAGAGACTTTCCTGGTGGCGCAGTGGTTAAGAATCTGCCTGTCAATGCAGAGGACATAGGTTCGATCCCTGGTGCGGGAAGATCCCAGATACCACGGAGCAACTAAGCCCGTGCACCACAACTACTGAGCCTGTGAGCCACAACTACTGAGCCTGCATTCTAGAGCCCACGAGCCACAACTACTGAGCCCACGAGCCACAACTACTGAAGCCCTTGCACCTAGAGCCTGTGCTCCACTACAAGAGAAGCCACTGCAATTAGAAGCTCGTGCACGGCAACGAAGAGTAGCCCCACTCACTGCAATTAGAAAAAGCCCGTGCCCAGCAACAAAGACCCAACGCAGCCAAAAAAAAAAGAGTGGATATATGTATATGTATAACTGATTCACTTTGCTGTACAGCAGAAACTAACACAACATTGTAAATCAACTATACTCCAATAAAAATTAATTTAAAAAGAAAGAAATTGTAACCTGTTCAAAGTCATAGCTAGAATCTGTATCTTCTGTTTCATCCAGGGCTTTTTTCACAAAACCCTGTATGTTTATCAAAATACATTGTCAAAAGCCTTCCTTATAGCTGCAATGAAAGTTTCTCTTTAGGGCAACATGAAACATGAGAAACACACAGAACACTACAAACTACACCAATATTTGTCAAAGTAATAATAAACAGCAATATATGGCTAAAGACATTTTGAAAAAAGAGTTTAACAAAGGAAGGGAGATGCTAACCTTCCCAGAGCTCAATATATTATAAAGCTGCAGTGATTGAAGATGTGATAAGACTACATAGACAAGGTAATGGAAGAGAATAGGTAACCCAGAAATAGAGCTAAGAACATAACCAACTTTAGTATGATATAAAATGGGTACCACCTGCCCTTACCTTTGTCTGGGATAGGACAGCCTAGCCAAAAGCCTGACGCAAGGGACTGGAACATGGGTTTGATCCTGGAAATGAATCAAGGACAGAATCCTAGGAAACCACAAAATGGACTGGGAAGGAAGGAAGAAGAAGGCTCAAAGAGAGCAGGAGAGCTTGATAAAAACTGAAAAGAAAGGAGACTGGTAAGCAGTGAGTGACTGACCAGAAGACATACTTACAGAAACTGAGAAATATGATGGTTAGAAACAAGCCATAAAGATTGATAATTACGAGATTATTAGAGAACTTAATGAAAGCAGTTTCATTAGAATAGGAGGAACATAAACTAGACTATATAGCAGGGTAAAGAAACAATGTGGAGGACGTAAAATCATCAAACGTAAAACATTTTTTCAAGAAGTTTGATGGTAAAGGAATAATGGTATTGCTTTGAAGTTAACTGATAAATTTAAAATATGAACAAATAAATGAATATCTGCCCAAACAGTAAGTATTCATTTACTTGCTGTGACAATTAATTCTGAATGAATTGTCCTGATTTTTAACAAGTTATTTCCAATTTTATATTATATTGAATATTTTAGAATCATAAAAACAGGTATTTCCCAACATGTTTTTTAGTGTTTTAATGTTATTTTTAATAACCCCAGGACGCTAATGTCTATTAGATTTTTGTAAATGGAATCAAATGATCGCACGTCCCATCCCCGTTCTTAAAGGCAGCATTATTTAACAGTCACTCAGCATCAGTAACTTTATTTCAAGGCCTTTTGATTTTGCCTTGCCCGGGTAAACCTTGGGAATGTAACCCTTGCCATGTAACTCTTTTGTCAGTCACGGTCTTCTACAAATAGCCTTTAGAGATATTCCTTTCATATGCCATCTGCCTTGCAGAAAAAGCACCCTTATTATAAGGTTATGGGAAGAAATTTAGTTAACAGAGACAATTCATTGCAAACAAAAAGGGCTAAGTGCTCAGAAAAGCCCAATGATTCTTGTGTAAGGATTTTCGTCCAATTCCCATGCAGTGGAGGGGAGAAGGGCATGGGGAACCAGGGTCATCTCACAGTCTCTAAGTCGCCCACATGTGGTCCTAAACCTTCTTTTGTTTGTAATTCTTCCACAGCTGTCATCTTGCTCCCTAATCATCATTTACTCCATTTTTGCTATTATGCAGTCTCGGCTTGGCCACATCGGGGAGCCTGTAGAGGGAGCCGTAGCCACAAGTCAACTCAGAGGTAACTGCATCCATTTTGAACATGGCTAGAGGCTCGTGACTTGGCCACCTCCCAAGAAACACACGCAGTCTATGTGACATCAGAAATCCGTAAAGAGAAATGACTGCATCTTGCAGAACGTCCCTATCAATTGTTCTCATGCCATAGGTAAGTATGTTGCCTGAGAGAAGGTATTTTCTAACAGAGTCCAAAACTTCCCCCTCATCAAGAATATGATTGGACAATTCACCTAGCACTTAGCCTCATATTCCCCCAAATTCAGGGCTTCCCAAGCCTGGCCTTGGGAAGTTCAGAATGCCAAAGGACCTATTCTAGAAAAGTAGGCAACTATATAAACATGCCAGGAAGACTTGAATCTAGACACTGTAATTATGCCATAGGGCCATCTGGCTGGCCAACCTGGCCCATGCAAACTTTTTAACAAAGTGTAGAGACTGCTGGAGGGCACACCCACAACAGGAAATGGTGCAGGTGTCAAGTATGGGCCAAGCCAACCCAAGGGAACGTTGCTCCCAGGATATCCTCAAATACTACCACATTACGCTGCATCTCTGACTACCTTTTCCTCAACCGTGAGACCATTCTGGTAGCTGTGGTACATTTTGACTCCTGACCTCCCATTTTCCTTACCTCTAATCTACCTGCTCCCTCCGACCATGAATCCCAGTTTGCAACACATCTTTAGTAACATTGTTTAAGGCCTTTCAGATTCATGTCTACCTAGCCATTGTTGTCTGATGGATACATGGAGCCCATTAATGCCTAGAAAAATTCCTCCATCAATATGGTACCCATCTGTAATATCAATACAATTGTGCCACCTACCTCATCCCTGAATCTGCTTTTATCAACACCCACTTTCACAGCAGTTCTGGCATCCACCCTGACTTCCATTATTTATCAACAAGCCTAGTCCAATAAAACCCTGCCCTGATTCCGATGACCCCATATCAGGAACCCTAGTATGGGTAGGGAAGAGATGTCAGACCCTGGCCCACCTGGGAGTACAAAATAGAAACTCACTGGCCATTAGTAACTTGCAACAAGTAAGCAAAGGGAAATCTCAGTGTGATTCTGTCTAAGGCAGTAGGCAAATAAAAATGCGTGATTTACTGGTGTCTATCCCTTTTTATGGTATCAGTTCATCCTCATGGAGGACCGTCAGGACAGCACTAAAGCCTCCTCCACCCGGGAATTGCTCCAGGCCTATCTCCCTTCCTTTGGCTTTTCTACAATCTCATTCCTAGGCTTCCCTCTGTCACGGGCTCGTATGACATTATAACTTGGCTCACTTGCTTGTTCTTGCTTTTTGTTCTTTCTTTCTTCCTCTTTTTCTCTCAGCCCATTTGACTTGGTGACCAAGTTTTCTATTATTTACCTTGTTTGCCTTCTGGCATTTGACACTCAGCTCTACATCCCTCAAGCTCTGCACTCTGCTCAGGTCCCCAATTCCCCACGAGAAGGAAGACAAGTAGGGCCACAACCTTGGAATTATTAGAGTACGAGAGATACACCAAGGGAAGTGCCATTCTGCTTCTTCCCAGCGCCTATCAGCTTTTGTTAACCAAATCTTCCCCTTTCTCAGAAACAGTCCACAAACTCGGAGTTAGCTCCTTTCATCCCAACTCTTGGCTTTATGAAGCGAAGGTCCGTCATCCACCCCCCATCACCATATGATCAAATTGAAAAGGAGATCAGTCATAACCCTTCTAGATTCGAATCCTAGCTCTCCCACTTATCAGCTCTATGAAACTTCGTGCCTCTGCCACCACTTTAGTAAAATATGAATAATAATATCTGTATATAATACAAATACTATTGAGACGATTGAACTATTTAAAAATCCATGTAATTCATTCATCTACACATAGCAAATGCTCAGTAAGTTATAGCATCATTACTGTTTCTGCTTATAGACTCTTGCTACCAAAAACCATTAAGACACAAGCCACAAAATGTTTGCATCGAGTAATCGTTGCAAGATTTCATGCAGTTCAAGAAAATAGCAGAAAACAAAAAGCAAGAGCCAATGGGGTTCTCCTTTAAGCGACTTACCAAATTCATGTCTAGAGAAAATAAGAACCTAAAGAATCTCATATCTGAGGACAACTCTTTCAAAGTTTTTTTAAATCTGTTTGCATTTGTTTCAGGGAGGCTGAACAGTTTCCCCATCCCCACCTCACCCACCCCAACTCCTACCCCTTTCTCTGGAAAGTTATATTTTTTAAAATATCTCAGAGACAGTCTATTAGGTGAGTAATTTGGAGCCAAAAATGTCTGTTTTGTTTTATTTGTTTTCCTCTAGTTTGATAAAGTGGCAAAGATCACTTGACTTGTTCCTAAAGTGTTCAGTGTTAGATTTCTTTCCTTACTGAGAAATAGGAATATACAGTTATTCTTCCTCTACTATATATAAATTCCAAATGCTACCTTAGCAGAATTATGAAATAAAAATGAATGCTTTTTTGAAGCATTTATGGAGACTGGGGAATAAATGATAGAATTTTCTTATATTTCTTGTATATGCAGATAACAGATACATTTAATGCAAGAAGGAAATAGAATTTTAATAGAATTTTTAACTAAAGATCTTGAAACAAAACTAAACATACATTTTAATTGAATTTCTGGCTCAAATTACAGCAAACCATTATAAATCATTAGGAATCAGTTTTAAAACTGCTTTCAGTTTTCCCCGTATTACAAACACAGAGGTAAGCTTTTACAGCTTCAGATAAGTGTTAATAAATTACCCGAATTTCAAAATTAATGGCTGCCCGGCTGCTTTGGGGAGATATCATTGTGTTTCATGAATATTTTGATTTTGTGATTAGATCAAAATGCACTGAATTCCTAAACAGTCATAACCAAGGTCTGCTGATCATAAACTGTTCTTTTTTAATAAATTATATTCCTCACAAATCTGCTGATATGGAATAATTAGAAATTGGTTGCCTGCATTTACTGTAATATTTGCATGACTTTAGATCTCCACCTACTGATCTAGAGGCTGGCAGGAAATGTACATTTTGTACATTTCTAAATATACCTTGCCTGCAGAGATAATGGTTTATATTGTGATGGTAAGAAGGTTTTTATTTGCAAAAAACAAAGAGGTGTCACTCGTCAGTTCTGGAAGACATTGATTAGGCAGTTTATGTCGTTCCTATTCAGAACTTATTATTTACAGCTTTCTTGTTTCCCTTCCTTTGTAGGAGATAAAGATCTGTATCTTGTAAACTGCTTAATGAGTGTCTATTTTGTCTTTTTTAGGTAGCCTTGAAATACATTTTATAGAATGTATTTCCTGAAACTAAATGTAAACTGAGTAAAATACACTATCACAATTTATTATAGTATCTCCAAGTGTAATCTTCAAATTAAGTGCTTCATAAATAGTTACATGGTGTAAAAAAAAGGCCCAGGTGTAAATCCATCCTTTACCATGTTAAGCACATGTATCTAAATTTGAACCTGCATAACCTTCACTGTGTAATCTGATGATTAATCACAGGCGTGTGGTAGAAACCACTGATTGCAAACCCACCAGACTGACTACTTTTATTCCTCTAAATTTAATGATCTTTTACAAAGCTGTGTGACTCCAGGAGTCAAAAGTTTGTGTTTTAGAATATTCTAATACAATAATATTTAGGGAATATTTCTGCAAGGATTTTTGAGAGAGAGGTTTTCATCAAGGAACAAGAACAGGTCTTGAAAAAAAAATCCAGAGAAAGACTCAGGTGAAAGGTACAGGAGGCTTTCAGCTCTTTCTTATTAGGCCTTATTTCGAGGCCTGGGGGAATAAAGAAGGGACTCCTGGGAGCATTGTTTACTCCAGTAACTGTACAATTGGCTTCCTCTGCATCTTCATACACTAAGGCCAAGGAGTTCCCTAATCCTCGTATAGTCACAACACAAAGTAATCCTTCCATGGACCTTTGAAACTGGGACTGGGCTCAGATAAGTTGTCTTGGTTGTGGTTCATGGCACTCGGCATTTCCTCAGAGTTTGAAGCCTTAGTTAGTCATAATTACTTACTCTTTGGATTCGTTACAATTCCTCAATTAACCACAAACACAAGAGGAAGTAAAAAGAATGGCTACATTCAAACGATAATGGAGTCCATGGAAAGGTTTTTCAATGAACAATGTTTAACCTTAAAGAAAGATTCTATCAGTCCAGAATAGTAAATGCACAAATGTTCATTTATTTGTCAGAAACGTAAAAGTGAGATAACAGTCATATTTATAATTGAGAAGCCAGGCCTACTATGGCTTGGCATGTTAGCAAATATATCTAAGGATCTACCCCGAAATCCTGATTAGAGTCCATGGACGCTAATAACAAACTCAGAGCATAAACTAAAATCAACTAGTTTACCTCCCAGGGCTGTCATGTGGATAAACGAGATAAGGTATGGTAGATGCTTAAGTGCCTGGAGTATAGTAAACAATAAATATTACATAAAAACACAAAACAAACCACAGCCACAGAAATATAAGGTTTTTATGGAGACAACTTTCAGCATGAATGTTTTTGTTCTCATCTGACCTCTTCTATGCATTCGTTCTGTCTCAGCCATCTGCAATTTCTACATAAATCTTTATTTATGCTTCTATTTGCATTGAAAAAAATTCAGTTAAGAATCTTCTTTTTAACTCAAAAGAGAGGGAGACTACACTAGTCATGCATGTCAGCACTTGCATACACCAAGGCATCTCCGTAGCCACAAGCAGCTCTGCACTCCTCGTGTAAGGTGGAATCTGCATTGTAGAACCACATTTTCCCAAAATCTATCCTGTTATCAGGAAGCTTAAATCAAGTTAAAATATATTCTTCCCTCTGAGTGTGTTTATGCACCACAGATGTATATTTTTAACATTTTAGTTAGTTCTTTTCCAAATATCTGGTCACTATTTTAAAATAAAGGAGGCATTTCTAGTAATAGTGTGTTGCTCAAGAATGATTTATCCACTTAACAAAATTTATTGAACAACTGTTCTATGCTAGGCACTATGCTAGGCCCTTGGGATATAGAGGTGAATAAGGCCAGGTACCACCTTCAGGAAGCTGAGTCTGTTGGGCAGTTATAGTTCAGCATGACCAGTTCTGTGATGGAAGCATGCACAGTGTACTATGGGAACAAAGGAAGGTCTCTAAAACAGACTAGTGGTCAGACAAGTCTCTCTGAGATGTTTGGAGTTTGGGAAGACCAGGAGGAGTACCATGGACTGAATGGACTGAACTGTGTCCCTTCAAAATTCACATGCTGAAGCCCTAACTCTAATATTAGCCCTAATCCTAATACTAATGTGATAGTATTTGGAGATGGAGCCTTTGGGAGATAATTAGGGTTAAATGAGGTCTGATGTATACACTTATCCCAGTTTATAAGCCTTTCATGTCTGGGCCCTACCAACTTTATCTGTCATTCTCCCCTTGTTCACAGCTGGCTTTCCCCCTTGAGTGTGACAAGTTCTTTTCTGCCTCATGACCTTCGCATACTCAGTTCCCTTAGCTTTGAATCCCCACTCCCTAGCTCCTCACCCAACCCTCCTTCCCCTGACTTCTGTCTGACTTGACCAGCACTATAAATCTACAAAGATTTATATCTGTAGACCTAAGAGACATACATAGAACACTTCACCCAACAACAGCAGAACATACATTCTTCTCAAATGCACATAGAACATTCTGCAGCATAGACCATATGCTAGATCATAAAACAAACCTCAATCAATTTAAAAAGATAAAATTACACAAAATATGTTGTCTAACCACAGTGGAATAAAGTTAGAAATCAATAACAGAAAGAACTTTGCAAAACACACAGATATGTAGAAATTAAACAATCACACCCCTAAAAAAAACCCAATGGATTAAAGAAGAAATCAAAATGGATATTAGAAAATAGAAAATTTGAGATGAATGAAAATAAAGGCACAACATACCAGAACTCATGGGTTGCAGTTAAAACAGTGCTTAGAGGGAAATTTATACATGTAAATGCCCATATTAAAAAGGAAGAAACATCTCAAATCAATAACCTAAACTTTCACCTTAAGACACAGGGAAAAAAAGAAGAGCAAACAAACCCTAGAGTAAGCAGAAGAAAGGAAGACCAGAGTGGAAATTAGTAGTAAAGTCCGAGATTTGTGTTGACAAGTGTTCTAAGGCCACATTCAGGCCCAGAGGAAAAGACTGTTTGTAGAGTTATGAGGTCATAGTTATGAGGTCAGGGCTGGGAGTGGACTGAAGCCAAAAAAGCATATTTTGAATTCTGCGCCTTGTTAACATAAATCTCCAAGAAGAGTTCCCTCTTTTTATGTTTGTATTATGAGCATAAGTATGCTGCTTATGTCTCTAAGGGGATACTGTCCTGCTAGGATCCTTTGAATTCTTCTTTAGTGAGCATGTCACCGAGACACTTGGGTCTCCCTGGGAAGAGTGGAATGTTTTAGCTAGTCTAAGTATTGCTACTGGGCCCAAGTAGAACCACAAGGACTGCCTGATTCCATCCTCATGGGATAGTGGACTAGATTGACCTTATTTAAAATAAGTCTCACGGCACATTTTTGAAGCCAGGATGTTGAACAGTTCCATCTCCACTTCTCCAAAGCTTTTAGATAACACTGATCTTGCCTAAATTCTTGTATTCTTTTGATACTTATTTTGATGTTTGAAGTTATCATACTAATCCCTGCATTTTATAGCACAATATACAGCAGTGTTTACTAACTTGCATTCTAGATCCTGGTTTCCTGAGTTCAAATCCTGGTTCTGCATCTTAGCTCACTGTGTGACCTTGGGCAAGTTACTTAGCCTATCTGTGCCTCAGTTTCCTTATGTAGGGTGGGGATATACATAACCACATAAGTAATAATTAAATTAATAGCTACTTTAAAAGTCTGTAGTAGAATGGCCACCATACAGGTGAATACAAGTTGGGCATAACTATTTCCTACAAAGGATTTACACATAAACAATCTTATTTGAGTCTCACAACCAACTTGGGGGGTATTTTATTCTCACTTGACAAATTGAGAGACAGTGGCCCAGAAGCCAAAGTTTCTCATGGCTTCACATCTATAAATGAGTTTAGACCCAGTTTTTCTCCTCCTTGGTGCAGTGCTTTTCATACTGCCATGATGCTAGAAGGCAGCAGAATACACTGAGGCAAGTACATGGGCTCCATAGCCAGGTAGACTTGGGTTCAACCCCAGCTTTACTCATCTTCTAGTCCTGCGTCTTTCGCCAAAGTACGTCATCTCTAAGCTGCGTTTATAAGATGAGCATGCTATTTCCTACCTCATGAGGTTATTATTAAAAAAAAACTGAGGTTTTTATAATAACCTCATGGGGTTATTATAAAAATGACTGTCGTGCCTACTACATATTATGTGATCAACAAATATTAATTTTCTTTCTCTCACATCTCCTTTTAGCAATGAAAATATTCTCTCTTTACAGTAAACTGTGCTCCAGAGGATCCCTCTGTGGCTGTCAGATCAAGAGAGTCAGCTTTGAAATGCTCCCTCAGTGCTTTTAATGTTAAAAATTTAATACAATTATTGTAACTAAGATGTGCTCATTAATATTGGAAGGGATGAATGTGAAAAAGTGAGACTTAAGAGCAAGTTTGCCACAATTTTAATTTATCTAAATGCCACATGGAGAGGCAGGAAGAGGTCTGATTTTATTTTGTTTTTTGAGCACTGCAAAATGCAACAAAACAAAGAGCAAATAAATTTTAAAACAAAAAGAGTGGCAAGGGTCCTAGGGGAGATAACACATGTATAGATAATCTAGTTATGGAGAAACATCCCATACAGCCCGCCTTTCTCATGGAAGTTGAATATCCAGGCTTATGTGACCCAGTTGAATATTCACTATAAATTAGAAGATTTATATGGATGAGGTAAAAATTACTAAAGGTATAAAACAAAATTTCTGCAATTGCTTACAGATTTCCTGTCTTCAGAACACAGGAAGGGAACAGATTTGAAAGTACTTGCCAAGGGAATATACTAAAGCAAGGGAAAAAAAAGAAAGATCCACTTAATATTGTTTTCCAGGGGAGGACCCGGTCGAAAAGAAAGGCGGCCCATCTGCCCTCCCCAAAGCTGAAGTTTGCCGTTATTATCATTTGCAGTGAGAGAGAAGGGAAGTAAACGACAGTTCAGAACAGAGGATATGGAGAGACTGAAATGTTAGGTTTCAACGAGGGAGAATATGCTTTTGCCAAGAAATCTGGGAAAATGGGATTTGATTAAAGGCAGTCATCAAAAGGATGCAAACCTCCAGGTCGTTTCTAGATTTAGTTTTCAGATTGGGAACCCAGACCAGAATCATCAACATCAAAAATATAATAATTTTTTTTGCCTTCCGTGATTGCCAGCATTTGGGCTGAAAACAAGACAGCAATATGCCAGCCTTGGCTCTGTGGCCATACCTGAGTGACTCCGGAAAAATAGAACTCTGATGGTCATGATATGATATAATGCGTTTCATTCAACTTCATTGATAAAGCACTCCTTCTCTCTTAAATTTTCAAAAGTTATTATCCACACCTTACAAAATGGACTCAGCACTTGCGATGGCTCCGTTTCCCAGGCATTTAACAGGAACCAGGGACGTTTGCAGAATTATAAGAGGTCAAGGGAATATTTTATTAAGATAAATTTAAACTTCATTCTAAAGTTTGAATCACTGCCCTTTCCTTGTGTGGTAGAAACATTTACCAGGAGATCTGTCTTTACAAGTTTTAAGTGTACAGTACATGACTGGTGACTACAGATACAATGTTTTAAAGCAGATCTCTGGAGCTTATTCATCTTAATTCTATTCACTCTTTGATTCTATGAATTTGACTCTTTTAGATGTCTCATATAAGTGGAATCATGCAATATTTGTCTTTCTGAGACTGATTTTATCTCATTTAACATAATAGCCTCAAGATTCATTCATGTTGCTCTGTTTCCTTCTTTTCTAAGGCTGAATAGTATTCTGTTGTATGTATAGACCACTTTCCTTTATCCATTCATCTCTCAATGGACATTTAGGTTGTTTCCACATCTTGGCTATTGTGAAGAGTGCTGCAGGATAGCTATTATCAAAAAAGAAAAGGCGGGCTTCCCTGGTGGCGCAGTGGTTGAGAGTCCGCCTGCCGATGCAGGGGACATGGGTTCGTGCCCCGGTCCGAGAGGATCCCACATGCCGCGGAGCGGCTGGACGCGTGAGCCATGGCCGCTGAGCCTGCGCGTCCAGAGCCTGTGCTCCGCAACGGGAGAGACCACAACAGTGAGAGGCCCCCGTACCTAAAAAAATAAAATAAAAAAAAAAAAAAAGAAAAGGCAAGTGTTCATGAGACTATGGAGAAATTGAAACCCTATTGCACTGTGGGTGGAAATGTAAAATGGGCAGCTTTCATGGAAAATAGTATGGAGGTTCCTCAAAAAATTAATTACCATATGATTCAGCAATCCTACTTCCAGGTGTATATCCAAAATAATTGAAATCAGGATCTCAAAATGATATTAGCCTTCCCATGTTCATTGGGTAACTGCCTTTTGACATTTCATGTGCTCTAGTTTTGTATTGTGAGCCCCTTTTAATTTAACTTTTCACATTCTCTTCAACTAAATCATAAACTCCTTGAAGATAGGAGTTCTGCCTTACACTTAATAGTTCAAAAATTATTGACAAGGTGGTGATGAGGTGACATAATATCTTTGAGAATCTCCAAATTTTACTATCTCCTTAATACATAATTTTCTTTCTAAAAATTCATTAAGTTACAAATGAAAAATTTTAAGTAAACCCTTCATCCTTAAGGAGGATTACTGTGTGTAAACAGAGTCTAACAACCTGGTTGGTTTGAGCCAATAGTCAGCTATATTCACTCCAGAGTGAAGAGACCTAATACTCACTTCAAGCTTCATAGCATCAGTGATTCAAATTTATTTTTTAAGGAAGTTAAATGATTTGTACTTTGTTCAAAGTACATGTTCAGAAATGTTAGCTAATTGCATCACACGCACACACGTACACATCTAAGTAACTCCCTTACCATTGGGAAGGGTCTTCTGAGAAAATAATAAAGACACCAAGGTGTCACTTATGCACCAATCAGCCAAGCAAGTAGGACACTCAGAGTAAACTAATTGGAAGCTTAAGTATAAAAAATGAAATCTTTTTCATTGAAATCCCCAAATACCATAATACCCCTAACATCTGCTGGAATGACTGTAGGAAAGCCCATATACATCAGGGCTTTCCTTGGGGAGGAAAAGATACCACACTAATATGATTATACAGCATTGAGTGAGACCCTGAATTACTACGATAAAGTGTATATCATATGGAAGTCTTGGTTTTGTTTATGATCCTTACTTCAAGTCAAAATTGTAGTCATCATACAAAATGCTGTCATTTCATATTTCAATACATAATTTTTGTCAACTTAGAATGATGCATGTTGGTATAATCTTTCAAACTAAGGATCTAGTATTTAGTTTAAAATAAGAATGTTTTTAATCATTGTAAGAATGAAATTTCAATGACTTGAAATTTCATTCTTACAATGAGACAGGCAGAAATAATCAAAATATAAAATATATAAAATATAAATATATATAAATATAAGATAAAAAGTAATATGTGCCACAAAGGAATACTGAAAGAAGATAGGAATGCCAGAATATCTTTGCCCAACAATTTCTTCTGTCTTGGAAGCACTGAGGAAGCCATACATACAAGAGACAAAGAGAATGGTTACATTACCACTTTAGAATTAGGTAAGCCAGGGCCCAATACCCTAGTGCAGGGTTCTCTGATAAAGCTGGTTTGGACAATGTGTTTGATGTCCAAAGCCCATACAGGGCTACCATGTCCCAGTCTTAATCCCCCAGCTACTCACGAGAAGTGATGTGAATTTAGAAGTTTGTAAGAAAAGAGGAGCAAGAAAGACTTTCAAGAGAGCCTTGGTACAGCTTACCAATTACATCTCTTGAAGACAATGGGAAGAAGGAAAAAGAGGTCTTGGCCCAAGAGGACATCAATTTGCAAGAGTAAATCCATCCACTAGTAAATATGGTCCTATAAATTTCCTTTAATCTGACCAGAATTGGGGTATTGTAAAGAATAAGGGAGATGATAGAAGGAAACTCCTACCTCCCCAAAAGTGTCAAATGCTTTGGGAACTCAAAGAAAAGAAGGACATTGCAATAAAGGGAAAAGTATGTTTCTGATTATTCTTCCTTTCAATTATTTTTTCCCTATTTACTTCCTCACCGCCTATTCCTCCATCTATCCCTTTAGGTTTTCTTCCAGGGTACACTGCATTGTTACAGACACAACCCAGGTATGATATACCACCTCTGTTCAGATTAATCTCAACTCAGGCTCAGTTCAGACCTGCCTCCTGAGCTTCAGGTAGTATACTGTGCATCTTGTATAATACTTTATTCATCTTCACCTCATGATATAATGAGGCCATTTAAAT
The DNA here is from genome assembly GCF_951394435.1 of Stenella coeruleoalba. Lineage (NCBI taxonomy): Eukaryota > Metazoa > Chordata > Mammalia > Artiodactyla > Delphinidae > Stenella > Stenella coeruleoalba. The sequence goes on from NC_137163.1 coordinate 31,500,553, forward strand.
TTATCTTTTAAACTTTCCTTCTCACTTCTCCTGCTCCCTATGCATTTTTAAAAAATCTCACTTAGTAGCACCACTATCCACCCAGTTATGCAAACTGAAATGTGGATGTCCCCATTGCCTCTCTCTTCCAATCTCCAACGTCAACTAAAAGAGTGCTACCTATATCAGCTACTAAGTAGCTAATTCTCTTTTAATTCTCTCTTCCCCATAGATGACATTAATATCTTCCATCTACTGTCATTGGCTGTTGTCTTTCTTCCTCAAATCCATTCTTAACATAGCTTCCTGCTTGGTCTATCTAAAATGCAAATCTGGCCATGTCAGTCCCCTGCTTAATTCCATTCATGGTTCCCATCACCTATAGGACAAATTCCAGTTTTAAACGTTGTACATCACTTTCTACCCAAGCCCTGCTTACCTCTCTGTTCTCATATTCTATTGCTTCTCCCCCCATCCTTTGAGCTCAAGCAACTTCTACTTCCTGGTGGTTTCATCACACACCTCCCTTTTTCAGCTAGCCTGTGCTTATGATAGCTCTAAAATTTGGAAAGACCTTCCTTCTCTGCTAGCCTTCTTCATATGGATATTTATTTGTCATACTTCAAGTTTCAGCATAGCTGCAACTTCTTTCAAAAAGTCTCCTGTTGATTCACCTCCCATCCTCCCCACCGACAAGACTGTATTGTAGTCTCCTCCTCTCTGCTCTCATATTTGCTTTACCTATTAACGTTTTGGGCATCTCTCCCCTGGACTGTGAGAGCCTTTATGGCAGTAGACGTGCATGCCCTTTTGGAACATAATAAGTGCTTATTAATGTATCTACTCATGGAAGGAAGGAAGGAGGGAGGGAGGGAAAAAAGGAAGGAAGGAAGGAAGGGGAAAAGAGAAAGGAAGGAAGAAAGATTTTCTTTTTTAGAGTTTTGAAAATTATTTTGGTGACCAATACATATGTAGAAAAGGGGAAATAGAGTCAGAAGAAACCTCATGAGCAAAGGCATGAGATGTAAAAAGGTAATGGGTGGAGAAAACTATATGGAAGAATATACATGACAGGAAAATAAAATTGAAGGAAAAGTTTGGGCAGGTTGTCAAGGACCAGGATACCAGATTCAAGAGTCTGAATTTCATTGGGAAGGTGGATCCCTGAAAATTTTTGAGCAGGGATGACTATATTAAAGTAGCTTTATGAAAGCAATTTACGGTTATGGGTAGGATGTATTAGAGGAGTGAGAGTCTGGGGAAAACAGAAATAAGTGTATTGCAATACTCAGAATGAGATATAAGGATGAGTTGAATTGGGGAAGTAGATTTGGAATGGAAAAAAATAAAGAGTACACTTAAGAGAAATCTCAGGGAAAAGAATTGCCAGAGGTTGGCAATGGATTGGAAGTGGAGGAACAAAATAAGGAAACTGGATGTGTTAAAGAATGGTGGTATTATTAATGGACAATGAAATTCCCAGATAATACTAGTGTAAGCGGGTTAATGATGAATACGAATTGGGATACATTGGGCTTGAAGGTGTTTGGGGAGATGCATTTGGAGATAGCTAACAAGTCATTGGAAATTCATTCCTAGAAGCAAAGCGAGTGACCTTGGCTTCCGAAATAAATTAGGGAGTCATTTGCACAGATATGGGAATTGAGAAAGCAATGTGGATGTCTTTATGGCCCATCATCATGAGGGTATGAATTTTATCTAAATTACATTTTATCACATTAATATCTGAAATGTGCTAGTTCAAAGCCCTCATGAGATTATATAAGAATTCAGCACTTCTCTGTCAACTCTATGCCCTTTATTTTAGGTGTATGTAGGGATGTTTCACATTAAGAAACACTTATTCTGTATTCTTCTGCTCTAACTTCTTGTTGATATTTACTTCCCACAAGCTGCCTGAGGGAGAAGATAGACCAATATTCAGAGAAGGTCAAAAGGAACTTTTCAGAGTTCAGTATTGGAGATGGCATGATCCCAACCAAGTTCGACAGTGTAGCGTTGCCTAAGAATGTCTGAAATGAAATAAAGGATAGGATCAGTGGAAGTTTTAAAAACATGAAATCATGGTGGTAGAACCATCATTAAGGCGGATATGGAAGTCACCAAGGACTTCCTGAGAATAGTTTAAAGACAAAAGTTACCAGCTGCTAAAATCAGCATGGATGGTGTGTAAAGTGTCCTTAATATTTCAGCAATGAAACTGGATAAAGAATGAAGTGACTGAATAGATTTTGAAAGACCTACATGAGGAATAACCTGGAAGTTACCATGTGGAGCAAAGATTATATTTCCTCTCTCCCTCCCTCCTTTTCTCTGTCATAAAAGCCAACATAATTCCACTTGTGAGACAAACCTAGTTGCTGTGATTTCAAAAAATGGAACTTTATGATATGTGGAGCTCTATTTTCTATACCTTTTATGTACCCGGTAAGTGCTAGCACATAGAGATTAGCAAATATGGGTTGAATTCATCTGATCCAGAGATAACAGTACACTTATAATTCAATATAAGGCAAAAATAATTTCTAAAACTCAAACCCAGAGGATGCAAAATAGAGGGTAAAAATGTCACAAAACATTCAGTCTTACCAATTATTCATAAGAGCTCCTACACTAAGACAAGCTCTTCTCATTTTCTTAAAGTAATAATTTGCAAAATTGTTATTTAAAGACGACTTAAAGGGTTTGTAAGAATGGCGGTAGAAGCCCGTTTTCCATAGGGCTATGGGCATTGTTAGAAGTTTGGATTGTTAGGCTTATCAGATGTTGAGCATCTTTTGAGTCCCTGTGTTGTTAATCAAGATAGATGGCAGACTAGTTAATGCTGTTGTTAGTGAGACTGTGGCAAAGATTAGAAGGTTATCAAACAGATATAAACAAGAGTTCTAGGATTCCTATCTAACATATGAAATTAACAGCTAATAGGTATCTCTCTTCAATAGCTGATTTGATTGAGTGCATGTGGATAAAAGTCAACAAGTGAACAACTTGATTGTCTGCTGAATTAATAGAATGGAAGAACTTTAAATGGTTCTGAAAGCTAATTTAATTCAGAAACCTCAGTGAGGTTCCAGCTCTTTTGTGAAACTAGTGAATAAAATGTTGGCAATTCATTCAGAATAAAAAGGTGAGCATTAGCTTCCTCTGTTCTTGAAATAAAAATTGGTGTTTAAAAAAATTTTTTTTCAAGGAGGGAGCATTAAACATGAATATATTCATATGATCCTCTTAATAAACACTGAAAATTAAAATAAAGGAAAACCGCCCTCTGAATTTGTCTTGAGTTTAGTCATTTCTGTCTCAATCTCCCTCTGCATTTGTCTTCCCAATTTCTTTTATTTATATTTCCTTCCCTAACAATTAAAATTGTTCCTTTTCTAGGCCCATTTAAATTTCAATTGCCAGGATGACTTGGGTGTTTTAACGCTTGGTGGGCATTTATTAGATTCTACTGAGGTTTATTCAAAGAATACAATAGACTATAGGATTTGTCCAGATTCACCTCAAATCACTTTATCGCTATGCTCTAACTACCCTGGCCTCTGTTTCCCCCCAAACCCAAGCTGCTATCCTCTTGCTTATCCTTAGGGAAACTATGTTCTCCTCCCTCTAGCTCCTTACCTGCATTTATCCTGGACAGATTTTACTCATCCTTCAAGCCTCAGGTGAAATATGTCTTCTTCAGGAAAGCTTTCCCTAACTGCCCACTCTCCACCAGCTCGTGCCCCAAGACTCATACCACCTTCTGCTTTTCTTCCATATCATTTCCCACCATCGTACTTAGCCAAGCTGTCAAGAAGCAAATTGTGGTTTAGAACCTCTCTCCTCTACCAGATTATAAGTTCTCTGAAAGCAAAGGTCATGTTAGTCTCATTAGCTGTGCCTAGCAGACTGCCCGGCCCATGGAGGGAGCTCAGTAAAGCGCTGTGTTGAATGAGTTACAATAGAGGGGAGGGGAGAAGCTCCAGGTCATTCCAGGACAAATCTAAATCCAAGACCGACCTCTGATTTGGAGTCTGCTAGGGCCCACTTGAGATCCCTTCTAGAAAACAGCTCAAAAGTCAGGAGTCTACTCAGTTTGAACATCTCCCCTATATCAGGCTCCTTGCCGTGCCTCCAGGGAGGTTTCCACAAGAGAACACCCACATATGATGGGCCTGCTAAATATGAATCATATTTTTGGTAAATTCCAAGCTATCTTGTACCTGCTCCCTTTCCATATTTCTTTTTCTATGAAAACCTGTAACTTGGTGTTTTCACATCCCTTTAGTTAAATCAAGCCTTTCTGCTCAATAAAAGAATAACACAGGCCAAATTATAATTTCCCAAAACTTCAAGGAGTTATTCTCATGCTAACTTGAACAATGCATAAGACATAATGTTAAATGGGAAAAGCAGTATTGGAAACTGCTTGTATTGTATGAACCCTGTTATGTCATTTCAGATATCAATCTCTTAGTAAAAAGAAAACACTGAGGAGAAATACACAAATATGTCGACTGTGGTTATCTCTGAGTTGTGAATTTTTGCATCATCTTTTCTTTGTTTTTTTTTTGTATTTCCCAAGTTTTTCTTGATGATTGTGTAATATTTCTATAATCAAAGAAATAAGTTATTTAAACTTATAGACAAACCCTAGCACATAGACTATACTAGGTAAAAACTCATCTGCTCCCAACTCTCCCTTTCCCTCTGAAGGTACCAAGTATGTGCTCTCAAGCACAATATCATATAAGTCCTGATAGTTTCCCATCCCTTTTTGTATGGAAAGAACATGGGCTTTTGTGGCAGCCTGCCAATGGTTTACTAATTTTATAATCTTAAAAGAGTTATTTAAGCAATCTCAGTTGACTCATCTGTAAAGGAACATAATAATAATTCCATCGACTCCCATTTAAACAAATATCCTTGCATTTTCCAACAAGTGGCCAGAGGCACTAGTTCCATATCTTTCATGATGTTCCTAGGAAGGAATCTTCTGTCTGGAAATTGAGAGAAGGAGCATTTCTGGCCTTGGGCAGTAGTGGTATTAACCCTGCCTGATGGAGTAGGAATAAGAGTTACTTTGAACATACAGATATTGAATTAAAACTCCACAACATGAACAGAAACCTACAGATCCAACACACTTAAATTTTAAGAAGGTTGTCAACATCTTGGTGGAGGACTAGCCATGGGGGTAAAAAGTGCTTCTTAGCAACAAAACAAAAAACCAAAATCACAAAGTTTTTGTTGTAAATGTCAGAGAAGGAGAACTTGAAATATTTCTAGTTAAAAGATTGTGGGTGGGGCTTCCCTGGTGGCGCAGTGGTTGAGAGTCCGCCTGCCGATGCAGGGGACACGGGTTCGTGCCCTGGTCCGCGAAGATCCCACATGCCGCGGAGTGGCTGGGCCCGTGAGCCATGGCCGCTGAGCCTGCACGTCCGGAGCCTGTGCTCCAAAAAAAAAAAAAAAAAAAGATTGTGGGTGGAGAAACCATTATTGCTAATTTTAAAATGTAGAAAATATGGTTGGAAGTCAATTTAGCATTCCATTTCATCTTTTTAGTCTCCCATTATTACTGTCTTGTTTCATTGACTATAAATGTCTTCTTTTTTTTATAATAGTTTTCATAGGTTCCCCAGTCCGGTTTTCTTCACCAGCTCCTTAATTGAAGATCCTCTAATCACAGATGTTTCAGTAATTTTCATGTCTGGACAAGGCAAGCTTGGGATTTTTAATTAAATAAACAATTAATTAAATAACAGCAATATGTATAATGTTTAATGTACCAGCCACTCTTCTAAGTGTTCTGCAAATTTTCATGAAACTCCTATCAGATAGCTACAAAATCCATGTCTGGAGTGAATAACTGAGACTCAGAGGTTAAGTGACTGGCCAAGGGCACACATCCAATAGAGGTTGGAACAAGGATTGGAACCTAGTTGTTCTCATTCTACAGTCTGTCTTTCAAATAAGGTGAGGACTTGTTAGACAAGAGGACCTTTTAAAAACATTTACAGAACCTTAGAATTTTAGAGCAAAAACAAAACTAAGAAAAAACAAATCTAGTCCAACACCCAAGTCACACAAGGAACTAATAATATAGAAGTCATGTGAAAACCCAGGGGCAAGTCTACATGATTTTAAGTAAAAACATTGGTCTTTTATGATAACCAACACATGTATAAGTCAAATTTCATTAAATTGACACATATTTCAGATGATCTAAAGGATTTCCTGTTCAAAAGACTCCTATCATAAGTCTTTTTATACGTAAAGATTTTTTTTGGCAAAGCAAATGCCCATAATTTATTTTTTAAAGAGTTTCAAAACATCCAACTTAGGTAAAGCAAGGTAAACCTGAATTGAATTACTTACAATATAATATGTTATTATAAAAATCACTAAAGTACAATTATTATAGATCATTGACAAAGGTGTGATTTAAAAAATATTTTTATTAAAAATTTATTTATTATATAATATTTTATTTATATACATATTCTAGCTTAAGTCCAAATCCCATTGACATTAACTCAAAAATACTCAGCTGACATCCTTTCCCAAAAATAAGAAACTGAAACCTTCAATATTAATGTCACTAAATCAGGGCAACCCCAGACAAGAGTGTGTTAGTACTCCCAAAGTTTAGCTAACTCTCGGAGCCAAAACAATCAGAAATCATTCTCCCTGATTATTCTTTCCCCCATGTAAGGTTTTTACATTTGTTATAACTTAATAGATATTACAAAACAAAAAATTATATATACAAATTGTTAGACAAGATATGTGTTACCTTCATCAGTGAACACTTCAGTACACTATAATACCTGTATTAATTTTAAAGAATATATTCTGATACCGCTCATTCCCAGAAATGTCATTATATAAGGCAGAAATGCATGAAACATAGCACTCAATAAGTCTTACAATAATAATAGTGACGTCGTTATTATTAGTATCACCATCATCATAAATCGTACTGGCATCATAAGAGGTTCTCCAAGGTATGGCTTCCTTCCCTCCTAAGGATCTTGGGTACTCTATTTTTCCTTCCACACAAGGCAAGCTATGGTTCCCCAAATCTCTTGGACTATGGGAAAAAGGAGATCACCCTTCTTTGGGAAGAAACAGTGAAAGTGTTCATTTTCCTTGTAGTACTGTAAGAACAATAGTATCCTCTTCATAGGGTTGATGTGAGAAGTAAGTCATGCACTTGGAACACACTCAGAAACACACTAAGTGAATAGTAAGCACTAAACAAGTACTTACTATTTTCTTTTTTTTTTTTTTTTGGTACGCGGGCCTCTCACTGTTGTGGCCTCTCCCGTTGCGGAGCACAGGCTCCGGACGCGCAGGCTCAGCGGCAATGGCTCACGGGCCCAGCCGCTCCACGGCATGTGGAATCTTCCCGGACCGGGGCACGAACCCGTGTCCCCTGCATCGGTAGGCGGACTCTCAACCACTGCGCCACCAGGGAAGCCCAGTACTTGTTATTTTTATAACTATTACTCATGAGCAGATATAAAGAAAGGCGCCCCAAATTCCTGAATAAAACTCTTTTTTTAATATAACATTGTTTTCAGAGTCAAATTACCCATTGAACAGGATCTAATATTGGGCATACCAACTGTTACTACAATTTCAATTATTGTTGGACTACCTCTTCTATTCTTATTCATATGTTTATGAAGAAAATGTAGGCTCTGATGTCTTTGTTCTTCACGATAATTTTTCTATATTCAAAACATGGGTAACCTTTTTTATGTATTGCTTCCCTGAGGATAAAAGTTAACTTATTTATAAACATATAATGCTTCAGTTCTAGTCTTCCCATCTAACTTGACCTTTTATTCCCACAAATCATCAATAATATACCAACAAACTAGCCTTTATTGAATGACTATAATTTGCCAAGCTCTGTCCTGGGCATCTTGAAACACCTGTTCTCTAATTCTTACTGCTGCCCTGTCATGTATCATTACTGCCGTTTTACGTAAGAGAACAGAGAGGTACAGAAGAATTCAGTAACTTTCTCAATCTCACGCAGTGAGAAAGTGATGGGCTCTCTGAACCCACAACCCAGATGCCCTTCCCTCTAACACACTCCTGCACAGATAGAACACAGGTACCACTAGCTCCTTTATGGGTTCTCAGAATGTTCCTGGTGTATGTGTAGTAAGATCAACCTGGTCATCAGCAAACGGTTTCCTTAATACCTATGTTTTCTGAATGTTTGCTTGCAAAATGAAATGGACAGGAACGAGTTACACTTGTGATTCCTATCTCAGCAAGCAGTTGCTGAAACTTAGGCCTTCTTACAGCAGTTCTTAGTGAATGTGAGGTGAGCGGAAGTAAACCCAAATGATGCTACACCCGATGGAGAAGGTCTCGTAAAGCGTAACCTGGGAGTGACAGCGAAATCAAAAACCAAGACAGCATCTCTGCCCCTACATAACCTGTTTTGTTTTGTTCTAGAGCTGTTATACCTATTCAAACCTTTGCATTAGACTCTCTCTGCATAATAATATATTTATTGAGTGGCCCATGTAGGTCTTAATATTTTACATTAAAAAAAAAAGTATTCATCTTCCCCCATATCTCAATAAAGGAGATGTTACTATTGCAGTTTTTGCCAGTAAAAAACTGCAGCATGTAAGATACTGGCCTAACATCACATATCTACTATGAGGAAGAGCCTGGATTCAATTCCAGTCATCTGACCACTAGGCTGTACTGAGTATAAATTATTGCACATTCTTTTTATTACCATTTGCTATTTAAATCAAAATAATATGAGCTTTGAACAAGATATCCTACCTCCTTTCAGCTGAAGGGCTATTGAAGACCATCTAAAAAGTTCTCAGTAAAAAGAAACAACAGCAACTTGCTTCAGACAGGCTAGAAAACCAGTTACAAGGCACTCCTTGGCCTTCTAGTTTTGAAAGGCCAAGTTCCACTAAATAAAACCTTCACTTTGTATATGTGTGTGGAAGTGATTAGTCATTTAATACTGGAAGCTCTACCTGGAACACATTTCTTAATACACTTTTTTCACATGCATGATGTCTTTCCACAATTTATTGCCACATTTTATTAAACTCTTGTTACCTAGCGTGTAATTGGAATCATCACTGATACATGAAACATGAGTATACAAATCTGAAACAGAGTGGAGGCAGGTCAAAGAAATAACAGCAAAGCTAAATTTTAAAATGGGGGGGAAAGACATAGGCTGTAGTGTTATGAATTTTGACAATCTTTACCAGTCCAAGGCAATTCCCCCCAGAAAAATCATCTTACACTCTAAACCCACACAAACTAGATCCTCTGTGAATAATAAATGATGGGCTAAAATTTTAGTTTTTAAACATTAAAACAGGAAACATTTAAACATTAGAACAGTTTTTAATATTTTAACATTAAAAACTGACTCAAAACTAAAAGAGAAAGAAAATAGGCGAATCATCAAAAATAGATGCCTTTACATATGTTGGCTGTTCAGAAATAGAAATTTTACCAGAGTCAAATATAATTTAACTTCACCTTCTGCCTCATGAGGCTACTGTGGTTTCTCTCAGTGTCCTGGAACCTGATTTGATAAGCTCCAACTTGTACCTTTGCTCTGAAATGTAATTGTGTCTATTTTGGGGTCATCATTCCTTTCTGTGATCCTAGAACAATGTTTGGCACAGTGTAAAACGAAAAAAATGTTTTATGAAAGAAAAGGATAGATAAATAGTAAAGCCAGAAGTAGAATGTTTTAGAACTCTATTAAATAAAGCATTAGGGGCTTGTTGGAATCCTATGGAATCTTTCACAAGGAAATTAGGTCCTAAGCTCCTTTTGTGAAATAACTGTCTCTTTTTTCATTTCAGTCTTTTAGAAGATTTTTCTGAATTTGTGTCCTTCTCTTCTTTCATCTCCAGGTTGCAGCCTTATTTTTACCCCAGAGCATTATATCTGTTTCCAGGTATATTTAAGGGCCACACTAGCGATTTCACAGTAAAGATACTATCACCTGTAGACAGAAAAGATTACATTTATTTTAGAGACAGGCAAAGAACAACAAAAAAACAAAAGAGAGAAAATAAAGAACTTTTCTTAAAAGTCTTATTATAATCTGTCACAACTATTCCTATTTTCTAATTACTGTGTTTATTACTATAATTGACACCATAAATATTAATCATTATTCATTACTTAAACATGGCTAAGTATAAATTATTATACATTATTATTATTACTAATTGCCAATCCAGGTATATATGACAATATAGAATCAAAATTATTTGTCTGACCAAAGTTTTATAGTAGTTTTTAAAATATTGTTCTGATTCTAAAAAGAATAGGTTTATGGAGGAAAATATATAAAATGTAGGAATTATGAATAAAAAGATTTAAAGTACCCTTAATTCCGTATTCACAAATAACCATCATTATCATTTTATTTTATACTATAAAAAATTACAATACTGCCATTGTATAGAGTAAGTGTTGAAGGCCCTTTCTTCTACTTTCCAAAACAGGTCTACACACTCCAGGACAAGAGTCAGTCAACAAATCCCTCCCGAGTGGGCCCCCTACACCAGGAACTGTTCTAGGTGCCCAGGACACAGTGTTGAACATGAGACATAAAGCTACTCTCCCAAAGAAACCTATGTTCTACTGGCTACAAAGAAGATAATAAACAAGACAAGAAGATATGTGTTATGAAGAAGGTAAAGTAGGCTAAAGAGGTAGAAAGTACTTTGGAAGCTGCTATCATAAGCATGGTTTGAAGGCCTCTGGGGAGAGATGACACTTGATTTTAGACCTAGCTCTCAGAAAAGAACATTCCAAGCAAAAGGAGCATTCATATATGAAGGGTAGAAGTAAGACCAGTGCTTCTGAAACGTGAATTAGAGAAATAATGGAGAAAGATAAAGTTGAAAAGTTAGGGAAGGGCCAGATCAAAGAGAGTCTTATGGGAGCTTAGATTCCATTCTGGTTGCAACGGAAGACTTTGGAGGGTTTTAAACAGGGCCCACATATAGATAATGGGCTCTAAGAGGACAAGAAAGAAGGAAGAGCTGGTGAGGAACCATCACAGTTTTCCAGACAAGAAATGACGATGGCTCAGGCTGTTTGTGGCAGTGGAGAAGATGGGTGGTTAGAGGCAGGACGTGCTAGTGAAAGGGTAGAACTTGCTGCAAGATCAGGTGTGGTGAGAAGGGGAAAGATAATAACCAATTCCTAGGTAACTCCTACTGACAGGTGGGAGACACCAATCTAGACATCTTCCTCACAAATACCCTATTATAATCTTTACGAATTTTCTAATTCCTTAAATATTGATAATAGTAGGTACCATTTACTATGTATCAGATGCTCTACGTAAATTATCTCAATTAATACTTGTGCAGCAAACCTATAAGATAGATATATGCTATTATTAGCTCAATTTTATGAATTAAAAAAAACAGAATTAGAGGTTAACTAGCTTATCCAAATTCACATAGCTAATAAATGGTTGAAGCAGAAAGAAGTCAAGCCCAGGCCACTGTAACAGCAAAAGCCACACCCTTAATCACCATGCACTGTAACAGATAAATGTGCCAACATTTATATAACCAATCCCCTTGTTACACAGTTAGTTTATTTTCAGATTATCCTTGCTAAAAATGACGCTACTGTGAGCATTATTGTACGTACATTTGTACTTATGTGATTATTTCTTTAAGGTAAATTCCTAGAAGCTAAATTGTACAATAAAGTCATGGATATTTTAAAGGCTTTTGCTACAGCATGGCGATTTTCTGATTTTACCAATTCAAAGTTTCACCAGGGTGAATGCAACCAATTTATGCATCATCATTGTTTTCCTGATCATTTTTTAAAAAATTTCTGTCACATATTTACTGCTATCACACACTTAGAGGCTGAGCTGGACTGTGCACTCAAGCGGGGTGATACCAGATGTCTCTGCTTAACCAATACGTTATGCACTTTCCTTGCTCTTTAATATAACACGAAGTGATTGAGTTAGGGAATCTAACTTCAGTTGTTTTCATATTTAACCATGTCATCCAGCACCATTTTTTGAATAATCAAACCTTTCTCAATTGATCTCAAATATCTGAAATGCCAAGTTCATCATCATTATTACTAGACAAACCATTTAGTATATGGTAGATGCTATACAAAACACAGGTTCACAGCAACCATAAACTAACAACCACTATATCACCATATTTTAATGGAATAAATTTATATATATACACACATATGAAAGTCTGTTTGTTGGTCTGAGTAAACTAGCTGCTGTAACAAAACATGCCAAAATATTGATGGACTAGCAAAACAGAAGTTTGCTTCTTGCTCATGTCAAGTTCAAAACAGTTTTGTTGATTGCCAGGTGGCTTTTCTCAAAAAAGGGATTCAAAACCCAGGACTTTCCATGCTGAGATACCACTTCTTCAACGCGTGCCTGCAAGGTGTCTGTGCTGGTATGTTTCAAACTAGTGGAAAGGAAATGAGAATGGAGGATTCCCCGCCTCCATGGGAAGTTTCTATGGAGAGATGGTGAAATCCATTGACTAGGATTCAAACATGTGGTCACATCTACCTGCAGGAAAGAATGGGAAATACAGTACCTCCGCGTGCCAAAGAAGAAGAGGAAATGCGTATTTCAAAACTACCTCAGTCTCTGCCAGTCTATTCCAGGGCTTATTATCTTTTCCATGACCTATATAAGTATGACAGTTCTGCACTGATTAACCTAGCGGCACTGATCCCCTTTATTACTATTCTTTCTCCAAATGATCATGCCTGTTCTGATATGCTTTACAATCCCTTTCTTGTAAAAGTCAAGTCATAGAGGTAGAAATATAAATGTCCATAGGCAGTATAAAATTGTTTAACCCCGTGGGTATTCAAACACTATATATTTTTAAATATATCAAATCGGTAACTATGTTAAATAATAAAGTTGAGCAGATGCTATAAAACAGATATTTTTATATTTGCCGGTTTTAATGCACATTAAACTTTGGAGTGGGGGGAAGGAAGGAGGCTGAAATTTGGAAGTATAAAACAAAAACTATAATCTCCATAACCTTTAATCACTTATTCTTTTCTCTTTAGTATTGAAAACATTTTTATTAATCTGATCTTTTTCTCAGAGTGGGACTCTGGAAAAATCTCAGATTTAACACTGTGTTCTCATTGCTAGTATTTTCTAAATTTTCCATTAACTACACTTTTAAATTCTAACATAGTCAAGAACTATTTAGAACAATATTTAAATTATAAATGGTTGCATATTTGCAAAATTTTAAATTTTATTTCAGCGTCATTAAGAAAGTGATTTAAATTGTTTTGGAGAATACAATGAGGCTTTCTTTTGTCACCTAATATGTAATCAATATAAATGTACCATGAGCCACCTTGAAAACAAGGTGAACTAGTCTCCATATTTAGTACACAAAATGAAACGTGTATTTATTAAATCAATTTTATACATACTAATTAAATCCTTTAATAATTATTTTCCCAATTTGACCTATGAAATAAGGATGCTTTTAAGTCTACCAGTACTATGTTTCTGATTGTTATTCCTTATATTTTGACAGCTTTTTTGTTTGAGTTATATATCAACCATTTTTATAAATACTATGCATAAGTCTATATTGATGTGGTTTCAATGCTTACCATAAGTCAGTTCATACATAATTTTCTATTCTTGAGTTTCTTATTTTGATTCCTTTCTCATTTAGTAGGACATATTCTGAGTAATTCTTTCAGAAAATGACATGTAAAGTAAATCTGATTATGTCTTTCTATTACCTTTACATCTTAACAACAATATGGCTAGATACAAATTTTTTGAGCCACAAACTTTCCCATCAAAATTATGTAAACTTTGCATCATTATGTCCAAGCATTTAATGTTAAGGAGAAGACCATGACAGGCCTGAAGTTTCTACTTCTGTAGGTAACTTTTTTTCCTGGGAATCTTGCCAGATTCTTTTACTTTGTGGTCTTAAATTTTTTTGGATATGGTTAGATAGTAATCTCCTTTTCCTAATTTTGTACACAGAAGGAGGTTTCATTCTACATACACTCTGAGGTATTTCTTTAGCTTCTTTTATTCCATTTATGGGTTTTGCTTCTGTTCCATTTATTCTGGATTCATCTTTAGAAACATAAATTATCTTTTGCCTAAATTTCTATTCTCTGTGCTCCATAGCTATAATCTTCTCTTTAATTATTGTTACTCATTTGAGTTTCTTCTATCTTCTAGGGGACTTCTTCTTGTGCAGCACGGACGAGAAAGAAAGCATAATGTGTCAGGGAAATGCCAACTAAGGTAAGCAGATTCCAGATCGTTCTGCTCATTCCTTGCTTTGCTCACAAATTTGAACTGCAGTATAAGCCAGTATTTCTAAAGATGTGTTCCACACCAAACTAGCCCTGTGCAGCACTCCACAAAAAAGAAACAGCTTCCATATTCAAAAAGTTTGGGAAATCTTGCATATTATATCCTTCCCTTTTTTAGCGGTTCACAGCAAACATCAGCATTAAAACCTATTGTATGGGATTAAGAGATACACAAAACTATATATAGAATAGACAGAAAACAAGGGTTTACTGTATAGCACAGGGAACTATATTCAATATCTTGTAATAACCTACAATGGAAAAGAATTGGAAAAATATATATTTCTATATACAACTGAATCACTTTGCCGTCCACCAGAAGCTAGCACAATATTGTAAATCAACTGCACTTCAATCAAAACCAAAAAACAAACAAAAAAAACTATTGTAAAGAAAAATGCTTACTCTCAACTTGGAATTTTCCACATTTTAAAAAAATATATACTAACAGTTTATGGCAGTTATGAGAGTAAACTTTGGGAATGGCTGTTGTCTTCGATGGGGAGTCACTGAATGGCTTTTATCAGGCAACAGACATCATCAGATGTGCATTTATAAAGATTACACTGAATTTTGTGAGAATAAGATAGTAAGGGCAAAACTAGAGAAAGAAAAATCAAGTTAGCAGTTGTTTTCATAATCCGAAGCAGAAACCTAACTATGGAGATAAAGTCTGTGGATGTCCTTTACTGTCACTGGGGAACCTTAAAGAGGGGGGAGAAAACCCTGTCATTTGGGGCTTACAGGGAACAACAAAAAAGCCAGCTACGGATGCTTTTCCTCTGTCTGTGCCCAGATATTACATAAAGCCCATTTCCAGGAGAACTGTGACCATAAATTTAATCTTCAATTTTGTCTCTTCGAATTTCTTCCAGCAAAGAATTCCAGCACACTTCTAGTTGTTTTTCACTCCTTAAATTGGATAAAGGGCAGTTTTGTCCTTTGTGTGTTTTTTTGCCATTTCCAACTACATTTTTTCCTGAATTGTTCTATCCATTTTTCTTTAAGAGAGTTATCTTATTTTTGTTCTTGAAGAGTTCAGTGCTTTCTTTAAAGGCAGAGCACTGTCTGTGGCTAAATAGCCCAGGTCACAGAGATGACTAGATCCATTTTATTTTTCTAGTCAGCTCTGCCAACTCTTTTCAATATTACTCCGGCTCCAGTTGATTTATTTTTACTCTCGAAACTAAAAACCTGAAAGTTTTTCTACATAAAAATGCTCTTCTTGCCACTCCCTTCCAGCCAGGCTTTCAGGAAAATAATCAATGCATACATCCTGAAAAGGGTTACGAAGAACTATTCATTATTCCTGCCATATTGATTCCATTTCATTACTTCCTTATGGACTCCAATTCCATTTTACCCATAACTTTACAATAGTAAATAAATTCCTTAATACTTATACTATGAACAAAGAGTAAAGGAATTGAGTAATTTTACCTAAATAAGCCTACCATTATAACATGCTGATACTAGGAAATTTGCCGGTAGTCCTGAATGTCCTAACCAGAATTTAGGACAGTATTTAGACCAGAAGATCCTTCTTTTTTTTTTTTTTTTTTTTTTTTCAGTACGCGGGCCTCTCACTGCTGAGGCCTCTCCCGTTGCGGAGCACAGGCTCCAGACGCGCAGGCTCAGCGGCCATGGCTCACGGGCCCAGCCGCTCCGCGGCATGTGGGATCTTCCCGGACCTGGGCACGAACCCGTGTCCCCTGTATCGGCAGGCGGACTCTCAACCACTGCACCACCAGGGAAGTTCTAGAAGATCCATTTTTTTAAAACAATTGGAATTTCTTTTATTCTGACCTGCTTTGCAGAACAAAAAAAAAAGGGATCCAGCCTAACCTCCCAAAGAATATCATAAGCTGTGAAATCTATGACTAGCAGTCACTCACTCTCCAGTGGTCTTCCCTATTACTGGTCAGGCCTAACTGCTCTTCCTTAAAAGAGTTGTAATCACCCCTGCTCTATCCCACCCCTGCCATCATTGAAACCTCAACACGAATGTTTACTAACCACCCACCCTTTAAAGGTTCTTTTCTTGCCCCTTTGGATAAGATAAATGTTAGGTTTAACATTTAAAAGCCATGGGACTTTGATGAGTTTCTTTTCCTAGTTGTATATTTTCCTGTGTTTTAAATGGAGAGGATTCTACCAACTACTTCCACAACCTGTGCTGGAGGGTAGAGGTTCTTTTGCATTGGGTCGTCAGGGGAAAGCCCTCTTTGAAAAGATGGCATTTGTACCAAGAACTGAAGGAGGTGAGAGGGTAAGCTGGGCAGCTATCTGGAAGAGAGGCACTCTGGACAGAAGGAACAGAAAGTGCAAAGGCACTTTGAGGAACAGCAGGAAGACCAGTCAGGCAGGAGCAGAATTTGTGCACGAAAGCATTGAGGGAGTGAGATCAGAGATGTATGGGGGACCAGGCTGTGTAGGGTCTTGTAGGCACTGAAGGAATTTTACTCTGAATGAGATGGGAAGGGAGTCAAGCATTTTGATAAGAACAATTAGGATTCTCTCAGAAAACTAGAAACCACTCCAGATTTTAGCAGGAAGGGATGTATGCAGGGAAATTTGTGTTTACAAAATCATTGGCAGGACTGGAGTAATGAAGATCAGAGAAGGTTGCTGCCAACTAGTTCTTAGGTTCATGACTAACTTTCAGAGTCGTTCAGAAAGTATGGGAATTGAAGGAACAGCTGGAAAAATAGCAGCATGGAAGCAGGTGATTCAAAGAAAAATCCCTGAGGCTCCTACAAAATCATGTCTTTCTCTACCATGCTAGAGGAAAAGTGCTATGGTTTCTGCTTCCATTCCACCTTCCAAATCTCTAAAGTAATTTTCTCCCATTGTTGACATTTGATCTAGAACTCCAGTGGCAGGAATTCTGGGAAATAAAGTTTCTAGGCTCCCAGCTTCCAGGAAACAGGAGAGACTGGGAAAAGTAAGAATGGTTCTAATGAACCAATAGATAATTCAGTGCAAATAACATAATCAGACTTTTTTTTATTGGAGTATAGTTGATTTACAATGTAGTGTCAATTTCTGCCGTACAGCAAAGAGATTCAGTTAAATATATATATATATATATTTATTCTTTTCCATTATGGTTTATGAATACAGTTGCCTGTGCTATACAGTAGGACCGTTTATCCACTCCATATATAATAGCTTACCTCTGCTAACCCCAACTTCCCACTCCACAAGTCTGTTCTCCATGTCCGTGAGTCAATCAGACTTTTATTTTAAAAGCATCACTCTGGCTTCGGTGTTGAGAACGGTCTGGAAGAATAAAAGAGTGGAAGCTGGGAGATCAGTTAGAAGATTGTTGTAATAATCCATGCAAGAGAAAATAGAGACTAGGACCAGGCTATTAACAGTGGAGGGATGAATGGTGATATCCTGGTAATTGAAGGTAAAACAACAGGATTTTCTGATATATTGGATAGAGCTAGACAGAAAATTAGAAATTAAGGATGACCACATGTTTGACCTGAAGATCTGGAAACATAGTGTTTCCATGAACTGAGATCAGGAATGCAGCAGATGAACAGGTTGGAAGGAGAGAGGCAATCGGACACTGGAAATAGAACAGTGGTTTCTAAATTTGAGCCTGCGTGAGAATCACCCAGTGGCCTTGTTAAAACACAGATGGCAGTGCCTCACTTCAAAAGTTTCTAATATAGCTGCGAAGGTAAATGGGATTATTTCCTTAATTCCTCTTTCTGATACTTCATTGTTAGTGTATAGAAATGCAACAGTTTTCTGTATATTAATTTTGTATCTGCAACCTTACCAGATTCACTGATGAGCTCTGGTAGTTTTCTGGTGGCGTCTTTAGGATTTAGTAGTCTGGAGTAGGGACTGAGAATTTTCTTTTCAAAAAAGTTCCCAGGTGATGCTGCTGCATCCCACGAGCCATATTTTGAGAACCAGTGTTGTAAAGAATTGATGAGCATAAAAACTTCCTATAGACTTTTTTTTTTAAAGGTGTATGGAGAAAAAAAATCTACCAAAAATTATTTTATCTTGCTTTTAATAAGGTGGAAATATAACAACTGTGGTGTTGCCTTTGAATATCGGAAAGGTAACACCACTTATTAGTTTACCAGTCATCTAAATGTGGCCCTTTGTGCCTCATTTACAAATGAGTAAATGACTCTACTATTGTTTACATTGAGAAAGAAGACTTGAATATTTTGTTTTGCTTCAGAAATTTGTATTTTCTCCTGCAGCAAGAGTAAAGACTAAAAGATTAGAAAAAAGTTTACAACATAGTTTTCAATAATGATAGCACTAGAGTTAGCTACACATTTTGCATTTTATTTCATTGAATTTACACAAAATTTCTTTGGGGAAGATGTTAACATTCCCTCTTTAATGATGAAGAAATTAACTTCAAAAAGGCTAAACAATGTGCCTGAGTTTATATAGCTGTTAAGCTTTAGACATTGAATTCATACGTAGGTCAGGCTGATGTTCAAGTTATGGGCTCTTTCCATTGTTTCCCAAGCTTACCTGATGATACAATCATCTGCAGTGCTTGTTAAACATACAGAATTCTAAGCCCACCCTAAACCTAAAGAACCAAAATTTCCAAGGAAGGATCGAAGAAATCTGTGAAGTTAACAAGCACCCAGGTGACTCTTAGCATAGGCGGGTTTAGGAAACACTGCCGTCCTTCTTCTCTAGAATGCCTAGGTCAAATGAATTCAGACATAGAGGAGAGAAGATGCAGAAACGTCTAAATTTTATCTCATCCTTGGAGTATTAATTTTTAAAAGGTAATTAATAAGAAGTATTATAGTTTTTCCCTTCCAACAGCTTTTGTGTAATGCTAGGCATTTCTGTATATAAAATAATTAACTTTTCCAACTTTCTTTAAACTATTCATTTTTATTTTTTATCTGTTGCTCAGGAAATATAAATGTTATGATACCAGAACAGCACAGACCATAAATTCTATAGATGAATTTAAATTTTAAAAGAATATATTTGCTATTAAGGAAAGAAAAAAATCAGTGGAAGTCATCACATCTTTCATGAAGCTAATGGAATTTTTCAACAGCACTGAGCAAATATTGTACCAAAATTATAATTCCTCAATGCTGGAAGACTGGACTGATCAAAGAAGTTCTTGGTCTACAGAGGAAAAATAAATTTCTCAATGTACTTCTTTCTTCTCTGTAAAAGGGAATTATGTTCAGACTAAAATGGATAAAATTAATATTGGTAAGCCCAAGAGAGGTGAAAAGAAATTCACAAAAAGATTTCCTGATATTCTAAATAAGTTAAAGTCACTTGTTTCAGGGGCTTCCCTGGTGGCGCAGTGGTTGAGAGTCCGCCTGCCGATGCACGGGACACGGGTTCGTGCCCCGGTCCAGGAAGATCCCACATGCCGCGGAGCAGCTGGGCCCGTGAGCCATGGCCGCTGAGCCTGTGCAAAAGTCACTTGTTTTACATTCCAGAGAGAGAAGGGGAAGCATGTACTGGTGGTGATATTTGTTGCTTAGAAAGATCCCAGAATATTTAAGACATATAAATATCATTTTAATTTTCAAATAAGGGAGTGAAAAATGGGAGAATGGATTATACAAAACATACCGCAGTGAGTTGGATGTTAAAACCTGAGCAAGATTCAATTATAAATCATAAAGGGATAGATTTTTTTTTAAAGATCATTAAATGGGTCACTAGGGTTCACAATTGATTTTCTAAAGAACTATTTAAGTAAAAGCAACTTTTTTTTTCATTGTAGTTAAAACATAACATGAAATCTACCCTATTAAATTTTTAAGTAAACAATACAGTATTGTTAATGATAGACAATATTTTGATCTACAGATCTCTAGAATTTATTCAACTTGCATAATTGAAACTTTATACCTGTTGAACAACTCCCCATTTCCCCCTCCCTCAAGTCCCTGGCAATTACCATTCAACTTTCTGCTTTGATGTGTTTGACTATTTCAGATATCTTATATAAGTGAAATCATGCAGTATTTGTCCTTCTGTGACCAGCTTTTTATTTAGCATAATGTCCTCCAGGTTCATCCACGTTATTGCATAATGCAAGGTTTTCTTCTTTTTTAAGGTTGAATTATGTTCCGTTGTATTATATACCACATTTTCTTTATCCATTTAGTCATTTATAGGCAGTCAAGTTGTTTCCTTATCTTGGTTAGCATGAATAATGTTACAATATACTTGGGAATAAAGATATCTCTTTGAGATATTGATTTCAATTCTTTTGGATAAATACCCAGAAGTGGGATTGCTAGATCATATGGTAATTCTATTTTAATTTTTTGAGAGACCTCTATACTGTTTTCCATAGTGGCTGCAACATTTTATGTTTCCACCAACAGTGCATAAGTCTTCCAATTTCCTCCACACCATCACCAACACTTATGTTTTGTTTTGTTTTTTGGATACTAACCATTCTGACAGGTATGAGGTGATATATCATTGTGTTTTGATTTGCACTTCCCTAATGATCAGTGATCTTGAGCACATTTTTATTTATCTGTTGGCCATTTGTATGCCTTCTTTGGAGAAATATCTATTCAAGTCCTTGCCCATTTTCTAATTGAGTTAAAAGCTACTTTGTTTTTTAATCTCACAGATAGAATTAGTAACCTGTGGAATCATAAAAGTATAGTAAATGTAACATATCTGAGTACGACCAAAGTCTTTGACAAATTCTCTTATTAATCTTTATGGAAAAGATGAAGAAATGTTCACTGAATGAAGTGATAATTGTGGTTATGTAACTTACAAAAAATATGCTAATAAGTCTAAAACAAACCAATCTTTTTATATATGATGTGGATGAAAATATAGATGACCTGTTCTCCAAAACTGGAGAGGACATGAAACTCAGAAGAACACGAATTGTATTGGTGTCATAATCAACATCTAAAGAGAATCACATAGGTTGAAGTGAAGGACTGAAACTGAAAAGCAACAACAGCAGCAACACACACATAATATTTAAACATTATAAATATCAAGGTTTTCATTTTGAACATGAAAGGTTTCCTTCAAAGAAGCGGAATCGCTATGCGTGACCAAAAATAATGAATTTAAAAGAGGGATTAGACTTTATACAGTCATGAACATTAGGGAAGAAATCTGATCCTGAACTCACTGTAGGTCAGCAGAGAAGCTAATCAGAAAGAAAAGCTATAAGTGAAGAGAGGAGAGTGAGGACAAACCGGAACTTGCATGTGTTTCTTACCACCTGCAACTCAGTGATATGGACGATCTGCCGAAAGAAGTGGGTGCCCTTCTCCGTGAAGCTGCAAGTTCACCTGGGCCAGAACTATGTGAAACTGAAGGAGGAGATTGCTCAGTGGGGGGATGGAGTAGATGACGCCAGAGGGTGTCACAAAGTGAGTTCACAAATCCACCCCAAGGTGCGCGAGCTGCAGTGGCATCCAACACCCTCAGGAACCTCAAAGCATAAAGGCTGCTGCTTCACTGTTCCTTCCACATATCACACAATTTCCCTAAAGGAGCCATGTTAGTTAAGGGAATTCTGAAAACTACAGTTCCAGCTTAGCTCATTTGAACGGCACAAACTCATCACAGTCTAACTCTTTTTTATTTAGAAGTTCTTTTTTATTTAGAGGATAAATAAACCTCTTTTAACCTTATTTAACCTCTAAATAAATAGCAAACTTGTGCTTACACCTGACATGATGCAACTATCCCTCATACAACTGAAACACGCAAACTCTCGCAACAAAAAATGATACAAAAATGTCTCCTCATTCATTTTGGGGTGATGTCCTTTCTTCTTCTAGCTGAATGTCCCACTTGAATATCCTGTAACTTAAATACTGAGATTATTAACACAATTTATGTTAGATGTTAGGGGGATGAGAGAAGGGAAGAAAATAATTAATTTATAAATAACCTGATATATTCATCTCAATACAAGGAAATAATACTCAAGAACTGTTTCTATACATCCTTCCCAATTATACACCAACTATTAGAAATGGATCCTGTTTACATTATAAGTTGTAGTACTTATCTGAATTGCAATTATTTGTATATGAATCTCCTTCCCCACAAGATCGTGAGTTTCTTTGTGACAGAAATTATAAATGGTCCATTGTTGTATTAGCACAATGTCTGACGTGTGTTCAGTATATATCTGATGAACCCTGCATTTCTACAATTTTTTGTTAATTAAGTGTAACATTATTACAGTATTTCTCGATGAATGAAACACTGCTGACATAGGGCTTTTAGGTCTCTGACTATCAGAAAAGATGGGTAGTAAAAGCCAGGGTATAGAAGTGTGAGGAGAGAAGCAACCAGCTGCCCATGCTCCATGCTCTATGAGTTGAGGGGCCCATGGATCCAACCAGCAAGAAAGCATCTGTTTTTAAAAGACAATGGAGTACAAGTGAAAAAACCCAAAATGCTAGGAATCAGAATACTCTTTCGCGGCTCAGCTCCCAGTTTAATTCACTGAATGACCTTGAAAATTTTACTTAGCCCCTCTAGTCTTCAGTTCCATCTGGATAGTGAGAACTTGAGGCACAGAATCTCTCAGATCTTTTCCAACTTTAATTCTATTATATATACAAAGGTCTTTTTTTTTTTTTTTTACTTTCCTATTCTGAAATTTTTTGCTATTAGAACTCTCCTTCAAATTAGACCAAAACATTCAGGCCCTGACCACCAGAAGTCACTAATCTTTACTTGGGTTAGAATGAATGCTTTGATTAGAATATCATATCCTCTACCTGTCAGTTTGGAAGTAAGAAGACAGAGTAAGCTTCAAATTATGGGTTAAAGTAGAATGACTGAACTGAATCTACATAGATCCCAATGTATCCCATCCCAAGTTTGAATAGACAGGGTTTCACAATACATGTAAGAACTATGAAGGTCTAGGGAGCGGTTGCATCAAGCAGACCCTAGGAGACCAGGAAGCATCTTAAAGCCATAAAGAGGAAAGCAGATCCCGGAAGAGCCACCAACGTGGAGTCCCTAATAGGTATCTGGTTTTATTCTGACCTTTACAGGGTTCACATCCCATAATCTTCCGAACATCTCAATTAAGTTGGAATTGTGATTCCTTTTGTAAAGGAGGAAATAAAAGTTAAATAACTTGCTCAGTACAGGGACAACCATTTTTACCAATCACTGACAAAGAAGTAAATACTTTTTCAATTGATTTAAAACTCATTGGAATGAAGATAAAAATAACAAGTCTTGAGAGAAAATACCTAGACACCTCCTTCTCCCAGCTCACTCCTAGCAAGAGGCTCCCTAGATGAGATTTTCTTCTGTTGGACACTAGATTGTCTCCTAAGGTATTTGACAACATAGAAATTTGGTTTTAGCTTTAAAGGCTTTATTTAAAATGAAAGATGTGATTGTCACTTCGCATAATTTTTAGTGATAAATAGATTATTTTTCCTGAGTATGGGGTGATGGCTAACCCTTGTCTATCTGGTTTCAAATTTTTGAGGGCTTCGGTGATCCAACCCACCCTTAGACACCAGTAACTTTTTTTTTTCTTTTTTTTTGCAGCACGCGGGCCTCTCACTGCTGTGGCCCCTCCCGCCATGGAGCACAGGCTCCGGACGCACAGGCCCAGCGGCCATGGCTCACGGGCCCAGCCGCTCCGTGGCATGTGGGATCTTCCCGGACCGGGGCGCGAACCCGTGTCCCCTGCATCGGCAGGGGGACTCCCAACCACTGTGCCACCACGGAAGCCCGACACCAGTAATTTTTGACATGATTAGACTTCAGGTCCTGGCTGCTTGGCCATTACCATGAAGTACAGGTATCTGCATGTGTGTGTACATACATGTGTGTGCATGTACATGAAATACAAGCATGACTGTGGGATCACATTCATTTAGAAATTAAAGTTGACTTAAATTTTTATCCATAGTCTATGGATCTCTGCCTCTGTACAAATGTCCATTCATTTAGAAAGGAAAGAATCTACTCTAACTGCACCTCTGGAACTAGAGAGTATTTCATTTGACTGACACGAAGCATCTTTAAAAATATAATGTAGGTTGACATAAAAGTTACATTCAACTCATAAACGCTTTTTGCTTTTGAGTTTTTAGTATCCCATCCATTGTAAAACAGAATAATACCTAGACAGGTAATAAAAAATATACAATGGATGAAAAGGACAAAGCATGTTCTCAACAGAGAAAGTAGGCTATGATGCTGTTAAGACAAGAAAATAACCTAAACAGAAGACAAAAAAAGGCATAAGAGAAATAATAAAGAAATAGAAGGAAAGCCTTCTAAAGTATTAATCAGATAAGGAGACCATGATGGAATAGAAAAAAAAAAAAAAGTATAAAACCAAAAGTTAGTCCAGAATGAAGTCTTCCACAAGGAAAAAAAGGAGCTTAAGGACCTTCCAGGACTCTGAAGCCCTGGCCCTGTCAGATGGCTGGAGGGATGGAACGTATGCCAGATGCCTGCACTCTGAAACTTTCTGATGAGAGTAGCAATGTAAAATATCGCACATTTCAAATCACCAATGTTATAAACTTCTGCCTCATGAGAGCTGTTCACAAATATGTCCTCTAACAGGAAAAGCTCGCCATGAATCTTTCTTGCAGGCAGTGCACATTTTAATGAATGCTAACATGTTTGCAAACATAATGAAAATAGTATTTCCCACAGAGCAGTGTGAGATTATTTGAATAAAATATCTGCCTTTGGACATAAGGCTCTGCTGATGATCGCAGTAGGATCTGTGCTTTATTGGTGGATTAGAAGCCACAGTGCGGTACGGACATGTGCTTTATGAGGACTGGCTGTGGAAACCTCTCACCTGCTGACATCTGCCCAGATTGCCACTGGTTTTAAATCTCTGCCTCTGAAGTTTAGGAGCTAAAACTTTGGCACTGCTAAAGAGCCATGTCTCTAAATGAGAAAGTCTCAGGAGTAGATGAAATTCAATACCAGAATTTCAAATATTTTATCATTGTAGAACAGAAACTGACACAAGAAAAGGAATACAATGAAAATAGCTGGCTCACAGGACCCCAACAAAGTGAAAAAAGGTGGCATTTCAATGATAATGGAAGTACTACACCCTTGGGAAGGAGGAACACCTGTCTCCTAGCCATTTGCTTTGATGGGAAGATATCTTCTTCATTTTTGGGGAGCAGGTTCTAGATTCGATGGCTCTAATTCTATGGGAGACTGTGTGCTTGCTAAAGGAACATAGAAGTCTAGGGGTATTTGTTTCTGCTAAAAACTGCTTCAGACTGCAGTCCACACCCCATTGGCCAGCACTGGGTCACACAGCCACACCTAAAGTGCAAAACAGGCTGCAAAGCGTTGTCCAGGATGTGCTTAGAGAACTTTTCGAACCCACTACACAGTCCTTGCTACACCCAATTAATTTGAAACAGATTCTTTGTATGTTTCAGGAGAACTTGAACTATCTATACTACATGCAAATTAGTAACAAATAACAGTAATAATTCTGATGATAGATATCAGATTTTGAATACTTTCAACTAATCCTCTGATTCTCCAAAATTAGAATAAATTGAAGTATAGTGACAATGTACAATGCAATATACTCATTCAGGCCCCAAACCATGCCCATGTTGTTATCCACTATATCCTGACAACACCTCATCTGATAAATGTATGCGTTCAAGAAATAGTTCTTGTATAAATACAAGAAAACTCTGCTTTAGACTCAAAATCAGGGGGGCGTACTCTCATTACCAGAGGTCAAGAAAGTTTTTTTCTGGGAAACCAGGAGTTACTTCTTTGGCTTGAGGGAAGCATAAATCTGGCTTCCATGTCTTCAACATGTCATGGGCCCCTATGCTTCCTAGAAACAAACAAAGCCTAGTCTAATGAGCTGAGTCCAGTAGTCTTCAACCATCATCTTAAGCAAGGACAGGTAGCTGGAGCATGGGCTCTGGAGCCAGACTTCAGAATTTGAATCTGACTTTATCAATTTCTATCATGTGACCTGAGGCAATATGGTTAACTTCACTCTGGTTCAATCTCTCCATCTGTAAATTTGGGATAATAGAACCCTCTGCACATTATTTCTGGAAGTACTAAAATAATGAATCAATAGATGTAAAAGCATTTACAAGAGACCCTATCCAATAGTAAGCATTCAGTAAATACTCACCATAAATGATGGCATGGACACGTCTTTGCAGAGGCCGAAGCTGAATCATAGGCAGGGTTGCCCCATCTGCAGTTTCCAGGATTGACAAATATCTTTGTCAGATTTTCATGTTTTCAGAATTACGGGCTTGCATTTAAGGTGAACATCCCTCTTTACCCATTTGATATCCACAGTTGTAGGAATAAAAACTAAACTTTAGAGAGCATTTACTCTTTTCCACACAATTTTATATGCATTTCCTTATCGGTATTTAGGGAAGTTTAAATATTTGCTACAAGCATCACCATAAATATGAGAGCTTTAACTGGGAGGTAGAGAATCTCATACTAGAATCTGTGCATTTTTCAAGGCTTGGGCATCATGATTTTCTACAGGTCCTTGGAACTGACAGATACAGCACACTATCCTCTGCGTCCTCCACAGCACCACCCAATGCACACATGCACACAGGAGGGTCTCCCTAAATATCTGTAGAATAGATGGATACATGGGCGCGTGAGTGGATGGGCACTAACTTGATATATGAACGATGGCATGACATTCACCCTCCCTGATTCAGATACCAATACATTTCATCACAATAAATTCAATTTAAAACCCTCTGAGTGCCTTATACGGTGATCAACTCAGGAGCACAAACGGAGTGAGTAGCATTAACAAGGAGGAAGCCCTTCTAAAACAATTTGGAACGTTTTCACTTTCTTGGACTCCCTGATGGTGAAGCAGGCACCTGATTGCTTAGCACACCTATCTGCTGAATATTCACGCTGGTGGAGGGGGTGGTGATGCAGAAACTACGGAACATCAGATAATCCAAAAGTCATTTACATTTGGCTCAGGAACGCTTTGCATAATAATTTTGCAGCTGATTGATCCTCTTGGGTTTGTTTGTGCTGATATTAAGGCAGTTTTCATTCTGAGAAAATACTGACAGGAAATAGTGGGGTATATGGCTAAACATAAGCATAAGAAAATCATTCATTTATTTATTCATTCATTGATCTGATCTGAATGAGTGTTTCGTTATGCCAGGCGCTGTGTTAGGTTCTAAGAATAAAAAGAGAAATGAGGTATTTATAGGAGGGACACAAATAAATATAAATAAGAGTTAGCCATATGTCATTTTAGTCCTCTGAATACATATGTTATTGTGCTCCAGATTCATCTTTCTCTATACAAATATATTTATCCTATCTGAAACAAAAGGTAGCTTAGATATAGATATTCTAAAACTCAGATTATAGTATTCATTCTCATGAGGAATTAATAATAGCAGACACATATAATACTACTACATTCTGGGACTGTTCTAAGTGCTTTACATATACTAACTAATTTAGCTTGACAAAAATACCTACAAAAGGTAATATTTCTGTCACCCCCATTTTACAGATGAACAAACTGAGGCTCAGAAAATAACACCTAAGGCAATAAAGTTTATAAGTGACAGATCTGGAATTTGAATCTAGGCAGCTCAGAAAATAACACCTAAGGCAATAAAGTTTATAAGTGACAGATCTGGAATTTGAATCTAGGCAGCCTCTAGGACCTGCATTCTTAATCACCATACTCTATTGCCCTCTTCAATCAAAATGCCAAATGGAATGAGACCTAAAGAATATCAATGATCCTTGCAGAAAAAAATTAAATTAACTCCCGATCTGCACCCTTATAAAAATAAATTTCATTCATTAGAAAACTTCAAACGTTATGAATGTCAAAAGATATAAATAGATTTCAAAGAAAAATAACAACCTGCCGAAAGAAGAAATTTGCAAAATATGTTACAGTGAAATAATACTTACGTAACAGGAAAGTGAGGAAATGGTACAAAGAATTCACAGAAGAAATTCAAAGGGTCACTAAATCTTTAAAATGATGTTCAAACTAACTAGTTATCAAGAAATGGCAAATAAAAAAAAATTGGCAAAAATCTAAAAGCTCAACCCCACCATGCATTGACCTGGATGTGGAGAAATAGGAACATTCATTCACTGATGTTCAAAGTAGAAATGGGTAGTATGCTTTGGAGAGCAATTTGGCAGGATCTAGTAAGTGTACACCCTGTTAACTCCTCATTTCCATTAACCTTGAGAGGAAATCTCAAGAGAGAATCTCTTGAAAGAACACATATGCAAAGATATTCACTGCAGCATCGTTTGTAATTACGAAAAATTGTAAAGAACTTTAATACACAGCACTAGGGAAAGGAATAAATAAAAGGAGATATTGTCCCAACATGGGATACTGACACAGTAATAAAGTAATGAACTTGTGCTATATCCATTTATTTCAACATCTAGACGCTCCCGGGTGGTCTAAGGGTTAGGATTTGGCACTCTCAACATCTATATATTTCAAGACTACAATGCAATACAAGACTACGATGGAAAAAATGCAAAAAGTTTAATACTGCACATGCACATTTGGAAAAGTGGAAAAAACAGTATACATGGCTACAAATATATTTTTGGAAAAATATTAAGCAAGAACTGGAAGGACATATACTAAATTCATGAAAATCATTGAGACTGGATACAGGCCCAGATGAACATAATTGAAAGATCAAAGGAAACGTCAACTTTGTCTTAGTTTTTCCAGAGAAAGGCTCACACCAATCAAAAAAAGAATTTTAAATAATCAGTCTGGAGTGGCAGAAATCTGGTGATTTTAATATTAACCTGTATACTTTGTATGTTATATATTGTTGGAAGACAAAGAATGAAGACAAGGACATCCTCTTGGGTGATGATGTTTTTATTTAAATTTGAAATGTGAACCAATCAACTACTACCTGACACGTATTACTTTCTGCTTTTGATTATAACTGTTTGTATGCGTGCCTCACTTCTTGTATTGACCAAGCTCTTTTTTTTTTTTTTTTTTGCGGCACGCGGGCCTCATCACTGTTGTGGCCTCTCCCGTTGCGGAGCACAGGCTCCGGACGCGCAGGCTCAGCGGCCATGGCTCACGGGCCCAGCCGCTCCGCAGCATGTGGGATCTTCCCGGACTGGAGCACGAACCCGTGTCCCCTGCATCGGCAGGCGGACTCTCAACCACTGTGCCACCAGGGAAGCCCTGACCAAGCTCTTTAAAGGTAGTATTTAGATTGGTGTCAGCTTTGAAGTTCCTGTAATTCACACACATGCACATACACACATGTACACACATATACACACATCTGTACATATATACATGCATGTACATGCACACACATACACACACCCGTTCCCACACATGCCCCTTACTCCTACATTTACACAAAACCAAACAATCCCTCCCAGTTTACTGAAAGTACTGTACTTTCAATAAACATTTATGGAATGAATGAAGAGTTTGGATAAACTACTCTTTCTTTGGGTAACTTGACTTGGAAATTTGTTCTGCTACAGCAAAGCCAATTTTGGTAGAAATGGAGCAACAGGTGGCTAACCAGTCCTGCTTCACTTAGTTGAATCATCTATTCAGAGGTTTTAAGATGCTTTTAGCAGTTGTTATTTTTTCAAATAACATCTTACTTTGAAACATAAGCAAATAAAACATAATAGGAGAGCTTCTCTGATTGAACCAGGAAAGCACTTCCATACCATTCCCAAACACATGCATCCCACAGTCCTGGGAAAAGTTCCAGAAAACCCTTATGATGCAACAAAGCACCGTGTAAAACATCGCTGTATTTACAGTGAAATAGCATCGTGTTCCAAGGCACTGTTAGCAAATGGCTGGTGTAAGGACTGTTGATATTTTCCTGTGTCTTTTGCTGCTCTGTGCATTAACTTGGCCTTCCTTTCAGCCCCACCCTATCTCTCCTTTGAAACCATTGTCTCCTTGACATGAAAAATGTACTTCAGAAAGCCTAATGGCTAATTACATCAAAGGGAAGAAAGTCCAAACCTCAAACAGGGAATGATTAACTGCATAAGCTTTAACAGAAGCTATCACACCCTCGAAATGACTCCTCTTCTTTAATAAAAATGTTTCCAGTAATTTACTTTGACCAAGTTTGCGTTCTCTGCCCAGGAGTGACTCCTGTTTTGTTCACTCCAGGCTTGTACCCTATCTAGGGCTGGCCCTGACCATGGGCAAAGCAGGCAGCCACCTACATCATATGATTTACACAAATACAGCACATTGAGGGAATAGATACCAGGCCACATGGGAGAGGAAATCCTGCCTCCTCAGTACTGTTTTCCAGGGTGTGTTACACAACATCTTAGCGGGTTTGCATGAAATGCAAAAAACAATGACCAGGGAGGTCATTCTATGATCAAATAACGATGAGAAATGCTGGATTAAGCAAAAGTAACAGGTTTAATTATCAACAGAGATTTTAATACTCTGTTTTCTTAAAACACGTACCAGGAAAGATTATATACAGGGCTTCCCTGGTGGCGCAGTGGTTGGGAGCCCGCCTGCCGATGCAGGGTACACGGATTCGTGCCCCGGTCCAGGAAGATCCCACATGCCGCGGAGCGGCTGGGCCCGTGAGCCATGGCCGCTGAGCCTGCGCGTCCGGAGCCTGTGCTCTGCAACGGGAGAGGCCACAACAGTGAGAGGCCCGCGTACCACAAAGAAAAAAAAAAAAGAATCCCAAAGAGATGCAAGACAAGAATAAAAATCTACATCTCACACATTAGGAAGATGGGGTCAAAGAAGTATGAAAGAAGAGAAAAAGGAACGAAACTACAATTTTTGTGGACCTACTCTGCTTCTCTACTACTACTGTGTGAATCAACTATGTGGCAGCTACTGCCAAGTTCTTGATATACGTACTCTCTTTTTATCCTCACAACAGTCCTGTAAAGTGCCTATTACAGAGGAGGAAACTCAGGGTTCTAAGGTCAAATAATTCACCCAAAGATACACAGGGAGGCAATGGGAGCACTAGGCACAGTACCTGTGTCTTCTAATCCTTGACCTAGTTTAATTGGACTATTCCTTACTAAATGGACATTATGAAATGAGTATTGGGAGTAAAGAAACAAAACAATCTTTGGCATGAGACAATCTTGTCTAAAATATCACACATCTAAATTTAACCTTAAAACAACCTTGTAAGGTACCTACTTTTTATATGTTCTTTATAGAGATGAGGAAACCAAAGCAGAGAGGGGTTAATTAATTTGGCCAGGATGACACAGGTAGTAAGTGTTGGGGCCAGGAAAAGAATCATGCTACTCTCTTTCACATTAAATTTAATTAACGCTTAATTTCAATGGGCTTTGATATATATAATCTAATTTTTCCTAACATCAGCCTTGTGAGGTTAGGCAAGTAGGTATTATTATCCCCACTTTAAAGAGGAAGAATTTAAGGGTGCCTCCAAGCCACGATCACACAGCTAATAGTGAGAAGAACCAGAGCAGACTCAAGTCTCCAGACTCTTAGCTCATTGCTTTTTCTACTTCACATTCTTATTCCCACAGAACAGACTCTTATGACTGAGGCCACACACACTGTCCCAAGTCTCTCTACACAGGGCAAGAGTCAGCCGAACCTCACTGGGTGACCTTGGAAACATTACTCAGTGAGCTAGCACAATCTCCCCTCTTCTCCTGCCCCAAAAGGCAATCCCTTTGGGGGAAATCTGTCAAGTACGGTGTTGAGAAAGCAAGGAAACCCAGCATGTGGGGAAGGAGTGTGTGGTCAGCTACATCAATTGCTGTTAAGAAATCAGTAGACAAATTTTGAAAAATGTTCATATCAACATATAATGAACACCTACCAATCTTGTTCACTCCACCCCCCTGCCACCCATGTATGCTGCAAAAGCAAGTATCTGGCACTGTTTTCCAGAATCCTTGGCAAGAGCCTTAGAAAAGAGGAAAAATATTCACAACCACTGTCTGACAACCCTGAGCTCCTAATCTTTTTCTGTACGCGGGCCTTTCACTGCCGTGGCCTTTCCCGTCGCGGAGCACAGGCCCCTGACGCGCAGGCTCAGCGGCCATGGCCCATGGGCCCAGCCGCTCCGCGGCATGCGGGACCCTTCCGGACCAGGGCACGAACCCGCGTTCCCTGCATCGGCAGGCGGACTCCCAACCACTGCGCCACCAGGAAAGCCCGAGCTCCTAATCTTGTTCCTTCCTTTTGGAGCTAGCCTCACTGCTAGAAATGTCTTCCTAATAAAATCAGCACATATCTTTTCTTCTTTCATAGAAGACTAAGATTGCCCACCAATTTGGATCTAAATCCTGGAGCGTTTCATGCTGATCACGTGAGATACCATGGGTGAAATCATGAAACATGGTGCCCAGCATACAGCAAATGCTTAATAAATATCAGCTGAATAAGAGTCTTTTAACAGTTTGGATAGCCAAGAGTCTAACTTTTTCTTGTGTCAAAATATTTTTGTGTGTCCAGAAAAGGTTACGAATAACTTCAAGAGCCGTGTGTGTGAGCACGCGCGGGACACATTTGTACCATTTATGACAATCGGCAACGCGGAACGGTTACTGACTTGGAGGATTGAGTTATGAATGACACAGCACAGAGGAAACGTGAAAGAACACAGTTTTCAATGCAAGGTCTGAGTGCTGATTGACATACTTTGTACGATAGTAAAATCTGGCAGGTGCATTAACTTGCATTCCTCTGATCTGTACACATCCACACTTGTCTTCTTAGGGTACTTGGTAATAAGCTTCTTTAAAGATCCCTGAGTAAGCACTGAAGATACTATCTAGAGTATGTAGCGCTCAGTCTTTTTAGAATGGCTTTTTCCTGCTCCTTTCGTTTTCTTAAGAAAATGTCAGTTTAATCATTTCCTAACGCTTTGATAATGTGTTTCTCTTACATAGCTGTAGAACGCTCACTTCACTGTTTTAAAAGCATAAATGTAGCGGTAAAAGTGCCAGGTAAATGAGATTACTTTTTCCTAATGAAATAACCAAAGAGGAGTTTAAAGTTTGCTAAACTTACATGGTATTTTCAGAGCAAATAATAAAGTCCTAGCCCTCCAGTGTGTCTCTAATTTGATAGATTAACATTTCAATATCATGCCTTACTGGAACATAATCAATTATTGGAAAATAGGGAATTCATTTATCTGAGGTGATCTGTCATCTATTAGATGGGTCTGCCTCCAGCTGAGTGGGGACTTCAGCAACATGGGACACTAGAAGGAGGACATGGGACCAGATACCAGATAGGATGGGAGGATATCGGGTTAGCCAAAAGTTTCATTCATTTTTTTTTCAGTAAGATGGCTCTAGTAGCACTTAGCTGTCTTTAACATCATTCAAAACAATTTTATTAGATTGTATGTGACAGCTGTCATATCAGCATGCATTTAAAAAAAGACATCAGGGCTTCCCTGGTGGCGCAGTGGTTGAGAGTCCACCTGCCAATGCAGGGGACATGGGTTCACGCCCCGGTCCAGGAAGATCCCACATGCTGCGGAGTGGCTAGGCCTGTGAACCATGGCTGCTGAGCCTGTGCGTCCGGAGCCTGTGCTCTGCAATGGGAGAGGCCACAACAGTGAGAGGCCTGCATACCGCAAAAAAAAAAAAAAAAAAAAGACATCAAAATTGGTGAATTTTTGTGAAGCCATTTTAATAATGAAGATGGAAGGGAAAAAAGCCACATTTTTGGCCTATTATGCTTTACTATATCAAGAAAGGTAAAAATGCAACTGAAACGCAAAAAAAGATTTGTGCAGTGTATGGAGAAAGTGCTGTGACTGATTGAACATGTCAAAAGTGGTTTGCGAAGTTTTGTGCTGGAGATTTCTTGCTGGACGATGCTCCACGGTCGGGTAGACTAGTTGAAGTTGATAATGATCATATTGAGACATTAATTGAGAACAATCAACTTTATACCATGTGGAAGATAGCCGACATACTCAAAATATCCAAATGTAGCGTTGAAAATCATTTGTACCAGCTTGGCTATGTTCATCACTTTGATGTTTGGGTTCCATCTAAGTTAAGCGAAAAAAACTTTCTTGACCGTATTTCCGCATGCAATCCTCCATTTAAAAGTAATGAAAATGTTCCGTTTTTAAAACAAATTGTGACAGGTGGTGAGAAGTGGACATTGTACAATAATGTGGAATGGAAGAAATCATGGGGCAAGTGAAATGAACCACCACCAACCACACCAAAGGCTGGTCTTCATCCAAAGAAGGTGATGTTGTATATATGGTGGGATTGGAAGGGAGTCCTCTCTTATGAGCTCCTTCTGGAAAACCAAATGATTAATTCCAACAAGTACTGCTCCCAATTAGACCAATGAAAGCAGCACTCGACAAAAATTGTCCAGAATTAGTCAACAGAAAACACAAAATCTTCCATCAGGATAATGCAAGACCACATGTTTCTTTGATCACCAGGCAAAAACAGTTAAAGCTTGGCTGGGAAGTTCTGATTCATCCGCTGTATTCACCAGACATTACAAGTTCAGATTTCCATTTATTTTGTTCTTTACAAAATTCCCTTAAGGGAAAAAATGTCAATTCCCTGGAAGACTATAAAGGCACCTGGAACAGTTCTTTGCTCAAAAAAATAAAAAGTTTTGGGAAGATGGAATTATGAAGTTGCGTGGAAAATGGCTGAAAGTAGTGGAACAAAAGAGTGAATATACTGTTCAATAACATTCTTTGTGAAAATGAAAAATGTGTCTTTTATTTTTACTTAAAAACCAAAGGCACTTTTTGACCAACCCAATATCAACCCAGTATTATCCCAAAACTGATGTGGGACTGACCTCTGCAGGGGTAGCAGGACTTCAGCAAAGTCAGTTTGTGGAAGGGTGCCAGTGTAAAACATCTACCACTAAGTGATGAACAAATGTAAGAGGCCAGGTGGCAGAAAGCCTCACAGCCGAGAGGTGACCATGTCTCTGCTCAATCTGTCCATGAGCATCTACCCCAATGGGGACCCAAGTTCTCGCTTTGGAGACAGAAGCCCAGTCAGTCCCCTGCAGGCTAGAACAACGTGGCAGGATTGGGGGCAGGAGTAGAGAGGTAGAGAGAAAAGGGGAAGTTGCTTACGTAAAGCTCAGTATGGTGGGCAGAGCATGGCAGAAGAAGCCCAGAAGATCAGCATGAAAGATGATGGGGTCACGGTCCAGATCTTGTTCAAGAGAGAGAGAAGATCTGGCAAGGGTTAGGAAAAGTGACAATTTCTTGGTCAAGCAAATTGAAGTTCAGGGTAGGGCCACGAAAATTTACCAGTTCTAAACCTTACTTGTCACTTGTGTTGAAAGCCACTGCTGGGGTCAGGGGTAACTCAAAAGTCACCCCAACACTTTAGATTTAGAGACAGTGTCAGTGAAACTTATTCTAGCCTCCAACAAATACTGGGCCAGAATGTTCAAATGTTCCCAGTGCTGGTTGGATTAAGATTTGGAACGGGACAGAGGGCAAATCCTGCCATGGAAAGTGGACGGGAAGGGGGGAAGACAGGCACTCATGTTCTCCTATATTTTTATGTGAACCCCAGAAATCCCCTGGAAAAGCAGTCCCCAACTTTTTTGGCACCAAGGACCAGTTTCGTGGAAGACAATTTTTCCATGGGAGGGTGGGGTGTGTGGATGGTTCAGGTGGTAATGCGAGTGATGGGGAGCAATGGGGAGCGATGGGGAGGGATGAGGAGCAATGAGGGAGTGAGGGGGAGCGAGGGGGAGGGATGGGGAGGGATGGGGAGGGATGGGGAGCAGGGCGAGCGATGGGGAGCAGCAAATGAAACTTTGGTCGCTCGCTCACCGCTCACCTCTTGCTGTGCGGCCCGGTTCCTAACAGGCCACAGACTGGTACTGGTCCACGGCCTGGGGATTGGGAACCCCTGCCCTAGAAGAACATCTTTGCCACTAAGATAATAGTGAGATAGAGAAAGCTGAATTAACACAGGGTCTTTCATATTGTTGAATGCTTAACCATATTAAAATAGTTAAGCCATAATACTTTGTAATACTTTTGTAATACTTTGAGGTATTCAGTTTCTTGCCGTAACTGGATCTCCGAGGAAAGCTCATTTTAATATCTTTCTTGCAAGTAATGGTAACTAATGATACAGGTTAAACTGTCTCTCGTAGGAGTGTGGCCACTTATTCTGGGTCTGAATTTCAGAAAGCACATTGGAAACTTCTGCTCTTCAAATTGGCCTTTGGAATGCTCATGCATCCAGATTTCATCAAGGAACCCCTCAGGACTCCCTATTGATAAAAGATACTATAATCACAACAAAGGTTTCCTACCCACCGCCAACCCCCAGATTTAAACAACCAATTAAATCTTAACTTTCATGTAATTACCTCTCTCTCTATCAAGAGTGAAAGACTGGATACCCAATACTTACATGTCATGTAGATGGCCATCTCCTAGAGAATGTTGTTTTTTTTTACCTTCTGTCTTGATTGGTTTTCTAAAAGTATCTCTTCTGAAAGATGTGGTCTTGGAGCCCGAGCTGCTGCCGCTGCTGCCGCTCCCAGCATCCGGCCTGGGTGTGGGAGGCAGCGGGACGGAGGGGCGCACGGGAAGACGAGGGGCGCACGCTGCGATCAGCACCGGAGACCGGACGCTCGGCCGCGAGGATTCCTGAACTCTGCTCTGAAGGGCTGTTGAGAAGCCTGTGAATGCGGCACACTGTGAGAAAGGGAAGCTAGGCTGCACACAAAGGAAAAACAAGAAGTCCACAGGAATAAAAGAGAACATGAAGACTTAGAAATCTCACCAGTTCTGAATAGTATTGGCCCTGGAGGTGGAGTAGACTACAGAAAACTCCAGTTTGGTTAAGGAATAAACCTCCGTGTGGCTGACAGGGTCTTGGTGCTCCGGTTGGGTGTCAGGCCTGTGCCTCTGAAGTGGGACAGCCGAGTTCAGGACACTGGTCCACCAGAGACCTCCCAGCTCCACAAAATATCAAACAGCAAAAGCTCTCCCAGAGATCTCCATCTCAACGCTAAGACCCAGCTCCACTCAATGACCAGCAAGCTACAGTGCTGGACACCCTATGCCAAACAACTAGCAAGACAGGAACACAACCCCACCCATTAGCAGAGAGGCTGCCTAAAATCATAATAAGGTCACAGACACTACAAAACACACCAATGGATGTGGTCCTGCCCACCAGAAAGACAAGATACAGCCTCATCCACCAGACCACAGGCACCAGTCTGCTCCACCAAGAAGCCCACACAACCCACTGAACCAACCTTACCCACTGAGAGCAGACACCAAAAACCTCAGAAACTATGAACCTGCAGCCTGCGAAAAGGAAACCCCAAACACAGTAAGTTAAGCAAAATGAGAAGACAGAGAAACACACAATAGATGAAGGAGCAAGGCAAAAGCCCACCAGACCAAACAAATGAGGAGGAAATAGGCAGTCTACCTGAAAGAGAATTCAGAGTAATGATAGTAAAGATGATCCAAAATCTTAGAAATAGAATAGACAAAATGCAAGAAACATTTAACAAGGACCTCAAAGAACTAAAGAGCAAACAAACAATGATGAAAATCACAATAAATGAAATTAAAAATTCTCTAGAAGGGATCAACAGCAGAATAACTCTTCCAAAATATAGCAGAGGGAGGAACACTCCCTAACTCATTCTATGAGGCCACCATCACCCTGATACCAAAACCAGACAAAGATGTCACAAAGAAAGGAAACTACAGGCCAATATCACTAATGAACATAGATGCAAAAATCCTCAGCAAAATACTAGCAAACAGAATCCAACAGCACATTAAAAGGATCATACACCATGATCAAGTGGGGTTTATCCCAGGAATGCAAGTGTTTTCAGTATATGCAAATCAATCAGTGTGGTAAACCATATTAACAAATTGAAGGAGAAAAACCATATGATCATCTCAATAGATGCAGAGAAAGCTTTTGACAAAATTCAACACCCATTTATGATAAAAGCCCTCCAGAAAGTAGGCAAAGAGGGAACTTACTTCAACATAAAAAAGGCCATATATGGCAAACCCACAGCCAACATCGTTCTCAATGGTGAAAAACTGAAACCATTTCCTCTAAGATCAGGAACAAGGCAAGGTTGTCCAGTCTCACCACTATTATTCAACATAGTTTTGGAAGTTTTAGCCACAGCAATCAGAGAAGAAAAAGAAATAAAAGGAATCCAAATCAGAAAAGAAGAAGTAAAGCTGTCAATGTTTGCAGGTGACATGATATTATACATAGAGAATCCTAAAGATGCTATCAGAAAACTACTAGAGCTAATCAATGAATTTGGTAAAGTAGCAGGATGCAAAATTAATGCACAGAAATCTCTTGCATTCCTATACACTAATGATGAAAAATCTGAAAGAGAAGTTAAGGAAACACTCCTATTTACCACTGCAACAAAAAGAATAAAATACCTAGGAATAAACCTACCTAAGGAGACAAAAGACTTGTATGCAGAAAACTATAAGACTCTGATGAAAGAAATTAAAGATGATACAAACAGATGGAGAGATATACCATGTTCTTGGATTGGAAGAATCAACAATGCGAAAATGGCTATACTACCCAAAGCAATCTACAGTTTCAATGCAATCCCTATCAAACTACCAATGGCATTTTTCACAGAACTAGAACAAAAAATTTCACAATTTTTATGGAAACACAAAAGACCCCGAATAGCCAAAGCAAACTTGAGAAAGAAAAATGCAGCTGGAGGAATAGGCTCCTGGCCTTCAGACTATACTACAAAGCTACAGTAATCAAGAGAGTATGGTACTGGCACAAAAACAGAAATATAGATCAATGGAACAGGATAGAAAGCCCAGAGATAAACCCACACACATATGGTCACCTTATCTTTGATAAAGGAGGCAAGAATATACAGTGGAGAAAAGACAACCTCTTCAATAAGTGGTGCTGGACAGCTACATGAAAAAGAATGAAAAAGAATGAAATTAGAACACTCCCTAACACCATACAGAAAAATAAACTCAAAATGGATTAAAAACCTAAATGTAAGGCCAGACACTATCAAACTCTTAGAGGAAAACATAGGCAGAACACTCTATGACATAAATCACAGCAAGGTCCTTTTTGACCCATCTCCTAGAGAAACGGTAATAAAAACAAAAATAAACAAATGAGACCTAATGAAACTTTAAAGCTTTAGAGCAAAGGAAAACATAAACAAGACAAAAAGAGAACCCTCATAATGGGAGAAAATATTTGCAAATGAAGCAACTGGCAAAGGATTAATCTCCAAAATTTACAAGCAGCTCATGCAGCTCAATATCAAATATCAAACAACCCAATCCAAAAATAGGCAGAACACCTAAATAGACATTCTCCAAAGAAAATATACAGATTGCCAACAAACACATGAAAGAATGCTCAGCGTCACTAGTCATTAGAGAAATGCAAATCAAAACTACACTGAGGTATCACTTCACACCAGTCAGATTGGCCATCATCAAAAAATCTACAAACAATAAATGCTGGAGAGGGTGTGGAGAAAAGGGAATCCTCTTGCACGGCTGGTGGGACAGCAAATTGATACAGCCACTATGGAGAATAGTATGGAGGTTCCTTAAAAAACTAAAAATAGAACTACCATACGACTCAGCAATCCCACTACTGGGCATATACCCTGAGAGAACCATAGTTCAAAAAGAGTCATGTACCACAATGTTCATTGCAGCTCTACTTACAATAGCTAGGACATGGAAGCAACCTAAGTGTCCATCGACAGATGAATGGATAAAGAAGATGTGGCACATATATACAATGGAATACTACTCAGCCATAAAAAGAAACGAAATTGAGTTATTTGTAGTGAGGTGGATGGACCTAGAGTCCGTCATACAGAGTGAAGTCAGAAAGAGAAAAACAAATACTGTATGCTAATACATATATATGGAATGTAAAAAAAAAAAGGCTCTGAAGAACGTAGGGGCAAGACAGAAATAAAGATGCAGACATAGAGAATGGACTTGAGGACACAGGGAGGGGGAAGGGTAAGCTGGGATGAAGTGAGAGTGGCATGGACATATATACACTACCAAGGGTAAAACAGATAGCTAGTGGGAAGCAGCCGTATAGCACACGGAGATCAGCTCGGTGCTTTGTGACCACCTAGAGGGGTGGGATAGGGAGGGTGGGAGGGAGATGCAAGAGGGAGGAGATATGGGGATATGTGTATATATATATATATCTGATTCACTTGATTATAAAGCAGAAACTAACACACAATTGTGAAGCAATTATACCCTAATAAAGATGTTTAAAAAAATAATAAATAAAATGCAAAAACCAAAACAAAACAAAAAAAGATGGGGTCTTGCATTCAAATACAGGGCCTGGTAACTATGACTAGTTGACCTACCCATGATCATTTTCCTCATCCCCTCTGGGCTAGATATTCTCTGTTTTCCCTCCAGATCCACACTTCACTCTTCTCCACCCTGCTCTGTGCCCCAGGACTCTGACATCTGTGGACCACATCAACGGCCTTACTTTCTTTCTGGCTTCCAGATGGGTTTGGCCACTGGGAAGCATTGGCAGGAGATGAGAGGGTGAGAGGAGAGGGACGTTTGGGGTTTACTGCCCTGGCTTCTGCAGTGTGGAGCTCTGGTTGCCAGTGGCTGCCTTCCTGCCGGGAAGACCACAGCTCCTGACAGGCAATTCTTCTATAGTCAGTTCTTCTTGGTTCTACTCACAGCTCTGGCCTGTTGCTCCTTCATCTCTAAGGGGTGGGAACACTCCTGGTCATTGCTAACCCCAGGGTGTTTCCTGTTTGGCTTCCCTTGACCTTGCCCACACCTTTGAAAATGGTCCCTTCGTTAGACTCTTGTTAATCACATTCTGAGCATACCATCTGTTTCCTGGCAGGCCCCTGAACGATACTGCCTCTTCTGTGTATTTATTTCATGGTTCCCCAACACAGGGAACACAGGACATGCTGAAGAATCAACATCACGAAAAGGAGATGCAACTCCTTCCTGGGTCTCCTCAAAGGCTTGCGAGGCAGTCAGTTACAATTGAGGGTTAAAGTGGAACCCATGGATTATCTGTGGGTTTCAATTATCCTTGTTACCCTCATTCTATCTTGCACAGAGAATTGGGAATTGGCTATGTCAAGACTAAGTTGACACACATCACAGAGGCTATACAGCAGTCTATCTGCTCATTAAGAGCTTTTCACTGAGTATGTCCCACTGATCTTCCACTTCTCGCAATGCTTTTGATGTGGGTTTAATTCTCAGTTCTGACAGAGAGAAAGAGTCTCACATCTGCAGTCCCCAATGTAATCTTCACACGACTGTCAAAAACGCAACTATTTGTCCCCAGGCTTAAAGTGACAGCTCTAAGAAAGGTCAAGAATTCTCCCTAGGAATATCTACAACATTCAAGCATATACAGTACTTAAGATCTTCATTTTATCTGGCGCATTCCTTCAATCTCATGTTCATTTGGATATCGTATTTCCATAGGCTCAACCTGGGCTGAGCATATTTTGAAAACACAGTTCTTATTTCCTTTCTAAAGCCACACGTCTACCTGCTGTGCTATGGAAACACTGATACGCCAGATTTAGGCCCAAGAAATGGATTTACCTTAATGAAAGGCGCTTTTTTTCCAGTGATTTTCACATGTAACTCTTGGAATGATTTTTTCTTTCCATCCTCGATA
Source organism: Stenella coeruleoalba (assembly GCF_951394435.1). Taxonomy (NCBI): domain Eukaryota; kingdom Metazoa; phylum Chordata; class Mammalia; order Artiodactyla; family Delphinidae; genus Stenella; species Stenella coeruleoalba. Next base: position 31,542,724 of record NC_137163.1, read on the forward strand.
GTTTACGATTTGATGTAAAGAGCAAAATGAAGAAATAAAATCTTTTAACAAGCAATAAATTGCAAGTCTTTTCTCATTAATTACCAAGCAAAGAAAATGTTTCTCCATAAGCAGCATAGTTTTTTAAACTATTGGTCAACATATTATGTAAATAATGTCTTTCATGCTACATCTTATCAGTGATAATATTTCAATCTTCAGTTGCTTTAACTGGAGTCTCCTTGAAATTCAGAATCTCTCTAGAAATGACACTTGTAGATAGCATTACCATCACCAATTAATTTTCCCTAACACCACTTCCGTGAGATGAGTAACTACTTTTCCTGATTTAGGGAAGGTTGGTAACTTGGCCAAATTGTGTTTTGAGGTTTCACTAGAAGCTCTGTAATTATTATTGTTATTCTTATGTTCAATTCATAATTCATCCTCTCGTTCTCTTTTAAACTGCTAATTCTAAACTTGAGATTAAGGCAAATTGTGTCATTTGTTTGGCCCTAAAATGAGCTGGAATTTCATAGGACCAGCTTCTTCAAGTGTGAGCTTTTGGAGTTGCCAAACATGGCTCACTTCCTAGTTAGGCAGCTAATTATGCAACAAGTTGTACAACTAATGGTTTGTTGCTTTACAGTTACACACACACAAACACACACACACCACTGGGTACATATGACTCGTAGCACATTTAGATCTCCATAGTTTGTTGTCTTTGTGTAAAATATACTAACATGTACTAAAGAAATGTTGACAGCTATGACTGTTATTATCCTGACTCTTCCTTAGGAATTCTGTGCACAATTAATTAACTGCTTCCAAGCATGGTGATGCTGTTGAATTACACTGCCCGATGATAAGATTTTCACTCAAATATGTGGAAGGGAAAAGAGTCCCCACCATTTCTTCTTTCTATGAAAGATATACTACTTAAACATTTTGTGACAGAGGTTTGCAAAACACAAGTAGTTACAGCATCATGTAGGGCAGTGACCAAAGAATTGGCTTACAGCCTCAGCTTTGTCAATAAACAGCCTTTTAACCTTGAGCAAATCAATAAAATGTTTTGGAGCTTAGTTTCCTCCCCTGTTAAAAGAGGTTGGACTTAAATGGCTTCTGAGTTCACATTATGATTAATTAAATCTTATTATTATTTCAACATTATGATTCAGCTCTTGGTATCCACTGCATAGCAGTTAAACCCCAGGGCTTCAGGGTCTCTGCCAGAGGGTAAATTCTCACTCTGCCTCTTACTCTCTATGAACTTGGATGAGCTACTTACTTTCCAAGCCCTAAGTTCCCCATGAATAAGAGGGAGAGTCAGTGGCATGTTGGAGCTGGTACACACAGACTCGGGAGAGGATTACGCACAGCCCTTCACAACCTCATCTTCAGTGGCATCACCCTGGTGGCTGGAATCGGCCGTGCTGGGAAAAGTAACATCTCCGAAAAGGCAGTCGGCAAGAGCCGCAGACAGAGGCTCCTGGTCTCCTGGAGGGCCAGCTCTTGGACATTTACCGGCATAGAGCTGGATATAATGAGTATTTATTCAATAATTTTTTTTTTTAGTTTTATAGAAAGTAACCCATGCAAATAATAAATAAACATAACACCACTCTGCGTCCACATTAGGCTTTCCCTCAGTGTTTTTCTTATTTTACTATAGGCTATAGTCTACTTTTAAAGTTGTAGGAAAATGTGATACTATCCTCATACATCTTGCTGATCCTAGAAACAAGTCTAAGGTTCTACTAAAATTTACATGAGTCTACCTTTTGCTCAGTTACTGAGTTCCCAAACAAGAAAAGGAATTCCACATATAATCCTGTATTTACAGCTCCTCTGTTAAGCGCTATTCCCAGTAGACAGTTTTTTTCTCTGTACAATTTGAACAGGGATTTCTCCTCTTTGATTCTAGAATCTGCAGAAAACTGGTAGCAGCTCATTGATATGTTTTTTTCTAATATGAGAAAAAGTGACAATCATTTTACATTCAACCCCGGTCCTCCTCTAGGGCTCACTGTCTCCGTCCATCTTGTTCTAGCCGGAAACCTAGGAGACGCTTCGATTCCTCCTGCTTTCTCACCCTTCATCCCAATCAATTTCACCTCCAAAATATCTCTCCAGTCTGTTTGCCTCCCCGCTTCTTGCCGGAGTCATGGCGGCTGCTATGAGATCTACTGAAAATTCTCTTCACTGGTCTCCTCCTCTGCCCTCTGTGCTTCCAGAATGCCCATCTGCCCATGTCACTCTTCTGTGTGGAAACTGTCAGGGCCTTCCTGCTGCTTCTGGGATGAAAGTGTGACCTTCCTCTGGCCCACAGGCTCCCACTCAGGCAGAGCCCTGCCAACTCCTCAGCCTTCCACTGAGAGCTGTGCTCCTGCCACACTGGCCTTCTTTCTGTTCCTCGGATGGGCCAAGCTTCCTTTATCTGCAACACTCTTCTTTCCCAAACTGCCTGCCTTTTCACTTTATCCCTCAGACTTCACTCGAGGTCAGCATCATTTCATCAGGAAATCCCTTCTTGGTCTCCAAGGCTCCTTCTTTGCACATACCTATCAAAAGATGTCCCAGTCCTTCAGAGCACATATCTGCTTATAACTTTATATCCATTCCTCTTATTAGTTACTTAACATCTCTCTCTCCCCCACTAGACCATGAGTTCCACAGACTAAATTTATTTAGTTAATCACTATATCTTCAGTGGCAAACACGTCAGCTGCCACATATTCAGTTGAATGAAAAAACGAATTATCATAAACTATGGTACATCCAGACAGTGGAATATTCTTCAGCACTAAAAAGAAATGAGCTATCAAGCCATGAAAAAACATGGAAGAAACTTAAATGCACATTACTAAGCATGAGAGGCTCATCTGAAAAGGTGACATACTGTATGATTCCAACTATATGACATTCTGGAAAACGCAAAACTATGGAGACAGTAACAAGATCAATGGGTTCCAGGGGAGGGAGGGATGAATAGGTTTAACACAGAGAATTTTCAGGCTGTGAAACTAGTTTGTATGATACTATAATGTTAGATATATGTCATTATACGTTTGTCAAAACCCATAGAATGTACAATGCAGTGTAAACTATGGGCTTTGGATGATAATGACGTGTCAGTGTAGGTGCATCAATTGTAATAAATGGACCACTCGGGGGCGGGGGTGGGTGGTGTTGACAATGGAGGAGGCTCTGTGTGTATATGGGGACGAGGGTATATGGGAAATCTGTACTTTCTACTCTATTTTGCTCCCAACCTAAATGGTTCTAAAAAATAAGTCTATTAAAAAGACAAATGAGTGCATGAATGGATGAATGAATGAATGAGTGAATGAATGAATATATCTGAGCCAGGTCTCTCATTGCAGTGTTCCCATGGCACTTAAGGTAAAATCCAAACTTTTCTTCACCATTAAGGGAGCCTCATGTGATCAGGCTCCTGCCAGCATTTTCTTTCTTCTCACTAAACTCCTGTGACCCTCACCTCATTTGTGGTTTTCAACACACCAATCCTGGCTTTACTTGCTCTAAGAAAAGTCTTCCTCTAGATGTCATATGGCTTCCTTCTTCCACCTTTCAGGTCATAAAATTAATTTGTAGATCCTGACCTACGAAATGGAGGCAGACCCTGTGGCCCAGCCCATATCGTAAATCTCAACCTAAGCCAGGCTGCAATTCTGGGAAATGCCTCATTGTCAAGGAGACTAAACATAGGTCACAATACTCCAAGTTAGCTTCAGCTGGCTTACCTCACCCTAGAAAACAGGACCCGCTCTACTTATAAAGAAATCCTCCACCTCTTACCCAGTCGTGCCCTGTTTCCACATTCTCCTAGAAACATTAACTCACTCAAATTGTACATACAGACTATTTCCAATTACACAGAAAACAGCAAAATGTGATGATTTGGAGTGATAATCTCTTGAGTGAGGACTGACAGGGGTCCCGGGTTTCCTGCGAGTTCTCCCAGCGTCGTTTACAATGTGTGAGACACCACATGACCCAAGTGCCGTGCAAGGAGATGCTCTAATAAATGGGGACTTTAAAACCGGAAAGGAAGTACAAGCACGGGTGAACAAAGCCCCCCAAACACACTATAACCACAGCATACAATGTTCTAGATTGACTACTCGTTTCCAGTTAGTTCTTTGCCGAAAGCCCTTGATTACTGCAATTTTCTACAGTGTTAGTGCCCCATTTAGCAGGTTCTCTTTAAAAATGTGTCAAGCTTTTGAACTCCCCATGTTAAACTGTATTTTCTTGTCTTCTGCCACCAACTATTCAATCAAACTTCTTTTGTGACGAGTGGGAGATAAATACCTGCACAGTCAGAAAACTATAGTGTCATGCCTGAGCTTGATCTTAGACTTTATGCTACAAATAAATTGGTATGTTCTTAAATAATTACCAGGCAGTTTGTCTACCACCTCTTCCCGACTGCTGAAATGCCTAACATTTTCTCTAGAGTGACAGCAGAGGCTCCTGGTCCCACCCCATGCCGGTTTGCTGTTTGCAAGACTTTTGTATCCTCAGCACAGAATGGTTAGAATCGAGCTGGGAGATAGGAATTCAAGCTCTAAACAATCCACTTAACTTCCTCGTTCTTTGTCCATAAAATCAGTGTCATCGTGTAGATTTACCTCACAGGGTTTCTAAGAGACTGTATTTATCAATGCTTGTTCATGCATGGGACATCCCAATTTGCATCATATATTAATTTCTTACCTGTTCTTTTGTTCCCCCCTCCATTTGAAGCCTGGGCTGTTTTGACTGTCCATGGCAGTCTTTTTTACAAATTATTTATCCTAGGATCGAAGGTTAATGGTGTACTGCCTGGAATGCTTCAGGAGCTGCTACAATTTTAATCGATATTAAAAGTGGAGATTTCACAAAATAGAGGCAAACCAAAAAAAAAAAAAAAAAGGAATTAATAAACAAAGAGGCAAAGGGGAAAAATCTTTTCCTTCATTTCTAGTTAGAACTGCTATTTTTTACAGCTAACTGAAATATTGCAACATTTGAAAAACATCAAAATAGCTAGAATTCATAAGTCTGAGAAGGGAAAAGGAAAGCACCTTGCAAAAGTGAAGGAAATTCAGCATTTGCAATGTAATTCAAATTGTACTTGTAATTCAGGTCCTGGAATTAACCCACTCAACCAAAGCTTGAAAAGATTCAGATTTACTCAGACTAGCAACAATACAATACTCCCTCACAATCGCCCAACCACCCTGTCTTTTGGTGATACATCCAATACACTCTAAATTATAATTCTCGAACTCAGTTTGTTGTTAAAAAATACATCTGTGCATCATATCAGAGTCTGTCTTGTTGCAATTTAAAGGACAGGGGGAGACTCACAACCCGTTTTAATCAGACTAGGATAACACCTGAGCCCTTTCTATAATCATGCTTTGAAAAATGACTTTTACCACAATTTTTAACGATAGAGAGGTGAATTTGGAATAGAATCCCTGTATTTTCAGCCAATTGACTACAATGAAAAGAGTAACTTTCAAGGCATTGTGGTGTTTGGGGTACGATTCGGACCGTCTGAGCTGCCATTTTACTTTTCCAAGGTTGATTCCACCATGGTTACATCTCCTCAGGGGTGGGAGGGTGACCATGTGGGTGAGATGGATTCATGGCACTGGGTGTTTAGACTGCTTGTCCATTAAAGTTATTTGAAGGTTTTTCATGCAAGCAATTTAGGAAAAGTCAGCCATTTTTACCTTTATCTAGTTTGGCAACAGTTCAAAGCACACAGGAAAAGTTTTTGTTTTTGTTTTTGTTTTGTGCGGTACGCGGGCCTCTCACTGTTGTGGCCTCTCCCGTTGCGGAGCACAGGCTCCGGACGCGCAGGCTCAGCGGCCATGGCTCACGGGCCTAGCCGCTCCGCGGCATGTGGGATCTTCCCGGACCGGGGCACGAACCCGTGACCCCTGCATCGGCAGGCGGACTCTCAACCACTGCGCCACCAGGGAAGCCCAGGAAAAGTTTTTTTTTAAAAAAAGGAAAAAAATTGTCAAGGCTTTTCAAGGGCAGTTCTAATTTCCTCATTTTTTTATCATGGACATTTTCTGACAGCAATAAACAAAATTTAGGTGTATCTTATATGTTTTATAATGAAAAAAACCTTCGTAAAATTTTAGAGCAAGGCTATGAGTGGAACTCATTTCTTTTAGCTCACTAGCACTCAAAAATAGAGAAAATGTTACAATAGTAGTGAAGACAGGCCGGTACTTCCGTACCAGGCCCACCAATCAAGTTAGAAATGCAGAGGCAATACTTTGAACTGCATGTTGCAGCGTTTTTTTGTTTGTTTGTTTTTGTTTTTTTAAAGAAGAACAGCAAAGCAGCATTTTCATGATATTCTAAAAGACATATTTGATAGTGTAAAATACCTTCACCTTATAAATCAGTTCTTTGGTAGAGAAAAAACCCTCTAATTTTGCTTTTTTAATCCTATGCAAAGCAGCATAGTCTCATATTTATTTAGCTTGGTGCTTTCTTTCTATTTAAAACATTTATTAACCAGAGAGACCTCAGCGACATATAAATTTCATTTTCTTTGTCCTGTAGATTAAAATACATCTGTTTCAGCCATCATTCAGGAAAGAAATAATTGTAATAGTTCATTTTATTTAAAAAGATTTATGTCAGCATTCAGTTATGACAAGAGAAGGCAAGTGACTTGTACGTAATGCTAAGAGGCAGCTTTTTTCCCTCCAGAATTTTATCCAAATTGAACAGAACTATGTCCCTAAAATATATGAGGGGAGGAAATAACTTTGCTTCCTGCTATGTTGCTACTGATGGTGATTCTTCCCTACAACAGCAGGTAAAGTGTCTTTGTTAAGCTTTAATCTGTGACGTTCTGGTATTTGCATTATTCCATAATTAAAATAACACAACTCGTTCCAGTGGATTTCTCTCTTGTGTTAAGGAAAAATATTTAAGGATGTATCTTTGAGTCTGGCATTTAATGAAGTTTCTCTGCTTCTAATTATGTGCAGTATAGTTTAAAAGCAAACGATGTTTATGTAAAATACCCAGAATACGCAAATCTCTAGAGACAGACAGTAGATGAGTGGTTCCCTGGGGCTAACGTGGGAGGATTGAGGAATGAAAGAGGGTGGCTGCTAATGGGTAGAGGGTTTCTTCCTGGAGTGATGAAAACATTCTAAAATTGATCATGGTGACGGTTGTACAACTCTATGAATATGCTCAAAACCATTGAATTAGACACACAAATGAATGAATCACTTGGTAAGAATTTATACCTCAGTAAAACTTTTATGTCACAAAAACAAGCAAACAAATGAAAAGGTGAACCCAACTCTATGGCCTGATCCCTGAAAAAATTGTCTGCTGGGTGGGCAGGCAGATGTGTAAACACATAATAAAATGACAACGTCATGAAAAGGAATCCACAAAATACAAAACTCTTTTATTAAAGAGTTCTCTGTCTGAGAGTATCCCTTACAGGAGAGATACTGTTTGAACCAAATCTCGATATCAGGGATGACTAAGGAAGAGCTTTCCTTAATTAAGGAACAGTATATGAAAAGGCAGGAAGGCAAAGAGTCAGGAGAGAGCATCAGGTTTCACGCAAGATGTGAATATTTTAGCTCTAAAAGTCGAGGAGTCAGTAACTGGGAAGAGGTAGGGAGTTTCAGGGAAGCTATGTGAAAAGGAATTGCCTGAATGTTTCCATCTTTGTTTAAAGTTATAAAGGGAAGCAAGGGAAAGAATTAACATCCATAACAGCTGAAGGTTAACAATAAAGGTATCAAATTGTAATTAGGTGTTTATTTTCTTTATTATCTTGTTCTAATTGCATATTCTATACAGGAAAATTAGTAGCCTTGGCCTAAGTTTATGCTTAGTTATTTTAATGAGGAATTCTATTTTTCTTCAAATGGCTTAGTAATAGTTAAGTAGGAAAAGCCTGTCAAATTTTTCTTTCTTTCTCTTGGGAGATTAACCATTCAACCACACCCATGATGAAGTCGGCCACTTGAACCACAAGATCACAAGTGAGATCTCACAGGCCTCTTCACAGCAGCGTATTTTCATAACATGGAAACGTAAACAGCCTACTAAGCATCGCTCCAATAAAACCCAAGCCTGTTACATCGCGGCAAATGCTATCGGAGTTTTTAAAATCAACTTGAAAGGAGAAACACAGTCTGGGGAGAAATGTCTTCCACAGTAGCAAAGCTAAAATGACTACGATAATATTGAACAGAGCTCCCTGTGCTATGCAGTAGATCTTTGTTGGTTAACCATTTTAAATACAGCAGTGTGTACATGTCAATCCCAAACTCTCCAATATTATGTAACAACCTAAATGGGAAAAGAATTTGAGAAAGAATAGATACATGTATAGGTATAACTGAATCACTTTGCTGTACACCTGAAACTAACACAACGTTGTTAATCAACTCTACTCATATAAAATAAAAAGTTAAAAATAAATAAAATGACTATGATAATGTAACAAAAGGATTTTAATACTCAGATTGGAAAAGGTTTATTGCATGTAGATCACTTCAATGTTGGTAGTTACACCTGCCTGACTCACCTCAGTCTCTGGAGAATGAGGCCTAGATACAAGATACCCCTTACTTCAAATCCCTTGTTAGGGTCAGAGTCTTTCTACTTTTGGCCCCTACTTGTGTCCTGTTTCTCAACACTGGGATCAATGAAAAGACACACATGGAACTAGAAGCTCACGTGTTGTCAAAGTCTTCTCACCATCCAGGCCTATGCTGAATGCTTCCCATGCACATGCCCTCTATAGGAAGTTCCACTTCTTGAAAGCAATGAGCCATCCTCACAAGGTCTTGACCATTTGTTACTCATATCAGGCATCTTCTCCATTAATCTTTCAGAAACCCAACTAGGTAAGCAAAATTATTACCAATCCGCGTACATAGGGGAGGAAAGGCGATGGAGCTCGCTCAGGATCGGATACATGGAGATGGATACATGGAGATGGCGGAATCTGGGCCAGTGCCCAGATGTGTCTGAAGCCCACGCCCGAATTCTGAACCATGTCACTGTTCTGCTCATTACCCAGAAAACCCAGGCTTCATGTCGACACAAGCAGAGGGCAACCGGGAGAGGAGGAAGCCCCCAGGGAACTGAGAAGCTAGGAAGAGCCAGACACTCCGAGCTGGGGTGACTTAAGAGGGAAACTAGACAACAAAATGACACTCCCTACTCGGCATCACTCACGCCCTCCTGCAAGGTTTCAGGGCTGGAAAAACTGGGACTTCCTTGCCTGCTGTGGTTGAAGATTCGCAGTACTTCTCCACTGCTGTACCTCCTAGCTCTCAGAACACATTCTTTCCCTTCTTTTACTTTTTTCACTTGATGTCATCATTCCACAAATATTTATTAGGACCCTATTTATTAAGACCCAAATTCTCTTCTAGGCACTAAGGATACAACAGTGAATAAAATAAACATTGACTTGCTGTCATACACCTTACATTGTCATGGCATTAGATCATACACAAACGAACAAAAAAATGTAGATCTCAATCTCTCATCTGCCCCTGGGTCACAAGACTCACTATCTAAAAATGTCATGAGGGAATTCCCTGGCAGTCCAGTGGTTAGGACTCAGTGCTTTCTCTGCCAGGGCCCGGGTTCAATCCCTGATCGGGGAACTAAGATCCTGCAGGCTGTGCAGTGCAGCCAAAAAAGAAAAAAAAAAAAAAAAAAGTCATGAACTCTTGTAAGGTCAGATATCAAAAGGCTTGAGCTTTCATAAAGGACATACACTTCTTTATAATCAAATTATAAAATACATGCTCAGGAATCTTTCTTGACCATGCTATAGCAGAGCTGGGAGCCTAGAACTAACTTTAGCTACTACACGGATCTATTTGTTTTTAAAAGCCAACAGAAGAGCCACTTCTCATGAATTACTAAACCTGGCTATTCCCATTCATGCACACAGACTAATATAGTCACCATCTTTGAGAGAATCAAACAAATTATTAAGGCTTCATCTGTTTTTGATTTTTAAGTCAGTTACTGTATTGATCTCAAATGGAAGACAGTTGATCTACATTTCCCCCCATTATTAGAGCATTTAAATATACCAGTCTTCTAACAATTGAGAGACACTGAACAGACATAACTCAACTTCCAAAAAATTCACTTTTTAAAGTTAAGAGACAATCATCCCAAGCTTAAAACAGATGGTGTCAATATTGTGCTAAGTGATATGTGACCAACTGTGAGGATATTTTGATAAGTAAAGTGTAGACACAGAAAAAGTTTGTATAAACTGTTTTTCATACAAAATTGAGAAGTCTATTTATTACAGAACAGACATGATTTATATTCTTTCCTATGTAATAGTCATAAAAAGAACACTGTTTTAGAAATACATAGACAAAGGAATCTGATGATCTTCTATCCAATCGTATCTATTTTCAGGAAGGATTAAAGACAATTGGAATCCACTTGCTTAAAAACCAGGTTTGCTAAAATTTGGAGTATGAGGTTCAGAAAATTTTCCATGGTTACCCTCTCTTGCCCTCCCCCACCTCACTTTCACTTAAAGGTAAGTTTTAGTGGAAAACTGCAACAAGAAAAGATGCCACAAATTCATTTTTCTTACATAGCACGATTGATATTTCAAAAAATAAGAGCATATTTTTGAATGAACAGGGACTTACTCAAGGAGCCAGACTTAATATAATAAAAGAGCAAATCCAGTGAAATGAGGTTATTAACTTATTAACAGTTTAGTAAAAGATTAAAGAGTTGCTTTTGAAATTTTACAAATCAATTACTTCAGTTAAATTTTAAACCAGGTCTTATAGTCAAAATCAAAGATTTTTTTTTTTAAAGGAGATCAAAATCCAACTGTTCATGTTTGGAACCAATTAAGTTCCATTTCGAAGGCACAAGAGATATTCTTGCTTTTTTTTTTCAAGGTGCTTCATTAAATGTTACGTTAGGCAGCTTTTCCTATTTTCAATGTTACATTTGCTAAAAGCCGTTATGAGAAGACATTTTGTGATAAGAAGACATATATCTCAATTGAAGGGTCATTTTATTGAACAGATCAGAGAAAAGACAAAACATCTAGACCACAGTTTTGTGCTTTTGTTTCTAAAAATGTTCATATTTCTGAACTAAATTCTTGGGGGATTTTAGTTAGATGATGACACAATTCTGACCAAATAGGCTGAAATATCCACAACTACCCTCACTCACAGACATTTTGTTTGGAAGCAAAATAAAGTGAAATCTTACTCCACTGAGCATTCCACTGCGGTTAGCCAGTATTTTTAACAATAGTTAACAATTTATTGAACTACTTTTCTATGTCAGGCACTGTGATACACACCTAGAATTTCCTCATTTAATCTCCCATTTTTATACTCATTTTTCAGGGGAAACACCCTCTGGGAGTTAGAGGATCACCCCAAGTTCACATTCACCGGGACACGGCAGGGCCCAGATACAAACCAAGTCCCTGATTCCAGGAGCTGCACTGTTAACCATTGCCATGTGAGCCAATGAAAATCACTAATTGTCTTTATTATTGCCTCTTTGTTAAAATAGATCAAGTAGGAGCCATCTGTTTATCAAAAAAACTTACCACAGACATTCTTATAATTTAGGAAGGATAGTTAAAATTTATGACTGTTCCCACCAAAGCAATTGATGAAAGCCAAGGCTGAAATGCAGAATTTGCATCTTAAAACATCATTTAAAAAAAAGATGAAAAAGAACAAAGGCTATTAATTTTTAAAGTGGGGGTAATTTTTAAACACCACAATGATAGCACTTAACCTCTCTTTTTCCTAGCTTTGGGCTAACACAATGTATTGTGGTGATCTTTGGAGTTTGGGCTTCAGAAATTTCCGCGGACACATTAGCTTAGATGGTTTCATTACCCACCCTGATTATTAAGTAGCATTCAATTACTGAGTGTTGTAATGCCAAAGAGCATAAAAGAGAGACAAAATCTCGGTAAGATCTAAGGGTGAAATGGCATTTTTATATTGCTATAAAGATTACTTAGCTCTAGTGCAGTACTAATGATCATTTCTGTGACTAAAAACATCCCCTTATGATTAATTATGTAAACTCTCATCATTTCAAACCCAATAAAGACTTTAAAACATTTTTCATGCATCTTGTATCCCAGCATATTTTTTTTTCCCATTTACCCACATAAGAATCAACTCTAAGGATTAAAGTAACTACTTTCCATTACATTAAAATGGTGTATCACTTGGGAGTATTCAGGTATATATGTACAATTCAGGTAAATATATGCAGGGAGTGTTTTAATATGGGGGAGGATCTTTTGTATTCTTCATAAAGGACGATTTATGTCCCTGGTTCCTGTAAAGGGCATAGTTTTCTCATATTGGAAGGAATCTCTCAGTAGTCAAGCTCTTCAAACTGGATATATTTGAAAATTAGAATATACAACAAAAATCACTTTCGAGTGTTAATGATAGTTTTGTTTGTGTCATCAATAAAATTGGTGATGGGGAGGCTGCTGTTCAACATTAAGGGATTGTTTATAATAGAATGCAAAGCAGCTGTTAAATGTGAGGTTACATATAAATGTTTACTAATATAAAAAGATATGATACGGCATTCTGTGAAAATAAAAGCCAGAAAAGTATGTACAAAAGGACTCTTATTTTTGTAAAAATTTTACGTGCATATATACCCATAGACCTTTGATTGAAAGATATACAGAAAGGCATTAACAGAGTTTATGTCAAGGTGGCAAGATTACAAATAATTTAAAATTTTTTTCTCTTAAACTACCTGCATTTACTAGAATTTTTCTCTCTAATGAACATGGGTTTGCTTTTAAGATAAAGAACTGTAAGGAAAAACACACAAGCAAACCAAAATATCCTCTCTTGATGAGATGATCATTCAGAGTCTGAAATAGAGACATTTCTTGAATAAGGCCCCATACTTATGAAAACTGGTTCAGAGTTACATCCACAGGACAAAGCGCCTTCTTAGCCACCACCAGGCCCTGGAACCTATCTCTCAGGCCTGATAGGGAGATAGAAGACAAGCGCCAACGGTGAGCTCACTGCCTCGGGCCTATGGGCTCTTGTTTCCCTGGCTGCCCTGTGGGTTGGAACTGTGGCAGGAACAGGTAAGGGCAGTTAGAAGTGAAGTCCATACCATTGCTTATTATGCAGCTTTGAAGAAGCTGAAAAGGAGAACATGACATAGGAAAGCAGAGACCGGCCTCTGCCTGAGCCTTTAAATCATGCAGGTTCAGACGGTTTGAAGGCGGGGCTGATGGCACTGCAGGGCCTTCAGCCTGGGTCACCACCAGCATGGTGCCTCACGGTTCACAGTTTTCTTCTTTTCCTCCTTCCTTCCCCTCTAACTGCCCCCCTCTGGAAGTACAAGAGTCCCTATCTACGTGGAACAGGAATTTAGTTTTCGGAAACTGGGCACCTTCTGAACAGAGACTGGCTATAATCCCAAACTGCATGTTTTATTATGTGGGCTTTATTTGTGTTTCTTATGAAATGAGCTGAGACACTCAAACTCATTTCAGATAGCAGCCAAAGCTAAATGGCCACATCGTCCCTGGGTAGAATGTCAACATGTCACAGGCAAAACTGTCCAGCCCCTGAGTTTTCTCAAAAACTTATTCACAAAGACAAGCTGCTTCAGTCGTTTTCTTCTTCGGCAAACTGAGGATTTTATTCCTGAATGGCATGACTGCCTTGACAACTAAAAGAGAAAGCAAAGGCTTTTACCTGATACTTCTAGATTTCTCTATAATGTCAAATTGTGATTAAACATAAAAATCACTTTGGAATTTCATTCAGAATAAAAAAGGACACAAAGCTTAGCTTTCACTGCTAGAGTTTTGTAAATAAAGAGGTTGAAATGGCTTATTCTATGGAAATAAAGCAGCTGGGTTCACTTGTTGGTGGCCACGGAGCCATTTCTAGTGAGGATTTCCTCTTTTAATCAGTTCTAAGGTATAATGACAGTCTCTACAACCAGCCACACCCTCTGGGGGCCATGTGAATAAACACTGGTAGCTTCTGCCAGAAATAAACACCAGATTAACAGCACGCAGCCTACACATCAGGGGCGCTTCCACCTCGCTGGGACCCCAGATGAGAAATTAATTAAGCTAATACATTTAAAACAAAATCCATTTTACTTGAAATTACCATCCCCAAAAAGTTCAGCAAAAAAAACGTGAAATGCCAAAATTGTAAAGTTACATTCTGTGGATATTCAGACCCTTGGTAAAGCAGATTCACATAAAGAAAACCTGACGTAAAGCCAGCAAGCCATGATCGACTCAAGATCTCCATCTAGTGACGTTATGCAGAATAGCAGGTTGTTTGTCTGCATTTCTGGGTAGGCCAGTTAAGTCAAACTAATTAGGCGTTTACTTGGTTCCCTGTTGGGAGGTGAGATGCCTCCTCTTATTACACCTTTGTAAAAAGTATCCCCTCCTCGGGAACAATTTACCCCTTTTACACAATTATAGTGACTCACCTCTGGGCCTGGTTCATCTGTTCTCAGCAGGGTCTATTTCCCTGGATTCACCATTTATTTCCTAACTCTTATAGCACTTGATCAAAGAGGTTGGAGACCCTTGACATGAGTTTAAGTCATGTGAGTGAAATTGTACAGCTGCACGTGACCGCACATATGGCGGTCAGACAACATGTACGTCACGTCAGGAATTGTTTTGATGACACTGTCTGCCGTGATTAAGTAGAGAGGCATAGACCAGACAGTAAAATAAGTGACTACAGTGAAGTGAACCAAATGATTTCTCCCACCAGACCCAACATGTGCATACTACATGCGTCCATTATATGAGGTTTAAGAACAGACAAGACCAACTGATCGTGACAGAGGTTAAAATAACTGTCCTCTGCGGGTGGGGATAGGGGGGAAAATTGATTAGAAAGGGGCCTGAGAAGGTGTTCTGAGGTGCCAGAATGTTCTATATCTCAATCTGGATGGGGATTACATAGGTTTGAACACAAGAACAACACCAAACTCTATATTTATGGTCAATGTACTTAATGCATGTTATCCCTTTCCTGTATGCATGGTGTATCTCAGTAATAAGTTTTTTAAATAAAGCACCATAATTGTTGTCTTACCCCCAATCCTGAGAGATAACAGCCTCGGGATAATATTTTTGTAGTCTAGTAAAAGCCAAGTCCCACACAGATTTCTTATGGATACTCAGGAAATTAGATAAGAAGTCGAATGTCTGTCAAACCTAGACGTCATTGAGTAAAGGACTGGGGGTCTTGTCATTTCTTTAATTTCATTGAAAATGTTAGGGCCACCCCTTAGGCCAGATTGTAAGCACAGGAAAACAAGGTTGTAAACACACAGATTGTAAGCACGTGTGAAAACAAAGCATTGCTTTCGTGGGTGCAGGGCCCGTTTTCTGTGGGGAGCTATGTGTATGTCTTCTGACAGTCACTGGCTGGGGCAGAGGGCAGAAACAAAGGCAAGTGGAAAACTGAACAGGTTCTTAGTTTGTAAAACGGCCACCACGAACACACCCCACTGGCCCACTTCAGAACGTGTGCTTTTCTCATTTGTAAGATAGGGAACGTTAGAGCTGGAAGGAAACTTTGCCATCTCCTTGCTCATTCCCATGTTTCAAGAGGAAGTCCAGAGAGCTTGCATTCAGGCAAAGCCACGGGATTGGTTCATGACAGAGCTACACCTCCTCTGCCCAGTCTCTCTGACCGCTCGTCTTGCACATTCCCAGGGCCCCAAACGCTCCCTAAAGCCCTGTGAGGAGAACACAGTGCAAGGCCTTCAAAAATCTTTACAACTGCTTTCAGAGATAGTACCTGCAAAATTCCTCCATCACTTTTCTTCAAAATGTTTTTCTTCTTGTCTTACTTCATTCCTTTGTTCCTTCCTTCATTTTATCCTTTATTTCTGCTTATATTTTCATTTTCCGCCTTTTTTTCCCTCTCTTTTTCCATGGTGTCCAATCAGTCCTCCATATTCATGGGTTCTTCATCCCCAGATTCAACTGACCACAGATCAAAAATACTCAGACAAAAAAAAATTCCAGAAAGTTCCAAAAAACAAAACCTGATTTTGCTGCATTCTGGCAACTATCAACATCCATTTACATTGTATTTACAATGATTTACATAGACTTTCTACTGTATTAGGTATTACAAATAATCTAAAGATGACAAAGTATACAGGAGGATATGCATAGGTTATATGCAAATACTATGTGATTTTATATAAGGGATTGAGCGCCCTCAGATTTTGCTCTCTGTGGGGTCCTGAAATGAATCCCACAGGGATACCAAGGGACGACTGAACTTACTTGCATCCAAAGTTTTCATCTCAGTTTGCTTATCAAGAGTCAGGGAGCACGTATAAAATTCAGACCATTGACGTTCAGGTTTTACCCCTGAATCAAGCTCAAGGGTGATGCAGCCCCTGCTTTCTCTCCTACCCAAGAGTAAGAAGTTTGTACCACAAGCAGACCGGGCAGATGTTCAACATTCCATAAGGCCAGCTTCTCAGGCCAGGGCAAAAGCAGCTTTTGTGTTTACTGTTAGGAAGGAGAGGAGAGAAGGGTCCCAGGGCAGAGTGGTTGCTGGACTTTATCATATCACAGAGCTCTGCAGTTCTAATCATCACAAGGTACTTCGCCTTGACCCTATAACGGCTCCAGTGCTTCAATCCCCATGTGAGAAATGCCATCTGACTCCAAGGTGGCCTTCTTCCCCCACCACCTGTCTACACCCAAATCAATCCACGAAGGGTTATGTCTGCCCTCTGGGCTCTCAGAAGTGTCTAAGAATAGAGACCCATCAAAAAATGTCTTAGTGATGCTTGGTTTCTGCCCCGAAATAATTCAGAATCTAGTTGAATTCACAAAGCTGCTGGAAAAACGGCATAAGACAGACTCATCGCCCATGATATCTTTAACAGAAAAGCTTTGTTGAACTTCTACCTTGGACAGAACTTGGGGTTTAACTGCCCCAGGAGTTCAGAGAGGAGAGAAAATACTGCAGGGAGGAGTCGGGGGAGGGAAGAGCTCATCACGGCAGAGAGAGAAGGACCTGGTCCAACACCCCATGGTACTTAAATAAATATAAATATATAATGCATGCTCATTCTTAAAAAGTTTATCACATAATTCTTTAAGTTGAAAAGGAGAAAGTAAAAATCACTTTAGTTGTTTTAATATTACCACTGCCCCCAAAACACTTACCTTTAGTATTTTGGTGTAATGACCTCCAGACTTTTCTCTATGCATATTTTTTATTTATTTTATATTCATTTTTGGCTGTGTTGGGTCTTCGTTTCTGTGCGAGGGCTTTCTCCAGTTGCGGTGAGCGGGGGCCACTCTTCATCGCGGTGCGCGGGCCTCTCACTATCACGGGCTCTCCCGTTGCGGAGCACAGGCTCCAGATGCGCAGGCTCAGCAGTTGTGGCTCACGGGCCTAGTTACTCAGCGGCATGTGGGATCTTCCTGGACCGGGGCACGAACCCATGTCCCCTGCATCAGCAGGAGGACTCTCAACTACTGCGCCACCAGGGAAGCCCCTCAAATGGTTTTTGTTTAAACTGAACTGAACTTTGGTGTTGAGCCCCATTTGAGAGGCAGGAACATAATTGTCAGATCTAAATTGAGTTGGGTGAGGAAGGTATGCAGTGGTACCCTGGTCTGGAGACAGGGCCTCCAGTCGTCCTTCTCCACCTTCACTAGCTAGATGTCTCCCTTCACATCGGGATCTGGTCATCAGTCCACACAGCGCAAAGTTGTGTCCTCCATGTTCCCAGCTGCAAGGCCCCTTGTGTCTGATAGCCCTCTGGACGTCCTGTCCAAGCTGCTCTGCAAGAAACACTTACTTACCCCACACGTTCTGAGCTGCAGGGGCTGCTTTGAGGCCCTTCTCAGCTCAGGGCATTGTTACCCTGCCCCACAGCAAGTGGAAGCACCAGGAACTCCCGTCTGGGGGCCCAGACCATCCCTACTCTCAAACTCCCCAGATGAATCCAGGTTCCATGAGCACACCTCACCCCCAGGACACAGGTTCTTGAAGGTCAGCTTCTTAGGAATCCACCCACCTAAAACCCTACCCCTCTGATCCTCCTGCCTTCTTCCTCACCCAGCCCTGGGAAACTTGATCTACTTTTGGTTTCACAACCTACTTAACATGCAGTTGTCTAAATATCTTGTTCCTTCCCAGGACCAAGCTTTTGAAACAAATCCCAGACAGTGACTTCTGCCATCTGACCCGGGGATGAAAATTGCAGGGCTAACTGCCAGACCTGTAGCTGCCAGGGGGCAGGGCTGGAAAGATTTAATGAGAAATGGGGAAGGGAGTGTTTGCTGTTTCATTGGTGGGAAGAGGGCATCCAGATGTGAGAGACATTACGGACAAGAGATGGGAATGTGCTGGAGTCTGGGTCTGGCTCTGGTAGAGCAGAAGCCTCTGCTGCGATCGAGGGAATAGAAGTTTGGATACATGAGGTGGGACTGGAGTTTGTAGAACTCTGTTAAGTAAACAAAGTGTTGGTGGGCATTCCAGACTATCTCAGTGGAACTTACCGACACCAAAGCTCCACTGAACTTGATCGCAAGGCAGTTATTTTACTATTTAATGAAAATGCAAGAGTGGCGCTCGTGGATACGACGGGGGCCTCGAAATCAGACAGTCCTGGGGCTGAAGCTGGACTCCGCTGCTTACTGTCTGCCACGTTAGGCATCAGCCTAATGGGAATAATAAGACCTCTTTTATCTATTACTACTCGTATGCGTATGAGGGAACAGATATGAAACAAATGGACTCAGAAAATGTACCCTTCTCCCCTTAGTTCCCCTCTCCTCTTCCTTATTTTTAGCCCCAATCCTCAAACTAATTCATAACAAGCCCTATTCCTACCCAGATGAATCTACTGCTAATATTCCTTGGGTTACTAGAAATGCATTCATGAATATGTAGGACGTGTGCACATAGGTTTGTATGCAGGTGGATCACATGTGTTTATATCTTCCACAAGGAACTCTGTTATGTTTTGTAATATTCAGTAGGATTTTAAAGAAATATTGATGAAAACATCTTATAAACTAGCTGGCCTTACAAAGTTTCCACAGGACCCTCTGTTCTCGGAAGATCTCAAGCCTCCTCTCTTCACAACTCTCTCTCCCTCCTTCCTGCCCACCACCCAGGAAGAAGCATAAGGAGGACCACAGCCAAGGCGGCACCGTCAGTCAGCCATCCATGCCAGGGAGCGGGGCTTTAGCTGGGCCCAGCAGGGAGGCAGAAGTCCCGGCTTCTGTGTGAAAAGGCCTCCCTGGCTTGGCTGTTTGGAGAAGACATCTTCCATGGGTCTGGGGAGGTAGCAAAGACCAAAGACAAAGAAGCCTCTCTCTCAGGAGATGCCCCCACCTGGGAAGACCACAGGTCTTTTGCCCCAGAGCAAAACCTCTAAAGGTGGAGTCTCATACGGTTTACGTTTCCTTAAGGCTCTCCTCACCGTGGGAGAGATAAGAGTGCAAACACAAGTTTCGGATCTGGATCTAGGGAGTTCTGTTTCTAGTACAATCCACTTAAGTCTGATTAGGCAAATAATCATCATCATCATAATTAATAATTAATAATAACAGCCACAGCAGCAGCAGCAGCTGTAGTTAATCTGTGAAGCAATAACTCCGTGCCAGGTATTGTGCTAAGTGCTTTACAATAATTTTCTTATTTACTCCTCACCACAGCCTTATGAGGTAAGTGCTGCTATCGTATGTTCCCGACAGATGGGAAAACTGAAGTTCGGTGGATTTACGTAACCTGCCTGAGATTACAAAGGTAGGAAATTACGGAGCTTGGATTCAAATGTAGGCAGTCTTACCTCTAGTACCTTCATGTAGCCCAACTCTACCCAACAGAACCCGGGACCCGGTGTCAAAAGTCCCTCAAATCTCCTCTCCTCAGAGCTCCCTCAAGAACTTACAGGTGTGTTAAAGAGCTGTTGGAGAACTGGGAATCCTTGATCCCAGCAATCTCTCATCCTTTCTCATCCTCTTCCACCTTTGAACACATGACCTTTGAACATCATCCCTCCCACAACTGTGTGGCTTGGCTGGGAGCACAGTGCTACCTTGGAGAAATTTTGAGAGGCTCTCATAAGAAAAGAATGTCAGAACTCTTCTTCTACTTCTTCATCCCCTGAGAAACGCAAACATCCTGATGCATCTTCACCATAGCAGAGACAAGATGGAAGGTATCTTGCAAGGACATTGGTTAGGGCCACATGGCTTCCCCAAAGGGTGACACTCACCATAGACTATCTCCCAGTGTATGAAAAAATGATTATTTGTCTTATGCAGCTCTATGAACTCTGATCTTTCATGAGGAAGCTCAAGGAAACATCAGGAGAGATGTGATTTATCCCCATCCCAGCCCTCCAGGAGTCTCTAAAGTTGGCTGTGTTTTAAAACAGACCCAACCCATTTCTTCTTTACTTCTTTCTACTCTCTCCTCCACAATGACCACTAAGGCTCAGGCCTCTCAAACTTAGAGCATGGAAAGTTGTCAGCAACAATCAAGGCTATAAACTTTCTCATTCTGGTCCAGAGGAAGGGAGACAGTCTCTCACCTCAGTCCTTAAATGTAGGCCCTTCCCTTAAATTCAACTGGGCCATTGTAAGTGTTATGGCTACTTCTGAACCAGAGGAATATCATGGACTGATTGGCTTAGGCCTGGGTTAATGCCCATCCTGGAACCAAAAGTTCTATCAAGGAGGGTGGGATTTTCTGAAAGACTTAGGCCAATTAAGACTCATCCTTGGAAGTGGTCTGGGTCTGTTCTACCAAACCATATGACTTCTATACATGGTAATGATGGTGGAGAGTGCCTATACCCCCCAAAATCTGGGTGCAGTTTAGAGGGAAGGTGTCAGTATTGGGTAGAAGATGGATGAATGCCCACTAAACTATAGAAAGACCTGACAAAATATACACTGAAAGTTGGCAGGAGTTATCACGGTGGTAGGATTAGAAGTAATTGTTTGAACTTTATATAAGCATGTAATTCTTATGGAATTGGTGAAAAAAATATCTACTATTATTTTTTTTATTTTTATTTTTTTGCGGTACGCGGGCCTCTCACTGTTGTGGCCTCTCCCGTTGCGGAGCACAGGCTCCGGACGCACAGGCTCAGCAGTTGTGGCGCGCGGGCTTAGTTGCTCTGCGGCATGTGGGATCTTCCCAGACTGGGGCACGAACCCGTGTTCCCTGCATCGGCAGGCAGACTCTCAACCACTGCGCCACCAGGGAAGCCCAAAAAATATCTACTTTTAAAACAATTTTTCAAAAGTGGAACCAAGTGAAAAAATACCAAAAAGAGGACAATCCTCCAAAATGCCATGCGTGTCACATTCAAATACAGAGGCAGCAGTATCACATTCAAATACAGAGAGGAGAACATATTTCTTAAAGGTTTGCCGATTGGCCACTTGGAGTGAAAACACATTAACCAAGAGGCAAAGAAAGAAAAGCTTAAGGACACACAAAAAGCAAAGTTCATGCGGTATGAGACTGCCAGAGAAATACTGACCCGCAGCCTCACAGATTAGTGAGACGAATAACAGTCCAAGGTGAGAATGGCACGTAATAATAAGGTGAGAGTGACACGTAATAATAAGTTGGCCGACATTCGTTGTAACTGATTACAATGCAGGTGTGCTTATGTCTGATTGCACTTAACACTCACAACAGTGCTTTGAGGTGTTATCATTCCCATCGGAGGCAATGTTGTTGATGTCCTGCCTGTATTCCCTTAGTGCTCACCATTATCACGTGTCAACAGCTTCCTCCTGCAAGCGCCAGCCCTTCTCTGCCTCAGGAGGAGGCTGCAGGTGCACGGGACAGCCGGAGCTGCTGCGGAGATCACAACCCCAGAAGTAGCCCTCAATGATACAGAACAGTACTCAATAAATAAATACTTATCAAGTATCAAAATCTTAGTAAGTAAGTAATTGATAAATCAATCTCTTCCTCGCTCCTTGGGTGGGTTAACTCTGAGGCATGTTCTATACATGTCAGGGTCAGAGGATCCCGCTGGGATCCAGGCTTAATTGCCCACAGTGGTGAGCTGCCCATGGACACAACTGTGCTGGCTTCCTTTCTCTCCTTGTCTCACTTTCCCTGCACCTCTTCTTCCTAGGATCCCAAACACGATGTACACTCACACTTTTGTCTCAGGGTCTGTTTCTGAGGGTATCAACTCAAGACACCCATTTAAAAGATAGAGCAACTGGGGCCTAACAAGTAAGTCACTTGCCCTCATGACAACACTAGTAAGTGAATAAGGACAGATTCCTACCCACAACTGACTCCACTTAATCACTATACACACATTACCCCAAACACAGCAAACGTACCACTGAGGGTACTTGAGAGGCTTTAGGGTGGTGCGTGATGGATTGTTTCATTGTTAATTCAATGTGTATTAGAAAGTAATACAATATTTCATCAAATTTAAGACACTTTCAATTATAACATACACCACTATTTTGTTATGTATTGCTAAGAAAAAAAACACAGCACGACCCAATGTTTTCTTATCAGTTAATATTTCTATTTTATTCTTGCTGAAAGAACTCTTTTGGCCTTCTTTTGTGCACAGCATTTTAAAATAAATTACACGTGGGCATACATACAAAGGAACATACAAACAAATTCAACTGGCTAAAATATTTCTTAAATGTCTTTACTATCAAGTGTGCAATTCTTCTGAATCACTTGAAACTCAAGGTCAACAATGTCCATGGTTTGCCCCATGATATCATCGTGTGTGCCATGGAGAGCATGGCACTGGTGAGGCTGCATTTCTTCAAGGACGCTCCCGCCTTGCCTCTGGGATTTTCATCCATGCCACTGACATCCATTCTTCAAGTTTTATCCAGTACCTTCTTCTTCTCACCAGAAGGTGTCAGGCAATGACAATTACATCCTGACCGCTGACTGGTCAACAGAAAACGCAAGGATGGTCCCTGGCCTCCATTGACAGAGACATCATGACTTCAGATATGTTAACAATGTGGAAAAATGGGGGCCATAGAGCTAATGAAATAAGGTATACAAAAGGCACATCACATCTCTGATACACGGATATTATTACTTAAGATGAGGCTAAAGTAGTATGTAAATTTTAAAATATGAGTTAATTTAAGGGGAAAAATTTAAATTAGAAATTGCACAGGCAATACATTGAAAACTGTGCAGAGAGTCAATATCTGAACTTTGAGAGACTCAGCATTATATCGTGCCCTGGTCCATGAGGAGACCTGCACAGCCACGAGCAGCCGTCTCTATGCCCAGCAATCATTGCAGCCTGTCCACTCTTTGCTCTCGAACACTCATGATACCACCCACTGGGTCTAATTCCAGGAGTTTCTCAACAATTGCACCTACAGCATGAAAGGGGGCTTTAAATTCATATTTGAGGAGTGATTAAAATTGGGGGGTGGGGTAGAAGAGCATACCAAAAGAACAGGATCAGAACAATTTGATAGACCAGTTCAAATTAGGATTAATGCTTGTGGATAAAGAACAATGGTCAGGGCTTCCCTGGTGGCGCAGTGGTTGAGAGTCTGCCTGCCGATGCAGGAGACACGGGTTCGTGCCCTGGTCCGGGAGGATCCCACATGCCGCAGAGCGGCTGGGCCGCTGAGCCTGGGCGTCCGGAGCCTGTGCTCTGCGGCGGGAGAGGCCACAATAGTGAAAGGCCCGCGTACCGCAAAAAAAAAAAAAGAACAATGGCCAACAGCATTTCTATAAAGTCAAGTTTACACCTCTTTTCAGCTGGATGTTTTTTATGTAATTGCAGGCCCTTTTATTGGTGGTAAGAATACATTTCATCACTGAAGCGGAATTGTACACCATACTTGCCCGTGTAGTACATAGCCTTAGTACTTTCACATGACAGATGTTTCCATGGCAGAGGGACTTAAGTAGACTAATAAATAGTTACACTCATTATCGTTAATAATCTAACTCAAACAGAACCCCAATTAAGGGATTTTCTCACCATTGTCACTTCAAGACATTAACTCAACTTCAGAAACTATAACGGACATATGTTCAAACTGAAATCTGAACAGAGCAACCACTAAAATGCATGAATGTTTAACTATACTGTGATGCTTGAAGAAGGTAAGGGCTGTGAAAGCAAATGATCCAATGTGTGAATGTTCCATCTGCCAGATATGTTAAGGTCTACTCCCTAGAGCTAATTAAAGGAAACTAAAGGATGGAAAAGAAAAAGATCAGGTGGCAGGCCTTCTTCAGATTTTAGGTAGGTTGCATGTCGTAAACTTCTTAAGGCTGCTGGGTAAGATGGGAACTTCACATGTCTTCTCAATTGAAAACATTCTAGCTGGTTTACAAAGATTGCCTCTCAGATCCTTCAACTGATGATATGAATCACAATAAGGCCTAAGAGTGATCGACTGTAGGATTTAGAAATAAATTTTTCTTTCTCTCCTTGCCCAAAAAGCAAACTAGCTAAAAGTGGGAATTTTCCTCTATCAGAGGCGGTGTTCTTGCTTTCCCCTCCTCACTGCCTTTTTTGCAGTACTCACATTTTGTCCACTTTTGTCCATCATCAAATATTCAGTGGTTCAAGTGGCATTCAATGAATTAACCAAATGATGAACGACAGGATGAACAAGGAGAATTTATTCTGCTCAGCGCTCCCTTCATTGCACCAAATAAGCATATTCAAATTCAAACCGTAATCACAGAATGTAGTCAGGGGCTTGCAAAGTTGCACCAGTTGCATTTTCACTTAAACTCTTAAAACTTTCACTCGTAAACTTTCATTTTCACTCTTAAACTTTCTTCTTTCTTGGTTTTAAAGGCTTCCTCAAACCTTAAAGGCTCCTAGCACAGTTCTCTACTCAGAACAAGCACTCAGTTAGCACATGTTTATAGAAGGAATGAGTGAGAAAAAAAAAAAAAGAATAAAAATGATTATCATTTCACCAGTCGATAAAATAAATACTTCAAATCAGAGGAATGTCACGGACTCCATCCATTCTGGCAAAACTCCATGAAATTTTACAAATCTGTGCCTTATGTTCTCAAGCTATAAATCTCATCACACTCAACCACATGGCGAAATACAGGAGAATGTCTATCATGGATATTTCTACATCTTCATTTCGACATGCAAATTCACGAGTGAACAGGATCTTAGAAAACTCTCTAGTTCCTACCAGTGAATTTGGCTATGTGGATGCACAAATGCAGCTTTTAAACCTCAGAGGTTTTGGTTGCAGAATTAAGTCCTCTTAACAGAGCTGGAGTTGAGAGGATGATGGCTGTGGCTCAGAGGTGAGAGGGCTCTAAAAACATCCCTGGTCCGGGTTAAGGTTCTTTGCAGAGATCATGACGAGTGTTGCAGACCATTCTGAAATGTTGGGCCCACGTTACTAGACGGGTCTATCCTCTAAGGATCGCTTCCCAATGATGGCATAGAAACTACTCAAATGCCATGATGCTTTTTCCTGGTCCTACCACTGCCCAGCACAGCATACCTGTCTCTGCCTGAAATTTTGCCTAGGAGACCCATTTCTTTGAGTCTCAAACCGCATGTATTCATCCATTTATTCAGCAAATACGTATTAAGTATCTACTGTATTCTAAGGATCATGCTAAGGATACAAAGGCAAATGAGACCCGGTCCCTGCCCACAAGAGATTTAAAACTAGTGAAAATACTGTTAAAACAGAAATACTACTGAAAACAGTTGCATGTTAAACTGCCTTCAATACCACCTTGTTGTGCGTTTTTGTTGTTGTTGTTTTTGCTTTTGTTTTGTCTCTGAGAAAGAGCAAATCGGCCTGTTAGGCCCCCAGAGAATTTTCTCAGGATTCTTTTTGCCTGCAGTTTGAGGTTTGTAACACCAGATGGCACAACTGAGTCTCAGACTGAGTAAGTTCTCCTGAAACATGAAAAAGAAAAGAACATGGCTGAACACGTGTCCTTTTAAATATCACTTATTAATATAAATTGAACAAAATAAAAATATATAATCTTCATATGAAATAATTAAGTATTAAAATAACAGAAAAGGAAATCAACAACTATACCACATGACCTTTAAGTGGACTTTTAATCTCCTGATCACATTTTTTCTTTAATTTTGTTCATTTGGAAACTCCCAGGTCTTTCTTAATTAGGCACCAGTCTTTCCCTCATCCCTTCCTTTGGATTTTTAACACTTGGTCCTAGTTATTCTGTGCTTTTCTGCCTACTTCCATGGACTGTAATGTTGTTTCCGGTTACTACCCTCTCAACCTAATTCTTTTATTAAACTCTGTTTCAAAGTAGGGCTTATATTTTCCATTCCTATTCAAATCCTGACCTTTTCTGAATCTAAAACATAAACTCTTTAATCACTGGTTCTCAGCTGGGGACATTTTTGCCTCCCAGAGGACACTTGGCAATGTCCGCAGACGTTTCTGATGGTCCCTACTGCAGAGGGGAGGGAGGGATGGGAGTGCTGATGGCATAGAGAGGGGAGAGGCCAGGAATGCTGCAAAATACCCAAAAATGCACAGGACAGACCCCACCACAAAGAGTTAACGAGACCCCATTATCAGAAGTTGAGAAACTCTGACTTTGCAGGGCTGCAGGAGGTCCTAAGATCACAGGAGTCCTGTCAAACCTGGGTGTGCTGAGAAAATGCAAGTTTCTTCCCTTTGTGGCAGGGATTTCCACATAATAGTCCAATGAATTGTCATCTGTCAGAAACTTCGCTTTTAAAGATTACTATTAAAATGGGTCTCTTCTTCTTTTAAAAATCATAACATAGTCCAAACATAAGCTCACAAATACCATCTTTATGCAAATCAGAACCTTAGCTGTTTCACACTTTATTAAGAATTAGTTGACAACTAGCCAGGAACAAGATAGGATGCCAGCTGTGTGAAAAGAAGCCTTTAACTGTAGGAAGGTGTTATTCTTAGTGAAATAAGTCAGACAGAGAAAGACAAATACGGTAGGTTTTCACTTAGATGTGGAATCTAAAAAATAAAACAAATGAACAAATACAACCAAACAGAAACAGACTCACAGATACAGAGATCAAACTGGGATTTATTGGAGGGGGGGAAGGTAGGGGAGGGGGAAGTAGGTGAGGGGGTTAAAAGATACAAACTACTAGGTATAAAATAAAGAAGTTACAAGGATGTCATGTACAACACAGGGAATATAGTCAACATTTTATAATAAGTTTCTATGGAGTATATCTTTAAAAATATCAAATTACTCTGTTGTATACCTGAAATTAATATGTTATTGTAAGTCAACTATACTTCAATTCTTTTAAAAAAGAAACCTTTAACTGCAGAGGGGGGAAATAGCGGCATATACATATTTGCTTTAGAGTTTTCCCTTGACAACGTTAAACTTTATCTGAGCCCTGTGTTCCCAGAAAGCGGCTACAGTTAAGAAATCCCCTCCAATGCTATCACGTTCCAAGAAAGGGCAAAGCACAAAGGATCGCCCTGCCCTGGCAGAGATTCCTCAGGACTCAGATAAGGCTCACTCTCTCCTACCTTTTCTCAGCACTCCTTGTTTACTTGCTTTTCTGTAAAACTCCAGGTTTTCTTTCTTTTCTTTGAGGTAGTTCTCACTAGTGAACACTTCCCCTACTGTGAGAGCCTAAATAAAATCATCTCCCAGCTGGTCTTTCACACCCTCCTATCTGTCCCCCTGTTGTTTCACTAATTTTAGGTGGCCAGACCTCAGGGCTGCTCAGAGGAAGACGAATATCTCCAAACCTCCTCCAGGCTAGGGAGACCCCACTGAGAGAAAGAAAGGAGCTGGATTCCACTTCTCCATCAGCCTTTCACGACCCTGCAAAACGTTGCTCTGGCAGACACCAGTCACTGAGGTGTTTGTAATGAGAGACGCACCCAAGTCCAAATGTTGGGCTCTCTCTTCTGTGAAAGGAAAATCAAAATGGAGTCAGCATTGTGAAGAACTCTCTCAAATGGAACCAGGAAGCCATTGAGGAAGTGCGCCTTATGCATGTCTCAGCCTGGATGGAACCTGAATTTTGACCACTTATGGTCTTCACGTGGTCATCCAGAACGTCTGCCCAATGTTCCAGAAACTCAAGACACTTATCGGACCCTTACCCTTAAATAACTCATGACAACCTATCCCTTCAGGACAACTATTTCCTTTCTAGCGTCAGAGTCGGTCATAATTCCTGCCAGACAACTTTAGCAACCTTGTGGCTTCTGCCTTTATAATCCCTTGATTGTTTCTCTTCCCCAGAACTCCCGGGTTTACCCAAACGTGTCTCCTGAATTACAATTCCTAAGACTCCCAACTAAAGCTCTTTGCTCTCGGCAGCCTCAGTACTGATTACTGTTTGACACTTCAACACCACTGCTGCTACCCTGCTGGGTCGGGGGTAGGCGTTAAGAGGTAGGGCAGTTAAGACAGGAACCCTATGGGATAATCTATGGATGAGATGAAATGCCAGGATGGACCAACCTCCTCCAAGAGGTGTGAGGCGTGCAGCGGGCTGGGTGGATGTCAGGGGAGGGGTCGGCTCGCAGAGGCTCATTGGCATTTGCCATCTTCCATGTGTGTTACACACGTCCCTAAACGATGGTCCCAGTTCACTCCCACCCAATCCCAGTGGTCTTTACCCTCTAACGCTCTCCTTCAAGTCTCTTTCCAATCTTCATCCTTCCATAAACAGTAAATCCTACCTGCCCTGGGGCTTTCCCTTTTGATTCTCAAGAATAGAGTTTGGATGCCAAAAGAACTGAAAGCTAACCTTTCTATCTTTACATTCTTACATTGAAATCCCAATTTCCCCCTTAAAATCCCAATTCCTCCTCGTCTTCCTTAGACACCCTAGGAAAAGGATCAGAAAGTGTGGGCAGGAAAATGAGAAAATCACAAAGATTAATACTAAGTGAAACCGTGATACTAATTCTTTCAGAGCTCAGTGACCATTCATCATTTGCCTGATAAGTACTGGTAACCGGGAGGATATAAGGTACAAACGAGAAGGATGAGGGAGAGATGATTCCAAAGTTTTGAGCCGTAGAGGCTGTGAGGATGGAAGGTGATGACGCTGGCAGAAGTGGGCACGTCGGGAGGTGAGGTGGCTCTGGGAAAGATGAAAACCAGGCCTTGTTAGCTTGAGGCAATAGGAAGACATGTGTGTAAGTGGAAAGTCTTCTGCACTGTGGGATACAGAGTTAGAGCTCAGGCAGCGGTTAGGGCCGCAGGTATTATCTATGAAGGCTCTTGTTTAGCATCACGCATCAGTAGCAGTCGCCCAGAGATAATTAGTAAAGAGGGAGACATAACTGTTACAAATCAAAAACCACCCACATTTAAGAGGCAAGATTTAAGAAGAAAACTCAGCCACAGTGACAGCAGAAACTACAAGAAAATGAAAGAAGGTGCATTTTCACAGAAGTCCAATAAAAATTTTTTTTGTCAAGTTGGAGGAAACAGTCCCCAATGTCCAAATGCTGCAGAGAGGTCAAGAAGGATGAGTCTGAGGAAAAGCAATTGAATTTGGTCTTCAGAAAATCACCAGGGACCTCAGAGAATAGCTGGCATGGGGGACGTAGGGTGTTAATCAAACCTCTGGCCCTGCTCACCCTTACGAGCCTGGGAAGTCATCCAGGTAGTTTGGGAAGTTTCTGAGGCCATCATTATTTACAGGAGTCACCGTTAAACAACCTAAGAACAACTTTCCAAATAAAGATTTATATTCACCATTTGAATTTGAAGAGAAGTAAGTGTAATGATGGGAAAAGCACTGGATTTGAATTCCAAGTCCTTGGGTCAGTGGATGTTCTGGTTCGGCCACCTACCAACAGTGAGAACTGGGCCAAGGCAGTCTCTTTGGTCCTTTATTTCTTCTTCCATGGGAAGAATGGGGTTATTGAAGAATCAGTACTCAATAAGGTTGTTTTGTTTTGGTTTAGTTTTTACTATAGCACAGTATATATGTATAAGGTATTTAATATATAGTTGTCACAGAGAATTGAGTCAAGCTAGTCTAGAAACAGGAAAACTGAAGACTTTAGTGTAAAATTCTGCAGTGAATGACAAAATTCCAAGTCTCCTAAGCTTGGAATAAATTAAATTAAATGTCTCTCATTAAGAGGTACAAACTCCCAGTTACAAAAATCAGTGAGTCCCGGGGATGAAAGGTACAGCACGGGGAATACAGGCAATAATAAAGGAATATCTTAGTATAATAACAGATGGTAACTAGACTCCTCGTGGTGATTGTTTTGAAATGTACAGAAATATTGGCTCACTGTGTTGTGCACCAGGAACTAACATAGTGTTGTAGGTTAATTGTACTTCAACAAACAAACTCATAGAAAAAGAAATCCGATTGGTGGTTACCAGAGGTGGGGGATGAGGGAAAGGTGGATTTGGATGAAGGTAGTCAAAAGGTAGAAACTTCCAGTTATAAGATAAATAAGTACTAGAGAGAGGTGTAATGTACAACACAATAAATACTGCTGAATGTTATTTATAAAAGCTGTTAGAGAGTAAGTCCTGAGTTCTCATCACAAGGAAAAAGGTTTTTTTTCTATTTCTTTAATTTTGTGTCTATATGAGATGTTGGATATTCACTAAACTTACTGTGATAATAATTTCATGAGGCATGTGAGTCAAATCATTATGCTGTATACCTTACACTTACACAGCGCTGTATGTCAATTGTACCTCAATAAGACTGGAAGAAAAAGTAAACAAAATGAAGATGCGCTGCCCTTCACACACACAGTGTGCAGACCCAAAAGAGAATTAGATCCTTTGGGACAAAAGTCTACCTCTGGCTGAATGATTTACTCCATACTTTTCCCACTGGGGTCCCCAGCTTCTCAAGTGGGGTACATCCTCCACAGTGCAAGGAAGCATACCTAAGGGTCCTAAACAAATTCACTGAGGCCGGCTGGAACATCAGTTATGTTCAGGTTTTGAGCAGGGGTACAGGGTATTTTTATGTTATAACACAAGGTAAATGAGATACACTGTGGTATAGAATGCAAAATGTATGTGATGTTTGAGACAAAGCCCATGACTTCAAAGTAATTTCAAAATCATAGCAGGCCATTTGGGGCCACACAGGCCCAGATCGATGGACATTTTTTTAAACTCTTACTTGCTTTTATGTGTACTTCAGTGGGAAAGTTTGAATAGCACTGTTACTTTGTTCCTTATTCTCTTTTTCACTGAAGACATAATTGTAAAGCCCACTTTACCTCTACTTAGGATTGATGTTCAGCCTTACCAGCTGACTTCTGTTCTCATTGCTAGTTGCCTATGTCACACCTATAGTTAAGTAACTTGAAGAGCTTACCTGACATGCTTGTTTCCGTTTTTGTCTTGTTCTCTTCTTTTATCAAATCTCGTAAATCTCTTTTAGAACAGGGGCTGTGCCTGACTTTTCTGGGGCGCCTGGGCAATGTCCACACCTATATCTTGCATGCAATAGGCACTCAATCAATTACACTGAACCAAACCAAAGACTGCAGAAGGCTAATTATTATCATTCCTTTTAATAAGTAACATTATGAAACGTACTATTTATTTGTAAGTGGGGGATAGCAGGGGAGGGAGATAAATTAGGAGTTTGGGATTAATGGATACACACTACTATATATAAAATAGATAAACAACAAGGACCTACTGCATGGCACAGGGAACTATATTCAATACCTTGTAATAACCTATAATAGAAAAGGAATCTGTATATGTATAACTGAATCACTTTGCTGTACACCTGAAACTAACACAACATTGTAAATTAACTATACTTTAATTTAAAAATGGTAAAAAAAAAATGGAAACTTACTATTTAAAAGTACTATTTTAAAGCACACTGTCTCATCTGATTCTCACAAGAGCTTAGATAAGTCAAAACACAAGATATCGAGTCAAAACTAGAAACCATATTTCCAGAATGCTTTTCAATTAGACAATCAATCCAAAAATATTTACTGAGGACCTACTCTAAGCTAGGCACTCTTCTGGGCTTTAGGAAACATGATAGATAGATAGATGGTTAGATACAGGGTTACATAGATAGGTAGATAGGGATACAGAGATATAACTATTCAGCACATCTCCCCATGGAGGAAGAACAGACATATAAAATAATTAAGTAATCAGCAATTGCTGAAAGAAGTTCAGGGAGCCATGGAAGCAACACACAAGGAGGCTTTTATTAGGATTAGTGAATATTGGCTTCCCACCTGCTGTCTACAAAATCTCCCGTGCCTCTCTTCTATTGCCCTGGGTCCATTTTATGGCAGGAGGAGAAAATGCACCTAGGAATATGCTAGAGCTGAAGAGGAACCAAATAATAGGAACAAATATTTGGCCGAAGATCTATTTAACTACTTAGTTTGTCTCACTGAGGGAGGACAAGTTTCGAATATAGCCTTATCAACATAAGAATATGTTTCTTCTTTATTATCTTGGTTGCCATGGACTTGAATTTCGATGGGGCAATTTTCAGCACTTAAACACTTGATTGCCACTAATAACCAAAGTAATAGCACAACAGTGTTTAGGTTTAATTTATGGGTATTTAACATAACTTTAAGTATGGATTTCTCCAAAGCAGCTGCTATTTTATTGGAGCTAAGTTACAAGGACATCCTATCCCGCGGGAGTAATCACAAGCAATGCAAATGACACTTATCTCGACCCTGCAGATTCCCTGTAATACAGAGCTTGATGACCATCAATTGCTAACACCAGTTTGACAGATGTTTCCCCCTGCGGTCTTGCTTTAGTAAGGCTTCGGTAGTGAGGACAAGCTAAATTTGATTTTTTTTTTTTAATCCCCCTGCCTTTTTAAACGAACCCTCTTAACCTTCATTTCCTCAGGGCTTGCCTGCAGGTGGACAAGCGAACTTCTCCCGTAGTCCACCAGGGGCCGCTGTTCTGCAAGCAGTGACAGCAGGGAGGCCTTGCCTTCCACCTCCAAGCAGGACGAAATTGCTGGTGGATGCAACAAAAACACTCCTTTCAAAATATGTTTTTCAACCTTGAAAACACTATGCTAAGTGAAAGAAGACAGACACAAAGGTCACATATTGTATGATTCCGTTTATGTGAAAGATCTAGAGTAGGCAAGTCCGTAGAGCCAGAAAGCAGATTCGGGGTTGTAGGGACAAGAGGAAGAGGGGTGGGAAAGCGAGCGACTGCTTTATAGGTTCTTGGTTTCCTTTCGAGGTGATGATGAAGTTCTGGAACTAGATAGTGGTGATGGTTGCACCACATTGTGACTATATTTAACTTCACTGAATTGTACAATTTAAAATTAATTCACTTTGTTATACAGCAGAAAC
Organism: Stenella coeruleoalba; assembly: GCF_951394435.1. Classification (NCBI taxonomy): domain Eukaryota; kingdom Metazoa; phylum Chordata; class Mammalia; order Artiodactyla; family Delphinidae; genus Stenella; species Stenella coeruleoalba. The sequence goes on from NC_137163.1 coordinate 31,576,157, forward strand.
GAACACAATTGTAAAGCAATTATACTCCAATAAAGATGCTAAAAAATAATAATAAAATAAAATTAAGATGGTCAGTTTTGTGTTGTGTACATTTCATGACAATTTAAAAAATTGTTTTCCAGTATTCCTTGTTCTCTGGCATTTACATACTACGTCATATAAATCTCCTATTTAGAGATCATAAATGGATCCTACAAGAAACGACATCGGGTCTGTATTTGTTAAAGCTTGCTTCCCTTCTGGAGGAAACTCCCATCCTGACTCCCACGTCCTGACACCTGTTGTCCCCCCATCACGTCCCCTCCGCCCACCTCTTACTCCAGCCCTGGTTGCGTGGTCAGCATCGCGCCTCAGCTGCACCGTGAGTTTCTCCACTCGGTGGGAGGGACCCCGCGGGATACTGCCCAGCATGTGAACCACCGGAAGTGCCGGGGCTTAACACTCAGGGCTGGGGACTGGTGGGCAACGCCACCTGCCTGTGTCCTTGGCCAGACAATACTGGGGTGCATTCTGCATGGCTCCTCCAGAGACTTCAGTGAAATCAAACAGAGCTCCAGTTTCTCACAGCAGTGATCAACTCAAGACCACCCCTCTAGATGGTCCCCCCTCCTTCCCCCCAGTCCCTACCTCTGTTCTCTGGAGTCCCTCCCCATGAATAAATGCAGGAACACAAGCCACTGCCTCAGGATCTGCTTTCCAAAGGGAAGACCACGCCATCAGAGAGCCCGCTGTTGACAGAAAACAGATGCAAGAAGGTCCTTGACATTTTCAGCTTCTGATACAGCACCTCACCTTGGCATTGGATGCTAGAGTCACTGTCCACCGCTTCTGTCACATAACCTACCGTTCTACACACACACACACACACACACACAGGTTCCCATCCTTATTTCCATATATATATATTCTAAATTTTATTGAAGTATACTTGATTTATAATGTTGTGTTAATTACTGCTATACAGCAAAGTGACTCAGTTATACATATATATATTCTTTTTCATATTCTTTTCTATTATAGTTTACCCCAGGATATTGAATATTGTCCCTTGTGCTATACAGTATGATCTTATTGTTTACCCCTTCTATATATATATACTGGTTTGCATCTGCTAATCCCAAACTCCCAATCCTTCCCTTCCCACCCCACTGCCAACCTTATTTTTTTATTCACGTGAGGAGGCCATGTGCTTTAGAGAAAGGTGTATTGCCTTGAAATCAAGGATGTTTAGATCATCATCAAGGCTGCACAAGGACCCCAATTTGTGTAATCTGGTTCGGGGGTCGCTTTAAAGTGGAGATAACAGCAGGACCTTCTGGGGTTGCCATGAGGGTTAGATGATTAAGTCTTCAAAGCAAGTTATAGAGTAGTTTCCTTCTCCTCTGCCTGAAACTATTTTAGGATGAGCCTAGAGAGAGCTCAGGCTTAGACAGCAAATGGATCTGATTTTGAATCCTGTGTCCCCCAGTTGTTAGTTGTAAGGCCTTGGGCAAATTCTTCGACCTCACTCCTTCAGTGTTCTTATCTTTAAAATGGGGATGATAACCTTGCTTCCCATGAATGCACTAGGAGCTGTGGACTCACCTATTACCGATCACCTATCCTCAGTGAAGATTTCTTTCAGTGGTACCAGTCTATACTAATCCACACATGCGTCTAGCTTTCTTTCAAGGTCCATATTAAATATTGCTTCCTGTTCAAAGTTGTTTGATACCACCCCCTTCGTACATTTTATCTCTTTAAACTTTCATCATCCTGAGTTGAGATGTCTTATATTTATCTCACTCTGCCCTACCTAAGAACTGCAGTGTGTCCTTCGTATCTTCCCCATTCCTTCCTTACAGACAATTCTTAGTGCCTTAAGGTAAGAACACTATCGTACTCATCATGTACATGGCACCTGTTGATAGGGCTGCCTCATTGCACAACTCCAGGGCGGCATTCACACTGTAGTGTATGGGAACTGCAGCCTCTAGATCTGTACAGTGCACAGACCTGCCCACAGTGATGTTGCATATATAGTGGACTCTCAACAAGTATATGTTAGATTTTTTTCTTTTTTTATTGAAGTATAGTTAATTAACAGTGTTGTGTTAGTTTCAGGTTACATCAAAGTGATTCAGATATATATAGATATATAGAGATATTCTTCTTCAGATTCTTTTCCATTATAAGTTATTACAAGATATGAATAGAGTTTCCTGTGCTATACAGTAGGTCTGTGTTATTTATCTATTTTATATATAGTAGTGTGTATATGTTAATCCCAACCGCCTAATTTACTTCTCCCCGCTGCTATCCACTTTGGTAACCATAAATTTTAGTAAGTGCTAGATTAACCTCTCTGTTCCTCTTATTACTGATCTGTGACTCCATGGAGTCTAGCCATGGAGCCCCTTTTCTAATGTACATTATGCAATACAGATCAAAATGGGGAAATCCTAGTGGACAGGAGAGAAAGAAGAGGTTGGATCCAGGCCTCCTGGGCACCGCTACAAGACAACCCACCTCAGTAAGTCTTTGATGCACCTCCAAGGGACCCCTGGACTAGATCACCTCTGCACCTGTAGGCAGAGCTGACATTCCCGCCTACTTCGTCGGTGCCCAGAGGGCAGTTCCAGGAGTGAATTTATGTGGCTCTGAGAGGCCCAAACGTCTGCGATGAGTTGGACTTGGATATAGACATTATCCTCTTCATCATTGTCACCCTGAAGAACAGTCATGGGGAATATGAGATGAGAGCTAGAAGGAAGCTCAAGAAATGATAATCCTGTGTGTAATATCAATAAAAACGTACCTAGAAACTTACCAACGAATAAAATTGAAGGCCAGTATAAAGGAGACACAGGGGAATGTCTTTGCTTTTCCATCTCAAGACTGCACCTCATTGGTGGTGGGATCCACACAGGCAGATGTGCCCGTTGAGTCTAGTGTGGCTGGATTGTCAGGATTCCTTCTGGCTGCACAAAATGACAGAGCCAACATCTAGTGGCTTATCCAAATCACACAACCACAAGTCAGGAGGTCAACAGTGTAGGGCTGGTACGTCAGCTCCATTAAGCTGTTATGAAGGTGGACGTTTACTCAGCCACCATTGACATATGACCTTTGTCCTCACCTCTGTCACTTTATGCCACAAATGGCATCATGTCTGGGTTCAATATAAAAATAAGGAGAATCAAGGCAGTTTCTTGTCTTTTTTACCAAGAGGCCAAAGGCTTTTATAGGAGCCCCTAGAATACTTCTTGTCTTCTTCAGAATCCACAGCACATTCCTCTTAATACTCTTACTCAGGGCATCTCATTGTTTACAAATCCAAGCATCTGTCTTTTATTGAGCAACTACTATGAGCCAGGCATTCTGATAACCACTTCACATGCCTGATCTCATGTCTTCCCCTTTTCTTCCTTCAACAATTATTTATTAAATGCCTACTATGCAAAAATAGTAAAACTTAGCCTAAGTGCCAGCCAACACAGTCAGTTGTGACCCAGAACTTCTACGTTTCTGAAGACTTTCACTCGTAAGAGCTAAGCCATGAATGAACTACAGGGCCTTCCCAAAAGTTTTCTATCTTGAGATAAGCTACAAAAGAAGGGGGAAAAGAAGCTAGGAACATTCTGTTAGGGAGGAGGTGTTGTTTTTCAAATTTTATTTTAATCAAAGACAAACTTTTCTGTTTTCAAAAACTGACCCAAAATGTATTTAATCAGAATTGCTGACAATCATATAATAATTGTACCTACATGTATCACCTTCTCACTTTATTCTGAGAGCCAGCTAATTGGAAAGCTCAGCTACCTTGCATATGTTTTACGTTTGCAAAGAAAAAATAGAAAGACTCCAACATTGTTCATGTGGTTTTCCTCTGACGTACGTGTTAGGAAGTGAACAAAGCAGCCAAGGATTCTGCCCCTAAGAAGTCTATATTTGGTTGGGTACTCAAGGTCTGGTTACATTTATGTACATTTTTTTTTTTGCGGTACGCGGGCCTCTCACTGTTGTGGCCTCTCCCGCTGCGGAGCACAGGCTCCGGACGCGCAGGCTCAGCGGCCATGGCTCACGGGCACAGCCGCTCCGCGGCATGTGGGATCTTCCCGGACCGGGGCACGAACCCGTGTCCCCTGCATCGGCAGGCGGACTCTCAACCACTGTGCCACCAGGGAAGCCCTATGTACATTTTTATATAGAAAATATACTGTTATTATTTTATATTCACACCTCATATAGGTCACTAGTACTATTTATTAAAACACCCTAAATAACAATGTTAATTGACTGTGCTAGTCAATTTCCAAAGCACTTTCAAATGCATCCTGGCATTCATGTGTACTTCAACCACCGAGGGAAGTATCATTACTCTAATTTTACAAATGAAGAAACTGAGGCTCAGAGAAGATTAGGGTTGTCTTAGGATCAGGCAGCCAGTAATCAGGGGAGTGGAGATTTCTCCCTGGATCTCCCAGCTCCATGTCCAGAGTTCTTTCTGTCTTCTCTCTTCCAAGGACACAAGCTGGAAGCTCCAGGTCGTCCCAATTTTACAAGTCCTGTCACCTTGTCCCCATAGATACGCTCCTACTTGACTCATCAGGTAACCCAATTTTCAGTTCAGAAAAGGTGGTCGAAGTCTTGATCGCACACCCAGCAACGCCGACGACAGAGTCCTCAGGCTGTGTTCCCTCACAACAAGGAGAAGTGGCAGCGAGCTTTCCGAATCAAGCCACTCTTGTCAGAACTGGAAGAGGAAAAGGAAAAGGCAGCAATATTCCGGAGGCCATTTGCTCAGCTGGTTGTTTATATTCCACTGACAGAGCTTTTTAAAGCTCTACTTGATGAACCTGGGTCACGTATCTAAAGGAACAAAATATCCTCTTCTTCCTCTCTGCCTCACCGTTTCTTCCTACTGGCCTCATTTCATCAGTGTTGTCCTCTTCAGCAGGGTTTCTCAACATCAGTACAATGGCCAGATCATTCTTTGTTCTTGGGGACTGTTCTGTGCACTGGAGGATGTCTCATAGCATTCTTGACCTCTATCTACTAGATTCCAGTAGTTCCCTTCCAGCTGTGATATTCAAAAATGCTTTCGATGGAACCGAATGTCCACTGGAGGGCAAAATCGCTCCCAGTTGGGAATACTGGTCTATGTATTATACAACTAGGAGAGAAGATAAGAAAGCACAAATATACTGGCTTATCTTGGTAAAGACAAAGGGCCGAGTGGCTCTCCCCCATCCACCTTGTCATGATAAGGCAATAATGTAAGGACTAAGATTTGAGCACTCTTCTAATGCTTTACTTACAATCTCTCATTTTTACCACATTCCTGCCAAGAGCGTATTTCCAGCCCTATATTCAAAAGTGAGAAGCGAAAAAAAAAAAAGGTGTGTACAGAGTTTAAATAACTTTCCCTAAACTAGCTGAAAGGTGGCAGATCCATTTCAAATTCGGGTTCTCTACCTCTAAATCCCATGCCCCTTGAAATATTCCATCTGACTCTAACCAGTTGGTTCATTTCTGCAGCTTACCATCTCATTGCTCCTAAAAGCTGAGCGTCTTACCCAAAGCCACGATGCTAAGAAGGTCAGTGCTGGGATGCAAATGCTCTTTGCACGATCCAACCCAAGAGAAGCTACAAAACTTGGGCCCTGAGCTTTCTACATCCCTTGCCTGTGGACAGCCCACCTGGGCATGTAATGAGAAAAGCAGCCACAAAGAAGAGTGTTCTGTAGAGGTGAGAGCTCCGACTCCGAGGTCAGACAGGCCTGGAGCTAAATGCCATCTCTGCTGCTTTCCAAGTGCATGAGCTTGAGCAAGTTCTCTCCCTCTCTGTCTTAGTTCCCTCACCTGTGGTTGAGTTGATTACATGAGGCAGTTCAAATAAAGAACTTCACAAGATGCCTGGTGTATAGGAAGAGTTCAAAAAATGTTAGCTCTCATGACTAAATTTAGTTAATACTCCCTTTCTACTGAGTCAGGTTTATCATCAATGCTCCATAAAGCTGCTCAAAAATCCTTTCCTCTATCCATGGGCTGCTCCTATTCACACTCGCCACCATGGAAGTTCAGTATTTTCAACCACTCTCTTCAAATCTCTGACTCCATGCATACGGTCCCTTTCATTTAAGCCAGGTTGTGCCTTTCGTTTCACAACGCAGCTGAAGGCCACGTGAAGTATTTTCTCCTCCATCCCTTCCACTCTAAACATATTTGCAACCCCTTAGCAATAGATATCAATATCTATATATTTCCATGTTCCTCCTCTGATTCTTTCTTAGAGGCAAAATGACTCTCCTCTTCAAAACCAAACATACTCTCTTCCAGCTTCTAGAACTTCCATCAGCGAGCCCCTTCCTCTATTTCCTGTCTCCTTAATCTCATCCTCTCCACTAGGCTTCTCCCTTTCATCAGCAAATGCAGGAGCTAGGAGATTGGCCTTCAGACCAAATTTGCCTAGCAATCGTAATTTTTTACCTGTATTGTATGTTTTGGGGCGATGTTTTGTGAGGATATTCAGACTCTGAGGGAGAGATAAATCACCCCCCCCCCCACCCCGAGGCCACTCTCCATATAAATAAACCCCAGTCTTCTTGAAAGAGAAATGTGCTTTTTTTTTTTTTTTTTTTTGCGGTACGCGGACCTCTCACTGTTGTGGCCTCTCTCGTTGCGGAGCACAGGCTCCGGACGCGCAGGCTCAGCGGCCATGGCTCACGGGCCCAGCCGCTCCGCGGCATGTGGGATCTTCCCGGACCGGGGCACGAACCCGTGTCCCCTGCCTCGGCAGGCGGACTCTTAACCACTGCGCCACCAGGGAAGCCCGAGAAATGTGCATGTACTGTCCTAGCTTCCCCCCTCTCCTAGGCACCGCTCAATCTACTGCATTCTGTTTGCCGTTTCTCACAGTAGAGAACATTTGGCGTAAATGTCCGGGTCACAGCTACCCCCTCAGTGATCCTGTTTGACCTGCCCTGCTTTTTTGGGGGGAAATTTCTCCCCATCCTGACCCTTCCTCACTGCAACATGGGAACTGCCATCTTCTAACAGGAGCACACCAACTTAGTCCCAGTGATTATTATATGGTGATCCTACGGCCAATGAACAAGTCCCTGACCGCAGTGACTGGTCCAATGGGCGGTGAGTCACATGACCCACATAAGACCAACCAAAAGGCTTCCCTAAATTTTCCCTAAATTTTAGCTTCCCTAAAGCTGCAAGGGAAATGTTTTTTTCGTCTTTCGTGGTAAAACTATCTGAGTGGGAAGCTGAATTTGCCTGTAGCTTAGTCCTCAAAGAGAAGTTTGCTGAGAGAATAAAACTGGCACACAGAGGGAAGCTGAGCTGAGAGACCAAAAGATGGCTCCGTCAGAGCTCCCGTGCAACCGGTCTTAGGCCAGCTGCATCCCTGCCCTACCCATGTTTTGGTTACATAAGCCAGTAACCCTCCCCAAACTTTTTACATCCATCGTCCACTGAAAAAAAAAAAGCACAACCTAAAAGTTGAGAATTATGCTTTATTCCACGGACTTGCTGAGGACTTAAGCCTGAGAGGCAGCCGCTCAGATAGCTCTGAGGGACTATTCGGAAGAGGTAGGGGAGAAGCCAGGATATACAGGAGTTTTTGCAACAAAGACCATCAAAAAATGACTGCTAATTAAAGAAAACCAGACATCTCAAGTTAATAAATTTAGCACTTTTCTATGTGTGGGAAGATGCAGGTTCTGGGCTGATTGAAATTATTCCTTTGATAGGCACCTTAACTATCTAGGGCTAGCATTCTGCTATTCTCCATTCTGAATCCCCTCAGGGTGCACCGGTAGGGGGGCTGCAGTGGCTGGTGGCTGATGTCTGCAACATCCTTTGTTTACTGCTGTGGGAAGCGACTTTCTTTCTCCACATCTTAAGCAGCTTTGGGTGGGTTTCTGCCACTTCTAAAGAGGAGAGCCTTGCTTCTCTTCCGGTTACTACTCTCTCCCTCTGCTTCTCCTTGCCCTTGTACTTCCTGACATGGAAATCAACACTTATCCCCTTTAATCTCTCACCTTCCATTCAGTACCAAACCGATTAACAATATGACCCCTGTCGCTACGACTCTATTCAAGTGGGACTAGCAAAAAAGATTGAAGACCTAATTTAGAAACGCAATGGGCTGTTTTAGGATTTTATCCAATTCGATCTCAGCACGGAGTTAACACCATGTACCAACACATGTCTCCTAACCTACCTTTCCAACATGTCTGGATCTGATTGGTGGTTGGTCACTGCATCTCAAGCTTCTTCACGGGAAGTCCCACTCTGCCAACTGTTTAAGGTCTGGTGCATCCCGGAAGTCCACCATTAGCCCTCTCCGCACTTGAGATATTCTCCCTGGAACATCTCATCTAAGCTCAACTTCTCTAAGACTTCTGTTTATAACCTCAGGCTTGATCTCTCCTCTAAGCACCAGATTGGCACAGTGAACATTTCTACCTGGATGCTCCACAGGCAGCCAAAAATAATCTCATCATCCAGTTCATGACGCTGTAGCTCACCCCATTCACCTAATAACTATTTATTGACCATCTACTGAGTGCTAGACATTATTCTAGGTACCGTGGATATTTCCATGAACACCGTTCTTACTCCACTGAACCCTGTATTCTGACTACATACTTCATTCCCTTCTACTTTCTCTCCTTCCAATCTAATTGCTCTTCATTCTGTACATTTTTCTTTCAGAAACCTATTCTAGATTCTGCCCCTCCTCCCATCACTACTGCCACTCTCATTCTCACCTTTTTTTTTTAAACAGCCTCCTGTTTGCCTTTGAGCATCTTCATCCTGCAGTTTATTCTCCATTCTGATGCCAGAATTTTCCTCATAAAAAGAAAAATTGTTTATTTTCACTCCTTTGCTTCAAAATCCCTGCTGGCTCACTAGCACTGGACGATAAAGTTCAAATTCCCTAATTAGGCACATATATTTCTACACAATCTGGTCAGAACCTAACTCTTCAAACTCATTACTGCTCCCCGTCCTATACCCACCCCGCCCCATCCCAGCCTCACCCAAGAGCCACCAAGCCTCTCCTGCTTCTCTAAACAGCACATACACATCTTGGCCCCTTTGCAAATACTGGGCCCCTCATTTGGAAATGCTCTCTTCTCCCCTTTCACCCCTTCCCTTCTTTCCACCTATTGATCTTTTTTTTGTTTGTTTGTTTTTACATCTTTATTGGAGTATAATTGCTTTACAATGGTGTGTTAGTTTCTGCTTTATAACAAAGTGAATCAGTTATACATATACATATGTTCCCATATCTCTTCCCTCTTGCATCTCCCTCCCTCCCACCCTCCATATCCCACCCCTCCAGGCGGTCACAAAGCACCGAGCTGATCTCCCTGTGCTATGCAGCTGCTTCCCACTAGCTATCTATTTTACGTTTGGTAGTCCATGCCACTCTCTCACTTTATCACAGCTTACCCTTCCCCCTCCCCATATCCTCAAGTCCATTCTCTAGTAGGTCTGTGTCTTTATTCCCGTCTTACCCCTAGGTTCTTCATGACATTTTTTTCTTAAATTCCATATATATGTGTTAGCATACAGCATTTGTCTTTCTCTTTCTGACTTACTTCACTCTGTATGACAGACTCTAGGTCTATCCACCTCATTAAAAATAGCTCAATTTCGTTTCTTTTTATGTCTGGGTAATATTCCATTGTATATATGTGCCACATCTTCTTTATCCATTCATCCGATGATGGACACGTAGGTTGTTTCCATCTCCGGGCTATTGTAAATAGAGCTGCAATGAACATTTTGGTACATGACTCTTTGAATTATGGTTTTCTCAGGGTATATGCCCAGCAGTGGGATTGCTGGGTCATATGGTAGTTCTATTTGTAGTTTTTTAAGGAACCTCCATACTGTTCTCCACAGTGGCTGTACCAGTTCATATTCCCACCAGCAGTGTTCCCTTCTCTCCACACCCTCTCCAGCATTTATTGTTTCTAGATTTTTTGATGATGGCCATTCTGACTGGTGTGAGATGATATCTCATTGTAGTTTTGATTTGCGTTTCTCTAATGATTAGTGATGTTGAGCATTCCTTCATGTGTTTGTTGGCAGTCTGTGTGTCTTCTTTGGAGAAATGTCTATTTAGGTCTTCTGCCCATTTTTGTTATAGCATTTATTCCCAATGCTATAAAATGCCATCCCTCTGATCCAGCCCACCAACCCACTGCTATTTACCCCATCCTTCGGTTCTCAAAGCAGTTTGGTGATAACATGGTGCTTAGATCATCTTAAAGTGTATTCACTTGCAAGTGTGTCTCTTCCACAAAACAATAAGCTCCCTAGGAAGGGGGACTGTGCCCCATTCCTTGTTGCATTTCCTACAACCTATATAGAACCTACATATAGCTCAGTGTATATGTCATTGTAAGGAGGGGGCCTAGCTGCTGTTTGGCTACCATTCACTCAGTTTTGTTTCAGTTACAGTTTTAGGTAGCAGAAACTGCTATTACCAATTTCAGCATAAAGAGATTTATATCAGGTATTCGGGGGCTTCCGCAATCACTGGAAGGGCTAGGGGAGCAAACTCTAGACTAAACTTCCAGGAACAACTCCCAGCCCCCAGAATCCCCATAATAAGGAAAGTGGACACTGTTGCTGCCGAAAGCCACTCCTTCGCACCTTGTCTCCGTCACAGTCTGTGTCAGCAAAACGGACGCTTTACCTCCTGCAATCTCTCTCTCTCTCCTTAACTCTGATCCATATTCAAGTCTTGTTTGGGTGCATGTAGTTGATGGAACTGAAATCAAATCCAGAACTTTAGCTGCAAGAGAGTCTGAGAAATTTCCTTTTCAGCTTTCCGGCCTCTGAAATGAGGGGGTACCGCATAGGGCGTTTGGAGTGGATGTTGAATAGCCAATCCCTAGTGTCCACGAGTATCTCCTATGTGGTAGGCACTTTGCCAACTGGGTAAGGCAGGTACTATACCTCCACTTTACTGGTGAGGAGACAGAGGCTCAGAGACAGTAAGAACTTGTCCCGATGACATCGTGCATAGGGGCGGGCTCTAATTCAAAATCAAATTCAAATCTAATTCAAAATCAAATCTGCCTCATTCAAGATTGCGTTCTTTCTACCACTCTAGTTATTTACAAGTGCCTTAGTTAGTAGCATCTCACATAGGTCTAAAGTAAATTAAACAATAAAACAACAGAAGTTTAACAAAGTGTATCCCTTGTTGTTGCCATCTTGTTACCATTACCCTAGATCTCCGGGAAGATGTGTTTGTGGTAGAAATCTTTGTCTTTTTACTAACGTCTAACGACTGGGTTGGTTAAGTGTAAGGTTGCATGGAGTCTGGTAAGAAATACCATTTTTCACTAAAAGTTCCTGGATTCCAAATATAGACTGAGTGCCAGTGACTCCTGAAAGCAGCTAACCTTATTTCTTTTTTTTTTTTTTTTTTTTTTTTTTGCGGTATGCGGGCCTCTCACTGCCGTGGCCTCTCCCACTGCAGAGCACAGGCTCCGGACGCGCAGGCCCAGCAGCCATGGCTCACGGGCCCAGCTGCTCCACGGCATGCAGGATTCTCCCGGACCGGGGCACGACCCCGCGTCCCCTGCATCGGCAGGTGGACTCCCAACCACTGCGCCACCAGGGAAGCCCCAGCTAACCTTATTTCTTGTCACCTTGTTCATGTTCTAAAGCACAGCACACTCTCATTCTGACTCAAGTCACTGCAAAATTACCCAAATCAGCACCAGTATCACATGAGGATGTATCTTCTGCCTCCACACTAAATGTCTTTTCTGTGGCTTCCTGAGTCATTTATTGATCACTTTAAGAATGAGGAACATCAGTTGAGTTGACTGATCTCAAACAAGTTAAGCAAGAGAAAATTCTCAGAAATATTTCAAGAGCTGAGCTCAAATAGGGCTACTTAGCTAGAGAAAAGCTAAGAAAAAGCAGCAACAGACAGGTCACCCCCATAGTGCTGTCACATCACTACTCATGGCAAGATCTGGGAGAGTCAGTGGAACCCAAAGAGAGAGCTCTAAAGGGTGCATGACCAAAGGGTGAAACTGGGTCCTTGGTCACAAACAGAAAGCCAGGCTCTCAAGTATGTAGGGGAGCATGGCAGTGTGTGTGTGGGAAGAAAAGCACTGGATTGAGGCAAGAAACCTGGTACCCAATACTGTTTGCAAAGGCCAAGGTAGACCCAGGTAAGGAATCAGTGTTGATATGTAGTGTAAGGGCCAGAGATTCATTTAGGTGGTTCCCTGGAGCAGCCAGCAGTAGGAAATACCAATAGAAGGATAGAAATCTATCTTCGAGGTTCAAAGCCAGAGAGTCCAAGTTCTGTCAATAGTTGAAGGGACATGGGAAAAGCTATAAACTGGAGACACCAAAATAAGGGAATCAGAGGTTAAGTAGAGACTGTAATGCAACCAAGAGGGAAAGTAAGGACTGAATTAAAGCCTGGGGTGATTGAGAAATCATTCCATTTCCAGATTACCAGAGGCTCATTTATATTGATTATGGCATACCTAAGTGATTGTCCTGTCTTTGCATTTTTCCCCTCCGAAATCCTAATTCGGAAAAATGTCACACTCTGATAACATCCTCCTCTCCTTCCAGTGACCTGCACAACCAGCTTCACTATACCCATTCTGAGACCTCACCAGGATCTTCAATAGCTCTCCCATCTTTATTAATTCTATGTCTTTCAATCACCCCCTTGTCCACATCCTCAATATCCTTGCTCATTTGTTCTTTCCTCATCCACTCTCCTGTCTAACTTTCATCTGTGGCTGAGTCCACCTCACTGCCTCTTTCATACCTCTCAGAGGATCCAGAGAGGGAAACGACACAAGTGGAAAGACTGGTATCAACAAATATGCATAGTCAACAAACTTAAATGGGTGCCCAGAAAAAAATCTGGTAAAGAAAATCTGAGACGGGGCCAGGCATGTGTGTTTAAAAGCTCTACGGATGAGTCTGATGTGACAAGAAGACCTCTTGTCGTAGAGAAGTTGCTCTCTCCCTGTCTGTCTCTCCCTCTTTCTTTTTCTCTACTTCTCTCTCTAAAAAAATTATAAAACTCTGAGCTCCTAATTGTTTTAATAATCTTTATCTGAAGATAAGCACATGAGGAGGACAACTCGTGAAAAAGAGAATGGCAGTCCCCCAAGCAGCAGCAGCATCAAGAAGCCCTGGGTGGGGGTGTGGTCCTTGGACAACCAGGACCCTGGGGCCTGGGGGAGGGATCACCAACAAGAAGGAATACCAGCTCAAAGTGCACTACCAGAAGGAAGATCTACAGGAACCCAAGTGACCCAATCAGCAGGGCCATACTGTAACCAAGTAGGACCCTATGGGGCCTTCTCGGGTTAGAGCCCTCCCCCATACCCTCTGCTCTAGCTCCTCTCTGAAGTACTCAGATAATAGTATCTCACACATACTTCCTGAGTTTTTCCCAGCACCAGGGGACTTCCCTGGTGGTCCAGTGGTTAAGAATCCATCCTGCAATGCAGGGGACACCAGTTCGATCCCTGGTCGGGGACTTGAGATCCTACATGCCGCAGGGCAACTAAAGCCCGCATGCTGCAACTACTGAGCCCGCACACCACAACTAGAGAGCCCTCTCGCCGCAACTGATGAGCCCATGCGCTCTAGAGCTCGCGTGCCACAAGTAGAAAGAAGCCTGCGCACTGCAACAAAGAGCCCGTGTGCCACAACGAAAGATCCCGCATGCCTGAACTAAATAAATAAATATTTTAAAAATAAATAAATAAAAAACACTGCCAGGGTCTGGTGGGGGGGGGGGGGGGCGGCAAGAACCACCTGATCTCCTTGCTTGGGCCTGCAATAAACTTTTCTCTGCTCCAAACTTCGACATTTTGGTTTCTATGGCCTCGTTGTGCACTGAGCACACGAACTTGCGTTAGGAAACAATTTGATCGTTGTGTCCTCTGGGTAAACCACTCAGGCATGACCAGCCCAGATTAGAAACTACAGGGTGAGGACGGAAGGAAATATTGCTAGAAAGTAGATAAGATTAGTGCATATTGGGATTTAACAAGCCTTAATGACACCTACCCTAGATGGCGTTCTCTGAGGAAAGCAGCCTAGGCAGAACCTCTTCAGAACAGAGTGGAGCAGAGAGAGTCAGAGCCTGGCTCATTACATCTGTCCCCAAAGCCGTTCCATTATATTCTGAAGAGGAAGATATGGTAAAAAGAACTGAGCACAGCTAAGGATAGACACAAAATGCCTATCCTAACCCGAGCTGGATTAAGCCAATGGTCAGATAAATTCCAAGGATTTGGACTGAGGGAAGGGCCTTCCAGGATGACTTTGAGACCAACAGGCTCATACTTTGAAGAGAAGGTGGAAGAAACATTTGGCAAAGTCTGAGAGGAAAGCAGAGAGCTCTCCATCTCCCACTGAGGGGTCTTGGACCCCCATGGTCCGTCCCTGTTTCTAGCACTATTTTTAGGGATTTAGATGAAACCTGAGCCTTTCTCAATAAGTCAACCAGACCCTTCTCCAGCAGCACCAATCATGATGTCAGCTTTTGAGATTGTGTGTTCATAGTCTAATATGTTCGAATTTTTCTGTAGCAGATCCAACCTACTTTGGGGAGATTAGTTCTAACAATTTAGATCTGTTGACAACAAAAGTCAAAAGACATTTTGCAAAGCGATAAAGAGGCATGGACATATATACACTACCAAACGTAAGGTAGATAGCTAGTGGGAAGCAGCCGCATAGCACAGGGAGATCAGCTCGGTGCTTTGTGACCGCCTGGAGGGGTGGGATAGGGAGGGAGGGAGGGAGGGAGACGCAAGAGGGAAGAGATATGGGAACATATGTATATGTATAACTGATTCACTTTGTTATAAAGCAGAAACTAACACACCATTGTAAAGCAATTATACCCCAATAAAGATAAAAAAAAAAAAAAAGACATTTTGCTTCTAATCCATGATCAAAAACCAAACTCTAGCACCATCTACCATACCATGGCTACCATTTTTTGAGCCCACCTTTGTGCCAGGCTCTTTACCTACATTATCTTATTTCATCCTCACAACAACTTTATGAAGTAAGCACAAGTATTGTTTTCATTTTTCAGATGAGGAAATTAAGTAACTTGCAAAATGTCATAGTAGCTATTAAGTGTCAGAGCAGAGATCAGAGGCCAAGTCTGACTGCCCCGGTGTCTTCTGTCTTAATTACCACGGCACATTGCTTCTGATCAACTTGAAAATAGTAACAACCACACTGGAAGAAATACAGCAGCAGCAGCCCCAACTAGGCAGCAAACTCCCTTTCTGGAAAGGGAAAAGAAATCATGGCAGCCCTAAATCCAATTAAGCCATAGTTCTAAAAGAAGTCATATGTATTTTATCTCTTATATCTGCCTCTTGAGTTTTGGTTTTACAAAAGCCTGTGCTCTACACTCAGAAGTGTTTACCTTCAATCTGTCTCAGAAATTGATGTACAGGACAACGTGGTGAGAATAATAACAGCTCAGTTTGGGGACGTTAGCCACGTGGCGGGCGCTGTGCTTCAGTTAACACGTATTTGCCTCCTATATTCTTCCAACAACCTTATGAGGTTGGTAGCTAGAATCCCTGCCTTATAGATGGATATGCAGAGAAAATAGAAATACATAGAGGTTAGGAATTGCCTCACTTCATATAGCTAGTAAGGAAAAGAATAAAGATGCAAACCTGGGCAATTTGATTCCAAAGCCTATGATCTTATGCATCCTTAAGCAGCTTCTGGGACCAATGCAAACTGGATATGAAATGACACTTTTTTGTGTGTTTTCAGCAGAGGTTCCAAATAGTCTCACAATCTGTGCAGGTCCCACTGGGATACTCCTGCCACCTTAGCCCACCCTCCAGATTCAGGCTGTGTAAAAGACACTAAGAAATTCACTGAGCCTTTGCAGAGGCAGTCAGTGAGGACGACTTTGGGTCAGGTTTCTTCCCTTCCCTCTGGGTCACCCATCCAGGGCAGAAGACATGGAGGTGATCCTGCACTTTGCCACATTAAGCCAGATAATGTGGGGCTTCATAAGAACCACTTAGAGAGTGAAACGTGTATTCTTCGGAGTTTAAAGGCTGCAGGGACCAGCCCCTCAGTTATGTCTGAGAAGTCTAAATAGAGTCTGGGCTACCCAAAGGGACCTCCGGAAGCCTAGTCCAGAGTGGGGGACCCCCAAGAAACGGCTGCAGGGACCGTTGGGATAAAGAATTAATGCTGGACATTCACTGTCCACAAAAGGGATCAAGTTGTAAGACTTTCCCTGAGCCTTTCCTGTCCTCTCTGACTTCTATAACCAAACCTGCAGAAACCCAAAACGGTAGATGTTCGTAACTGAGGAACAAGAATGAGAAGCTGACTATCCATACCCGACCCAGCACAGGTTTTCCAGCCGGAGGCAGAACGAAGATGGGAGAAAAGAGGAGTTTCAACTTAACAAGACCCCCAGGCAATCAGGATGAGGGACAGTACTCTTTAGCGCCCCAGATTGGAATAATGATGTTTAGATTGAAGTTCTGCTCGCTCACATGCTGGCCCAGTGATCTTGGCAAGAAACGTGCTGTTAATTTTCAGTTTCCTTGAACCATGAAAAGTGAGAATGTGGGCTTCTTGTGAGGATTAAATGAGATACTGCCGGCAATCTCTTCCATTGCCTGCTACACGGTAGGCAATCACTACATGATTAGCACTATTATTATCACTGCTTGTGATGTCACATTTTATTCTCCCAAGAAGTCTGTCAAAAGCCCAAGCAGTTTTCTGCAGAATAGCTCATATTGCAAAAGCAGCATAAATTGGTGTGGACTCTGGAGAAATAGCCCTGGGCTCATGGTAGCTTTTCCACTTATGGATTATGTGATCTCAAGCACAGTATTTACTTTCAGGGACTTCGTGTCTTCATCTGGAATTTTTTCTGTCTTATTCACTATTTTTTCTTGTTGCTGGGTTTTTTGTTGTTGTTGTTCTCCAGAGCCTGGGACACTGTAAGGCAGAGAGAATAAATACTTATTGAATGAATTAATTCTTCCATAGAATCGTAGTAACAGTACCTATCTCATGCTCTGATTTGGAGGATTAGAGGAGATAATGCACACGGCAATATAATACACTGGCATATTAATTTTTGTTTGTTTGTTTTTGTTTTTTGCGGTACGCGGGCCTCTCACCGTTGTGGCCTCTCCAGTTGCGGAGCACAGGCTCAGCGGCCATGGCTCACGGGCCCAGCCCCTCCACGGCATGTGGGATCTTCCCAGACCGGGGCACGAACCTGCGTCCCCTGCATTGGCAGGCGGACTCTCGACCACTGTGCCACCAGGGAAGCCCTGGCATATTAATTTTTGTATTATTCTTGCTTCTCTAGGAAATGCCAGAAAATGAAGAACTGATTTTTTTTTTCTTTTTTCCCCTCTTCCCTCCTCCTCCCATGTCCTGGCAGAATAGGCCTGTGTCTTAGACTTCTTGGCCACAGAGGGAAAGAACTTTTTCTTTGATGGCATGAGCTGCCCTGAAGACAACCTCCCCACAAGAGAGTATGGGAGGAGCGGATGCTTGGAGGGCAGTTATGGACGAGAGACGGGGGAGCAGGTGCTTTGATGAGGAAGCGAGTGTCCCACCCCAGGTACTGAGAAGACTGGGGCCGGGAGGAGAGCCAGAAAGCTGCTCCTAACGATGGCAGAGGCCCTGTCAGAGGTCCCCAGTGGATGAGTGGGGACTTGACATCAAGCCCCTCAAGGCTGGGAGGCAGGAGCAATGGTCCAGGCCCTAACCTGACGCAGAGAGGAGACACAAAAGAAATGTCTTAGGAACAGTGGACCAAACACCAGAAACCCTTTTTTAAGGCTCCTGGCTTGGGCAGATCCTGAGGCTACGGCGCTTCCCCTGCCCCGCCCCACAAGGGAGCCGAAGCCTATTCCTCTCCAGCAAAAACGGAAATTCAATTTCTCACCAACCCTGGCTGGTCTGAGCCAATCCATGTATAACCTGATTTAATAAGAAAAGAAATAGGATGGTTGTGCACATGAATGTTGTGGAGATAAATTCATTTAAGTCCCATATACACACAGCTTCTGATCTAATGTTTGGCACTTGGTAGAAGCTTAACAGATGTTAGTTTCCTCTTCTTACTGACCAGCAAATGCTGTAATGGTCAAATTTGTTGACTTGGAGATGATGGTTGAAGGCTCCAGCTCAAAATAGGAACCTCATGTTCTTTATTTTGCAACAAGTTCTTGACCTTGAGGTCAAGTTCTTTGACCTCATTATCTCTACTCTCTGCCTCTCCACTCCTGTGGGGAGCTGAATGCTCCCCCAAACTTGCCAGCCACTGTCTTCTTGCTCATTAAAGGCATTATGCAAATACCCATCTCTGCACTTTCCCTGCATCCGTCTTCCGAACATTCGCCCTTCTTTCCATTCCTCTAAATCCTGTCCATCCCCCAAGAATCACCTCCATCTTTATTCCTTTACAGACTTCCCAGTGCCTACCAAATGCAGTGCTTGCACATACTAGGGGCCCCCTTTCTGCAGACATGCTTCTTGTTCAAATATTTATTCATTCATTTAACAAGTATTTTTTAAAGTGCCTACTACAGTCTAAGCTCCGTGAAAGCCAAAATTGTTTGCCTAATTTGTTCACTGCTATGTGTACAATGCCTATTATAGTGGTTTATATTTCATAGATATCAATAAGTATTTGTTGAATGAATAAATGCTGGGGATACAGTGGTGAACAAAAGAAGTAAGGCTCTTGCTATTAATTATGGTTGTCTTATTAGTGATAACTATAGCAAGGTTTTCTTCTCAAAGAAGACTCAAAAATGATCATATCCACCAAGGTTCTGTTCTAGATGCTCTTCTTTTTCTATACCCACTCCAGTGGCAATGCCATCCACTTCTGCAGCTTCACCCATCATCTCTGCACAAGTACATTTGCCTGATTAAGGATTGATTTTTCTTCTTCCAGGGAACAGATAAAGATAACTTCTTTTCTGTCTATGTAAGTGGATCTAAACTAGCGACACACATCCTCAGGCTAAGGGTACAACCCAACCTTCACATCATCTCTCAAGGTATAGAGGAGAATAAAGAGGAATCCCCATAGACAGACAGGTAAGGATTGCACTTGCTCACCACTCCAGGTGAATGCACCCCATACTGGCAGAGGAAAAAGAGTTTCACGTGAGATTTGGGGTGGGCAGGAGAGGGAGGATGTCTTGGAATCCACAGCTGCGGATCTGAGCCACAGGAGGAAAGCCACCTCTGTTAAGAGTCCCAGGAGTGTAACAGTAGCCCAGCCAGGTATTTCATGCGTATTAACTTAGCAAATACAACCATCTGATGTTATGGTTCCCAACTTACAGATAAAGAAACCAAGGCAGAAGGAGGCTCAGTAACACCCCCAATGTTTACAGAGTCTGTAAATAACTGGGTAGGACCCCACTGAAGCCAAAAGAAAAACTTTTAACCACTCTATGGTATTGTCCTTGTAAATACGAAGTGATATTTGCCTGGAAGGGCAAAGACTCCAGCATGGGAGTATCACAGACATACCTTAACCTAGAGAATCGTTAGAAACAAACATATATTTCTAATCCTGACCTCCTTCCTGAGTTCCAGACCATGTTTATAACTGGGTCCTAAAGCATTTCACCAGATTGTCCCTCCAGCATGTCAAACTCAAGATGTCTAAAGATGAAATCATTACCTTGTCTTCCATACCAGTTTCTCTTCCTGGATTCTCTAGTCCTGTCAGTATTACCCTTACTTTTTCATTCATATTGTCTGGAAGTATTAATATCTGCCTTTACTCTTCCCATTCCTGTTTGCTTTACCCTCAATTAACTGGCATGTCCTATAGATTGACTTCTGTAATATCTTTAAAATATGACCCCTTAATTTAACTACTACAGCTTCAACCCTCATTTCCATCCTTCACTGCATAATAGCTATGAGCCTCCCAACTGTTTATCCTGAATCACTTTCTGTCACATTTATCCAGAAAACCTTTATTATAGTAGTCTTCCTGGAGCACAATTCTAATCACATTTCTACCATATTAAAAATATCAAATCTTCCATGACGCACTTAACCCCCTGTAACTGTATACAAAAGCACTCCCGTGTTCAGAAACTCCCACCAGCCCCCCTCTCTTTCCATTTAAGTCTCAGTGTCCGGTCTGTTGCAGTCTTCTCGTGCTTTCCTACATGTCTCATGCTATGCTCTGCTATGTCAATTCAATGCTTTCCTCTGAGACTTTCCTCTGAAACTGTTCTGGCCTTTGCTTCTATCCAAAATGTCCTTGTCTGGTCACCCCCAGGTTTCTGCTAACTGCCACTCCTCAGAACCCCTATATCACTTAGTTTGCATCCCTTTTATGACACATACCACATACTACTTTGCATACTTCGTTTTGCGATACATTTACTATTCCATTACCAAGTTGGAAGTTTCTTTGGTAAATGGCCGGCCTGTCCTGTTTCCCCAGTGTGACGGTTAATTATATAGTTCAACTTGGTTAGACTCTAGATGCCCTGTTGTTTGGTCAAATACTAGTCTAGATATTACTGTGAAGATGTTTTGTAGATATACTAATGTTTACAATTAGCTGATTTTATGTAAAGTAGATTATCCTCCCTAATGTGAGTAGGCCTCATCCAACCATTTAAAGGCCTTAAGAGCAAAAACTGAGGATTCCCAAGGAAGAAGGAATTCTGCCTAAAAGATTGTAACATAGAAGTCCTGCCTGAGTTTCTAGCTTGTTGGCCTGCCCTACAGATCTTGGACTCAAAATTACAACATCAACTTTCACCTAAATTTCCAGACTTCCTGCCAGTCCTACAGATTTGGGGCTTGGCAGCCCCCATAATCCCATGAACCAATTCCATAAGATAAATTCTCCCTCTTTCTCTGTCTCTCTCCCTTCCTATTGGTATAATTTCCTACAGATAGACCAGATAGATAAGATAGATAGATAGATAGATAGATAGATAGATAGAAGATAGAGAGATAGATAGATAGATGATAGATAGATAGATAGAAGATAGATACATAGATAGATAGATGATAGGTAGATAGATAGATAGATGATAGATAGATAGATAGATAGAAGATAGAGAGATAGATAGATGATAGATAGATAGATAGAAGATAGATAGATACATAGATAGATAGATGATAGGTAGATAGATAGATAGATAGAGTTTGTGTGAAGAGCCCTGACTGATTTGCCCATTTGGGGGCACAAGAAAGATTAGGTCACATTTAATTTTGTTTTGAAACCAACCACCTCAGATCCCTATTTCCATTTATCTCAATAATGCATGCTTTCCTCAATAGATAGTCTCCTCCCAACCCCCCAGCTACAAGATAAGTCAGGAACTCCAATAAGCTGGAAAATCATGCCTATATTTTGAAAAGCCCCATGCTGTGCAACATGGAGTCTCTGCCCAAAAAATTGTCCTCTACCAGGCACTCTGGCAGCCCCGAGCAGCCCCGTCCACCCCTGGTCATGCTCAGGCCACAGGAACTTGCTGCCGTGACGGTATTTCCTCAGGTAAGGGCACATCTGGAGGAGCATCTCTCCTCTGGGCTCACACACAGCAGTGCTCACAGAACTCTGTGATTGGCCTGGCCTTCCAAAGCCATAATCTGTTGTTGACTAGCTCTTTACGTTTACACACACACACACACACACACACACACACACACACACACACACACGCTCCTTGGCCAAGAGGTGTTCTAGCATCAGCCATGCCCTGATGCCCCTTGGCCACCACTCTAGACTGCTTTCCTCCTTAAAGTGAGTTTCCTCTTGAGATCTTTATTTATAAACAGCTGTCCTCAATCATGGTCACTTCAACCCATCAGACACAGAACATTAAACTTCAACGCCAAGGGATTTGTTCCCTTCCTCCAAGAACCCTCCTTGGTCCCAATCCACATTGGACCTACATCTTTTTTTTTTTTTTTTTCTGGCCCCCACTGCACAGCTCGTGGGATCTTATTTCCCTCAGCAGGGATCGAACCCGGGCCCTCAGCAGTGAAAGCACGGAGTCTTTACCACTGGACCGCCAGGGAATTCTCTGCCCAACATCTTAATAACTACGTGGCACCACCAAAGTTGGTCTTTTCCAAAACAAAGAAGGCATGCTGCAGAGTAAATTAGTATTTCCACCTCCAGCTGCCACTAACTTATTAATGACATTTTTTTCATTTGATGATTCATTTGAGTACCATTCACCATGCATCTCCTTAGGTTACTTCTCAGGAAATAGACCTCGAAGGAGTCAATGAATCGATAAATCTGTTTTCCTTTGATCTCCTGTCTTTTCCTCTCACTCATGGCCTCCGGAATTTCCCCGACACCTAAGTACAGTATTTTGTGGTATTTATACTTAATAAAAGTACGTTGCAATCTCCCATTTGGCCTGTAGAGGTTGGGTATGTGGTTCAGGCCTTTTGAAAACCAGGCTGGGGAATCTGTACTTAATTTGGGAAGCGATGGGGAGGCATTGAACGTGAGCACTTAATTTCAAAGTAATAAAAAACTAATTCTCTGCTTTATCAAGACGACAAATTCAGCAAACTATATACCTGAGTTTTTAGAGCAAGAGATAGCTCTGTTAATTTTTTTCCTTTATTAGATGTTACTGGAAAGCATTTTATGCCTGCAAGGCAGGATCAGGGTTTCCATAAAATCCTGGAAAAAAAAAAAAAAAAGCATTTCCAGATGGGATAATTTTCAAATACTCCTCATTTTTGTAAATCACATTTCAAAAGGGAGAGCATTTGCATATTCAAGGTGAAATTCCATGGAACTATGCCTCATGCCCAGTTTTATGGAGTAATTATTTCTACATTTTTGAACTGGCACTGACCTTCAGAATATGTCAACTCAAACTGCACACTAGACATAGGCATTAATTAGCCAAGCTAATTATCCGAACTTGTTCAGACTAATCAAGGGATGAAGCAGCTTCAATCTGTTGGATTTTTCTTGAACAACTAACAGTGAAACATGAACTTGTTATGACTAGTAAATTGCACAAACACAATTTGCAACTGAGAAAGAGATTCCACGTTCCCTGAATACGGGTCCTTTCTCCAACTCTGCCTCCAAAGGTACTTCGAAGAAAGGTTTTTCTTCCTTCCTTCCAGCAGAAAATCAATACTGCACGCTGGAGGAGATGTTAAAACGTCCTCTTCACCTGAGTGAGTAAACACCACCTCCGTGCTAAGGGAGGGCACAGCAGGGAACTGCAGGCTGTGAGACAGACTGCAAATAAAACCCTTCCGGGAGCAGAGAGTGGCCAGGCCAACGCTTAGCCCTGAAGCTGGTACCGCAGAGCCCTTGGCCTCATATAATTTCATTTCTCTGCGACTGCAGATCAGTTTGTGCCTGCAGAACTGCATAACGTGTCACTGACGCAGCTGTTATCCAGCAGACCTATTCTTCGCACACCGATTTGCCCGCCTGCCTAATCAATCCACAGGAAGGGAGGGCGAAGCAAAGTTGTCACCATCACACTGTGTTCTGGGCCTCTCCTTCATCTCAAACCACCCGCCCCTCCCACAGTTAGAGAAAATCGTAGGCCTCGAAGCTTCCGTGAATAGGAGCTTTGCGTGGGTCCTGTGTTCCCAGCTTTCACCACTTTCTGGGGAAGATAAATGTTTTTCACATCCTTTGTGTCTTAACCTGGTTCCGTCTCCTTCAATCCGGGTCTAAAACAAAGCTTCCTCTCCTCTTGGCTTCTCCCTTGCTGCTCTTCCATTTTTCCTGAATTGCTCTGGTATTTCTGGATTCTTCCCATGTTGAGTCAGATCTGAGTATGGGTGGCAGAAAGCTTCTAATGTCATCATGTCATCACGAAATACGAAAGGTGGGCAGGCTCTGACAGCTTTAAGCAGCCCACAGCCTCAGGCTAGTATTTTTCCGCTGCAATGATGATAAAAGATAAGACATTGTTCAAATGTTCGTATGCTGGGAACCATCTAAAAGCAGGGCTTTCAAAACAAAAAACAGCACTAGTTCCCAGGGACAAAAGTCACATCTTCCTTTGTTCTGCCACAAAGCTCTTTGGCACCCGGTAGAAGGGAGGGCACTTCAGAGGAGCTGTGAGAAGCACAAAAGGGAGCTGGGGGCTTCCCTGGTGGCGCAGTGGTTGAGAGTCCGCCTGCCGATGCAGGGGACACGGGCTCGTGCCCCGGTCCGGGAAGATCCCACATGCCGCGGAGCGGCTGGGCCCGTGAGCCATGGCCGCTGAGCCTGCGCGTCCGGAGCCCGTTGCTCCGCAACGGGAGAGGCCACAACAGTGAGAGGCCCGCGTACCGCAAAAAAAAAAAATAAAAAATAAAATAAGTCAAATTATAAATAAGTCAAATCAAAGTCCTTGGGGGTTTCATCATTTAAAGACTTTGTATTGTAGATCTGCTTATAAAACCCATAACATTTCTGGTAATGTGGTTTTTCTCATGCGTTTTTTTCAGGTGGGAACATATTTTCTCATCTTAAACGAGCATGGGAGTATATTTCTTCCAACAGAAAATTCTGAAATTTTTCCTAGCTTCCTGTCTGTCAGGTGCAGTGCTCCATAACGTTAGATTTTGAATAATCTACAGTCCAAGGTCTGGAATAATCCCAGACAGAACTTCTGCATCCTGAAATGTAGCAACTCCGCTCTAGATTGGAGCACACTTTCACTCAGCTGTCTTTGCAAGACCGTTGCCCTTTGCCCAGAAATGCAACTGCAGTCTCTCAAGGCACAGATATAAATATAAATGGGGGAAATGTTTGAGGTACCTGATACCCTTCCATCCTAATCACTGGGCAACCTCTCTCTCTCTCTCTCTCTCTCTCTCTCTCTCACTCTCGCTCTCGTAGATTTTTAAGTCACTTTAATAGTGAACTTTCTAACAATCAAGGCTTCCTAAAATGAAATAAGCTTACTTTTGAGATGACAATGTTCTTCTCAGAGAAGATATTCTGGTAAAATCTGGATGACCACTCAACAGGTATATAGCCAAATTATAATAGTTTTGAGATTAACCAACCAGTAAGATGATTCTTTTAAGTGTGTGTGTGTGTGTGTGTGTGTGTGTGTGTGTGTGTGTGTGTATTTTTTACCTTGGTAAAATACACCTAACATAAAAATTACTATCAGTGACATTTAGTACGTTCACAGTATTGTGCAACCTTCACCACCATCTGGTTCCAGAGCATCTTTATCACCTGAAAAGGAAATCTGTGTCCATTAAGGACACATGACTGCATCCTCATCCTTCCTCCCTGCTTCCCAACCCCTGGCAACCACTAATCTGTTTTCTATCTACCTCTATGGATTTGTCTGTTCTGGATATCTTACATAAATGGAATCCTCCGATATGTGGTCTTTTGTGTCTGGCTTTATTCTCTTGGCATCAGCGACCCTTCTGGGTACAAATCATTTCCAGTTAATTGCTTTGAGATCTCTTCCATTTCCATCCTCGCTCTTCCCTCCCCAGGCACTCACCAGTGTTTTTGCATCTTATTCGGTGTGCAGTCTCTGGTCTGGGATCGCCACCCCCATGGCGTGCCTCAGGGGCACCACACTGACAGCCCTTCTGCCAGTACTTGTTTCAGGTCTGGCTGGGGCCGCCTGTGGTGCTGCAAGAGCAGCAAATCACCCTCAAACTTTTCCAAGGATTTTTATATTTTAAAATAAGATGTGAGAGGCGCTTTTTCCCTTCTTGACAAATGTAAGTGATAATTAACTGGTAACAGAAAATCTCCCCTGAAGTGTCACAATGTGCTGGTAGTTAACAGAGCCGCCCTCAGAGCTGCACCACAGAGCAGCTCCAAGTAGAACGTGTGCTTGTGGCCAGAAGAGCTGGCACTGCTCCCCCCTTCCAGACATCCAGCCACGTGCACGTGGCACCTGCATTGCATTTTGGTTCACAGATGCAACATAAGAAAGAGCAGCCTGTGGTGCGCTGGGGACAGGGCTGGACTCCAAGTAAGAAGATCCAAGTTTGAATCATGCTTGCTGCCATTTATTAGCGTGACCATGAGCAAGGCGTGAGCCAACCCACCCTTACGTTTGAAAGGAAGGTCGTATAAACAGCACCTAACCTCACCACATTGTTTTCAATATTGAAGCCAAGAAGACAATCCCATACACAAAAGCTGATTGTAAGCTATGACCATAGTCCCCAAGCAAGTAAACATCATGAAGGCAGGAACCTTGTCCTGTTTTCTGCTGCCATGTCTAATGTATCACTCAAGACAGAGTAGATACTCCATAAGATTTTCATGAATTTGTGAAATAAACAATCATGTTATTATTGTCGGTAACCAGGGTCACACGGTTAGCCACCAAGGAGCATCATCTCTAGATAACTACCCAGACCATTTTTATTTATTGTAACCAAGTTATCACAAGAGAGTGTCTTACCCCATTATGTTTCTTCTAAAGGATGCTATACTTGGAGAGGAAGTGAGAAACATTGTTCTACTAAAATAGAGAACAGGAAAGGGTGACTTCAATTTGAAATGAGCTCTTGTTATGAACCTAAGAGACCTGACGCAAAATATACGTCTTCAGGGGTTCATGCTTCTTGGTCTCTACCCACACTGTAATTATGCTTTTTTCACGCCCCGTCACAAAATGAATTTACTCACCAGTGTATATAACACTGCAAATGTTGCGTTTTCAAATCTAGAAGCTTCTCCTGGACTGGAACCAGCTAACTTCTTCCTTCTCTCCCTCCTTCCTCCCTTCTCTCCTTCCTTCTTTCCTTCTTTCTTTCTTTCTTTCTTTCTTTCTTTCTTTCTTTCTTTCTTTCTTTCTTGTTTTGGCAGTCATTTATATATTTTTTTGTTTTTAAACAAACTTTTTGAGGCATAAGTGACAATATTTTAATGTAAATTCCTGACATTGTGTTATTTCACTCTAAATACTTTGAATTTTACCATGCTGAAAAAGATGTTTTGTCATACAACCACAAATGCTGTTATTACACCTAACAAAATAATAATGATTACATCTAATACCCACTCCGCATTCAAATTTCACTAAAAGAACAAAAATGTCCTTTTATACTTGGTTTGTTCAATTCAAGGTCCACCCGCAGCCTTTAATGTACTGAGGACAGAAACTTTGGGTCTTGTTACTCTACTTCTTGGCCTTAGTGCAGCTGGTACTTACTGTTCAGCAGGTCCTCAATGAAACAGACATTTTTGTTTGTTTGTTTGTTTTTTAATGCGGTATGCGGGGCTCTCACTGTTGTGGCCTCTCCCGTTGCGGAGCACAGGCTCCGGACGCGCAGGCTCAGCGGCCACGGCTCACGGGCCCAGCCGCTCCGCGGCATGTGGGATCTTCCCAGACCGGGGCACGAACCCGCATCCCCTGCATCGGCAGGCGGACTCTCAACCACTGCGCCACCAGGGAAGCCCGAAACAGACATTTTTCACGGAACAAATATTTATTGACCTCTCTATGTGCCAAACAATGTCTTACTTGCTGGTGAGGCAAATATAAATCAGATATGCTTTTTGTCCTCAAAACCTCAAAAAGTGGGTGAACTAAAATGAATATTGAAGTAAAGGAATGAAGACAATCAAGGTGAATCTATCAAGCCTAGTATCTGCTATTTTCCCTTCAGAGAAGCTTTTGGGGCAGAGCTTGATGACTTTTCCTAATAGCAGCATCACGTTATCATTTCATAGAACTAAAAATGCAGATTTCAAGTTCCATTGTACGAGCAAGACCTCAGAAAGTTTGCTGAACACGCATTATTTTTTGTTGGTCGTGGTTCAGAGCTGCTCTTTGTATTTAATTTTCAGAAAGAAACTGGATATTTACATATTAGATCACCCTGCTCAGTGACAAAGCCCATCATGTAGTGGCTGTCTGTCATCCACAAGGTAAAGGGTCACCTCCTCAGCAGCCTGCCAGACCCTCTATAATCTGGCCTTGCCTACTTCTCCAGACTCATCTCCTGCCTCACATCTTAGGCTCCACCCAAAGTGAACAGCTAATTTACTCCACCCCAAAATCCTCCCATATTCCTCTTAGGACTTATGTCCTTGGCCTCCTCCAGGCCTCTGCAAGGAATACTCTGCCTGCCCTTTTCATAACCTCTGCCCCAACACTTGGGCCCTACACATTATTTAAAACTCAGTTCAGGTGTCCCTTCCTCCAGGAAGCCTTCCGTGACCTCCTAGGCTTAGTTGGCTACCCCTCTTTGGGCTTCTAGGACACCTTGTATAAATCTCGTTTAGCACATATGTAGCACATTGTGCTGAAATGATCTGCTGACAGTCTGGCATCTTCCTCTTTCCCTCCCCGTAGACCACACATGACCCTCTCCAGGGCCGGGACTATGTACCCTGCATCTCAGTTCCCCCAGGGCGCAGCTGAGGTCTGGTAATCGGATGCCCTCAAGAATTCTTTAGGCAGAATTCCTAGAAGATGACAGTATGAATTAAGTAGAGTTACAAAATTTTAAGAGCTAAAGATCGGGGCTTCCCTGGTGGTGCAGTGGTTAAGAATCTACCTGCCAACGCAGGGGACATGGGTTCGAGCCCTGGTCCGGGAAGATCCCACATGCCGTGGAGTGACTAAGCCCGTGCGCCACAACTACTGAAGCCCGCGCGCCTAGAGCCCGTGCTCCGCAACAAGAGAAGCCCACAATAAGCCTGCACAACGCAACGAAGAGTAGCCCCCACTCACTGCAACTAGAGGAAGCCAGCACATAGCAATGAAGACCCAACGCAGCCAAAAATAAAAAATAAATAAAATAAATTTAAAAAAGAGAGAGATAAAGATCATGATGTTCTTTTCAACAACTTCATGATGTTGGAGCCGGAAAGATGTAAGGGAATGTTCTAGTGTAAACCTTTTATTTGGCAGTAGAAGAAACCTAAGTAGAGAGGATGTGAGTATTCATGGACACCCAGTGTCAAGTCCCAACAGAAAAGAGACAACGCCCTTGAGTAAAATAATTCCAGGAGAGTGTGTTTGTTTGTTTGACAAAAGGACTATTTACAAAGAAATGGATGGGGTGTAGGGGCACCACAAGGGATAATTTAGTAACCTGAAGTTAGAAACAGCAGAGGAGCTATTAACCATTCCTAGGGTAGGGGAACCAACTTGTCCCTGTTTGCCCAGGACTGTCCCAGTTTTAAAGCTCAAAATCCCATGTCCTGGGAACACCCTCAGTTCCAGCAAACGAAGATGGTTGATCACCCCATCTAGTGCTGAGGTAGAAAGGCAAGGAATGGTCATTGAAACCTGGAAAGAAAGACAGTCCCCTTATACAAGGAAGCAAGTGATCTTCAGACAAGGCCACATTTTTTTCAGAGCGACCTCAGAGGGAGGAGGTCAGGGGAATAGAGACCCTGACTTCACTCTCCTCCCTCCTTCTAACCTCCTGCAGAGGCTCTGCGTGGGGCTCCGCATGAGCCAAGGCCAACCTGAAGCCAGGTCGCATTGGCCAGTGTTCAGGGCAGAGAACAGGATGCAGGAGCACCAGAGCCACAGCGCACTCAGCTCACCCCACGGGCGAACAGAAGAGCCTGAGGAAGACGCCCAACTCCCCGTCCAATAGGGGCCTCACAAGTCTGAATGCAAGTAATGGGATGGTATTACTCAAGCCCTCAAACCCTCTCCATGATTTCCAGACAGTTCCAATAAACGTGGCTGGGGGAAGGGTGCCTTTAAATTCTTATGCTCCCCTCTGGCTCCCACCTCTTCAATCTACTCATTGCCTTGCCACCCCATGGTTGTTATCTCTGGTCTGCATTGCCCAGATTCAGATGTAAGAAGCAGCCCCTTCCTCAAATCCCACAAAAAACATGCATGCGCAAAGGCAGTGTTTGTGTTTATCAGATCACTGTGCTGGAGATTTGGAGGGAGACCAAACACGAGTTTACATCTCAAAGAACTTCAGGTTGAACTTCAAGCATCCTTGGACTACCTAATGCTCTGTAGTCGCTCAGCCTCACACATGTCTTCGCGCCTCTTCCCTCCCATCCACCTCTCCTCTCATACCTCATTCAAGAGCACAAAAAATGCCCCTTGAGTTGAACAGTTAGCCATTTCCTTCCAGGCTTCTGCAGGACCAGTCAATACCCAAGCCCTCCAGAGCTCACCTTGTTCCCCGTGAGTCATCCTACCTGCACCAGCTCCCTCCTGCAATGAATTCTGCTGCCAGCTGTCAGTGGAGTTTTCACGTCCTGTTGTACATTATTCTAGAGGAAGCCATTGATTTTGGTGTAATCCTTGGAGAAGTTTATGAATCAACTTGCATAAAAGTCTCTACCAGTGGCTTTCTTGTCTTGTGGAATCCAATTCTTCCTCTGAACATATCACAGTGCGTTACTCCGCTTAGATTTGGCACATTTGAGCATCTTGTAGTCGCTGAAGTAACAGTCATGGCCTGCTGAGCTCGTCTTTTCCTTTCAAAAGGCTGATTTAGGCAGCTTAGGATCTCAGCTCTTTCAAATTACTTTGAGATGAACCTTACTGCATACAAGCTGCCAGTCCAAACGTAATTTTGATTTCCAAATCCCATAGGTTCTGTGTCTTAAAGGATTATATTCAAAATGCCATCTGCACACCCAAGCCTTTTACCAACTTTACGTTTGCCTCTAATGTAGGCAAAACATGAACAAAAGGCCAAGTCCTTTCAGGAAAGCTCAGAACGTTAGAGAGGAGTTTCATTTTCTACACGCGAGACTTGATACAGAAAGCCGAAGGGAAGTGGCTGGACCCGGCTCAGAGCACTGGGCAACTTCTCCCAGTTTATGCTGGTTATTTTGCGGATAATAAGAGAATGTGCTCACTCACAACTTGACTTCAGGGTGGAGGAGGATCTAAAGGAGACCGGGGCAGATTAAATTATTATTAAGTCATTTAAATCATAGAGTATAAGATTGCAAAGCTCTCACATTGTTTTGCCTTAATTCAGACTTCAGTGTTATATAGATACCTGCATCTGTAGGACCTGCTCTCAGTCTTGCATTTGCTATCTTGTTGGCTGGATTTGGTCAATTTTAAAGATTCTTGCAATTAAACATAATTTGACATTACATCTTTTTCTATACTATTATCCATACATCTTATTGTTCAGTTGTAGAAGGAGTTTGTGTTTCTTTAACTTTATACACTACATATACAGAGTCAGAGAGGCATAAAGGAAGAGAATTCCTGTAGGGAAGATCCCTTGGCTTTAGCATTAGCTCTCTGAACTTTGGAGACTGAGCTTTAGCTGTCGTTAGGCTGTTTTTAGCTGTAGATTATGGAAACACCTACCATGAAGGAAACAATACATGTCCTTATGGTTTAAACCCCTTTTGGTTGGGTTTCCTGTTACGTTATGGTGCTGGGTCTGGCATCTCTGCAACTCCCTTGAAGAAAGACTTAGCCCTCATGGTCACAAGGTGGCTGTCACAGCTGCAGCCATCTTACTTGGCTAAAGTCAAAGGGAGGAAGCAGGTGGGTAGCCAGGTGGTAAGAAAGTACTATCCTTGTATACTACTCTCTTTTTATCAATGAGGAAAAATCCTTCCCAGAAATCCCCTCACCCATCTCATGTGCCTGAACCAGGTCTAGCTTAAAGGGAGGCTGGGAAAGTGGGAAATTTTATCAAACTTTATAGTGGCAGATAGACAAGGGAGAAGGTTTTTCGACAAAACTGGGACAGTTACTGTTCCTGAAAACCTCACAGTACCAAATGAGACCCCTCCTGGGAAAATGCTCTAGAGCTGCTCTATTTAAACCTTTTCCGGAGCTCATGACTCTGTAATAATACAGAAGCGTATAGCAAACCAAGCAGTAACCCGCATAATTCACATGGTGACTATAAAGAAAACCTTCCTCTAAGGAAATAATTCAAAAAGTAAACCAGAAAGTGGAATACGGGAGAAGACTCACACGTGCTTCAAGTTGCCAACCAAATGATATCCCAGGCTTTTCACCATCCAGGTGATCACTTACTAATAAATCAAAAGGGAGGAGTGAGCAACAATTCTTTCACAAAATCACAACATGTTCTGCGTTAGGAATAGACTGTCCTGATGAATGTAAATCGGAAAGCAAACTGGTAAAGGTCCCTCTTTTCTGCCTTTGCAGATATCTCCCTGCCCTTTCCTTAGCCGCACCTGGACCCACTTCCTGAGCACAGTCCGTGCACGTTCGGATGCCTGAAGCTGAGTTAGTCAGGGCAGAAATTAAGCCCCAGCTTAACAATAAGCATTTGGTGACTCATCGAGGCATGCATGAGGGAAATGTCACCAACTTGGCAGACACAAGTGTCTGAAAGAAAACATTCCAATAGAATATACTGCAACACACAAAATCCGCGCACGGAGCCAGGCTTTCTGAAGCAATCTAAGCATATCCAGGGGATGGGAAGATAAGAAAGATAAAAAAACTATAAGATACTTAGAGTAAAATTCCAAATTCATGCTTCTTTATTGGTATGTGGAAATGTCACATCTAGCATTGTGGGACGTGGCACATCTGTGCTAAGCAAATTTAGGTTAGGTATTCAGTAAATGCTTTTTGATTGACGTGATAGGATTTTTTTCTACCAACAAATATCCATCCGCTTCCCGACTTAGCCTCATCAGAGATAATCCAATCAAGTCCCGGTGTCTAACATTTTCCCCTGCAGTTTAACATCTACATACGCTTGCTGTTCATTTAGCTAATAGACACGGAAGCAGAGGAGAGCCACCAGGGGTCTGTCCTTGGCTTTCTTTCCTGGACACTGGAGGGAACAGAGCAAATGGAGGCAATAAGATGAGGGTATAAGGGGCAACCTCCTTAGAGGCAGGAATTAGCAAAGGAGAGGGCCTTGTGGAAGAGGCCATACAGCGATCCCACCAGGCAGGGGATGCCACAGCGGGCCAGCCTTGGGACCCCAGGAGGCTCCAGGCAGAGGGCTTGCAGCCCAGAGCCTCTGACGCCCTCACTCAGCTGCCCTGGGAAACTGGTGACAGAGGGGCTGCTCCCAGCCCAGCGTAAGCAGAGTGGAGCCCGGAGACCAGTGATTCTCAATCAGGGACATTTTGTCCCCCAGCAGGGCATATTTGGCAATGCCTGGAGACAGTTTTGGTCACCACAGTGGGGGTGGGGTGCCCTGCTGCTATCCAGTGGGTAGAAGTTAGGGATGCTGTAAACATCCTACAAGGCACAGGACCAGCCCCCCCCATCCCAACAAAGAATTATCCTGCCCCTCGTGTCAGTGGTGCTCAGGTTGAGAAGCCCCGCCCTAAACAAGGAGAGAGGAAAGAGGAGGTTGGGAAAGAGGCGAGAGCTGCATGGGACTCGCTTCTTTGTCATCAGCACTCAGTTACATTGACTGTAATAAACTCATTCGAAACCCAGCTCTATTGCTAACATATTGGAAAAGCTTGAATTTGATCAACTCCCTTTATCTCACTCTGTCTGGACTTCCTCACTTGCACATTGGGGATGATGGCAATTAGGACGGTAGCCCTCCTAATAGGGCTGTTGTAAATAATTCAGATATTCTTTTCTGAGCTTCATTATGGATGTCCACCAATATTATCTATCTCCCAGAAGTTTTCAAGGACAAGATGAAATAATGCATGTGAATTTATTATGAAGCTTTAAAACACTATGCAAATAAAGGGATAAAGGATTAGAAAGCTGCCTGTGTGTGCTCCACATATACCTAAATGCAAATAATTTAAGAGGGGAAAAAATAGTGTGCCCATTTCTTATTGACAGTTATCTATTAATTATAGTTGGACAACTAAGTTACTTTAAATATATATTCCCCACTCTATCGCCCATATAAGAGAGAAAAGCCTCTTTCAGTTGTAATTTTAAAAATCGGGCTCAATCATGGGACTTCTTTTCTCTGTCTACATCCGTCTCCTAGGCGAGCTCATCGATATCAAGGCTTAAGTACCAGCCTACAACTATGTTCTCCAGTGCAAAACTTTCCTCTGAAATACAGACTCAGGTTATCATTAAATATCCAGTTGGCATCTCAAACTTAGCATGTTTAAAACTGAACTCCTGATTGCCCTTAAATAGTAACTCCATCCATCGAATTGCTCAGACCAAAAATGGAGGAGTCATCTGTGCCCCCATTTCTCACCTCCCACATTCAATAGGTCAATAAACATATCCAGAATCAAAGGACTTGCTGCCTCGTCACCATACTGATTTTTTTTTTCTTTTTTTTTTTTACAAGCATGGCTTTTTATTTATTTATTTTTGGGTGTGTTGGGTCTTTGTTTCTGTGCGAGGGCTTTCTCTAGTTGCGGCGAGCGGGGGCCACTCTTCATCGCGGTGCGCGGGCCTCTCACTGTCATAGCTTCTCTTGTTGCGGAGCACAGGCTCCAGACGCGCAGGCTCAGTAGTTGTGGCTCACGGGTCTAGTTGCTCCGCGGCATGTGGGATCTTCCCGGACCAGGGCTCGAACCCGTGTCCCCTGCATTGGCAGGCGGACTCTCAACCACTGCGCCACCAGGGAAGCCCCACCATACTGATCTTGATTAAAGCTACCGTCACATTGGGACTTCCCTGGTGGCACAGTGGTTAAGACTCCATGTTCCCAATGCAGGGGGCCTGGGTTCGATCCCTGGCCGGGGAACTAGATCCCACATGCGTGCCGCAACTAAGACCCGGTGCAACCAAATAAATAAATAAATATTTAAAAAAAAAAAAAAAAGCTACCGTCACTTTTCTTCTGGATTAGTGCAATAGTTTCCAAATGACCTCCCTCCAGCTGAATTTCAACAGGTTAGTCAAAGTGATCCTGTTACGGGATAAGTCAGCTCTTATCAGCCTGCTGCTGGAACCCCTGCAATGCTTCCCATCCTGTTCTGAACGAAAGCTCCAGTCCTACAGCATCCTCTGCGTCCTGCCTGTCTGGCCCCTCCCTTACCTATTTGGCCATATCTCTCACTTTTCTCCCAACTCTACTCTTCCCCAGCCTCTCCAGCCTTTCCTGGTGGCCTTTGCATTTGCTGCTCCTCTATCTGGAACATTCTACCCTCGCTCACGTCAGGGTTCATAGGTCACCTCCTCACTATTTTATTTAAAATTGCAGACATCCCCACCCCCGACCCTGCACTCACATTTGCTCTTCTCTGCTTTGTTTTTCTCCATAGTAATTCTTTGCAAATGACAAGCTACTTAGTTACTTAATTATTGCTTTGATTCTCTTCCCCCACCAGAATGAAAAAAGCTCCAAGATGGTAAGAAGTTTTGTCTTTTTTGTTCACTACTTTATTCCCAGAAACTACATCAGTGTTTCTTGCATAGTAGGCACTCAATATTTATTAAGTAAATAATGAATGCATGGACTGTTAGAACACACACACACTCACCGCAATGATAAACAATAATTTTTGAAGGAACAGTCCAATTTTATGTAAGAAAAGGAAAATCGTTCACTAATGTTACCTAATTTGTATAACCTTCCCATCTGAGCACAGATATGCCATTTAACACTGGTTTAGAGAGGAAGCTTCAGTTCCCCTTAACTGGTTCCATTCAATGTCCTGGATCCTGCAGATACATAGAAAACAAGACCCATTATAATATCCATCCAGCCGAAAGTTTATCCTCTACCACCTTCATTTGCAGAAAAACCTGGTGAAAGTCTATAGTTAAACTTCTCATTTACTTTGAACACATCAAATTCTTTAGCAGAACGTTCTCTCCAGTGCTCCCCAAACTCTTCATCAGCTAAAGGGCTGTAAGAATTTATTTTTAAGTTGTCCAGAGAAAGCATTCCAGGTGTTAGGATGGAAGGAGGGTTCTTCTAGATGTGTGTAATTTGGCCACAGCTCTGTTTATGTCATGTATTTGAAATGTTAAGAGGCCTGGAGAGCTCACCTGCTGCAATCCGAGCAGGTGAATTACATGTCCTGAGGCCTGTGTGGCTTGGTGTAATTACACCAAGTTTGGTGTCAAGTTCCTCAATCTCTCGAAGCCTCTGTTTGCTCATCTACAAAGTTGAAATGGTAATACTATCTCAGTCCCTGCCAGGATTGGAGACGGTTCTTTGCCTAGACTGAGCCTCACTTTATTTCGTTTAGTGCAGAGAGTAGGAAATTGCAGGACTCCAGGAGCCAAGGCCAAGGATGTCTTCTTTCCCTTTATTTCCCATCCGAGAAAACGCTATGGAAATTCAGATATTACCCTCCCTGCTCCCATCTCTCTGCCAAAGTTGAACTACTTTGCCGTCTGGCAGTCCCAAGCCTCGAAACTGGAACAGTTTCCTTGGTCAGAGAGAAAGACCCAGAGGAGTTTGCCTGCAACCCTCATACGACTTTGACACGATCTGGCAACTGCTTTGAAGGCAGAGGATGTTCTGGCCCTTTAATAGATTCCCAAGAGGAAATGCTGGACCAATGGAGACAGCCAGTCATATCTCTCTCCCATCGTTTGGGATATATTTATTTTTTGTTGTTTTGTTCTTTAATAGAGACATGGCAATCAAACTAGCATACTTTTAAACACAGAGACTTTTCCCAGGAAATTTGCAAACACTGCATGTTTTCTTTCTTACTACATATGGTCTATCTTCTGGGAAAGGACACAAGGATCTTTATAAGAAAAGCAACAATCGCCACAGCCTATTAACTCTGCATTCTAGAAAAAAGAAAAAAGTAGAAAAGAAAAAGAAATGACATGGTGAGTATGTGTGGTGGGGATGCTTAAAGCTCATGAAGAGGTTTTTACCACAGGAGCTAAATAATAATCACGTGTTTCACAGGAGCACTATAAGGGTTTAGTGATAGCAGTGTACGAATTCACAGCACAGTGCGTAAGCCCTTTGTGCTTAATAGGTGGTAGTGCCCTTCTGCCCCTTTTCCGTATATTCATATCAGAATGATGTCTAGTGAAGTTGAATACTTCACCAGCTCTCTAACATCTCTCACTGTCCCTAAAAAATGGGGAAAAACATGATGATGCCCTTTATTTAAAAAGCAAGCAGGAGTGGGGGTGAGGCAAGGGCTGTGGAAACAGGATTTGTTTTCTCTGTGGACTGGTTCCAATGCATGCACATGGTGTCACGTGGACAAGTTAGAAATGTAACTGGTGGAAATAGAGCTCTTAAGACATTTTTGCAACTATAGAAATGATTAAATGATTCTTTACTGAGAGAGGAGCAATTAAATGAATTATGATACATCCCTACTTTAGAATACCGAACAGATGTTACCAAGAACGAGACAGAGCTTGATGTAGAAACTTGATCCTACTTAACACATGTATGTATGACATATGTATGATATGTTTGATATACATATATGGTTACACGTATACATAATATACACACACGGTATGTGTACGCCTATATGCTTGTGGGATAAGTGTGTTTACCTGAAAGGCCACAATTCAAGCAGTTAACTATAAAATATTTGATGAAAAATATTTGATGAAAATACATAAAATATTTGATGAAAGGAGAAAAGTGGATATTCACTTTTTATGCTGTGCGTGTGGCAGAAACATGTAATTCTCATTGACTCTTACTGGCTAGCCATATGCTTCTCCAGTTTTCCATTTTCCCATGCATTTCGGTGGAATTGTGTGACTGGCTCCTGCCCATGAAACGTGAGCAAAAGAGACATACATCACTTTCTGTCTGGGATGCTTAAGGTGTGAGTCCTCCAAGCAATTTTCCTGCCACAAAATGGAAGCAGCCTGGATCACTAAGTTCCCACGGAGGACCGTTTGCCGGGTACTTAACTTGAACTAGAGATGCAGTGTGAGAGTGTGAGTGTGTGTACTGGGGGCAGGGGCTGATTGTGTAAAGCCACTGAGATTTAGGAGTTAATTAACGTAACATATTAGTTATCCATTGGACATAACCAATCTCCCCCACCCCTCCAAGCTTGGCAGCTAGAAGCAACAAATATTTATAAGCTCACTGGTCAGGAACTCAGGAGTAGTCCTCACTGAGGATCTCTCATGAGGCTGCAATCAAAGTGTTGGCCAAGGTGTAGACATCTCAAGGCTCTACTGGGGCAGGAGAATCTTCTTCCAAGCCCACTCATGTGGCTGTTGGCAAGTCTTAGCTCTGCGATGGCAGTTGGCCAGAGACATAAGTGGCCTCTCTATAGGGTTGCTTAAGGCAAGGCAACTGCTTCCCTAAAGTGAGAGATTTAAGAGAGAGAGAGAGAGAGAGAGCACGATCCCAAGATGGAAATCACAGTCTTTTTATAACCTAATCTCCAAAGTTGTATCGCATTACTTATGCTTGTTCTATTTGTTTGAAGTGAGTCACTAAATCTAGCCCACACGCGGGAGGATGAGAATTTCAAGACTGTGACTACACTGGGGCCATCTCGGAGGCTGACGACCACACACAGCATAGCCCAGTCTGCCCTGAACTATGCAGTATTCTCCTCCACCGCATGACATTTTTTTTAAGCATGAGTTACTTTTATAATGTAAAAACCAAACATTAAAACCTTCTTCTATACCATGTTTAAAAAAAAAAAAAAAGCTACCCAGCTAGAATCTCAGTTGCTTTCCCTTTAAAAAAAATATAGTCACCTAGTGCAAGAGCCAGATGGTAAGATTATCCACTTTGCAGCTCCTCAAAGTAGCTCATTACTCTCCAGTTCTTAAACACGCATCTTGGAAGTGACTCATTTTATCCCTGCTTCATTTGTACTTTTGTCACACTCAAGACATCTCCTCTGCTACCATCTAAACTATCGGGAGGTCTCCTGAGCATTTTCTCCAGAACAAAAACTTTCCATTTCCTAAGTGTTAATTGTATAATGCCGCAGCCAGTGAAGTGAAAAAACGAAGTGAACCAGATAGTAGTTCCCTTCTAAAGTCAGATCCCCAAAGCTTACACCAAGCTTTGGAGTTGCTGCCCTTCAGTAATTAGCTTCAGATCTGCCCGGGGCTGCTACTGTATAGACACCTCACTGTTTACCCTCATCTGTACCACAGCTCTTCAAAATTCTAAGATAATACGGCAACAGGGAGATTAAGCCAAACTAGAAGCTGTCAGCTCACCAAGCCAGTAGGATTTGGGTCAATCTTACAGGATTATCACTCATCTCAGGTAACTGTCGTTCTTGATGAAACAGGAAAGGAAGAAAGGAAGAAAGTGAGTATAATTACATAGTGAATGCCTTTAAATGAAAGGTAAGGATAAAAACTTCAAGAGTTTTCCTCCATATTTGGAAAGAGAGGACTAATAGGTCAAAGTCCAGAGACATCTTTGGTGAGAGAAAATTCTGAGGTTAAAATAAGGTGATATAGGAGACAGGATCTAGGAAATAAGATCAAATAGAACAGGAGGTCTTGGGGAGATAAGATTGGACCTTGATGGGGTCGTAGATTTCAACCTTCTAAGTAGTAGTCATCAAATCCCATCCATGCCATTTTGAGAGTGGACTTGCTTTGACCATTGTACTCTTTTTGAGAGCTGGGTAGGATTCAAGTGAATCTGTCAGCATGGTAAAGTTAGCAAGTGAGGATAAATCATTTTTAATCGTTGCAGTTTGTAAAATAATGGGTCCTGTGGGAAGAGAGTGAGAAGTTTTTACCACAGCTGGGTAGTCCCTATAATTTCCTCGATTTTCCTCTAAAAATCCCACATCAGCAATGCAATTGTCTGCCTCACTGTCTCCCTTCCACCCCAGATGGAAGAGAGAGAGAGCGTTGAAGAGAATAATAATGGGACATTCAATAAAGTGTTCTCGGCAAAGCCCTGGGTCGGGCTGAGGAGTGGGGTGGAATCCAAGGGAGAAGGGAATACAGCACCACTTTTGGGCGCCGTCCTGGATTTCAGGAGGCCAGAGCGCCTCAGCGGAGCTCCCCAGGGCTGGGAGAGGGCAGATTTACAGTGCAGGACTGGGTCACCACCCTTCTTTCAGAGCATCTTGCCTCATGTTTATTTTACTTACTGGCTTTCACTCAGGTTTCATTCGAAAGAGCTTGGAGGTAAAAAAGGAAAAACATTTTTTAAAGAGAAATTGTCTGGTGGAAAATCCATCGAAGATAGACATAGGAAAGGGGAAAATATCAAAACTAAAACCAGTAACAGGCTCGTATTCTGATAACGGCTCAGGATCTTCCAGGAGACATAAAAGCAGTTCACCTGGGCTTTCTGTATTTGCGTTGGTCCCTCAGGTCTTTGTACTCAGTTACGGTTTATTATGGTAAAAGGATACAAAGCAAATTCAACAGGGGGTGAAATCCAGAGGACCCTAGTGCTAACTTCCCAGAGTCTCTCCCAGTGGAGTCCCCTGGGACATACTTAATTCTTCCAGCAATCAGTTGTGACAACCCATGCAAAGTGTCGTTGGTCAGGGAAGCTTGACTGAGTCGAGGGGCCTAGTGTCAGTCAGGTAGGCCTATAGTGCCTGTGGGACTAATTGCAGTCACCGAACCTCCAGACCCCAGAAGGAAATTGTTTGTACAAAATATCTAGATGAGCTGGTACTGTGTGATTGAAAGCCCAGAGCATGCAAAACACTCTTATCAGTCAGCGCATTCCAAGAGCTCAATTCCCAGGAACCAGCCAAGGGCCAGGCACGGAGCAGATCCTTCTTGGGAATGCACAAGTTTTGAGCAACTTGGCGCTGCTCAGTTAACACTTTCCGGCACACCGTCCTGTACAGCTTCCTCTGATAAAGACCGAAACGTAGTCACATTGGCCACACTTAGTGCAGGGGAGTCTGGGAAGGGTAATATTTACTCCAGGTGAATATACACCCAGCTAAGGAACAGGAATGCTACTCTTACAAAGTTGGGAAGAGACTTGGAGGCCCACATGGACCACTTGAGATGAGCTGGAAAAGTGGAAGTAAGAGACAGATCAAAGTCAGGGAAATACTACTACTTGACCAATGATAATAAAAATAATACCATATTTTACGTCAACCAAGATGCCATTAATTATGACACGTTATGATTTTTTTTTTTTTCCTGGACGCGCAGGCTCAGCGGCCATGGCTCACGGGACCAGCCGCTCCGCGGCATGTGGGATCTTCCCTGATCGGGGCACGAACCCGTGTCCCCTGCATTGGCAGGCAGGCTCTCAACCACTGCGCCACCAGGGAAGCCCACGTTATGATTTTAATACTGCTAAGAAAAGGGAGAAATGCTGCCAATTAAATAATGACATAATGCTTTCACTTTACCTATTTATCGAAAAGCATGAAACCCATAAACATAGCTCAGTGAATTTTCATGATGTGAACACACCCATGTAAACAATACTCTGACCAAGAGCTAGAATATTGCCAGATCCCTGGAAGACCCTTAGGTCTGTTCTCAGTGACTACCTCCCTCCAAAGGTAACCATTATCCTGGCTTCTAACAACATGGATAATGTTTAGTTAATTTTGAATTTTATACACATGGAATTGTACATTATGTGCTCTTTTGAGTCTGACTTTGTTTGCTCTACGTTATGTTGACAACATTCACCCATGTTACTGTACGTAGTTGTAATATGGTCATTCTCATTGCTGTACGGTACTCCATGCATGAATAGACCACATTATAATTATCCATTGCATTATGAATGGGTGTTCAGGCTATTTACAGTTTGGGGATACTACAAATCGTGCTGCTGTAAACATTCTTATATGCTTTATCTGATGGACATTTAGATGCATTTCTGTTGGGTACATAGAGTACCTAGAAGAAGAACCATGAAGTCAGAGTAGATAGGTAGCAGATATTGCCAAAACAGGTTCCAAAACTGTTGCCCAACTTACAGCCCCACCAGCAGTGTGGAAGGATTCCAGCTGCTCCACAACCTCACAATATGATATTGTTTTGTTTTTTTTTTAACCATTCTGGTGGGGATGTAGTGTTATTGATCATGGTTTTAATTGCATTTTCCTGATGACTAATAAAGTTAAGTCTTTTTCATATGTTTCTTGACCATATCTGAGATATGGCCATGCTTTTGTCCATTCTTCCATTAGAATATCTGTTTTATTATTGATTTGTAGTTCTTTTATTATACGAAATACAGCCCTTTGCCAGATACTCATAGGGTAAATATTTTCTCCCACCTTATAACTTGCTTTGTCATTCTTTTAATGGTTTGTCTTGCTGAAGAAAAGTTCTTAACGTTAATGTAGTCCAATGTGTTTATATTTTTCTTTAGAACTAGAGCCTTTGAGGTCCTGCTTAATAAGTATTTCCCCAACCCAAGCTCATGAAGATGGTCTCCTGTGATATCTTTCAGTAGTTGCATTGTTTTATCTCTCACACAGATGCCACAAGGCATCTGAGGTTGATTTGGGTGATAGACAGAGGAATGTGGACGTCCCAGTGACCAATGCTCACATCCAATTGATTCAGAGCATTTTTTTAAAAGACCATCACTTTCCCACTGTACTGCAATGTCACCTTGTCATAATCATCATTTAAAAATTGTTTTGTTATTGAAAGAGCTCTTCTAGAATTATGCTTGATAAAACCTATTACATATCACTGTTTCGCATTTAAACAACATACAAAAGCAAAATAAATAGATTAAAATATTCCTAAAACTTTCACTCATTCAGACTATGACTATTTAACTTTTCAACTTTTCAACTCAGCCGTTGATGACTGTTCTTCCAGAAAATGTGGTCCTCTGCCATCAGGAACGCTGGCAATGCAGCAAAAGGATGCTCCATTGTTGCCCCAGGATTTTCTGCACACTTTTATTTCAATGTGCAGAAAATGACATTAAACCATGTTAGCCAAAGCCACGGTGATTTTAAGATACATCCTGATTTCAGAATTGTTAAAATGTGAAAACATGGGTGGCTTAAAAATCAAAGAAGTATAGTTTTTGTCTTGGGTCAGGCTACCAGAAACCTGAAACAGACATTCAAGTGCATGTGAGGAAGTACTTTATGGAGGAAGTGCTTTTTAGGGAGAAAAAATATCCCATAAGGAAGGGAGAGAAGCAGGATGGGAAAGGGAATGAGCTAAGCAAGAATGTGATCTCGAGAGATCACACTGCCTGCGCCATGCTGGGAAGTGAAGGAGGGCAAAGGGGGCGGGGACGGCCTGTAGCCTTTTGTAACCCATGTCAGTCAATCACTGGCTGCCAGCAGCAGAGAGCAGGGTGTGTTGCAATCTCCCCTT
The DNA here is from genome assembly GCF_951394435.1 of Stenella coeruleoalba. NCBI lineage: Eukaryota > Metazoa > Chordata > Mammalia > Artiodactyla > Delphinidae > Stenella > Stenella coeruleoalba. The sequence continues at coordinate 31,619,299 of NC_137163.1, forward strand.
CGAGTTTCCTCTCTCTTGACAAGAGCAAGTCTTTAAAAAAGGGATTAATTGTGATCTTTCAGCATTAACACTGAAAACAGCTGGAGGATGGATACATGGTAAAAGGAGTATAGGCTGGGCACCAGTAGTGTTCACTACAGTCATAATATCTAAAATTAACTGAGCACTTACTATGTACATAACAGGCACTCTCCTCCTCGCCTTTTTTTAAAATAAATAAATTTATTTATTTATTTTTGGCTGCATTCCGTCTTTGTTGCTGCAGGCGGGCTTCCTCTAGTTGAGAGAATCTAGTTGCGGCGAGCAGGGGCTACTCTTCGTTGCAGTTGTGCAGGCTTCTCATTGCAGTGGCTTCTCTTGTTGCGGAGCACGGTTTCTAGGCGGGCGGGTTTCAGTACTTTGGGCACACAGGCTCAGTAGTTGTGGTTTGTGGGCTTAGTTGCTCCGTGGTATGTGGGATCTTCCTGCACCAGGGATTGAACCCATGTCCCCTGCATTGGCAGGCGGATTCTTAACCACTGTGCCACCAGGCAAGTCCCACACTCTCCCCTTTTAACAAATGAGGTAACTGGAGTTTGGAGAGGCCAAAGGTGATGATAAATGCTCACCATTAAAGGTACGTGGTGGAGTACCAGGGTCACACAGCTAGTCAATGGCAGAGTTGAACACAGGCAGTTTGATTCCAAGGCCCTTGCTGTTCATTTCTATACTGTATTACTTCTAAATAAACTCAAACACGCAGATAATCAAGTGCATTATTTACATGGTGGAAAGGAGAAGCCCCTTGGGTACTCAAAACTGGCCAAATAAGCCAGACAGAAAGATTATATACAATTTTAAAATGCTGATTGTTTCTCCAAAGTCACAATTTTGTTTTGTTCTCAATCCTGTTTTCTTTAGATTTCCAGACAGATTCTCATCTCATCTTTGAAGCCAAGGGAGATTGATAAAAGTAATTAATACTTTACCAAGTACCTTTAATTGTAAGCATTTATCATCGCCTTGGGTTTAGCCCTCTTGGAGAATTATGAGTTGTACTCCAATGTTTTCCACGTAGAAGGAGCAGTTAAGGCTTTGTCTTGGGATCATGGAAGATCTTTGCAATTCACATGACTGATTTTCTTACTGTGGCACTGATTACTTTGGTTGTTTGTAATTTTAGTTTTCGTGAGTTCCCTTTGCCATTCAAAACCATTTTCTTCCTACATTTCTTCAACAGCTTTAAATAACATTTCATAGGCACAGACAGAAGAAAGCTAAGAATCACCTTTGTGTTTCTTTGATGGACTTACCCTCAAAAGAAGCACAAAAGTTGGGTCTTTACAAAACTGCTTAGTCTCGTATTAAAACATTCATCTCACGTTTTGGCCTCAACCATTGCCGATTCATCTTCCTTCTTTCCCGTCCCTCCCTACCCTCCATAACCTCGTCTGGAAAAAGGAGGCAGCACTTTAAAGTGACAAGCCTCATGTAAACCAAGTCAACATATAAATCTGTAGCCTAAAATACAAACCAGTGACCAAAGAGGCTTGCATTAGCATCCCCAGATCAATTCCGGGATACCCCAGGCTTCTCTTACAATGAGCAATGCTAGCCAGAGATTATCAGGGCTCTCCAGGGGTTGTACTAGATCCCAAGGTAGCTCTTCTGGTTACAGCTGGTAAAGATCCAGGCCCTTGGAACTAAGTTCATGCTTCACAGCTGAGCCAACAGCTAAGCAATCTAAAACCCCCAATGTTTCCCTGATAGCACATATCAGAGGAAAAGAAATGGTGCTAAATGTTGGCAGGAATGAGCACTGACAGTTGTCTGCGGGCAGAGTTTCATAAAAGCCAAGGCACTCTAAGGACAAAACTGATCTCCATCTTGAACATTCTGTTTGGCCTTCAAATTGCAGGTAAGACATCTAGAGAAAGGTAACAGCCCACATTTGTGCCTCAGTGCCTGCCGTCCAGCATTTTTCACCACGCTTAGAAAGAGTCAGGGTCGGGGCAGGAGGGGTTGTTGTCTGCAGGACAGCTCAGGGTAATGATCAGAGGAGATAAGGCTGATCTCCAGTATCTGCTCACTTCCTCTTTTTAAGTGATTCTTTTCTTTATGCAGCCAGTGCCTCTAATTCTCAAGCGTCACCTGGTACTCTGGACCTCATTTTCCCCTTTCTTTTGTGTGACAGTTCAAAGAGATTTGAGCAGAAGTTAATGCCTCAATATAAAGAAATAGAATCCCTGATGGTGGTTTTGGGGGCAACAATGGCAGAACTTTTGGAGAGCAGAGGGGTCTTCAGGGTTCACACTTATGATGCCATATGGTCAACACCCGTCGCAAGAAAAACTCTGCTGATCTAGAAATTGATGGAGGTGAAGACTTTTAAGGAGTCTGAAATCCTCATCTCCTACTCATACTTCTGTGTTTTTCCAGCTGCTGCTGCTGTTTCTTAATCTTGGCGTGAAGGAAGGTATCTGAAGGTTGGATTCCCTAGTTGATGAATGTAGACCCGTAAGAGTACGAGCATTTGCTTCCGGTGTAAGGAAATGGAGCAGTGCTGAATTTTTTCACGGAGATTCAAATGAATCTAAGTGTCTTTGTTTTGTAAGCTAATAAACGAATCCCCTTAATCCTGGAATAAATGATTCCAATATTTATAGAGCACTTAACAAAATGCCTTTTCAAATATTTTCTCATTTATCTTTCCATAACTCCGTGAAATAGAATGACCTGTGTGTCACCATCCCCACGTAGAGATTAACTGACAGGCCCACACCTATGTAAGAGTTAGTGGATGAGTCAGGGTACAGCTCAGTCTTCTGGCTTCAAGCCTGCAGTCCTTCCGCCAAATCTCTCTGATTTGTAGGGTAACATAAGGACTCAATATTTGTGCTTCTAGCTGTGATTCTGAGATTTGAGCGCATATTGAAATCTGTGACAACAGTTACTTCATCTTCTGTTTTTACGAGCTTGGTTTTAGAGATTGGTTTGTCGACCAGTCTATTCAACTAATTTCATGGGTCTCCACAATTTTTCTTCCGAGAGCTATTGGTTTTTGCCTCAGTTGGCTCAATTGATTCCCCCTGTCTTCTGTTAAAACACACAGATGAATGATCTCTTCCACCTGGGAAAGCAGTAAGGTGAGACGTTGAAATGACACAAATGAGATAGAGCAAGGGGAAAACAAGACAAAAAATTTTTTTTTATTACCTACAACTCAAAGGAGACTGCTTTTATGATAAAACTACTCTGAATAGCTTCTTTAAAATCCTAGTGAACAACAGTGAGAGATTATTTTAGTGAAAGGGCCATTTTGAAGAATTCAAGAGCAGACATGAAAAGCGGAGTCAAATCCAAGGAAAAATATGGTTGTTATGGGCAGTAAGCTGGATAAGCCATCCTCTCCTTCCTGGAAATCCTGACTTAGCTAATGGTTAGTATAGAAAACAAGCGTATTCTGTGCTTCATCAGTAGAATGGGTGCTTCACAAACAGAAAAGAGAAACATCCCCACCCTCAGAGACAGACAATGAACCAGAAAGTAATGAATAATTCAATCTGATAATGTGTTACTGCTGTGGAAGAAGAAAAAGCAGAGCAAGACGTGAGGAATCAGGAGTGCCGGTATTTACGGCTTGCAATTTTAAACAGGGTGATGGGGTAGGCCTCAGTAAGAGAGTGATACTTAAGCGAAGACTTGAAGGTGTGATGGTTAGCCAGGAAAAGCCAGTGCAAAGGCCCTGAGGCAGGTTTGAAGAAGAGCAAGGAGGCCAGTGTGGCTGGAACAGAGAGAGCAGGGGGAGGTGGAACAGCAGGTGAGGTTCAAGAGGAAATGAAACCTGCCTTTGCCGGGCCTCAGAAGCCATTGCAAGGATTTGGGCTCCCACTCGGTGAGACCCACGCCTACATGTTTCTGAGGAGACAAGAGGCGCAATTGCCCCGGATCACTCTAGTGGCTGTGGTAAGAATACCAGGGAGAAAGGGGAGAAAGGATGAAACTGGGGAGACTGGTTTGGAGAACACTTAATGAATTCTTAATGTTTTCTTTTGTAGTCTAGATATTGCTGATACAACAAGTTATTATTACTCCCTTTTACAAATTTTTCAAAAATGGTCTAACATCTGCCTTAGAATGTGGAGATACTTGGAATCCACTGTTCTCAGCTTTGAGACTTCAGACAAAACCCAAGACAGGAAAAGTCCCATTTTAGCCCCCTGGTCCACTCACCTTATGTTGCTGGAGAGGGCTTCCCCTCCGGGGCCTGGCTATCCCAAGGGGCATTGCCCCTAATGTGTGCCAGCTGCAGGGGTAACCAGGTGATTTCAGAGTCAGCAAATCTCACTCTATACAGGCCTTAATCACCAAGGCCCTAATTGCATCTCACTTGTTGCCTATTGGATACCAGGAGCTGTGCTAAGGATATTTAAACACCTCACTCACCAAAAAAAACCAAAAAAACCCCCCAAAAAACCCCCTGATCTTTAAGAGACCATGGTCTAGTAGGAAAAAAACAGACCTGTAAGTAATAACTACTGTAGCAGGGAAAATGATGGGTCTGTCAAGCGGTGGATGAACCAAGTGCTATGGGAACAGAAGACGGGGTGTTTCACTCCGCCTAGCTGACAGAAGAGGACTCCTCAGAAGAGGCAGCATTTGAGCTCTGCCTTGGATGTTCCACTGGGTTTAGACAAGTGGATGTGGGGAAACATATTCCAAGAAAAGGAAACAGTTTGACCTGAAGCATGAGGGCTGGCCATTGGAGAGCATGTTCAAGGGGAGGGGTCTCATGGGGCTGCCTTGTTATCAAGACAAGGGCTGAGATGTGATGAAAGGTAAGGGGTCACAGGATGGGGGGTGGGACTGGGAAGTGTGCTGGGTGAAGGTCGCTAGGGGAATGGATGCGATGCCAGCAGTGGGGAACCAGCAGCAATATTTAGGCTGGAGAGTGATAGAATCATATCTCAGATTTTAGGAAACGATCTGGAAAGTGAATAGGAAAGGGGAAAGAATCCCAGAATGGCATCGTTTAAGATAAGCGGTAACAGGAGACCATGCTGGGGCGGTGACCCAAGATGGGGAAAGGAGGGGACAGAGTCAAGGGACATTTTGCAGGTAGAATATAAAAAAGCTCAAGTATGATCATCATGTAAATGACAGAGAAAAGAAGAGATAAAAATATGCAACAAAGTTGCAGTGACACCACTAACAAGCTAATAAACCCTAGGGAGGGAAGTCAAGGTTGATGATCATGGTTTTCTGCCTATTAATACTATTTTCTTCTCTTAACAAATGCTTATTACTGTGCAATGTTTCTGTACCACAAACATATCGTGCTACCAGACCTTGAATGTAAGAAACCAGATCAGTAGGCAAGCAGAAAGAAAAGGCAAAACTGGGAAGGTGTAGGCAGGTCAGAGGCCACATCCCCAGAAATCGGTTATGCTCTCAAGCACTTCTAGAGATGTCCTAGGCAAGCAAGGCGGGAGTCCAGAGTCTGTAGGACCCAGCTGAGCACGTGGAAATGTTGCTCTGGGATCTCAGGACAATGGCCCTGTGCCCCTGTTTTGTTCCATGCTGCCCATGGAGGATGGAGAGCCCTGGTCAGTGGGTGTTTGTGGCAGCAGAAAGGTCGGAGCCTGGGATGGTCTCTACCCTTGCCTGCGGGCTATCCCTGCTCCTAAGGAAGATACTTTCTACCAGACTTGCTCTTCCACATAAATCATATTTTGTCATGCAGTGACAAAAATATTCCGTTTTGAATATTTTAAAACATATCAGCACATGCGGAAAATACAATACTGCGTTTTAATTACAGGGCAGCAACTTCCCCTGATAATGGGCCCTAGAGAACACAGGGAAGAAAGCATTCAGGTCGTGGAATTCCCTTACTGCCCCTCTTTGTTTTTTCTTGTCTTTGGAGAGAGAGGTGGAGGAGACAGAGAGAGGAAGAAGCGTTTCAGGGAGAGAAAGATGTGGGTAGATTAAAAGGAGGGTGGGAAGGCCAATGGGGAAAGAGTCAGGAAGATGCTGAGGCCAGTTAAAATGCCTCAGAGCAAATTCTGCATGAAAATTAGGAAGGAAGGAAGGAAGGAAGGAAGGAAGGAAGAAGGAAGGAAGGGAGGGAGGGAGGGAAGGAAGTAAAGGAGGAAGAAATAACATAACATATAACATAACAAGATGAGAAGTAGGGGTGTGGACCAAGCTCAAAACCGAACTGCAATTATACGTTTCCGTTCCACAAGAGGCTGACCTCGAGAGTCTACCTAGAGCGAGTGACAGAGGTAGAAACTGCATCTCATTTTGAACAAACTGTGCCTGGAATTAGGCAAGACAGATGTTGCCTTATTTATTGTCTGATTTTAGCAATTTCAAGCCAGCATTTCCACTGCACATCTGCCTCTCTTTTCTCCATTAGTTCAGAAGCATCAGCTTGCTCTTCTGCCACCTCGTCCTCTCCTCCTGTTTCCCCGAGCCCTTCTCTCAGCCTTCAGGCTGATTTCTGTGTCCCTGGTGCAGTCCATTTCTGGACCGTTTGTGTGGCAGAAAGAGCAGCAGACACGTCAAGATCACGGTCCTTGTTTGCTCTTTGTCTTTCCATCGTCGCCAGTAGCTTGAGATGCCAGCTTTGTGTTTTGGACATAGAACAACTAGCAGATGCAGTTATGCCTGTATGACTTTCTCACCGAGGTTCCAGAAGGTTGAGACTCTGGGGTTCTTACAGGTCTGTGGACAACTCCCAGGAGGCTATGCTGGGAGCGGGTAGTTTCTCTGCAGCCGGAATGCCCGCTGGTACAAGACTTGTTAAGTTGTGGCCACTTCCTTCATCTGTCTTGGCCTGATCTCCTCTCCTGTAAGAGAGGAGATAATGGCGCCAAGGCTCTTTTTAGGATCAGATGGGGTAGAGTATGAGGAAGTGCTGTGTAAACTATAAATGCTCAACCAGGGATTTTTCATTTGTGTTTCAGGAAAGCGTGGGATTCCTCAGGAGAGCCTCAGCGGATGAGGAGAAATGACCGGTCTGCCTTCCTAGCAGCCCACCCCCAGCTCAACCAGAGAAGGTTAGCTTCTGTTAGAGTTTTGCATACAATTTAATTCACAAAAAAGCATTCAGTAACCTTAAAAACTGGAAAACTGTTCCACTCCACAAATTATTTCTTTTCTCCTACTTTTTCCAGCAGTCTATCCCTGGTTAAGACAAAGCCTTCCCTCACTCCTGCCCTGGCTTTTTTTTTTTTTGAAACATCTTTATTGGAGTATAATTGCTTTACAATGTTGTGTTAGTTTCTGCTTTATAACAAAGTGAATCAGCTATACGTATACATATATCCCCATACCTCCTCCCGCTTGCGTTTCCCTCTCACCCTCCCTATCCCACCCCTCTAGGTGGACACCCTGTGCTATGCGGCTGCTTCCTACTAGCTATCTGTTTTACATTTGGTTGTATATATAAGTCCATGCCACTCTCTCACTTCATCTCAGCTTACCCTTCCCCCTCCCCATGTCCTCAAGTCCATTCTCTACACCTGCATCTCTATTCCTGTCCTGACCCTACGTTCTTCAGAACCTTTTTTTTTTTTGAGATTCCATATATATGTGTTAGCATATGGTATTTTTCTCTTTCTGACTTACTTCACTCTGTATGACAGACTCTAGGTCCATCCACCTCACTACAAATAACTCAATTTCGTTTCTTTTTATGGCTGAGTAATATTCCATTGTATATATGTGCCACATCTTCTTTATCCAGTCATCTGTCGGTGGACACTTAGATTGCTTCCATGTCCTGGCTATTGTAAATAGAGCTGCAATGAACATTTTGGTACATGACTCTTTTTGAATTATGGTTTTCTCAGGGTATATGCCCAGTAGTGATTGCTGGGTCGTATGGTAGTTCTATTTGTAGTTTTTTAAGGAACCTCCATACTATTCTCCATAGTGGCTGTATCAATTTACATTCCCACCAGCAGTGCAAGAGGGTTCCCTTTTCTCCACACCCTCTCCAGCATTTATTGTTTGTAGATTTTTTGATGATGGCCATTCTGACCAGTGTGAGGTGATACCTAATTGTAGTTTTGATTTGCATTTCTCTAATGATTAGTGACGCTGAGTATTCTTTCATGTGTTTGTTGGCAATCTGTATATCTTCTTTGGAGAAATGTCTGTTTAGGTGTTCTGCCCATTTTTGGATTGGGTTGTTTGTTTTTTTGATATTGAGCTGCATGAGCTGCTTGTAAATTTTGGAGATTAATCCTTTGTCAGTTGCTTCATCTGCAAATATTTTCTCCCATTCTGAGGGTTGTCTTTTCGTCTTGTTTATGGTTTCCTTTGCTGTGCAAAAGCTTTGAAGTTTCATTAGGTCCCATTTGTTTATTTTTTATCTTTGTTTTTATTTCCATTTCTCTAGGAGGTGGGTCAAAAAGGACCTTGCTGTGATTTATGTCATAGAGTGTTCTGCCTATGTTTTCCTCTAAGAGTTTGATGGTGTCTGGCCTTACATTTAGGTCTTTAATCCATTTTGAGTTTATTTCTGTGTATGGTGTTAGGAAGTGTTCTAATTTCATTCTTTTACATGTAGCTGTCCAGTTTTCCCAGCACCACTTATTGAAGAGGCTGTCTTTTCTCCATTGTATCTTCTTGCCTCCTTTATCAAAGATAAGTTCACCATATGTGCGTGGGTTTATCTCTGAGCTTTCTATCCTGTTCCATTGATCTATATTTCTGTTTTTGTGCCAGTATCATAATGTCTAGATTACTGTAGCTTTGTAGTATAGTCTGAAGTCAGGGAGCCTGATTCCTCCAGCTCCGTTTTTCTTTCTCAAGATTGCTTTGGTTATTCAGAGTCTTTTGTGTGTCCACACAAATTGTGAAATTTTTTGTTCCTGTTCTGTGAAAAATGCCATTGGTAGTTTGATTTGTTGCCAGGTATTTTTTGATTTCCCCTTTGATTTCTTCAGTGATCTCTTGGTTATTAAGTAGTGTATTGTTTAGCCTCCATGTGTTTGTATTTTTTACAGATTTTTTCCTGATATTGATATCTAGTCTCATAGCGTTGTGGTCGGAAAAGATACTTGACATGATTTCAATTTTCTTAAATTTACCAAGGCTTGGTTTGTGACCCAAGATATGATCTAACCTGGAGAATGTTCCATGAGCACTTGAGAAGAAAGTGTATTCTGTTGTTTTTGGATGGAATGTCCTATAAGTATCAATTAAGTCCATCTTGTTTAATGCATAATTTAAAGCTTGTGTTTCCTTATTTATTTTCATTTTGGATGAGCTGTCCATTGGTGAAAGTGGGGTGTTAAAGTCCCCTACTATGATTGTGTTACTGTCAATTTCCCCTTTTACAGCTGCAGCATTTGCCTTGTGTATTGAGGTGCTCCTATGTTGGGTGCATAAATATTTACAATTGTTTTATCTTCTTCTTGGATTGATCCCTTGATCTGCCCTGGTTTTTGAAAGGAGGATAATAGTCCTTCCTTAACTCCAGCCACGATCCATCACCCGCTATCGATCTCCCTTTCTACTGTGTGACCTTCGGAGAGGGTGGAATACAAGGGTCCCCACCCCATGTGAAGGACCCTTCGGTGTTCTAGAATGTTCATCCGGTTGCCCTTCAGGTCTCTCTCCTCTCAGCAACATTGCCCACTTCCTTTCTTATCCCATCGAGGTGTTTCATTGGAGCCCTTACACTGCAGCTCCTGCCCACCCACCTGCTCCCTCCTTGAGTGAGCAAGCCGGCCAGAGAGGGGTTACAAGGCTGTGTCCACACAGAAATGCCACAGAGTGAACTTCAGAAGGGCCTGAGAGCCAAACACAGGAGGGGTTGGGGAGGAACCCATAAGGAGGGTGAGGACAGAAAGAGTAAGAGGCTTGAGAGGGTTGGAGAATGGAGGCGGGGGGATGGGGTGGGGGTGGGAAGGCACCCCTCCTGAAGCAGGGAACTCCCCCCTCCACTGGCCATCCTCTCTTGATGACCACCTCCCCTGACGGGACACTACTCCGGGACTGTGCAGTCAAACAAACAAGCCGTCTCCTCTGCCAGATGCCCCCCCGCCCCGGCCTCCCCTCCCTGGGCAAGGCCCTGCATGAATTTATAGTTTGATGCTTGGCCTCCCTCACCTTCCCTTTCTAATCCCTCCCCCACAGCCTCCCCTGTCCAGATTCATTCATGATGAGGTGTTAAGTGGCTTAATGAGTTGCCTCTCTTGAGAAAATTTGTACTTTTAAAGAGGCAGCTCCAGCTCGGCTAAGCAAACATGCAACACAAGGGATGCAACATGAAGACTTAGATGCCAGCATTAGGCCAGCAGGGGTGGTAACTGGCTGCTGAAAATCACAGCCCAGAGAATTCTGCCTTCTCTACCCAACACCTGTGACACCTGTACCTGACACAAGTTCTTTGGCTGACAACTCTTTCTGTATATTCGGTTACCCACCAAGCACCCCCCACCCCGGCCCTCCTTCCTAAAAAAATGCCCTAGCTCTTCTTGCGGGTGGGGTGTGGGAGTGTAAGGCCCTCTTCCACAGCCTCCCATCTATCCCCTCTTTTCTGTCTCTCCCGGTCATGCCAGGTTATGGCTAGAAAGCTGCAGCGTCTGAAAGCATGTAATGAAGTAAGACGAAAAATGGGATAGCTTGGTTGCTACTTTCATGAGCGTGCCATTCTTCCAATACACAGAACTGCAGAAAACATTTGAACACATTACATGACCTTCCATCCATCCAGCCCCTAGGACAACAATATAACTTGCTTGGCCACCCGGATTCCCCTGAAAAATTTTAGAATTCTGGTCTATGGGCATATTTATGGCCTGTATTCCTTGGAATAGAGAATTGTTATTTTCCATGAGAATTGCAAACATCTTTATGTTTATTTTAAGCTGTCTATTCTCTACATTCGTAATTCTTTAAGTATTATTTATGGCTTATCTGGGACTTAAGGACAAGAAAGAGGCTACTACTCTGAAGTAAATAATGTCATATGTAAAAAGCTCTAGCTGGGTAAAGAAATTGTAAAGCTAAAGAATTCAATTCAGTTTCCAACTCCCTCTGGGCTATGTAACCTTACAAACCCTTTGAGGCAAGTTTCAGAATTCCAGCAGGGTTGACTGGAATATTTTTTAAAACATTGCTTGAATTATGTGGGGATGGGGTCCCCAGGATTCCACAGGAGATAGTCCAAGGTTATACTATCATTTTCCCACAAGCAAATGTCTTCTGGATTCAAGAACCAATCCACCTCTAAATGAATGAATGGTCTCAATCTATTGAAGAATCCCAAGAAGTCAGTTTTTCCCCACCCCAGTTTCTTAATAGAGCACCCATTGCTCGTTATCATCGGAGCTTAAAACTTAAGTTCGTTTAATGTTTTCTGTACACACTTGCTCCAAGATGCCTCTGATGACCTAAATGCTGTGGTCACAATCCACTGTTGTCAGTTATCTGGGAAGCTCCCAACACAGCAAACTGAGGACAAACACAGAATTCTTTCAGACAGTCATCTGGAAGGAGAGAGGAGGACCGTCCTGTCTCACAGGGTTGGCGCTGTCATTTGGCATCTGCACTGCAAGCCTAGCTAAGTCACGCTGCCTTGAAAGATGCCTAATGAAGTGGCCAGAAGTGAAACAAAAACAGTTCTGCCCTCCTGTGCCTTGGCTGTGGTTGTGAATACCTCTCTACAGGAGAAGAGCTAAAAATATTTTCAAAGTGATAGTAACTCCTTGCCCCTGAGCACAAACACATTGCTTACAATGTATAAGCTACCTTACTGTCATAACTCCTGCATTGCTGTTTATGCTGTTACGAGAACAAGGTATATTCTCATACATTATCGTATTCAGTCCTCATGATAAACCCACGAGGGCAGGTAGGTGACCCTTATTTTACAAAGTGGTTGTACAAGTTCATACAACTATTAAAGTAAAGTGGGGGTTGGAACAATGGATTCTCGTTCTGATTCTTGGTTTTGTGCTACTTTTATTACTATGCATTGCTTCCTAGCCTGACTTTGCAGTAATCTCCTTAAAAATCCAGAGTCAGGGGATAGAACTGTTTACCCTACCACTGAGGATAGGGTTAACCAAAAGGGAGAAGAGAGTTGGCCAGATGTGTAAAAACCCTTAAGGGCTGGAGCGAGTTATATTTCTAGATGTTCAGAAGGACAATTTGCCTAAATGAGTGAGTGATTCACTGTCTGTTAGATTATGGGATTCAATACAGATTAGGTGCTGACAGAGAGTTGCAAACTTGGAAACTAATCAAAATAAAATTAATCGCTTAGGCTTTCATTTTAAGGCGTACATTTTAGGATTCTGCAGGATTTCGTGGTTAAGGGTACTTTCTTTGGATGGCTCTTGGGATATAGATTGGACAAGTCACAATGGACTGGCCAGATTCAGAGGGGATAGGGATCCTATTATTTGCTTCTAATCTTATCTTTATGGTGTACAACATAAAACCGAACCTAGGAATTTCCACTAATTCTAACCTAGAAATTTTTACTGCCTGAGACTTTTACATTATTTCAGGCAACTGTATTTTTAACAGAAAAGGTTAAGGCAATTATTTTCTAATAAAGAAAAATCTTTGTAAAGTATAACATACATACAGAAAATTGCATATCATATGATAGGATATGATAGAATCCTATCATAATTATAGGAGTCAATTTTCACAACTGCACACTCTGTCACCAGCACCCAAGTCAAGAACATTATCAACACTCAGATTTCCCCCTCATCTTTCCTTTAAATCAGCACTCTTCCTGCAAGGGTCACCTCTCTCCTAACTGCTAGATTTAGTCCTTCCCTCTGAAATAAACAAACTAAGCTACGGTTAAAATATTTCATTTTGAAACACTTCTTATCTGTGTGAAAGATTAGAAAACCTCAAATCATTACCAATTTACAGCAGATCGCTATGCTAACAACTAGTCGGTATAGTAAAAACACAGAAGACCTACTTTCTAAGGCTTTTTATTCTTCATAGAGATCACAGGGGAGAGACTCTGACATGCTGTATTTGGAGACAGTCAGGCCTGACATCTGAATCTTCAACTTTTTCACAGAAAGAATCCTTTTGTAAGATGATAAGGAAAAGTAAATATTTTCAGAACGTTTCAAGAAATGCTTTTGAAATCTCTCCTATAGGAGGTTGGGTCAAGCCCTGCATTTCTATCCATCTTCATTCTTTCTGTCTGTTAAAATCTTGATCTATTGTTCAGCACAAGGATTATTCCCCTGTCAAACCCAGAGCTGCATACGTGTTGTTAGGAAAGTAGTTAGTATTCAAAACACCAGGAGAAGCCCTTTCTAAATTAAATGAAATTTCAGTGTGGTGATATAATACCAAATCAGATTGTCTGATTTTTTCAGAGATTTGGTTAAACTCAATTTTATATGTAATTTTCTATTTGTAGAAACTAATAGAAGGAAATTGTAATAGACATGAAAGAGAACAGGAATCTTACAGAGTTTGTCATATTCTATGTATTAAAATGATAACACTGATTTCATGGTCCACTATTTCATTAAATTTCCTGCTGTCATTAATGCTTTTATAATTAAAATAGCCTTAAATTTAACTCAGAACTTACTACATATTTACAACTTTCTCCTAACACTTGGCAATCAGATTTTAGAGGGTTTTCCCCTTAAAGGGATGTGATTAACCTTTGCCCCAGAGCCTGTATTTGATTTTGGCAGCCCAAAAAACAGGAAAGAAGAGCTTATTTGATGGGAATTTTGCATAAATATTTCCTAGTAGGTAGGATTACATATCAAATAAGGCTTAGTGTGTTCTAAGGGATTTTCTTTTGAATTATTAGTCTGTTGGGGGCTATCTTTTCATTGAATGCAGCACTGACTCCCAAGCTTTTGAAGCTCACATCTTATTATATGTATGTGCATGTGTGTATGTAAAAACATACTATATATAAACATATATATGTGTGTTCCTTCCCTATTCACTGTGATGTTTCCTTTATTATAAATGTGTGTGTATCTAGATACATATGTATTTATGTATATTTATGTATGTATACATGTATCTGTACGTATGTGTTACATGTATGTATTTGTGTATATGTACATATATACACATGTGTATTTGTATATATATACATTATATACATATGAATATACACATAGCATATATATCATGTGTACGTATGTATATGTACAAATACGTATATATACTATATAGATACACAAACATTTGTAATAAAGAAACTATCACAGGTGACTAGAGAAAGGAAACATATGGGGTTATATATGGTATGTTTATATATAGTATGTCTATACATACACACATACACATACATATAATAAGGTGACTTCTTACAAGTCAAAAGTACTTTCTCCATAAATCATCCCTACATACTATATTTTGGTTGGTGCTGACAGGTCTCTTTTATGTATGGTATTAAATAGCTATTACAGTTATTGTCAAGAAGCAGTCAAGGTTTAAGATTGTACACCAATTACAAGCCAATATGCCAGCCTGTTACTCTTTCATGAACGCTGGCAGAAGACACAAGAATGCCGGGTCAGAAAAAGAACTTTCGTCTTCATGGTAGAAGCAGTAGCCAGCATGTCAGCGTTAAGCTCATGTGACTTCTCCATCTCCCCAAGGCGTGAAGCAAAGGGCTCGGCCTGGATGATAGCACCCACGGTGGGCAGCATCGACAGGAGAGGAATGCTGAGATTGGGGTATCCTCCCCTTGAATAGTGAGCAGAAGGAAGCCTGGCTTTTTCCCTGGGTAGAGATGTTATCTCATCCCTCAAAGTAGCTTACTGCAAACCCAAGCCTGAGAGCTGGCCAGAGTAAAGCATGGCCAGGCCGGGGCCTTGAATTCTTGGCATATCCGGCGAGAATATGCACGGACACTTAGGACTGACGGCGGATTGTCTCTCACAAAAGGTGTATATGAATGTTCTTGGGTTTTAAGTACTTGTCTTATATGTAGCAAACTTACTGAGCTCATACTTTGAATGGCTTTTCAATTGATTCCTTTGGATAAGGTACAATCATTATTTCCTTTGTACACTTTTTTTTTTTTTAACTTATATGACAGTGTGGTCAAATAACATGGTCAAGGTTACCTAGCTAGTAAATCCCACGTCTGGAATTTAAACCCTGGTATTCCAATTTCAAGTGCTTAATGTTTTCAAAATAAATTTTCTATTTTATTTGAAAATATATTTTTTTATAATAGCATTTACATCACCATGTAGTGTTGCCATCATCTGTTTATATATGTGTCTCTGAATTTGGATTCTAAGCTCTTTGAACAGAGGCCGAGTTTTTTCATCCTGTCAGCCTTGGCGTTTTGTGCAGCGCCTGGAGTGGGCCAGGATAGATACGGATGAATGGATGGATGGATAGATGAACGGATGGATCAATGGATCGATGGGTCAATGGATTGATGGATATATGACTGCTTCTTTGACCTACATTTTCAGTATATCTAAGAATGCTTCTTTCTTTGTCAAACTTGTTCTAAGGAAATTCTCTGTCTAAATTTTATTAGACTGCTTCTGGATAAACAGAAAGCAATAGCATGAATTTCTAAAGTGGCCTGGCAAAGGTGAATAGATTTGTTTGATTTTAGTGAAAACTATAATGTTGGATGGGGCTGATAAATGGGAGTCCTCACATTTGCTTTTATTTAATAAAAAAAAATGAAGCAAAGTCAGCATATTTTAAGCACCATAGTCTTAGCTTTTTTTTTTTTTTTTTTTTTTTTTTTTTGCGGTACGCGGGCCTCTCACTGTCGTGGCCTCTCCCGTTGGAGCACAGGCTCCGGACGCGCAGGCTCAGCGGCCATGGCTCACGGGCCCAGCCGCTTCGCGGCACGTGGGATCTTCCCGGACCGGGGCACGAACCTGCGTCCCCTGCATCGGCAGGCGGACTCTCAACCACTGCGCCACCAGGGAAGCCCTAGTCTTAGCTTTTATTTCCTGATTTCGCATGACCTTTATATAAAATGAAGACCGAAAGGGCCTGTCCCTCAAAGAGTTTACAATCTGCCTGAGCCTAGTGCTGATGTGACTGTCAAGGTGAGTTCTCAGAAATGTACATCTGATCATGTCACTCCTCCCTTTAAGGAGGAAATACACATACATCTTTCAGAAGTTCTGTTTGCCTTCAAGATACAGAGAGCTTGACAAGAAATCAAAGCCTCTTTGATCTGCCCACTTCTCAAAATCTTTGCCACTTAGCATGACATATCCCCAAACCTAAGCTTCAACAATGTTACAATGACTGGAGTTTCCCAAGCAAGTCCAGGCCCCCATGGCTTTGCATACCCTGCTTCTTCCATCTGGAACATCTTTCCATGTGCCACTCCCTGGCCACTATTTAGTCATCTTTCGAGATGCATTTCAAATTTCACATTTCATAGAAAACTTTCCCTGAATACTCCTCACGGGAAACTCACCATACTCATTCTTATGTCTCCACTGAATATAATCGTACTCCATTCTGAGCACCCATAACACTTTGTTGCAATTACCAATTTGCAAATCTGTGCATTCCTACTGTGTCCAATTCACTGTTTTGTCTCTAGAGTCTAGTACAGAACCTGGCATATGGTAGGTACATGTAACTATTGGTTTCTCTTCCCTGCCCCATCCTTCCCTTCATGGCCAAAGTCTTATTACCAGTAAGAGTATTCATGAGTGTTCAACTCTGAGACCTACCTCCTGTGAAAATGCATAAAGAATTGGCATCTTAAAGTAGCTTAATGTGTTCTGTTAATGCTCTTCAGCAACCAGGAAGTCTAAAGAAAAGGCATTATACGTTATATGTGACAACACAGATCCTAGGGGTGTGGGGGGAACGGGTGCCCACGTGTATCACAGGATGTAGAGCATCAGTGACCACACAAAAGCAGAGCCCATCTTGGGTGGACGCTCTGGTGCGCTTCCATGTACCTCCTGGAGTTTGCGGGACCGATGGCTCAGCTGCTGAGTACCTCTCCGGAAATTGCCATCATTCTGAAGGTCATCCCAGTTCCTTAGCTCTCTGTAGGACTGGCTGAGGATTTCTGCATTGCCCCAAAGCACTGCCTTCACTGCCTCACTGGGGTGTCTCCTACGAGTACTCCCCAATAAACTTCCTGCTCGAAAGTCTCCATCTCAGAATCTGCTTCCTATAGGAGCCCCACCATAAAACAGAGGGCTTAGAATGTGGTAGAATTTCCCATTTGTGAGCTCATGGTAAGTGCCCTATTTTTTTTTTTTTTTGCCGGTACACGGGCCTCTCACTGTTGTGGCCCCTCCCATTGCGGAGCACAGGCTCCGGATGCGCAGGCCCAGCGGCCATGGCTCACGGGCCCAGCCGCTCCGCAGCATGTGGGATCCTCCTGGACCGGGGCACGAACCCGCGTCCCCTGCATCGGCAGGCGGACTCTCAACCACTGCGCCACCAGGAAAGCCTGAAAGTGCCCTATTTAAAATATTTCTCCCATTGCTTTGTGTTTCAAAGGCTTTGGAATATTTTAAATTCTGGTATCTAAATGCTTCCCGGGAGTGATATCTGAACCTCCTTTTAGCTAAAACAACCAAATGAATGAACAAATGGACCCTACGTTTTCAAACGTTTTGTTTCTTTTCTGTTTATCTATTTATCAACAGTATAACTCCAGATCATAACTTCAATTCAACATGAGTGAACCAGTGTTCAAAAAAATGAGCTGAAATACTTATTACCAGAAAAACAGAGAAACATGATTTTTCTTTTGTTAGGTCATGCACTTTTACTGCAAAATAAGTATACGATGTTTAACCCTGGTTTCTTATTCAGTTATTGAAAATAGCACATGGAGTCCCATTACCTTCATGTGCCCCAAGAATAGAATCTACTCTAATCGCTTCCTTTTAGTCTAAGAAATAAGGAAACTGAGAAAGGAAGGAACAGAAGCCAAAATGATGATGCTTCATCACCAGGACCTCCGTCCGTGATTATCACACCTACAGGTAAACTGAAGTAACCTGCTGATGTAAATGAATATGCCCGTGTTCTTTTTAATTAATTAATTAAGCTCTGTCTTCTCTGACATAAACTGGTTCTTACTTTAAACCAGCAAAATAGCAAGGCCAGAGGATCAGTATCAACCTGTTGAGTGGCTTCAACATTTGAACTGCCAGGTGGAAAACAAAGTCTTCTGCAATGGTTTTATGAAACTGTATTGATAAAGGTAGCTTTGAATGAAGGCACATTTACACTGACACAGCTGATTTAGAGCAAAGCCGTAAGGTAGGCAAACTGTTTTTGGAAGCCTCCACAGCCTTTAAAAAAAGGATCCCCTTTACCTTCTTTCTAGAACCTTCATTCTTCCAAAGGACCCAGTACAGATCTGCTACTTGGCCCTTCCTTGCTTCCTAGGAAGACAAATCAGACATAGAAGCATGCCTGGGAGTCTGTAAGAAATTCCCAAATCATTCAAATACCTAAAAAGCTTTTTTATAAATACAGATGTAGATTCGCATCATTAGATATTCCAACTCCTCCCCAGGTCTAGGTGAGGCCCTGGAATCTGTATGCTTGACAAGTATCCCAGGGGCTTCGGGTGATCTGCTAGATTTGGGAACCACTAATATGTGAATTTCGTTCTTATCAAGCATCTAACACTTCATGATTAGCCTTCTTGAAGGATTTGCCTTTTAAGGAGCCTCTTAGAGAAAGGCAGTGCTTAACTCAAGGGAATAAATCAGAGTAAACAGTGGAGGGGATATTTGGGGTAATTGGACAATCCATGTCCAACTTATCAAATCAAACCTCACAGAAATCATCTACTCCATCTGCCTTTTGAGGTCCACTGAGGTCATTTGTGTCTGTCTCAATGTCCAAGATAAAGGAGAAACAGAAGAGAATAGCTGCCTCTCTTCTCTCCCCTGCAGCTCCCTCTTCCTCTTTATCCTCATCCTTTCTCCTTTCCTCTCTCTCATTTCAGAGATTTATGTGCTAGTCCTTTCCTTCCTGAGAAAGAAAAACAATCATCACAAGATGCTGTAATCTATAAAGGAATTCAAAGGACAAAATTAAACTAAAGAGCTCAGAATTAAACTGTATACATAAGGACAGGGAACCTAAAATGGCTTGGTTATAAAGGGCTGCCAGAGGAGGTGGCAGCCACTTCCTCATGACTAACCCCAGACAAGTGGCCCCCATGCTCTGAGATTGCGTGCGTGCGTCCTCGCTGCCCACACTCTGATACAGGCAAACAACACTAGGTCCTGGCACCAGTTGTTAAAAATAAACTGGGAGCTCTCCGAGGAAAGACAGTCTTTGCGTGAAGACACACCATGGGGCCCGGCACAGGGAACAATCTCAGTGGACACAACTGGCCCAACCCCCCAACCAGCCCCTGAGAAAAACCCAGCCAGAGTTTGCTGCTTCAGAACCTTAAAAGGGCCGACAAAGAAGCAATAGTATCAGTTCCCTCTGGGATCGTCACTTTTGTCTCGGGATTTTAAGGAGAGACCAAGCCAGCCCTGATGGGGTTTAGGAGTCAAGCGCCTGTAATTTTCTTGCATTTGACACATGGATTCAAAAAGAGGCCCCACAATTTTCTGAGGATATTTTTCTCTGCATCTTGAGCTCATGGGTAGTTTAAGGGAAGATTAATCCAAGGGCTTGCTTTACCTTGTTAAAATATTACATTGGAAGACGTGTTTAATGCCCAAGAGTCCTGATGCTCCCCTCTATTAAGCTCTTTAAAGAAATACTTTAAACAGTGAGCAGAGCTGAATATTACAGTTTTCATTTAAGCTCAAGCTTCACGTTACTGTCAGGGTGCTTACCATCAAGGTTAGATGATCCCTGAGGACATTCACACACAGGCTCTGTAATCTACATGTTATCCCGAACTTTTCCAAGGATAGAGAAATGGGAAGGGTCTGTAGGGAGAGGAAAACAGCTGAGTTGCCCTACTCTCTCCTCAACCACACTCAGTGTTCTTCACAACAGGATAGAACCCAAACTAGCAAATGATTATGAAGTGCTTATTATGTAAGCATGTAAACCAACGATATTATGAGGTGGGTGCTATTGGGAACTCTGTTTTACCGATGAGGAAACTGAGGCAAGAAACTTGCCCAAATAACTTGCCCGGGAGCCACTGAAGTCCACCATGTGGTCATTCAGGGTATCACCAGTTCATCAGATCTCCCCCAAGCCCCCTCCAGCCTGAAAGACACTACCTAGCTTGTTGTCAGCGTGCCATCCTTCCTTACTGAACTCTAATCTCTTGCCCCTGTTCTCCCTCTTTGATCTCAAAGCCATGTATGATCCAAAGGGAAGTCAACACATCCCAGAAGAAAGAACTTTCCTTGCCTTCAGAAGAAACTGCTCTTTCCCTGTTTTTTTCCTGAGTCATCTTGGACAAGTCTGAGCCTCCCTATTCTTATTTTTAAGGAGGGTCGTTATGAATCTCCCATGAGTGAACATACGTGAAAAGCAAACTGTAAATTGTGAAATGTTGACCAACATTGATCATAATAATTAATAAAATGTGAGACATATTCAAAAGCAATGAAAGAAAACACGACTGGTTCTAACACAGTCAATATATTTGGTGGAAAACCAGGTTAGGTTGACAGCTAAATAAGGTAATAAAACAGACTAGGATGTAAATATATTCCTAGGACCCCGAGTCAGTAATATTGAAAGCAGGTAATGAATAAATCTTTGCGATCATCATAAATTACATCTGTATAATAGTTTATAGTTTATAGAGCTCTTTGGTGATGGCATTTACTTTATTATATAAAGTTATGTAATATAGGCAGAGTATTGTCAAGTGGAATGTGTGAGCCAGGAAAATGATTGCCGTGGGCAGACATGTGCAGATAAACATTCACTGCAGTGGACTAATTACAGCTCCTCCGGGCATCCTGAGCCCTTAGAGTAACCTGACTGACTTTCTGAAATATTATAGTAAGGGAATGAGAATATTAGAGGACTCTTAGAAATATTTCCCCCATTCTCACTCCAAGCCCTCATTTTCAGATGTTTTTGTGAGAGAGTGGTCCTCTAGGAACTATATGTGCACAAATTCCTGCTGTCTGTGTAACTCAGCAATCACCAGGCTGAAAATAAAGACAGGGCAAGTTCACAACTGGTTTCCCAGGACCCTTTGTGTGTGGACTTCAAGATGCTTTACAGGAGAAGGGGTTTCATTGAAGGACCCTGGGAAAAGAGGATTCATCCCACGATGGGAGGATCATATATTTTAGAGGGTGCAGGCTCAAGCCTGCTTCCTGAGGAAGTCTCTCGAAGACCTCTAATGCTCAGAAAGAACAAGGACCAGAGAGTGACAAGCACATCAATTAGGGTGTTTTCAGCGGCAAATAGCAGAACACTTAACTAAAAGGTGTGGTTCAAACAATACAGATATTTATAATGTCACATAATAATTAAATGTGTCTGGTCCGTAATAGGCTTTGTAGAAGTATCAGCTGTCATTACTGCTGGTAATAACAATAATGATTACTATAATTACCATCATTATAACTTACCTAACTTATAAGGTAAGTCAAGGCAGGGAAGTCCCAAGTTGGGTGCAATGGCTCAGGGACCCAGATACTTTTCTTCATTGTGCTCTGGCACTCACAATGTGACATTGATGCCTTCCCTCATGACCCCAAAAAGGCTGCAATGGTTCCAGAGGTCACATGCTGACAAATCATATACAGAAAAGAGAAAAGGGATGCTTCTTCATTTCTAGGAAGAGAAACCTTTTTCCAAACTCTTAGCAGACATTTCTTCAGGTCCCAATATTGGGACCTGAAGAAATATTGAGTTACTTGCCTATGCACTAGTTGTAAGGGAGACTGGGAAAAGAGTAACTGGCATTTCCTGCAGTAGGAGAAGGGCTTGTCCAATAAGGAAAGGGAGAGGGAAGCGCCTGGAATGGCGAATAATAGTGTCAGCCACCCATTATAATATGCTAGTTCTCCCCTCCAAACTGCTCAGAAAGGGTAGGGGAAGCTGACAGTCCTGTAACACTGGGCCTTTCTTCGGAGGTAGGGAATTCCTAAGAGAGAAAAAAAATACCTTTGAACAACTTGAAGTTGGCATGACAAGCTTTATAATTTGGAACCAATCTTTTCCCTTCTGTCTATGTTAGGAAAGAGATCACCATAATAGGAGGAGCAGAACCCCTTAGGAAATGGGAACTTTTGTAATGGAGGCTCCTGGAAACAGAGCAGACCACTTCCATCACAGCACCCACCAGAGCCCGCCACACAGACAGCCATGCAGGGCAGCAGGACCCCAGAGGAGAGGGACTCAGCAGGAATTCACCACCACTGGAGGACAGGGCATGATCTGTGGGATCCCTTCTGACTACACCCTTCACTGCCCCATTGCTTTGTAAGCCCTGATGTCCAGGGAAAAAGAACAGATGAAATGGAAAAAATATACCAATCCCTAGGAGGAAACATTGCTTTGTGGAATCATCCCACGGCAGAAATGACTGGACATTGAGGCAGCCTGGTTCAGACAGGTTATTTTGAGGAAGCAGACATTGGGGTTGAATTCCTATGACTCTAGAGTGAAGTGCTCCTCTAGTTTATTTCCACAATATTCACCCTTAAGCTGTGTTTATCAGGGATTTGTCTACAGTCAGGCTGAGCACGCCAATGAGGAGTCTAGACCTCAGGGAGACCCAGGCAGGCAGTCGAGTGAAGGTTAGCCTCAGTACCAACTACCACAACGTAAGAAGGACTGCGTCACTGGGCCATGGGCCTCGGAGCACATGGTCCCTGGTTAAGAACTAAGGCTCCAGTACCAGATTACGTGTCAATTCCCATTTATTATATGTGTGAATTCTGACCAATTACATAACCTCTCTAAGGCTTAACGTCCTTACGTACAAAAAGAATAATGAATATACCTTCCTTAGAGGGTTGATGAGATGATTAAATGAATTAACACATGTACATTTCTGAGGATACTACTTTACATATGTAAATATTAGTGACTCATTATCAGAGGGCAGGTGAAGGGAAGACCTATAAGCAGTCTGAAATCAAATAATGAATAACTTGACTTGATTGTGGTAAGTCAGTTAACAAAGGACCTAATGCGAGGGGGTGGAAAATCTTGGGGGTACGACCTTTTTTGCCTGTGACATACATTAGTGTTGTTGCATGAACTGGGCTTTTATAAGGCTACTTCCCTATGTTGGGGATGAAGGTCAAACCTCCATGGAACAATCTGGAATGTCTCTGAGATGTGCAGGGCAAAGAAGCTGAGCTGGAGAGGGTTGGATCAGTTGCAGTGCGGACACAACCCCTGCCAACCTGAGTGGAGACAAGGCGTGTGTACCTTTTAACCCCCCTTATGTTTCCTTGAGGAACAAGACCTGTATAATGTAAGGATGCACGTGCAAGTGAGGACAACCTGAAGATACCTGAACGATTAGGCCTCCCAGAAAAGGAACAAATCTCATGAGCTGGGAGATTGGCTTGGGATCTCAGGCAATTCTAGATCCCGATGACCTTGTACCCCCTCAGCCCCTGAAGTTCATAGAATTCTACTAGTATAATGAGTCAGCTTTTTCCTGTCTCTTTGAACCTCTCCCACTGCGACAAACAACTACCTGTGGCATCTGGTCTCCACTTACTCATCACTTTGGTTGACTCAGGACTTCTGCTTACCTACCATTTCTGTTATTCACCATCTTTCATGGCCCTTCTGCCCTATGAATTTGCCTTCATTCTCTAGGTTTCTTTTCAGAAATTCTGATTTGTTCAACGTAGTCTCCATTGTTCTGGTTGAACAAAATTCTTGCTCCACAACCTCATAGCTTATAGACTGTCTTTGGCACAATGGCCACGTCTGGTCTAGTCAGCCTCGGCCAAGAAGACAAACCAAGGTCACATGGTGCCAACGGGAACGTATTTGCCTGATGAAATGCCTGGCACCTTTCTTCAACAAGGAAGGAACGTGGCCTCTGAAAGAGGACCTTAGACTTTGCAGGCACCCTGAAGCTTGGGCTGTCCTCCACGGCAAGTTTCTCAAACTAGAAACTAAAACTAAGTAGGAAGAAATCATCTAAGACCTTCAAACTCAGAAAATCATTGAGTTTTAGTGCAGAAAGGACTTTGGCATTTGTCTGAGCATCAAAGGACCTTCTGAGGGCCAGGAACACAGACAAAACCAGACAATACCAAACCAAGCCACCTAGGACACCAGGAGGGAGGAAAGCCATACCTTGGTACCAACCTTACATTAGAATGAAGATCTCTGGGAGCTGAGTGAAGCCTGTTGATTACTTCTATCGGGATGGGAGGTAACAAAGCTATAATTCAGAGAATTTATTATTATTGAGTTGTCTGTTTTTTCCATATATTTTAAAATTCTCTTATTCCTCACTTTTTAGTCTTCATGTGTGAAAATTACAGCCTATCTTACCAATGGTGAGGGACAGACCAATGTAAGGGAAGAGAGATACACGCCCAGTTTGAGAGTTACAGGGAGAAGGGAAATCTCAGGACCTGTGTCCCTCATCCTAGAATTTGTTCTTTGGGGCTCTTATTTGTTTTGGGTTTCGTTACAGCCAAGTGTGGCCTATGGAGACATGACAACTAAATATACTATGGTATCCTGGATGCAATCCTGGAACAGAAAAAAGGCATTTGGTAAAAACGAAGTAAATCCAAATAAGCTATGGACTTTAGTTAATAATGTATCAATATCGGTCCATTATTGTAACAAATGTACAATATTCATGAAAGTGTTAATAATAGGGGAAACTTGGTTTGGAGGTGCTGGGGAGAGGCACATGAGAACTTGAACTAGCTTGAACTAGCTCCTCAATTTTTCTGTAATTCCAAAACTGTCCTAAAAAATAAAGTCTCTCTATATTTTTTTAAAAGACCCATCCCTAGCAATACATAATTTAGACACTTGTCCAGTTCACTTGAGTGGCGAGTGAGTCAGGACACTGTAAATACTTCTGTATAAGGATAAAAGATGAATTATGCAACGAGGAGAGGATTGTGAGAGAAAACGTTAAGATCATCATTTGTTGGGCCACGACTTGACCTCGTCAACAATCAAGTATCCAAACTGTCATCCTTTACTCTTCAAAATGCAACCTTAACTTACTAACAGAAAAACGTAATCAGGAGAAACAGCAGGCTGTAATTCTAATGCCATAACTCTGTGCTTCAGATCCTCATGATGGGTTACTTAAAAAAATAAGAGTAGAACATGCCAAACAGGTGGTACTTGATGGAGGGCTGGAACACGACAGTGAGTTCCTCATAATGAGAAAGCTTGTAACAAAAGCCGTTTCAGACATAATCAGCTCAGGAAAGAAACTCGGCAGAACAGAATGAACATTCTAATTCAATTTATATTATTATATTGATGATGCAGTTATACAGTGCTTTTTTTCCACCAAGACTGTCAAGCATATCAGGCCAAGTTCTGCACAACGGAATTCAGAGTGTTGAAAAGGAGAGCTGCCCTGTAAAATTCCTCACCTTCAAAAGTCTTTAAGGAAACCCACAAAGCCACATTTTGGGGTAGATATGACTCAGGAATTGCAGCTGCCTCAGGAGAAACGTTGATCAAGATTTTACTTCTCGTTTTATTCCAGCTGGTCCTTGAAAGAGAACTGCCGCCCCAGCTTCCCAGTTGCTGTGGCCAAGGATGAAAAAGTAAAAGCCCAGCTCGGTGCTGGACACGCTGGTGAGCCTCGCACAGAGGCTGAAGGTGACAGTGGTGTGTTGATGGCAGCCCATGCAGAGTCCATTCTGCCGCCCTGCCCTGCTGCTTGTTTCCGAGTACACTTTTCTGTCTTTATTAAGGTTATCCCAATTAATATAAGCTCTCTCCAATCCTAGGGTAAGAGGGATTCTTATTAAAAAAAAATAAAACAATTTCACAGATGTTCTAAAAAAAGCCAGAAATGACATAGCGTCGGGCCACGAAGGAACGGGAGGGGGGGTGATAGTAAAGCTATGCCTTCCATTGCCCAGTGGGTCTCCAGGTCTCTCAGCTCTGTTCCCCTCTGGCATCTGCCTTCCACCCCTTCCCTCTGTGCAGGCTACCTCTCAGGCCTTATTGTGGGGCTGTCGGCTCTGCCACAGCTCAGCCTGTGTGTGACTTTGGCCGGTCCAGTGCTAACTCTGGATGCTGCTCTGCACGGCTTTTCGACTTAGACACTCACCACGTGGCTCTGCCTTTCAGTGTCTCAGTTCCAGGGCCCCGCGGAAATTTCCAGGATGCGGGGCGGGGGTTCCACCTACCTCGTCCGGGGACTGAGGGTAAGGAGAAGTTGGTGGGGAGAGTAGGGTCCCTGAGAATGGAATGTGAGAAGGCAGGAAGTGATTGACTTAGCAGGGTCCCCATCTCCCCCTTTAAAACCTTATATTATTATGCTAATAACTTGCATTCCTTATATAAAAACAGAAAACTAAGGTAAGCAAACATCTTTTTAAATCCATCTAATCCCAGATAGAACTACTGTAAACGTTCTGGCACTACTTTTCAGAATTCTAAAAATTCTGTATTTCTGTGTATGAATTCATATACATGTTAATATTTTTATAAACAAAAGCAAGACCACTTTCTACACACCACTTTAAAATCTGCTTTTTCGGGCTTCCCTGGTGGCGCAGTGGTTGAGAGTCCTCCTGCCGGTGCAGGGGACACGGGTTCGTGCCCCGGTGTGGGAGGATCCCACGTGCCGCGGAGCGGCTGGGCCCATGCGCCATGGCCTCTGAGCCTGCGCGTCCGGAGCCTGCGCTCCACAACGGGAGAGGCCACAACAGTGAGAGGCCCGCGTACCGCAAAAAAAAAAAAAAAATCTGCTTTTTCATTTAAAATTATATGTATGTTGAATATATATCCGTGCTCATGAATATAAATCAATAAATATCATTGTTAACTGCTGCATAATATTCACTTTATGGATATGCCATAATGCAAACTTCTTGTTGATATTTAAGTTGTTTCCATTGTTTCCTTGTTATTAACAATAACACTCCAGTCAACATCCTTATATCCAGATGTCTGTACAGTCTCCTGAAACTTTCCTTAGTACACATTCTTTCAAGTGGATTTGTTTGGTTAGAAGACATACGACATGTGACCTGAGTATTTTGCACAAATGTGGCTCTGATGTACATTTCAATGGGTACTCTATCTATACGATGTACCAATTTCTCCATATCCTGAATACTACCTTTCTCTTTACCTCAGTTTCTCCTTAACCGGCTTATTTTTCCCCTAATCTGCCATCCATGTGGCAACTCCGTCTAAAGTCATATGGGTTAGAGGTCCCTTTAGACCAAGGATACTGCATCCGTGACTCTCCGTGGCCAGATGTTTCATTTGAGAAAGGATTATTTTTAGTCTGAACTTTCTCTCTCTCACTGTTTTTGTAACTTGCTAAAATATTTGTATTGAGCATCTTCCTTTCCTTTCCTGGCTGAGATGAATCCAGAAGTATAGTTTTCCTTCTCTATCTAAAGCTGTCAAATATACCATTGCCAGGTTTAGCTCAGAGAATTTACTGAGTATTTATCTTTGGTCAAATAGCACAGGCATACCTGCTGAAAGAAATTGACAGCCTGGTAAATTATCTGAGGGTCTTATACTGAATCAGGCTTTGCCAAGATGGTATCTGCTTTTCGTTTAGGGGAAATACATTCATTCACCTACCCATTCACTTACTTATTCATTTATCCATTCGTACTTCCCAAGGAGAATTAAGCTGTAAGTCTCTGGACTCTCTTAGGGGATACTTTTTGACAAAGTCATCTTCAGATAGATCTTTTAATGTTACATAGTTTACCAACAAGGACAAATGAGAAACAGGTATTTATGCAACAAATTCATGTGATCAATGACAAAATAGTTTCATGATTTTTAATAAAAGCAAAACAAATATGAGAAAGCAAAAAAAAAAAAAAAAAAAGAATCATAAGCAACAGGAGCAACACATTTCTTTCTATTTTCTGAATCTTTACCTTTAACAGAATCCCAAATAATAGCTGCAAACAATCACTTCCAAAGGCCTTCAGGCTGCAGTTGAAAATGTCTTTGGTTGTTTACATAAAATGAATGATAATTACTCAGCAGGAAGGAAGAACAGTGGGCATCTGGGCAGACAGAGAGAGAGAGAGAGAGAGAGAGAGAAGGAAGGAAGGGAGGGAAAAGAGAGAGAGAAAGGAAAGAATATAAGGCCAGAGAGAAGTGGAGAGGAAATAAACTAAAAAAGTTATACACAAAAGGATGAAGATTGCTGGTGGCTTATAAAAGCAAAGGAGAGAATATAGAAGAAGTGGAGACAGGAGCCAGCGCCAGAGCAAATCCTTTTATTAATAAGAGTTCTTTTAAAGGTTGCAAGTGATAAAAACTCGATGTGAAGAAGGATACACAAAGAGTGAAAGATTATTTGGAAGCATACTGATGTATTTCTAACCGAAGAAAGGATTAAAGAACCAGTCCATGCAGAGTTAAGCCTCCCGAACAATAGGAACTGGGGACTCAAAGCCACTAGGATTCTTGTAGTGTAGCTCTTATCTTTGCTTTTCTCCGTGTATCACATGTATCTTATCCCACTGCAGACCACCTGATCCCATATAATAGAAAACATAACTGCCAAGAGTTGGCAAGCTTCCTACCCCAAGCCTCCCACAGCCTGAGAGAAACTCACTCTCTTTCCTCAATTCCAGTTAGGAAAATCCCAGGAATTATTTCGAGTTGCCCATTTTGGATAATCGGTGCACACCTGAACCATCCGCTGTGGTGAGATAGGTGATGTCAGGTAAGAACATGGCAGCTCCCTCTAGAACCGCATAGCTAGAGTGCAAGGAAAAGCAGTTCCCAAGAGAGAGTGGGATTGTTTCCAGAAGGCTCTGGACAGACAAACTAGCGTTGCTCACTACTGTTCTCAAAGCAGCATGATTCCAAACCATTTGGAAGCAGTTTAAAATGTTTTTTTAAATATTTATTTATTTATTTGGTTACACTGTGTCTTAGTTGTGTCAGGCTGGCTCCTTAGTTGCAGCACATGGGGCTCCTTAGTTGTGGCAGGCAGGCTTCTTATTTGTGGCTCCAGGACTCCTTAGTTGTGGCATGCAAACTCTTAGTTGCAGCATGCATGTGGGATCTAGTTCCCTGACCAGGGATTGAACCCGGGCCCCCTACATTGGGAGCACGGAGTCTTATCCACTGCACCACCAGGGAAGTCCCTGGAAGCAGCTTAAGAGATAAGAGCAGATTATGGTAGCTTCCTGTCTCCCTAGAAAGTGTAAAACAAGTAGGCTGCTCCATGGGTCACCCCATCAGTGTCTGGTTTGAGGGCTCCATTTAATGCCTGGCAGATGCCTCCACAAAGCTGGCACAGTTTCAAGAAATACTGAGCACCCAGGAAGACAAGTTCCTCCAAGGCCAACGTAAGTGTTTTCTTGTTCAAAAGCCTTTCACAACTCTCAAACTTTTGAAACGGATTCCTGAATACTACAGTTCATGAGCGAGCCGCACCAGCAGAGGGCGTCTGTGAGGCGTGGAGGATTGGGGGAGGGGCACCATGGTTGCCGGGTAACTCCCTTGTGTAGAGTTTATGCCAAAGCCCCAGGGAGTTACTCATGAAGAGATGAGGGAATGGGTAGGGAGTCAAGGAGACATTGGAAAGGAAGGGAACCAGCCTGTGAGTCAGGTCTTCACTCTGAAACAAGAAGCCCTTGCTTTCGGTGACATGGCTCCAGGAGCATTTCATTTACCCTCAGAAAACACTATGCACCCTGGGTTTGGCGTTTTTTGTCTTTTTGTTTCTTTTTTTTCTCAATCTCAGACTAGGCTCTTGTTTCCCCTTCATTTACCTGGTACTTTATGGGTAAGTAAAGTAAAAGATTTTGCTTCAAGGACATTCCAACTGTCTCTATTACCCAATTTTTAAAAAACAGACCATCATTCTAGTCCATCTGTCCTGCTGGATTATAAAGTCCATGAGAGCCAGGGATCTGTTCAATATCATTTGTACTACTCTCTCTTCTACCTTTCCAAGCTCTTGGTGAAGTGTGGCCAGGAAGGCTCAGTAAATATTTGTTCAATTGAATCAATATACAATCATATAACGCGTTGACGTAATAACAATGCCTACAATTAAAGGAGGCTTACAGCATATTGTCTATAGAAGATTTTTCTAGTTCACCCTTTCAGTTTTTCAATCTTATTCAATTCACTTCAACCAATGTTTACTGAGGGGCTTACTCTATACAAATCATTGTACTAGACACCCACAATATAGGTTCAGTGAAATTACCGCTACATCTCCAAAGAGATGGGTGCTCATAAAGAAAAGTCAGACTGCTGCAGAAATAAGGAGTAGGCAGACTAAAATGTGACCACTATTTGCTGTCAGGATGTGGGGGATGAAGCTGACAGCTTCAAGCTGGCTGCAGATCCCAGCCTCCTTCAGCAGCTCTTGCATCAAGAAATCCAACAGCTAAACCCAGTATTTTGCTGCTGCTCTTGTTGCTGTTTTAAGAACAAGCTGGTGAGTCAGAAGGGCCACGTTTTTTTTCTCCAGTGTGTTCTCCAGAGAAGGGCACGGAGAGTTACTCCATTTGAAGAGTCACAATTAATGTGGAGCCACTCCCTTAGATTAGCTAGATTATTCAGGGACCGCTTTGCAGACGCTTAAAACTCTGATGCACTTAACGGCACAGTTGGACGGTTAAGAGCATGGTCTAGTTTTGTTTTGTTTTCCCTATGTCATTCCCTTTCTGGGAGTTGAAACATTCTTTTTCCATTGGGCCAAAGCCAGTTTTGTTTTGTTTTGTTTTTTAATTCAGTGTCATATGCGTTGCCAGAGAGGGAGTGCTTTCCCTTCCCTCCAGACAGGAGGCTCCCGATGTTGCAAAAACTTTCAGGGAAAAAGTAGCAAAGTCAATTCACACCAGAAGCCTAAACATCCCAGACCATTCAGCTCCAGAAATGCCATGAGATTGAATTTTTGCTTCTTAGCCATCCTGGGAATAAATGAGTATGACAAAGCTATGACATTAGGAGGAAAGATATAATATTCAATAGACCTATCACAGGTCTCTCAACACCCTGACAGATGTGGGACCCAGGGAACGGTCACCAGAAATGTTACTCTGACCATATCTCATTTCTCAATTCTGCCGCTACGTCTCATGAAGGTCTGGCCTCTCTTTGCCTCAATTATATATTGATATAAAGGAACAAATAATTCCTGCATTATCTTCTCCTATCCTTCCATCAGAAAAAAAATAATATCAAATACCAGATAGCAGTTGAGATTTATGTATAAAAATATATTATATATATACATCTGTAAGTATTACGTATATTTGTGTGTATATATGTACTATGTATATATAACATATGTGTATGGGTATGTATGTATATAAATGTTTTCTTTCTCCGATTGGATTGTGGACTGCTAGAAGCCCCTAATTCAGGCCTCAAATACTTTATCCCTTCACACTCTTCCTTGGCTTTTTTCCTTTACTTTCCTCCCTGCTCTCTAGCTCTCTAAGCTTTAGTCATGATGGCCGACTCTCAGCTCCTACGCCAGAACAGGATGCAGCTCTCCTCAGGGATTAACTACGCGCTTCTTTCCGACTGGGATGTCTTTCTTCCCACCCCCTGTCACCGACCTTTGCCTATTTACTACTCTGCTTCATCATTGCTTCATACCATTTCCTCAAGAATCTTCCTCTGGAGTCCCTCAGACTCTGTCTTGGTCTGTGAATTTCTTGGTACATGCTTTCCTGAAATGTCTGTTGAGCCTTAGGCATGACACAACTCGAAAGCTTTAGTAAACTTGAGTACACTGTGGTGCTTCTCAACTGTGGGCTTTCCCATAAAATGACCTGACTGATCCATTTTATTGGTCAGTCCCAGATGTCAGCATCTTTCCGTAATCTGTCTGGACTGATCAGCTTCCCCAGAGGAGACTCTTCCAGGCTCCCGCCTAAAGGGCAAACACCTGGCTGCCAGTCTGGAAACCATTAGACCAAGACTAATGGACATTGCAGCACTTAGTATGTAAATATTCCTCCGCTCCTCCTGTTTTCAGTAAGTACCTGTATAGTTTCCTATTGCTAGTCCGACAAATTACCACCTAGTGGCTTGAAAGAATACAAGTGTATCCTCTTACAGTTACATAGTTCAGAATCTGAAAGGGTTTTACTGCAATAAAGTCAACATGGCGTGGGAATAAAGTTCCCCCACCTTTTCCAGCTCCTGGAGGAACCCACACTCCCTGGCTTGTGATCTCTTTCTCCATCTTCAGAGCCAGGAATAGCAGTCAAGTCCTTCTCATGCTGCCGTCTCTCTGATCCTCCCTTTTCTGTCTCCCTCTTGTGCTTATAAGGACTCTTGTGATTACGTTGGGCCCACCCAGATAATCCAAGACAACTTCCAACTGAAGGTCAGCTAATTAGCAACCTCCGTTCCACCTACAATCTTAATTCCCTTTTGCCATTAATGTATTCTTGGTTCTGGAAATTAGGATGTGGTTCTCTCTGAAGGCCAGTATTTTGCCTACCACAGCACCTGAGTCTTCAACTGTGCCTAGGGTGTCAAGTCCAGAGACTCTTGGTTTTAACATCGTCATAAACTAGATCTCCTGTTTTCTCTACGATGGGATGTAAAGGTGGCGGCAGTTAACAACTAGGAAGACTGAGGAATAGGTTTTAAGGGTCTAACTAACAGTACTTCTGAAAAAAGAATTTCAACATATCTTCCTGTTTTTATTTCTACCTTCACCCTCACACTTCTATAAATACAATACCTGGTATAAATGCCAGATATGCCAATTCCTGAGGCTTTAGAAGATTCCGTAGATTATACCAGTACATTGAGTTACTTCTTGACTTTGTCCACTACGAGCTTAGGATTTAACTTTCTCAGGTGTCTTTAAGTCAATTGCCACTTGTGTTTTCTTTCCAGTTACTGTTCTCTTCTCTTCTGTTCTCTTTGTCCTTGTGGTAGATTGATTACAGAAGAACTTCTTTGCTAATTTTGCACTAACAACCATTTAAAATTGGATATAAACTAGCTCATCAAAAAATAGAGTAAAGCTTTCTAACATACTAGCAGTATATAGTTCACAGTTCAATGTTTCCATTCAAAATAGTAAGTATTAAATCCAAAATCTTAATTTATGTTTCCTACTATGTACAATGCCTGGCTTTGTTGGCATTTGTTTGCCTGGATTTTATTTTTATCAACTCTTCATCATCTGAATAGTTATTTACTTTTCAAGTTTGATCATAAAAGAAATTATTTGAAATATTGCAGTGAGTCATTCAGCAGAACAGGCCTTTCATATATTTCAGGGAAGATTGCTATGTGTTTGACTCTGATTGTCAAATCAAAGCGGGATATAGTGCTAACCAATACAATAATTATTGTATCCCATCCTAATTATGAGGCCCAGGAATACAATCATCACTACATGGATATTTTTAATATTTTTTCTGAGCACTTAGCTTTTTGTTAATGCGGTTACAATTAAATGTGCTTAATCTAGCCCTAAACTCAGTGATAATAGCTGATTCACAGCCTTTGTAGGCAACATAAAGGATTTCTGAGCCAATATACAGCAAACAATAAGAGTAAAAGAATGCAATCATCTTGTGACCTTGTTTACTAATGGATTTCGTGTTTCTCTTGCATTCACCAATGATCATTACCATTTCCTGGATAAAAGAAAATGCCAATGCCTTGGATGTAGCAACTTTACAGGATTATATGAAAGACATACAATATGGAAAACTTATGGAAGAGCGGAGTCCCAGTGAGAATACATGCTAAAAGAAATGGTAAAGATAGGATATGATAAAAACCCAAAGAGGAAATCGATGAATAGTGATAAAACTCGTATTTTTTGAGAGCTTACCTCTTTCTATCTTCTCAACAATCCTATGAGATATGTCTTATTATCTTCATTTTATAGACAAGGCAACTGAAAAATAGAGAGTTTGTGTAGCGTTCTTAATATTATATAGCTAGAAGGGGGTGAAGCTGGGACTTGTACCCAGGCAGTCTGCTTCCAGGGTCCAGGCTCTAAACCCCTACATACACTGATGTGATTCTACTCCAAAATGAAGTTGTATGCACGTTGCTTTCCATGGAATTTCATGTTCTCTAATCCAGCTGCCTCTGGTAACTCTAAAAATGCCCTACACGACCTGAAAATGATTATACTGGTGTGAATGGACATGTATGTGGAATTATATCATCTTCTTTCAAAAATTCTTTTAAATTCTTCTTGTAGCCTGCTTTTCACCTTTTGCTTTTATCTGGCTTTATTTCTATGAAATACCTATGCTGGTGGTCTATTTAACTAATTAGTGAAAGAGTGACATACTTTCATGATTATTGCAGTTCTCATAGTCTCTTTTTTTTTTTTGCGGTACGCGGGCCTCTCACTGTTGTGGCCCCTCCCGTTGCGGAGCACAGGCTCCGGACGCGCAGGCTCAGCGGCCATGGCTCACGGGCCCAGCCGCTCTGCGGCACGCGGGACCCTCCCGGCCCGGGGCACGAACCTGTGTCCCCTGCATCGGCAGGCGGACTCTCAACCACTGTGCCACCAGGGAAGCCCCCATAGTCTCTTTTATGTTGTACAGGTGTGTAATCAATGCACTTTTTAATTCTATGGAATGTGGTCCTCCTCCTAATTGCAGTAAATCGGTTGCACTAATCACTTTGAGCTGTTGGCCAACGTAGTTATAGATTTCTACCAGGTGTTCCACCAGAAGATAATCACTTAACGGTACAGAGTATTTCAACAGTGCTGAGTGTAAAACAAATCCAATGGTAAATCCAAAAGCTGGCTTCATAATTCATTCATTTATTTATTCATTCACTCAGAAAAATGCATTGTGCATTCTGTGCGTACCAGCCATTGAACTAAACATCGGGAAAATAAAAGGCATGATATGCACTCCCCTCTCTGCCTTCAAGCCTCTCGCAATTTAGTGGACATTATAATGAAATAAAGTATTTTATGACCCATGAGAAAAAAAGGATATATAAAATTTTCCACAAGAACCCAAAGGAGTGAATGACTAAGTTCGCTTCGGAGTTATGAACTCAGAGTCAAAAAGGAGATAATGACACTTGAGCTAAAAGTTGAAGAATTTGCCAGTTGTTCCTGGCGCAGGTCCCAGGAACATCAGCACATTTTATGTAGTTGACGCATGGGGTGCACACGGGGGAAGGGCTGGAGACAAGGCTGTGGGGTAGAGTCGATTTATATCGTGAAGGATCTTTTATCTTAGGAGACGAATTTAAACCCTTGTTCTTAATAACAGTAAAGAAATATGAAAACATTTTAATCAGATAAAATACCTAGCACATTGTCTTGTAATTTTCAGGGTACAAGTCTATCTCCCTCACTAGACTTGTCACAAGGGCCTTCCCATCATAGGTGCTCCATAAAAGTTAAGTGAATCCTGAGTGGTTGGATTAATAAATTGATGGGGCTTTTTTGAAAGATCACTTGGTCAGCCATGCAAAACACAGTTTGATTAGGGTCAATTAGAAGGCAAGGAGACCATTTAGAAAACTTGTATTTGTGCAGCTGTGACATAATGAGAGACTGAGCAAAACCACGACAATAATGAAAAACGTGCCAAGCCACCAAAGCACTGTAGTGAAATGGGCCACCAGACGCTACCAATGACCCTGAGAAATGCTATGAACAGGTGTGAGGACATCCTTCAGGCTGGGAATAATATCGTTCCAGTTACCCAGCTTACTGAGGGGAGGGCGCTTACCTCTTCTTCCACCACCTCCTTAATGTCCCATAATCTTGTTTGGGGCCAAGGCTGTCGGACCCTTCCTAAGTAAGTGAACTTCCTTGAACTTAAAACTGTGTCCCTTGATGTAACCCACATTTTCAGGAAACACTTTAGGTATAATCACATTGCTTTGATATGACATTTATCTGAGCTGTCAAAAATTCAAACTATGTCTTTTCTTGGTCTAACAACAGTGACTTCCAGTGGCAACAGTAATACTAAGCCAGAAGGCTTATAAATAAGAGAGAGGCTGAGAC
The DNA here is from genome assembly GCF_951394435.1 of Stenella coeruleoalba. Classification (NCBI taxonomy): domain Eukaryota; kingdom Metazoa; phylum Chordata; class Mammalia; order Artiodactyla; family Delphinidae; genus Stenella; species Stenella coeruleoalba. The sequence goes on from NC_137163.1 coordinate 31,655,354, forward strand.
TTGTCAAACATGGAGAATGTAGGTGAGAAACTATAGTGAGGGCTTGGTGCACGTTTAAGTACCACGCTTTATAGCCGGAGCAGGAACCTTTGATGGCCCGAAGAGCTAAGGGATACACAAGACTATTGCAAAGCAAGTGCTTAGAGAATGTAATAGACCGATATTAAAAACCATTACAGAAGGGAAACTACCCTCTTACCACAATACTATTAGGGCTATCTATTTATACAGATGAATAGAAATTGTTCTTCACCTGATTCTTGGAAGCATCTTTTGGAACAAAAGCAGTAGAAACATTTTTTTAAAGCTGTGCTATTTTCACTCTCTAAAGTCCTTCCTATGGACTCAACTTGTTCTTGATGAAAAACTTTTCCTCCCCAAACTCAAACCAGGAATATAATCAACGATTTTCCTCATTGCCTGTATCCCCCATCATCTTTAGAAGCTCAAAGGGCCTCGAAGTCATACCATTACTAGGTAACTTGCCAGCGACAAGTGAAAATTATGAGTGGAAGAAATCAAATGCTAAGAAGTGAATGTCTTTCCATTTTAAGCACAAACATGATTAATTCTCACATCACATACTCATAAAGAAAAGCATGATCAACATTAGACCCGTATGCTGAGACAGAGGCAAATGACATTTGAAAAATCATCAAACTTGGAATGGAAAGAAGAAATCAAGGGAAAAGAGCTGGTCTTGGCAGGAGATGATGAGTTTGGCCTCAGGCAATGCTGGTTTTGAAGGAAGGAAAATACTCATATCTTGATAAATTGTCTTTCCTCATCCTCTATTTCATTTTAGATAAGAGTTTAACAAAATGCAGAATAAACATTAAAATGCTTTTATGTTTTTAGTTTGCATTTTAAGAAATTAAATAAGCGAGAGTACTACAAAATAATTCCGTTCAGAATTGCGATTTTTTTGTAGAGGATTCTTGTGACAAAATTTCCATTTTATCGCTTGTTCTTAAGATCTACAGCTTGGTATTTCCCTCATCAGAACCACACTCTTGAAGAGTCACAGGAAACAAGACATTTTCATATTTAAAACTTAAAACTCACCAACCTAAATACATACACTGTGACAATCAGAATAGCTCCGTAAGTTGATGAATAAAAATAGGAGTATACATCTGTTCTAATTGGCATTTCCATCTCAACTGACTCATTTCTGGGACCTGACACGCTGTGGTTTGCCAGTAGGTTCGCATGCCAGCGCTTGGGCCAAGGTGACATCACGTAACCTTTCTCTCCATGGAATCGTCAGCACCGTCAGTTTGAACAGACGTCCAGAAATAGGTTAACAGATTTTCTTATGAAGACCCAGCAGAAAATCATATTATTTCCCATTGCTTGTTAACCTCAAAACATAATGATGCCTTTAATTATTTTGGGGGGAAAGGGTCACATTGATGGGCCCACACATTGGCTTGTTAGTTTTGTTTTTTTTTACCAGTGAATCAGTTGATGTGGAATTGTTGCTTCATTTAAGTAGCTATACGTCAACAAGGTATTTAAAAATACCAAGTATTCACACAGATCATCTCTCTCTCTCTACTTCATACACACACACACACACACACACACACACACACACACACACACTTAAAAGTTCTGTGTGTCTGTTTATGCATGTGTTTAAGAAAGAGATTTATTTCTGAGTGAGTTGAAGGTGTGAAATTCAGCTAAAGACGTCAAGCAAGTGGGGGGATGTTGGGTCTGCAGTCAAGGAGGGAGGTTCAGTGTGGTGATAAACGGCATAGCATCAACACTGAAGATTTGTCATTGAATAAAATCACAAATGGAAGAAAAAAGTGCCTTCGCGAGTGTCCTTATTCTAAATTTGATGTTTATTTCAAGTAAACTAATTGAGTTACTAACGTAGTGAGCATTCTGCTTTGGTTTTGTTTTTGGAGGGAGGGTTGTTTGTTTTTGTTTTTGCCTGGTCAGCATCCAATCTCATCTGGGGATCAGGTGGCATAATACCTCCCTTTTCTGGGTGAGCACACCTGCAGACTCCAATCTGTACCAATAAAAGTCAGTCCGGGGGCTTCTGTCATCAGGAAAGATCATCCACTTCCAGCCTCTAAGCTGGAAGACAATGAGCTGAAGCTGTTATTCAGTCTTATCTCCTCCACCCCTTGGGGAGAGCTTGCCTTGAGATGATGGTAACACAGAGGAAAAGAACAGAAAGAGACAGAGGGACGGCTTCCTGGCAGCATCATTTGGTCTATCTGATTAGGGTATGCCTGAAGCTGAACTACCTCTGAACCTATTCAGTGTAATAAATAAACAAATAAATAAGAATAATGAATTTTTAACTACCCATAATCTTACTAAACCAGAAATAGCATACTTAATATTTTGGTGTTTTTCCTTGCAGTCTTTTACACAGATGCATACATACAACTGTATATATGTTTATATAACATATGGCCTCTTAACATTATATTATGAATATTTCCCATACATTTACAAAATTACTGGAAATATAATTTTCATAATTGCATTAAATTCTATCCTGTGAATATTTCAGAATGCATTTAATCTCTCAGCAACAGTAATAGTCAACAATATTTATTGAGCACGTACTATGTACAGGGCACTGATGGTAAACTCTGGAGGGATACAGCAGTGAACGTTGTAGATATGGTATACATGGAGCTTATAATCTCTTGGTGAACATTTGGATTGTTTGCAATGTTTTACTATTTGAAGAACATCTTTCTACAAAAATATTTCCAGAAGCTTTTTAATAATTATTATGTAAGTCAGTAAGAAGTATAGTTTTTATTGCAAATATATACTTTCATATGTTTGTGTGAGAGAGAACTCGCAGGCATACACAAATATATATATGTAAAATAATGAATAAAAATCTTTTAAAGTAATACCAATCCTTACTACATACAACGAACGTATTCTTATTTTTCTATTCTATTATAGTCTATTGTTTTTAAATTTCTTTTTCCAAATAACTGGTCTTGATCCACTACATTGATTTATTACCCACTAATGAGTAAGGGACCCACAGTGAAAAACCCTACCTTAGAGCATAATGGAGCACCATGGTTTTCACTAGAGGATCTAATATGAGCTCTAGCACCTACTAAGCATCATACTCACTTATCAGCTATAGAGGAAGTACGAAGTTTTCTGAAAAAGGAAAAGACTCCAGCAACATCTTAGAAAAGCTGCTGTTAGGAGGGTTGTTACCATCAACCAAAGAAGCCAACATAAGCAAATGTTCCACCATAAGCAAATGTTATCTCCCAAAGCTGTTACAAATAATAGGATCTACTAAAGAGAGGAGGCTTAAGGGAGGAGTCCTTACTAAGAAGACCTTGATCACTAAGAGTTGGTGCCAGGAGCTTTCACCGTCCGGATCCTCCTTTGCCAAGAGCAGCTGAGCCAACCCTAACAGACAATTTGAGGTTAACAGGAACCATCCTTAAAACATGGCACACGGTGGACTTCCCTTCCCTGGTGGCGCAGTGGTTGAGAGTCCGCCTGCCGATGCAGGGGACACGGGTTCGTGCCCCGGTCCGGGAAGATCCCACATGCAGCGGAGCGGCTGGGCCCGTGAGCCATGGCCGCTGAGCCTGCGCGTCCGGAGCCTGTGCTCCGGAACGGGAGAGGCCACAGCGGTGAAAGGCCCACGTACCGCAAAAAAAAAAAACATGACACAGAGTATCTGGATGGAGGGATTCTAATTCCCAGAGATCTTTAGCTTCCTTTCTCTTCACAGACATTGTATTTTTGAAATGAGGGCAATTGTTGAGGTTCTCAACACAGTTGTCACCAAGGAGGAAGAATAACAATTTTCTGCCTGGAAATCCAATAGGGTTAGAGGCCCAGAAAACCACAGGGACATAAGTTGTCAGCCTGTCGATTTCCTGCGGCCCAGAAAGGAGGGTATATGGGATGCAATTTGCAGTAGGAATCTCGCAGTGAATGCAATGGTGAGCGCAGTCCACTGTCCACAAGTAGAAGAAGGTAGGGTAGTGGGTGGGTGAGGATACAGAAGTATATGGCAAGTTAAATATTTTAGGGGGAGCTAAATATTTTAGAATTGAAGGCAAACAGATGAAGAGTATAGAGTCTCTCAAAGCAGACATCTAGAGTGACGAGCTACCCAGGTTTGCTAGGACTGTCTCAGTTTCAGCACTGAAAGTCTTGCATCCCAGGAAACCCCTCAGGCCCAAGAAAACTGGGGCAGTTGGTCATTCTGAGTTTGGGTGCGGTTAGTTTGCAATTAACGAACAGTGTGACCTATTTACTCAGCATCTCTGAGTAATTTACTCAACATCTCTGGGCTTCAATTTCCTCATCTGTAATATGGGAATGATAGTGCTTACCCACCACCAATAAAAGGAGATCCTAAGTATTTTTTTAGCAGTTCTGTTCCTGCACAGATGCAAGGGCTTGCCTCAGAGCCAATTGTATTCGTAATAGCACCGGAGATAAAAATGCAGAATGCTGATTGGCAGTCTTTAGGTGGTGTGGGGTTAGAAGGATTGTAGTACTTGGGTTCTAGCATCCATGGCAGCCTTTTGCACCCCTGATAATTTAGGATTGATCTGGGCAGTACAAAAATGTCCTGGAACCCAAGGTTTCCCAAACAAGGGAAAAACAGAAGTTTGAAAAAGAAGATAAAGTTTATTATAATTTTTTACCTGGGTCCTGAAATATCTGCAACAAATATGCAAGCTATATAGTTTGTTTTTCCTTAAGAACAGAACAAAAATTGTGGATAATCTCATTAGATGTAACCTGTCAAGTATAAAGAATGTGCTCTTACTCCAAGAGAGATATTACGGACAATTCACATTTTATTGCCTCTCTCATATCGGAGGTAGCTTCTTGCCTTGCTTGGGCTCACAGGGTCAGCTGTTTTTATCTGAATTCACTCTCATATTCGTATGTTCCAACCAAGTTAAGGGCCCTTGTTTCCATCACTGATATAGGCCATGACTAAGCCACTGCATGTTTGTATTTTCACTTCTTACCACAAATTTTTCTATACAAAGACTATAAAAATGATTCAAAAGCAATCCAAACTTCCTAAAGTAATAAGAACATTCTCTCAAGGTCTTAGGCCCCATCTTTTCAGAAGTATGGTTTGAGAGGGACTCTTTTAGGACAGTGTCAGAAGTTGTGGCATCGATTCATGCATGGTTAGCAGTGTGAAATGTAAAGCCATTAAACCAAGACTATAGTCAGGGAGAGGTCTGAGAAGATTTAATGAAGAGAAAAAGTGAACTTTATCAGCTAGTATGAGGGCCGAGAGACTTTCCAGAGAAGTGATACATAAATCTTAGGAAATTAATTAATTTCTTAAACAGTACCTGGGACAAGAAATAAAAAGAATAGGAATAAAATTTTAACATAAATACTGGGAGAACATTAACTTTAGGGAAAAACAAAATTTCACAATCAAGAAATTCCCAACTACAATACTTAAAGAAAAGGAACTCAAAGATAAATACCATATGATTTCACTCATATGTGGAATATAATCAACAAAACAAATGAACAAACAGAACAAGACTCATAGATACAGAGAACAGATTGGCGGTTGTCAGAGGGGAAGGGGTAGGGCAGTGGTTGAAATGGATGAAGGGAATCAATTGTACGGTGACCGATGGTAAGTAGACTTATTGCGATGATGGCTTTGTAGTGTATACAAATATTCAATGACTGTATTGTACACCTGAAACTAATATAATGTTATATACCAATTTTACCTCAGTAAAAGCAATTTTTTAAAAAAGGAAATCATCTTTTGTGCCTTATCCTATGTGCCAGGCACTGAATTAGCTGCTCTCCTTGCAAAAATTTTGCAAGATTGGTATTGGAAGCCACATTAAGTCTTAAGAGGATAAAAGAAAAAACTACTGAAGGTTACAAAGCTATTAAATGGCTGGTAGGCTTTGAACCCAAGTCCATCTGTCTCCAAAGTACATATATAATTCAAATCAGGAAAGATGAACTCTTTTCAAAAATTGATTTGCATAAGACTTTCATTTTTTAGGACTTAAATATGATGATTTAAAACTTGACTTCTTCCTTAACTTTTAAGCAAACGTCCCTTAGGCCCATCCTCAGACTGAGCACTCGTTCCTAGCACATAAATACCATTTTCCTAAAGGTTAGAGGCCACATCAGAATGGAGCATCACATCTTTGCCAATTAGTAAGTATCAACGCTGGGAACATTCAGCTTGGGTTTGCATCCCTTCTCTAATAGCTGTGAGACCTAAGCAAGTCACTTATTCTCTCCGAGCTTCAGTTTTCTCATCTGAAAAATGAGGATAATAATAGTATCTCTTTTTAGATGTGTTTGAAGATGAAATTAAATGGTATTAAAACAATTAGCCTAGTGCCTGGTGAATAGTAGGGTTTGTTTGTTTGTTTTGCGGTACACGGGCCTCTCACTGCCGTGGCCTCTCCCGTTGCGGAGCACAGGCTCCAGATGCGCAGGCTCAGCGTCCATGGCTCACGGGCCCAGGCGCTCCGCGGGATGTGGGATCTTCCCGGACCGGGGCACGAACCCGTGTGCCCTGGATCGGCCGGCGGATTCTCAACCAACTGCGCCACCAGGGAAGCCCAATGGTAGGGTTTTATCTGGGCCAGTATATGTGGTCATCTACAGAGATACAGGAGTTAGATCACTTTTTAAAGCAATCTACAAATATCCTACATTGAAACAGAAATCCCCAGAATTAGTTCAGGTTGATTTAATGTCCCAGGAGTTATGAGTAACTACTGAGGCTGCTCTGGCGTCTTACAAACCAGCGAAGCCTGTAGGGACTTAGATAATGATCACTTCATGTTGGGACTTGGGCACTTGTTGAGACAGATGCTAAAAGCTAATTACACCCACCTTAGCAGGCTGAGCTGGAAGGACAACACAACAGCTGGCAAAAAGGGAATGCTGCTATGACTCTTCCACTGTCTGTGACTGGGGCCTCTGGGGCCTTGGCCTATTTAAGGATCAGAGTCACGCTATTTATCTTAGTCTGCATCTTGAAGAATATGCAATAATACATCCAGGCACTGTTCTAGGGACTGGGGATGCAAAGATGAATAAGACAAATAAAGACCATTCTCCTAAGCAGCTCCCATTTCAGTTAGAGATACAAATGACTAAAAAATATGATTTTGAATACCGAAGTTACGAAGAAAGTGAAATAGGACATTGGAATAGAGAATGATGGAGGGGGGGTCTAGAGCCATCTTAGAAAGCAGATCTGAGGAATAACATCTGAGATGAGACCTCAGTACTTTAGAAAGTATGTGGTGATACAGGAAGAAAGGGAAGTGAACATTAAAACAACGAATTACATAAAAACCACTACAAAAGCCCCTGGAATGGCTCAGAGATATTTATAGGATTGCAAAATTAATGCATTTAAATTCATAATGAAACATCTTATATCACAGATGGAAAGTTAACTATAACGATGAGTCCAGTCCTGAAGTATTTTGTCTGGACATAGCATTCTGTCTGTCTGCTTCTATTTCCTTCCATCTCTGTTAAAAACCAAAATATTGTACTCAAGTGAAAAGGACTTTTACATCTATAAGCCTCTGTATGCTCATCCGTAAATGGAAATAATAATGCCTCAGAGTTGTTCCATGGACTTGTGGTGAGGACAAAAAGAGAAATTGTGTACAAAATACCTAGGCCAGAGTAAGTTGATCAACAATGGTAGCCATCTACAGAGCATATGCTTCCCATCCACCTGAAAGAAAACGACCAATTTGTGTGGCTTTGGATAACATGGGAGAAACTCAGAGCTATGATATGGTTTTTTTTAATGTACCCATGTGGGATTTTTTTCATAAAAGTTTAAAAATCTGAAATCTTTATAATAACAGAAATATAAGAACAGGAAGGCCAAATAAGAAAAAGAAAAACAGAGTGGGTCAGGAAAGAATGAGGAGAATAAAAAGTAGTGACATCAAGGCTCCAGGAAAAAAGAGTGCAAGCCCCAGAAGGATCTTGATGCTGCCTTGTCATTCAGGGGAAGCACCATGTTCCTGAGTCATAGAATCTCACAGGACTTGTTCCTGAAAGAAACATCAAGGATCCTCACTAGAAAAACTAACGGGTCTGGATTCATGATTTCCCATACACAACATTGCTCTCCATCTCCTTTGAATTAAATTAGTTTGTATGTTTTGTGAGCAGAAGCATCGTAGCAAAGCATTATGGGAGTTAGTTTTCATTGATTCCATTATGGGGGTTAGTTTTCATTGATTCCACAAACATCTGTTGAGCCAGCTATTATTATAATTATTATTATCATTATCATTTTACTATTATTATTATTATTATGTGTCCGGTTTCATGAAGGGCTCTGAAGTTGGGAGGGTTGGAATTCACTCTCACCACACCAGGGCAAGTGCCTCTGGGTGTGTATTCCTGATGGGATAAAATCGGCTTACACAGGGCTTGTGCACAAGTTCCCAAGTGAATCGTGAATTAAAAGAAATGGAATATTAAACCATTGCTGTAAATAGTGAATTAACGTATTCCCTATGGAGTGTGAAAAGGAGAGTGAGAAGCCTGGCTAATTCTCAGCCTCCCAAAGGAGCTCCGACAAAACTAGTCAGTTATCTAACAACTTAACATTTTTCAATGCTGTTTAACATTCAACGACTGTAAAAGGAAAAGCCAGCCCTGGCTACTACTAAGTAAAACTAACAGACCACTATCGAAAAAGATGCATGGTTTTAGCATCATCAAACATGCCTTTCCAACAAAAATAAAAATCAAATGGAAAAAAAGAAATGCTATTTGGGGCTTAGCAAATACTTTGGTATCATCTATAATTCACATTACAAAACCTTTAAAAACATAGAGCAAAGCAAAAAGCAAAACCTCCACTCAGTAGTGAAATCAATATAGCATATACCGTTTCAACATTGTGCGTTACAAATACCTCGGCTTTCTTTCCGATGGTTTCAGCGTTTGCATTTTAAACGGTTGTGTTTTCAACCTGAGCCAGAGTTATGCATCTTTTTCTAAATTAGTCTTTGGTAAACTTCAATTTCCCATCACTGCCACTTGTTTTGCTCAAATAAATCTAAACTCAGGTAACTACTTAAAAATAAACCTTTTGGGGGGAGGGGGTAGAACCTTATGTGCAAAACATGTAACAGAAAGTTTCATTCAGGTTTGAATGAGGGAGTCATATACACAAAAGCCTAATAGGTTTATTTATAACTAAGTCACTTTCATAGAACAACAGGAGATTTAACCATATGGTATTTCGCTTGGTCTTTAACAGTGGTGTAGGTACTGTTATTCCCACTTTACAAACTGACAAAACTGACAAGCTGAGTGCTTAAGTAAATTTCCCAGGTCATTTATCGGGAATTCAAATCTATGTCTGCCTGTCTCCAAAATCTATGTATATTAGACAATATCATGCTACTCATATTATCACGGCCCCCTTTCAATCTTCCCCATGCAATGACACTATGGCACGAACCGAATCATACCCTATTGTCTATCTAATTTCTCTAGAGCTAAAGAATTGGAACGTTCTCTAGAAATAATCTGATTAAGCACTTGATATCAGATAAAATTATGGCATTTATCTTCAGTGCTCAAAAGTGATAGTAATATCACTGAAATTTTCAATCATGTAGATTCTTTTTCTAAAGTGTAGAAACCTTTGATTTATTTCAAAAGCTAGGTGATCACATATAATTAATATGATAATTTTGGAAGAGGACTTTAATAACACATTTTTAAAGGAAATATATATATTTATATATGTATATTATATATACATATATAGATATATAATATATATAAATATATATTTATATATATATAAATATATATGTATATGTATATAAACAGATCTATGAGAGAAAGGAAGCATAATGAAAAACACCCCCGAATACAACTTCCGGAGCAATGTTCATCTGTGTGAATGCGATCCCCCCTCCCACTTCCCAAAGGATAACTCAAGAATACAATGGAAATTGTGCTCTCTCGAGTTAGACAATACAGCAGCCCAGGATTAACCACTCCAGGCAAAAGGAAAAGCAAGTGAAAGCATGGAGAGGTGACTCTAAGCAGAATGATGAGTCTGAAACACCTGTAGAGAGAAGAGAAAAATGAAGCTGTGCCAGACAGCTCAACTTACCAAGCTTAGATTTTGCTAGCAGATCTCAATGTGTTTTTCTCCAAAAGAGACGTGACAGATAACATTCTCGTTCACGACACACTCCTATGGGCATACCACAGTTCGAAGAAGCCCAACACGATAATAATTCACAATCACCTTTTCTAATATCTAACTATCAGCACATTAGGAAAGGTAGTTGCTTGCAGAAGGTTGCAGCCTACCTAAGACAGGCCTCAGGTTATGTGCAATTCCCCAAGACTTACTTGTAACACTGTACCTTTCATTTCTGCTCAAGAAACCACCTCAGATGCAAGAGAGACGGACAAACTATGGAGAATCGATCTGCTCTGATTCATACTGAAAAAAAAATGCTTCACAAACTCCTGCACTTTATTATGAGCAATAAATTACATGAGACACACCTAAATGTGACTGCACACACATAGCTGATTGCAACACACCAGGATGTTAACTCCACATCAGACAGCTTTACGGCAGGTAGTACAGTTCCGAGCAGAATTCTAAGTGTGTTTGTAGAAAGGGAATTACATGATGCAATTCATGTTTTAGAAAGTCCCCTTTAACAATAGTGAAGAGGATAATGTATATCATGTCTCAGTCGCAGCCTGACATTCCAACCACCATGCACACAGCCATTGACCAATAGACATGAACCACAGATCGTCCTCGTATGTTCCTCACATGATCACCCCTTGACCTAGTTCTACTCAACTCTAAATTCTTCACTCATCCCCCAACTTTGAACCCTATCTTTGGCACTTTGACCTCGGTATTTGGACTCTCCAACATCTAACTGTCCACATTCCCCAATAGACTCATATTTCAATGTGCCTAGTTACTCCCTTCATTTCCAGACCACCTTTTGCTGGAGAGTTTGTGCTGGTCTTGCCTTCTCATACTCAATTCCCACTACTGTCCCCTTGATGGAAATCCCAACTGGGTCAGTCCCAGGTCCCCTCTAAGGAAGTGGCTATAAATGATGAGATAGGGGAAATAGAAACTGGAGGCAAAACAAACAAAAAACTAGTGAGAGCAAAATCACAAGAATTCAAATCAGAGACAATGGGGGAATAAACTAAACTTGGAAATGTAACACTACACAGAAAAGGGCTGAGCTGATAATGACTAATGCCTTGCTGAGAAATGAATTGTGAAAGTGTACTGAAGCAGTAACTTAGGCAAATATATACTGCATACACACAGAGAATAAATAACATAAAATGAACTCTTGGTATTAACTCTAATCCCCCCACATTTGGGAACTTACTGAAAAACAACAACAAAAAACTCTTAGCCACACATGCCTTTAAAGTATGATTCTGAACTAGTCTTTTTTTATCTTGCTTGCTTCCATGAGAAAGAACAATTCCTGGTTTCAGGGCTTTCTCAGTCATTGTAGAAAATTCTTACTGCATGCAATTGCTCAAGTTCAAACTCTAAGCACATAATCTTAGAGGTCACAAATCGACCTCAGTGTGTTTTATAGGGTTATTTTTTTCTCAGCTCAAATTGTGTCTTAAAAGGCGTCATAACTTGATGGGTGTTGTGCTTGGTGGCAATAAAGACACCAATATCTTACTTGCAGCCTGCTTCACGCTTTTATAGGACCCTCCTGGTCCCTGTTTACATTTATGTTATTTGCTTGGCTCCTGTATGCATTTCAGTTTACTATCTCCAATATTATTTTCAGAGCTTTATCTATATATCTTTCCATCTGCTACTACTCAGACCTAGACATTATGGGATTTAAAATGCCTTCATGCTCCTCCAATACTCAATCTCCAAAGCTGTCTGCTGCTGTCTTTTATCTAGGAATTCTCTCCCCGGCCTCCTCTTTCCTCCCTCTCCCTCCATTTCTCCCTCCCTTGTTCCTTCCCACAGCTTATTCAAGGACTATAATGAGCACTACCTGGAAAGTACCCCTCATGGTAGCAAACCCAGGACCCCACCTTGCTCGCTGGGTTACACTATAAGGTACCAGATCCCCAACAGGGTCCTGACCAACAAACTCACCAAAGGACACAATTCAGTAATTTCATGGCCTCCCACCTACAAAGCCTGAATGAAACTATTTTCCAAAGAGACTAATTCACTACAGCATTTGAAAAATCTTTCACCCAACTCACTTTGTTTGTAAACCACGCGACTGTGCAGGATTAGCCACGTTTGTAATCAAGCATCTAATCTCATCATATCCCCTGTACACCATCAGCATCACAAATTGTTTATATTATTTATCTTCGGACAGAACCTAATTTTTTAAATGTATCTCTCAACTTGAGGAGAAGAAAATGTAGCAGCACTAATAATATTTTTAGGTTGGGTGAGGCTGAAATGGACACGGCTCACTCTGGCATTTACCCTACTCTACTGGTAACAGAGGTAATCGTCATAAAAATCAAAATTAATAAACTGTAGTTGCAAACCTAATGACGAGTCAGCAGCACATTAATTTCCCTATACACCAAACTAACCGTATTGTTCATCTGTTGGTGACTCTGAATGAAATGGGTTGCATTAAGCGACCATCTGCTCCGTTTAAGTGGAATTAAGACAAGAAGCTGCCAGTTTATAGTCGGTGTGACTTAAACTTATGTAACAGAAGGTAAATGATCTTTCATTTGGAAGGACGGAACAGAATATTCTCTTCGATGAATTAACTTAAATTAATGCTTTTTCCATAGCAATTCAAGTCGTAGTTTTCATTTGTCTCCAATGGACATCATGAAGGCTGAATGTTCACTCTTTGGGGATTTGAACATTGGATTGTTGCATTTCATCACTCTTCCATGCTTCAACGTTATAAGAAGCAGCAGACATTATATAAAGCTTTCTAGGCCAGTTGGGTTATTCAATAATTATTTTTAATTTCTGTTCTGTGCAGACTCTTGATGGCATCTTGTTTATACAGCTTCTTGCTGACTGGATACCTTAGGGGATTCTTTTGATTCTTTCATAGCAGAAGTGAGGCTGTTCCCAATTTTTAACATGAACGGCCATCCTCCTGCGAGCTCACTAAACAGATTGTCAGTAGTCATTCTGGCAGAGGTGGAACGGAAAAGCACTAGGAACTAGCTGGAACCAAACAGAGAGCGCTCAGAATCAATACAACACTGGACAAGATGCGCTGTTGTTCACAAGGCATTTTTCCATGAGAGCCAACGAATTATTAGATGCTTTATGTATGTACACACAGACCTTCACTATTAATATGGTTTTATTTCTTAACTAGTTATAATTTTTCTAGAGCTTTAAAAATTATGTCTTTTTCCACTTTTATGGGTAATTCCCTATTACTGCCTGCAAGAGTAATCAAATTATTTTTATCACTTCTTCCAGGTCATTAAAAAGGACAACCAGCGTAAGTGGCCTCATAATAATTATCCCACTAACTTTCCCCTAGACACCTTCCTGCTGTCCCAATTCACAGCTGCACCATCTTTCATTATGGTTTTTGTGCCTTGCCCCCCGTACCATCCATTCTCCACACAGCAGTTCCCAGCAATCTTTTAAAGCATGTCACTCCTCAGTTTAAAACCCTTTATGGGCCTCCCATTATACTCAGGAAAAAGTCCAAAATTTTTAAACCCTTCTCAAGGGCCCTCCATGACCTTGTTCCTACCCAAGTCTCCAGCCTCACATTGTACCAGTTTCCTTCTCATCTAATAGTCTAGGCACCTTGGCCTCCCATTTGCTTTTAAAACATGTCAAAATCTACTTCCCCTGAGCATCTTTACACGTACATGGGGAATGCCAACTGCATCCTAAAGCTTAAGCTTCATTTTACATGTATTTCCTCCTTTTTCCTCTGAATTTTATCCTAACATGTGACGCCATTTAGGTAATTATTTGCCTACTGTCTCCCCAGTTTTACTGTGAACTCCATAAGGGCAGACCTGTGTTCATCCTGTTTACGACTATAGCCTCTTCTACACATCGTAGGCACTTGATGAATATTTATGGAACGGATAAGTTTTTCAAGAATAAGTTGACATCTGAATCACTTAGCATTTTATTGTAGTTTTTTTAAAGGTAAAGAATACATTGCTTGCACGGTCGTAGTGTCAAAAGTTTCACTTCAGAAAAACATAGCTCTTTCTCCTTTTCAGTCCTCTCAGTAGAATGTACCACCGCCCTCCCCCCCCAAATTGACACTATATAGAGAATACGTTTGTGGCACAAAACCGTGAAAGTTTCAAGTTTTGGTCATACAATGAAGGGACAGTTTCATTTTCCCTGTCATCTGCTCACACACGTGATAGGTTCTGCTAGGTCATTTTTCATCTCTCATGAGATTACAAAAGATGTAATAGTTTGTGCAGTCTTTGAGCATAGAAATACTGAGTTAAACAGGACTGTATCCAGTGATAAACTAGTAAATGTTAAACAGCCAGAGCTGGGTACGGGGGGAGGAGAGCTGTGACTTGTAGCACTTGCTAGTTTCCCGGATGTAAATGCTCCCACCCTGGCTAATTTCAAGCTGTGTTTAATAACGGACTTGCAAGACTCCTGAAAATGTAACAATTGGCTCTTACAAGCCCATAGGAGCATCTCTAGCACATCACTGGCTGTGACTCTGTAAAATTACCCTTCTTTCACACGTGCCCACGCACCCCCCCCCCCACACACACACGCACACAACGGGAGAGGCCACAGCGGTGAGAGGCCCGCGTACCACACACACACAAAAAATAACTAGCCTCCTGGCCCGTCTCTCCCATCCCCCATTGTACCCTCTTTCAATTTCCCACATAATAAACTGAATGATCATTTTGAAAGGTAGTATATCGGATCATATAATATACTACTCAAAAATCTTCCAGTGGTTTCCATCATACTCAACATAAACTCCAAAATCCTTACCATGGTCTGTGATGCCCTACGGTCTGCTCTGTGCCTCAGTCTGGCCTCATCTCCCACCACACTTCTCATTCACTCTCCTTTAGCCTGATGGGCCTTCTTGCTGTTCTTGGAACATGTCAAATGTTTTCCTGTTTCAGAGACTTTATCCTTACCGTTCCTTCTGCGTGGAAGGCCATTCCCCCCAGATATTCAAGTTCAATTCAAATCTCTCTTTAAATGCTCTCTCTCAGAGGCATCCTCCCTGACTGTCCTATCTGAATTAGTCTCCCCAGGCTTCTAACATGCTGGTGGTGTTCTAGTTCTTGACCTGAGTAGTGGACAGAGAGGTCTTTACTTATGAATAGATGTCATATTATAAATTCATGGTTTTTACTTGATATTATATTTCACAGTAAAAAGGATTTTAAAATGGAGGGAGGCAACTGTCAAAGCAATAATTTTAAAGATTTCCCCAGAGCTGAAGGCCATGAGTTTCCAGATTGGAAGAACTCAGACCTGAAAACTGGAAAGAGACCTGAGGAACCTGTGGTGAAAGTTCAGCTTTAAAAAGACTGTCATGGAAAAGCTGATTAAGAGTCAGCAAGTTAGGAATCAAGAGATCACTAAAGAGCAGAAAAGCTCTGGGAAGCACCTCCAGCCTGAAAAACTTGGTCCAAGCTCCTGCCATCTCTCTCTGAACCACTCCCATCTCATGTCCCTACATCCCTCAAAACCCCCAACCTCATCTCCCACAGTCACTCCTTTCCCTTCTCCACCCTGCAGCCTGGACCATGTGTCTTAGTTTGTGTCTTTTTTCACCCAGGAGGAGCTGTAAATATTTAGGCAGTAGCTCAAATATGATAGTCTAATATATTACGGCTAACAATGATACCAATGTCAGGGGAGGAAAAAATGTCTCTGTTTTTTTCTCATATCCAAGAAACAAACTGGGCAAATTCCCATTTATCCTTGGGGGATTTGAACGTTGGAGGCAGGAAAAAATTCCAAATTTTCAAACTTCTTCTTCTTTTTTTTTTTTTGCGGTACGCGGACCTCTCACTGTTGTGGCCTCTCCTGCTGCGGAGCACAGGCTCCGGACGCGCAGGTTCAGCGGCCATGGCTCACGGGCCCAGCCGCTCCGCAGCATGTGGGATCCTCCCGAGCCGGGGCACGAACCCGTGTCCCCTGCATCAGCAGGCGGACTCTCAACCACTACGCCACCAGGGAAGCCCCGGTTTCTTGTAGTGAGTATTAAGTTTTCTTCCTGAAGGCGATGTTGACTTCAGTTCTATTTTCCTGAGAAAGTAAAGGCAGCATGTTTCCACTGAGTGCTCTGCCTGGGTGGCTGCCTCCAGAGAGGAGAACCAACTCCTTCCTTGCTGACATCTGCTAGACAGAAAGCCATCTTCGAAATGCCAATGTGGAGTCAGGAATACCGTAAATCGGGAGGCTGATCCTTGAATTAATCAATATAGATGTTTCAAGTTTGAACATTTTAAACAAACTGACTGCAAATGTAAACTGAGAAATGAAGATACCTCTTTGCGTAATTAGGCTATGTCCCCTTACAGGTTTAGGTACAAAAGACAGCCCTCAGTGCTGCACCATGCAGCACCGGGACCCCTTCATCACAGATTAGAAAGAGTTCAGTCTCTCCTCCTCCCTGATCCCCCTCTCCTGAATGTTCAAAAAGCCCCCCAGACTGCTTTCTAGAATCCAAAGTTCCATCTGATCTAACCTTAAGTCACATCGAAGCCAAGCTCCCTTCGGGCTGACGGAAGCTCAGCGTGAAGTTTGGGTTTCTCCAGAAGTTAACACAATGCTGTTTGTGCCACCGTCACCTAGACAGCACGTTGGCCCCTGATGTTATCACTAATTGCTGATGCTGTCACCACTACAAGAGCTCATAGTCACCACCTATAGAGACTTAAAGGGCCACTCCTGGTGGTTTTGACACTCTTGTTAGACCCTTGAAGCTAGAGGATTCTACCATCTCTACCATAAGCTGGTTGCTCTAAGTTAGTGGTTCTCAACCTTTACCTTTGATCAGAGTGACCTGGAGGACTTATTAAAATACAAAATGCTGATCCCCACCCTCAGAGATGCTGATTTGGTAGGTCTGGAGGGGGACCTTGAACATGCATTTCTAACGAGCTCCTAGGTAATTCTAACGTTGCTGTTCCAGGGACCACACTTCCCCAGAACAGCAGCCTCAGACAAGCCCCTTCCCAAGACTGTCTGAAGCAATTCTCCATTTGTTTCTGGTGTTGCTTCTCCAAGGGCATAAATCCTGGCTGGTTCACCCCAAAGCAAGCTGCTGAGCGAGCTACCACTGTGGCAGAGACTCCTGACAGGACTGCACTAGTGCTTCTTAGTGAGAGAGGAAGACCCTTCTCTGGCCTGGGTTCCTTGCCTTGCAGTTTTAGAATCTGCTACTCAGACACTTCCCCAGCACTCAAGTCTGCCAACTGGATGCAGGTATACATAGGTTCTGGTGTCTACTGCCTCACTGGCCCCAGAAAAATCATTGTGCTTGAACCATCTATCTCGTTACCCAAGCCAGCCCTCTAGTTTTGAGTCTTTTTACCTTCTCCAGTAATTTTATCTCATAATTTTATCCGTGAAGTTTCTATACCTACTCTAGCACAAGGCCTTACTCAGGACCAACAACTCTGCCTCAGTAGGTTTTTATAACACTTTTTTGTGACATCTCAATCTTTTCTGTCCTAGAGGGAACCTGGGTTCCTAATGCAATTTAGTTCACCCCTGTCTTAGCAAACTTTGAGCTCCAAGTTTGAGATGCTGGAAAGAGACCAAGGGTGGCTAAGGGCTTCTAATAAATTTTATCTCTTTAGGTGATAATCTGTAATCAATACAGTACCTTTTTTGTGGAGACACATGTGCATGTACATACACACAAACACACACACAGGAAAAAAGAAATTACAGAACAAAGAAAAAACATGCAGGGTTTTCCTTTGTAACGAGATTGCTGTACACCCTGGCAGTCCCATGCATCATAGTGGATTGGGCATTAAGTTATAGAGGAATCAATAGTTGTCGGTTGTATAACATATCCCAAACCCTGACACTTAGTAATAAGCATCGTGATGACATCACAAATATGAACATCCTTACCAAGTAGATAAGTAGACAGGTAAACCTTTTTTTATGATTGTTGACCTTTGTTATTTCAGCATGGTGTTTTATTATATATACACCCCTAGCAGGCTTGGAAATAAATATTAATAATAACAGAAGCCTTGCATTCTGGCCAACATTTCCTTATTTGATACGTATAGAGTTTTAAATGCGTTACAAAGGCAAAATTTGTTCAAGGTTATTCACTACCAATGTTTACTCTGTAAAGTGCCTTGAGGCATTCTCAGCATAAAGGGTATTATATAAAATGTTACTTTCTGTTCTTGTCGCTCATCTAATAGAATACCTTCTGGTATGGCTTAAGGTAAGAATAAATCACTCATCATCATCTTTCACAGGTAAACAGCAATGAGGTAGAAAACTAAAAATTAATAAAGTATAAGAGTTTTCTATTGTAGATAAAATCATATTTGTATTTAATAATTGAAACATCTTAAATGCAAGATTAAAATCTCATCGATAATTTTTAAAAAATATTTTGAGTAGTAAGCCTTGATTTTGTTTTCATGCTACTGTACAATTAGTACTCAGTTATGCATAGGTTGTGCTTTTATAAATTTTTTTCTTCTGTGAAATACAATACCTATAATGCACAAAATAATAATGTGGAGTTCAACGAGGCATCACAAAGGGAAGATCTATATAACTATAACCCAGGTCAATGGAGACTGTCAAGATAGGGGGATTATTCTGCAAGTCAACAGACATTGCCAGCACCCCCAAAGCTTCCTACCCATCCACCTCTGAGCACTAACCCCAGTCTTCTAGGGATAACTGCTATCCTGACCTATACAGCCATCACCACTCTCTGCCTGTTTTCAGATGACCCTCTGAGCTTGCATCCCCTAAACCCTAGGGTATAGCTTTGCCTCCTTTTCGAACTTTATATAAATGGAATTACACACCATGTGTTCTTCTGTGTCTGGCTTCCTTCACTTATCACTGTGCGATGCATCTATGATGAGTATGTAGATGTAATTCATTCATTCTCGTTGCTGTAAAGTATTCCATCATATGACGTAACACAATTTATATATGCATTCTAGTGTGGATGGACATTTGAGCTGTTCACAGTTTGAGACTGTGAAACACTGTGGGTGTTTGGAGCAATATATTTTTCAGTAAGTCAATAGCAGTCAGAAATGTTGTACAACACTTCCCAACGGCAGACCCTCAGTGTTGAGCTCTAATGAGGCTAGCACAAATGTGAACATCATTACTAAGTATATAAGTAGACAGGCAGTCCCTGTACATAATTCTTGTCACAAACTTGCTAACATTTCTGTTGAGTTATACCTGAACAAGGAATTTCTAAGTCATAGGGCGTGTGTGTCTTCAACTTCCCATCTTTATGCCAAAGCGTCGTATTAATATGTATTTTCACCAGCATTAAATAAATGTTCCAGTTGCTCTCCATCCAGGTCTCAGCTCAGATTTTATCTCCTTTAAGCATCCATTCTTGGCCTTTTTAGTTAAAGTAGTTGTCTAGTTAAAGTACTCCACACACCCCCATGCCCCTTACTCTTTTGTCCATTACTCTAACTTATTTTCTTCCTGCCACTTCCCACTATCTGAAATCATCTTATTTTTTCCGGCTCTCCTCCACTGGGAGGTAAGCTCCATGAAAGAGGGACTGTACCTTGCTAGTGTCTGGCCCATAATGTCTGGAACATAATAGACTCTTGATAAATATTTGTTGAGTGAACAGTCGGGAACTTCCTGTATTTAGTAAATACGCACAGTAATGCCGGTAGAAAAGATTTTACAGAATATAAACTTCTCAGTCCTTTTTGAATAAAGGTTTCACTCTCCGTGTAATGTGTTTAATAGCCAGTGTTCAGGAAAATAATTGTCCATTTAGATCTTCCTGTAATATGGCCATGATGACATGTGTTGAACAATTTTTCTTTTCTCATGAACACAGTGGACCCGAGCATTTCACATCCACTGTGAGAAAACAGATGCCTGTAAATCAAGGCTTCCTATGTTTTTGAAGTACAGTCCATAATAATCAGTTGACGAGCCTGCTATAAATAATAATGCATGGTTTCTCAAGGAACCTAGCATGGAAGTGATTAAGAAGCTATAGGCCTGTGATTTTTTGATATCTATGGAATCATTCCACCAACTTTATTGTCTTGTTTTTAGCTTGAATGAAGGTTCATGAATCTTTAATGTGCATCCAGCCTCTATGGAATAGAGAAGTAGTAGTGTGTGACTTTTGGAATATGCTCAGCCCTATCTTTGCATTTCTACTGTAAAGCCGTGGTGACAAATACCCAGGAGGTAGCCAACCGTGAGCTTCTTCGGTGTCCAGAGCCATCCTCAAGTGAATCCAAATACTTGAGGCAGGCAATGATGTATTAGACTATATTTTCACAAATACAACACACACACACACACACACACACACACACACACTAAATGGGCTATCACCAAATCACCAAATACTCAACTAATGCGGCTATGAATCAGAGAGGGATGTTTATGTTCTAAGTTCTTGACTGGTCCATGGTTTCTTTTTTTAAGGAAAGCTGACCTTGTGACCTAACTACTCTGGCTACAGTGAATTGCAACGAGGATGGGTACCAGATGCAAGGCTGGCAAGGGACATGTGAAAGGCATGAGACCTCTGCTAACAGAGCTGCTATACCTGGGAAAGTCACCCACTAAATAAATCAGGTTATCTGTATTGTAGAGTTTAAATGCAGGGCGTGTGTAGCGTTCGAGGGAGATGGGGAAAACACGACAGACTATGTGATTTTAGTTACATAACTTCGGAACTATAAATCACAGTTGTATTTCCTCTATAATCCTGCAAATATTAAAATTATTCATGAGCATGGAAAATAAAAGTGGATAAAAACTATGAGCATTATCTCATGCAGAGATCTCCTAATCTCTGATTTAAGGCTTTGTACAACTTTCTCCCGGACAATGACAAAAATATCAGTGGAGAGGAAAGGCAGAGCAGACAGAAATCGAGAGAAAAAGCAGGAAGCACGGGTATGAGACAGTACAAGCTATTAGGTAGTAGAAACCATAAGTAAGCAAAAATCAGTAGGCAACAAGTAGGAGAAAGGAGAATACTAGTTGTAAGGGCTACAGAGGTTGTGACTGAGAATAAAAAAGCAGAGTCATAGTGGTGAAATATTAAGTAACAATACTGCTAAAGAGACAAAAACTATCACTAGAATCACAGTGACTCACAAAAGTTCTTACCATTTCTGTAACACCTGATCAAGAGGCTGCAGTGTTCATTGGTCTTCCCTTCATTAAAAATTTCTTGTACTCAATAACCACCTGAGGTGGGAATTCAAAATCTACTACCACCAACCCCCAAAAGTTTCTGATCTAGGAGCCTGGGAGCATGACCTAGGAATCTTCATTTTATGTATCTGAGCCTGATATTTCAAAGAATCGCCCCTTAAGAAACATTAACCTATCCTGAAGTTGTATATGTTCCTCGAAACCGGAAAGAAAAATCTGCCTAAAATAGATCCCACGTGTGACTTTAATTTTGCAAAGATAACCCAGAGTTGGAGCATTTAAAACACATTGCTGTGTTAGTTTTGTGATTATTTTCACATTAAATCTATATTGCTAGAAATGTAACATTTCAAGTATTTCAAGTTAGGTCCCTCCCCATCTCAATCTCCATGGACAGTATCGGACTTGTCTCCCTCTGTTCCCTCGAAGAGCTCTGCTCCAGGCAAATTCACTGATTCCCAAACACAGATCAATATTTTTTATGTCTGAACCCACTCATATTCCCATCTACCCTATCTCCACTTAGGAGAATAGTGAGGAAGGAGCTGTAGGGTTGGCCTGTGTGGAATACGGGGTAAGGAGAGTGTTGGGTCCCACATGACTGAGTTTGGGGGTTGGAATGGAAACTAGAACTTCCTGCTAGAGACAGACCAACAGGCCAACAATCAAGACAATAGTCAAGTCAATATCTACTGGTAAATACTGAGTTTGAAGACAGGAGAGAGTGAATCCAAAACCAGCACAGAAGTTGGAGTCAGGAATCAAGGCAGAGTCTCAGAGCTAGAAGGATAGAACCGGCAGAAACAGAGTCTAAGTACCGAGAAGTCTAGTCAGATGGCACAGGCACCACTGGGTGGTTGTGACTTAAATTCATGGACTGGTGAATACATGGCGAATGGATGATTCAGGCCAGAGTAATGACCCTTGTGTATTAAATCATCTCCTAACAACCTACTTAAAAGTCTCAGATCCTTGTAGGGCTAGATGTTTGCCAAGATAATCTTTGCCCAGTTACTGGTACTGTTTGTGGGCAGAGTTTCTTTATGCCATTTGACTGGTAAGTAACATCTGCGTGTAGATTGGTGTCTCAAAGTCTTCTTCTGTAAAATGGGAATTATATTAGTAGCTAATCTATAAATTAGTGAGGATTAGAAGAACGAATACAGGAAATTAGATCACGTATATGTGCCTGGCACTTAGCAAACACCTCAAAATTATTGATTCCTGCTGCTGCCATTGTTGTTTAATTGTCATTGTTGCTATAATTAACTATTATTTATGTACAGTCAGTTATCTTGACAACTTCTTTTTTTTTTTTTTTTGGTACGCGGCCTCTCACTGTTGTGGCCTCTCCTGTTGCGGAGCAGAGGCTCCGGACGCACAGGGTCAGCGGCCATGGCTCACGGGCCCAGCCGCTCCGTGGCATGTGGGATCTTCCCAGACCGGGCCACGAACCCGTGTCCCCTGCATCGGCAGGCGGACTCTCAACCACTACGCCACCAGGGAAGCCCCGACATCTTCTTTATGGAAGATCTCTTGATACTGACTTCTTGCCAAGACTATGTCACATGTTGTTGGCTGTTTCCCTCTAGATGCTATATTACAGACTGAACTCTCTCCCAGCAATTTCCATGTCTGATCCTGGCGTTTGATCTATACTATGGTCTGAATGTTTGCGTCCCTCAAAATTCATATGTCGAAATCCTAAAGGCTAATGTGATGGTATTGGAGGTGGGGTCTCTGGGAGGTGATTAGGTCATGAAGGTGTAGCCCTCATGAGTGAGATGAATACCCTTATACAAGAGGCCCAAGAGAGAGCTCCCTCACCCTTTCCAACATATGAGGATACAATGAGAAGTCTGCAACCAGAAGAGGACCCTCACCCAACCATGCTGGCACCCCGATCTCAGAATTTTCAGCCTCTCAAACTGTAAGAAATGAATTTCTGTTGTTTATAAGCTACCTAGTATGTGGCATTTTGTGTTAACAGCACAACCTAAGACAACCCACTACCTACTACTTCCTGAGAGTGTTACCTGTCCTACCAGGTAATAGGCCATTCCTACTCACGTCCCCAGATAATACAAATTCCTTCTCCCTTATGAGGCATTTTTGAAGCCCTAACGGAAATACTTCCTTCTTCGGAAAGCCTTACATACCCTAAGGGGTTCCCACTCTCCGGAATGCCTGCTATATGTAGACTGAATAATTAATCTGCCAATTAAGTACTCACTGCCTTGTGAAATCTTTTCAACGAGTCTCTCAAGTTGTTATTTAAATCATGTATTATTATTTAATTTATCACACATCTGTCTTGTGTACCAAATAAGATAATACCCTCCTTAATGATAGCAACTATATCTTGTTCATCTTTGTACGTCCTACAGCTAAGCACCATGATTTGCACAGAGCTCAATAAATACATTTGATTTGAAATGCTTAAGTTAGAATACCATAAAAGACTACGCCGTTCCACACACTGAGGAA
This sequence comes from Stenella coeruleoalba, assembly GCF_951394435.1. Lineage (NCBI taxonomy): Eukaryota > Metazoa > Chordata > Mammalia > Artiodactyla > Delphinidae > Stenella > Stenella coeruleoalba. Next base: position 31,679,289 of record NC_137163.1, read on the forward strand.
GACATTAAGATTTAAAGAGGCCATTAAGGACTAATCCCATAACTGAGAAGAGGGTAAATTGCTTACTTTTAGGCAGATGTGCTAACTTTCTGGGTCACTAAGTTTCTATTTAAGCAATTTACTAAAAGTAAGTCACTAAATGGATCCAGGTAGCTCAAAAAGGTTAATACCTGTTACTTCCTTCTAAGAAGTGAGCTATGCATCCCTTCCCTGCTCTGAGCAGCCTTAGCCAACTCCATCTACTGATGATAAGATATTAAGAATTATATTTACACAAACTAACCACTTGGACTGAACTTACATAGCTGACCAGAGCAGTTGTATAAGCTGCCTGATCGCAGTGCACCGCTGCTACCCAGTTGCTACTGACTTGCCATGGTATAATCACTCTTCCCTTCTTACCCTGTATTCTAAAAAGCTCATATGTAACACGGGAGAAAAGGAAAAAGAATTAAGTCAATTGATGCTGGAATTGCACTCAGGAGTAGGGATACAAAGAGATTTAAAACATGAAAATGTCATGCCTGCTTTTGGGAGCTGTCATCCTATTTGAGGGTGAAGAGTTGGGGAAGGATGCCGATAGGAAACACATAAGCAATTATGTACAATGTGGTACATCCTATAAGAGTGATGCTTGCAGTGCATTCTGGGAAGAAGAGTGAGGAGTCCTGCCAGCTTTAGGGGAGAAGTGGGAGCAGCAGATATCTGAGCTCTGCCTTAAGGGGTTATTAGGAGGTCTCCAAGGGAGACAAGAGGAGAAAAGGCCTTCCAAACAGAGAGAGAGGTGCACGAACAAAGAAATGGTCTGGTTAGGAAATGGCAAGAATCATGGAAATGCAGGATAGAAAAAGACCTTAGAAATGTTTTAATCCAAGCTGGGAATTTTATAGACCAAAAAACAAAAACAAGGCCACAGGATGTTAGGTGATATGTAGTTATACAATTAAGAATGGTGGAAAAACTAATCTTGAACCTGCATCTGTCTGACCTATGTTAAAACTAATGTTCAGTCTACCTCGATAAGCTGCATATTTCATAAAAGTTCAATGCAAAACCAAGGATTGGTAAGTGAATGCTAAGCAATGGGACGAACGGTCCCCACCAGCTGTGTCCATTCATTCACTTACTCATTCACTCAACAAATATTTATTGGCATCGACTAGGTGCCAGATCTCTACTAGGAGATAGGAAGCCAGCACTGCCATAGCAACCAAGACAGACAAAAACCAGGATTTCTCAGAAGTAACAAATTCATGGAGGATTTATACAAGTAAATGGACAGCTGGAATTGGGTTAAGGGTCGTGGCAGGGGAAGTAGGGAGTGCTATGAAAGCACAATGCACTCAGGCTAAGACCAGCAGAGTTTGAGAATGAAGTGGCAAGGTGTTCCACAAAGAGGCAACAGCGTGCGTAGAGGCCCAAAGATGAACGAAGGTTCAAACATAAGACAGTGCCGTGCACAGAAGGAGAACTAAACTATGTTGGACTTTAAAGGACATATGAAGTATGGAAGTCTGATTGGCTTCCTTTCTCCCTGTGCCACCCCTCAGCCAAAGTCCATTTATCTTTCAAGGTGCAAATGACACGCTACTGCCTCCCTTCCCTGACACCCTCAAACTCAGGTCCCTTTAGTGCCATGGGCTTCTCTTCATTGTAGACTTCAATTGCTGGTTTATTATCTGGCTTTCTCACCCAACCGTAAGTTCCTTGAGGGCAGGTACCATGTGCCGGTTTACTGCAGCCACTCCCATACCTTGTTCAGTGTCTTGCACAAATATTTGTGGAGTTACTGCATGCACGTTGTGATAGACGGGAAAATGCCCGCAAAGATATCATAGTCCTGGGACTTCCCTGGTGGTCCAGTGGTTGAGAATCCACCTTCCGAAGCGGGGAGCATGGGTTTGATCCCTGGTCGGGGAACTAGGATCCCACGTGCCGCAGGACAGCTGAGCCCAGGTGCTGCAACTGGAGAGCCCATGCGCTCTGGAGCCCGCGTGCCGCAACTAAGACTCGACGCAGCCATAAATAAATACTTAAAAAAAAAAAAAGATATCATAGTCCTAATCACTGGAGCCTGTAAATGTTACCTTATGGGGAAAAGGGGTTTTAGCAGATGTGACTAAGTAACAATCTGGAGGTAAAGAGATTTCTCTGGATTATCCAGGTGAGCCCTAACTGCAATCAGAAGTGTCCTTAGAGATGCAGAGGGAGATTTGACTACAGACAGAAGAGAAGAAAGCCACGTGACCACAGAGGTAGAGATTGGAGTGATGCAGCCACGAGCCAAGGAACACCAGATGCCCCCAGAAGCTGGAAGAGGCAAGGAATGGATTTTCCCCTAGAGACTTTGGAGGGAGCACAGCCTTGCTGACGCCTTGATTTCGGCCAAGTGATAATGATTTTGGACTTCCAGTCTCCAAAATTGTGAGAGAATAAACTTCTGTTGTTTAAGCCACCAAGTTTGTGGTAATTTGTTAAAGCGGTCACATACACTAATACAAACACTGCGATACACCTTTTCCCATAGGGATTGTTTTGATTTTGCTTCTGGCAATTAATTCCTTTGGACAGATTCCTAGAGATGGAATTATGGGTCAAAATATATGACCGTTTTTCGCTCAATGAAGATTACTAAATTGATTTTTTATTTTATTTTTTTGCGGTACGCGGACCTCTCACTGTTGCGGCCCCTCCCGTTGCGGAGCACAGGCTCCGGACGCGCAGGCTCAGTGGCCATGGCTCACGGGCCCAGCCGCTCCACGGCATGTGGGATCTTCCCGGACCGGGTCACGAACCCGTGTCCCCTGCATCGGCAGGCGGACTCTCAACCACTGCGCCACCAGGGAGGCCCCTACTAAATTGATTTTAAAAAACAATTTATATAAACACCAATATAGTAGGAGAATGTCTATTCACCATACCCTCTCCATCATTATTTTCGTAAATTCTGATGTATGCTATGTTGATATGCAGAAATAGCATTTCAATCTTGTTTTAATTTATATTTCTTTGGTTGCTAATGAAGTCAAATATTTTGCCATATTTGTTTATCATTTTTTTGCATATGTGAAGTTAGATTTTAGAGAGATTTGTATATATTCTTTCCTTAGTAAAGATATTAAACTTTTGTTTCTTAAAGGTGCTAAAAACATCTTACTCTATGGCTTGTCAGTTTATTTAGGAATCTGGTTTTTAAAGGGCTGTGCACGTTTAGCTACACGAATAAGACAAAACTGTTGACCTTTTCCATGGTGCTTTCTTCTTTAGCTTCTAAGCTTACAAAGTCCTCCCCTTTCTAGAAGCCCGATAAAAAGTAAATCCTGGGGCTTCCCTGGTGGCGCAGTGGTTGAGAGTCTGCCTGCCAATGCAGGGGACACGGGTTCGAGCCCTGGTCCGGGAAGATCCCACATGCCGTGGAGCAACTAGACCCGTGAGCCACAACTACTGAGCCTGCGCGTCTGGAGCCTGTGCTCCGCAACCAGAGAGGCCGCGATAGTGAGAGGCCCGCGCACTGCGATGAAGAGTGGCCCCCGCTTGCCACAACTAGAGAAAGCCCTCGCACAGAAACGAAGACCCAACACAGCCCTAAATAAATTAATTAATTAAGAAAAAAAAGAGTAAATCCTATTTTCTTTTAGATTATCCATGAATTGACTTTATATTTAACCCTTCTGCCTGAAATTCACTTTTCTGTATAGTGCAGAGTGAGTAACTAAATTGACTGTTTTTTCACAGTATAACAATGCCAATTGTTGCATCATTTATTGACTAATCAGCTTGTTCTCCACTGCTTTGTTATGCCTCTTTTGTTATGTACTAAATTCTTATATATAATGGCATCTGTTTCTGGTCTGCATATTGTGCTTCTCTGATCAGACTGTCTATCATTTCATCAGTATCATATAGTCTTAAACACTGCATTTTGAAATTTGTTTTCAAATATGATAGGTCTCATCCCTATCCATATTACTTCTGTTTTTGAAGTATTTCTCTGCACTTTTAATCTTTCAGTAACTTTTCAAAAAGCATTCTAAAATAATTTTATATTCTTTTGAAACAAATTTACTTTCTAGTTTTCACCACAACAAAAAATAGAGTCACAAGTCCATAATAAGTGCTTAAACATACTAGCTGTTATTAATACCGCTAAACAGCAACTTTCATAAAATCGCACTTTCTGTCTATCTGGTTTCTGTGCTATGTAGAGTCGTTTTTCCTTTTGGCACTTAAAAAACAACCAAGTCTACGAATTATAGCCAGTCTTCTTTTAGTGAACAAAATTATTGCTAGCATCCCTCACACACACACACACGCGCACACACACACACACATACTTGCTAAGTGGTATCTGTTTTAAAAGACTTTAAAATATATGATTCAAAGAGTGGTTCACCTCACAGTAGGCTGAACTGACCTAGAGTCTTTTACAGGACTCTTCTCAAGTTTCCAAAACTGCTGAGCTGTATTTGCCCCATAAGCCCTGAAACCACATGTGCAGTTTAATAAAAATTAGGTTAATGGTGAAGTTTGTCTAGTGTGAGAAACCACTCACTTCTACATACTACTAAACATCTTGCAATAACTTTCAAACTCTAACTGTGCGATATTGCTTATTAGAGATAGCTGATCTCCTAGACTTCTCCTTATCATCTCTTGCCATCCAGGAGCAAAGCTAATCCTTAGGGATCACCTATTTGTGTGGTTAAATGTTATTTCTTCTACATTTATTTTTGTCTCCTATGAGCTAAGTGCTGGAATACAAAAATTAATTAGCAAGAGAAGTAGACAAGTAAACAACTACAATGGAACTCTGAGATAAAAGCTCACTTCCTTTCAGTGGAGTCAGCAGAAGTTTTTTATCTTGAGAATAAGGCAGGGTGGAAACCACAGGGACCCCTCTCCTAATCTATTTAGTTTTCTTTGAAATAACTACTGCCACCTCCTATAAGGACAATACAGTAGGACGCAAAGTATGACAATAGACTACAGATGAGATGATATTTAAGTTGGGCCTCAAAGAATAAGTAGGAGGTTTTTTGTTTTGTTGTTTTGTTTGTTTTTTTAATGTGGAAAAGAATGGGAGGCATTTTGGGAAAATGGAACATGAGGATGAGAGAGAACATGGAATGTTCTGGGAAAAAAAACTACTCCAGGACAGCAAACGTGTAAAATGTCAGTTATAAACACATATGGAGAAGATAAGATATATCATAGAGGATCAAGTCTTAAAAAATAAATTGGAGATTGATTATGAAAATCCTTAAATGCATTTGGTCTCTATATTCTTGTCAATGAGAGTCATATTTGGCTCTAAAGTAAGAGAGTAAGACAAGTCATTAGCCCAGCCCTTCTAGCTTTCACTGCCCTCACTTCACTAAACTATCACCGTCAAGGCCACAAGCAGTTTCCATGTGGCAGATAAATGTTTTTAAAAGTGTTAAAAAATATAATGCTGATGGACATATAGAAGGTTGATTAGAGAGGAGTAAGACTTGTGGCAGCAGTACCATTTGGGAGACTGTTCCCACAATTAAAGCATGAAACACGAAAGGTCTGAAAGAAGGAATTGGCAATGGTCTACTGATTCTAAGATTATTTACGAAAAGAGATAAATCTGTGATTTGGAAAGGAAGGAAGGAAGGAAGGGAGGGAAGGACGGAGGGAGGAAGGAAAGCAGGAGGGAAGGAGAGAGAGAAAAGGAGCCAGAGGGAGGAAAGAGATGAAGGGTTTGATTGGGTTTGATTTTCAGGAAAACTTCACATAAAATTACATAAGGAGAGTAGCTTCTGCTTTTATAATTCTTAAAGACTAAAACAGAAGAATTTCTGTAAGCAGACATTTGGGATTTGCCTTATGACACTAACGCTCACACAACTGAGAGAATTAAGGCTGATCATTAAGGCTGGCAATCAGTGTTTTTCAGCTCTTGTGGATTTAATAACACTTAATTTGAAAATGCTTGTGCCAGAAAGACTGCATCTTCACAAAAATCAAAAACATGAAATCATAGCGAATAAACAAGCACAAATATTTGATTAAATAGCTGAAGAAAAACAAAAACCTGAAGAAAACACTCCAGTGATTCAGTATATCCAAATAAAACAATCAGGAAAATGCTGCCTAGAATGCTTTGCAGGATGCTTTAAAGGATTCTTGGAAGAACTGTGGTTGTGCCTAATCTCACCTTCTCCCCCAAAGTCTCAAAGAAAGGAGCATCCTTCTTGGTTTGGGTTAACCTCTCTGCCTGGGTTCCTGAGTCCATTTCCTCTCATCTCCAGGAACTTGCTGTGAAGGTATTTCCTCTTTCTCCTGTATTTCAACATCTTGTTCTCTCCATAGGTTCCTTTCAGAAGGCTACACCAGCTCAAGTTTCCATTTGAAAATATTCACTCCTTGGCTTATTCACTCCACCAGTAATCTTTGTCCCTTCTCAGCAAGCTTCCCCAAAGAATAGTTTTTCTTCCCTTATTGATTCTTCAGTGAACTCTAGTCAAGATTCTGCCCTTCCTACTCTGCTAACTCTGCTCTGGTAGAGGTCATCTTTGACATCCTAACACACTGATCTCTTTTTATTGGAAATCTTGGCCTCTGTGCATCACTTGACATCTTCCTGCATGGAACAACTCTTCCTTTGGTCAACTGGAAATAGCTCTCTTGAGTCCCATGCTACTAATCTTGCCACTCCCCTTGATTTATTTGCCATATCTCTTTCCTCTCTAGTCCTCTAATGGTGGTAATTGCCAGGGATGACTTCTCTATGGCTTTCCAATATTAACATCCTCCTATGTGATCTATCAATTCCTGGAGCTACAAGAGCTTGACACCTACCTGCCGGTAACACCCAAATCCAATGCCTCTATATCAGACCTCCCTCCTGTGGTCCAGAAATACCAATTTTACTGCCTAGATTACTCACAGACATCTCAAAATCATCTCAAAGCTATATTCTATATTTGTTTTTCTTCTGAACTTTCCCCATTATTAGTGAATAGCTGACCCTTTATCAGGTCGTTCAAGCCAGGAACCTAGGAATCAGTTTCGATTCCTCCCTGTCCTTTATTCCAATCCACAGCCAAGTCCTGTTGATTCTACCTTTTCAAAATCATTTTTCCAATCTGACTCCTTCTTTCCATCCTTGTGGCTACTGCCTTATTCAGTCCCTTAGAAACAGTTCTCTAAGGTTCTCCCTGCCTCCAGTCTAATGTCCCTTTTATCCCTCTACCGTGTTATGGTCAGAATGTTTTTTTCTCAAACTGCAGTTCCTGTAAGCCCTGCTTCTTTATACTTCTGTGTCTGCTCACCCGCATGCCTTGGCCTGGAGTCTCTTGGCCCTTGTTTACTCACAGAGCATTTACTCACTTTCAGGCACATTTCAAGGATGACTTTTTCCGTGGAGATTTCTTAACCCTCCCCACCCCATAAAATCGATCACTCATCCCTATGCCTCCATCGCCTCCTTTGCCAACATCTGCCATTCCACTCCGAATACTTCATTGCGCTGTAAAATAATTCTACAGGATTTTAAGTTCCTTGATGCCAGAACCTACCTTCGGTCCCTTGATGTCAGAACCAGAATGTATTTGTCCTTCTACTCCCAGCACAAACACACTGACAACAACATAAGCTTGCCGAATGAGCGAACAGCCCTTACAGTGTCGGGAGAATAAACCTCTCACCAAAGACAGCCCTTCTGGTCTAAAACTGACAATAACGTAACACGTTTAAAATACACTACATCAACACACATCCTTACCTCAAAATTTGATTCTGCCTCTAAACTGTAATACAATCCTAACTGTAACACTAATGAAATATTAAATTCTCATTGAATAATGTTTTCCAAGGCAGATAGCAAGAGTGGATTTTTATGATTGTCTGGAGATACGCTGTACAATCCAGTAAGGCCCTTCCAGTAACTGCAGCCCCTCTGCTGCTGCCCCACGTAGGAACACTGTGCCCTTGCCGACCTTCGAGTGCTTCCTCCGGCTACAGTTACACAACTGCGGGCCCTGAGCCACCCAAGTGCTGCTGGTGGATAAAGTGCAGACGGCAAAGAGCAGGGGCAACATTATTTTACATGGGTGCTCTATGCTTTTCAAGGCATCCCTGGTCTGGAGTCAAGCTCACACCAGGATTCTACTGAAAATGTTATCCAGCACTCATGACCTTGCCTTACTTAACTTTCTCTTCCTTCCTCAATCTAGTTTGACTACCTGAATCCAACCCATTGCTTGCTCTGACTTTTAGTGCATTCTCAGGGTTAATTCCAGGAGGACATGTACCACGTTCTATAAGCAAAGGAAGAGAGCAGCTAAGTAAGAGAGAATTCATTGAAATTTGGAAAGAATATTAAAAAAAAGAGCCAGAAATGGAGGTGCCCAGTTGCAGAGATCAGAGACCAAGATTTACAAGGAGCTACTTGCAGTGGTGACCATTTTGCAATGTATAGAAATATCAAATCACAAGGTTGTGCACCAGGAACTAACATAGTGTTATAGGTCAATTATACTTCAACAAACGAACAAACTCATAGAAAAGAGATCAGGATCATGGTTACCAGAGGCAGGGGATGGGAAGAGGGGGAATTAGATGAAGGTGGTCAAAAGGTACAAACTTCCAGTCATAGGAGGAATCAGCACTAGGGATGTAATGTACAAATGATTAATATAATTAACACTGCTGTACGTTATACGTAAAAGTTACAAGAGTAAATCCTGAGTTCTCATCATAAGGAAAAAGTTTTTTCTATTTTTCTTTTATTTTGTATCTGTTTGAGAGGATGGATGTTCACTAATCATATCGAGGTAATCATTTCATGATGCATGTAAGTCAAATCATTATGCTGTGCATCTTAAACTTACACAGTGCTGTATGTCAGTCACATCTCAATAAAACTGGAAGGAAAAACAACCAAGGAGCTACTTGCAGACACAGTCTAATCTCAGCTACAGTTCCTTGAGAAATCAAAGATAACATGATCCAAGGGGGAAATTCACTGGGAAGCGCTTCAGAAGTAGAAAAATGTAGAGTAGATCTATCAGAACCAGGCAGAATATTACAGGAACTGGCCTAACCCCCAAGAACAGGTAGGTGTGGAGTCATTACGGGAGCCCCACTGTTGGACTCCCAAGCCTTTGCCTATGGGGCGAACACCCTGAAGCTGCAAGGGTGTTGGTGAAAATCAAAGCCAAGGTACATCAAACACCTTGCTTAGCATCCGGCACATACCACGTGGTTACTGTTCATACTGCTATTATTATCTCACACTTGACCGCACAAGGTCATCAGCCACTTTTTTCCCGGAGATTTACTTCAATTTGTTCAGCATTTTGCCACCTGAAGAAGCGTTTCATACTCTTTAAACCCTAAAATTTCATCATGTTCACTTTTCTTACAATTTTTTAAAGATGTTAATAGATCAGTCACTTTTTCCTAGGAAATTCCACTGTGAATCTTTCTCTGTGTAGAGAATTTTCTGGTATACTCAGCCTTTCTCCAATATATTTAAAAAATGTCACTGTGATTTTAAAATATGGTCCTCATTCTTTGGTGACTCCATTTTGCTTTGTTTTGATGATAAGTTCCCAGACTCTCTCTGGATACACATTCTCAACCTCAATGGGCCTCTCTTCCTCCACTTTGAACTTTAACTCTTGGAATTCCAACACTGATCCTCCTCACACTCTGAAGAGTTGAGTTATATCTTGTTAGAGGCTTAGTAAAGTTTTTAAATATTATTTCTTAAATGGCTAAATATCCGGAATGGATCAATTCCAACACTTTTTCTACTAACATGCCAATGAACTGTAGCACGTTTGTTTCCTATAAACATACACCCAATATCACACATAAAATATATTTTATTAGCATATTTGATAAAACAAAGAGATGCATTTACAAGATGAATAATCTTACTGAAAATAATTGTCCTGTCATAAGAACGACAAGAGGAACCAAATCAGCCTTTAAAATTTTGTTATACTGACACAAAGACACGTACACACATTTCAAAGAAGCTTAGAAGAGATCAACAAGGGAAACTGTGTTCAGTTTTCTTATGTTTGTGTTTTGAACTTCACAAAATTGATTCTATTGACACATAGAAACGAAAAGATCAGCAATGTTAACACACTCTGTGTCCTATATATTGTCACTCAATAATTCTCAATTATATATTTAGTAACACAGAATCCTTCAGATGAGTAACTGCATTAATATTTTACCAAACATAGTCCTTTTTAAAAAATTGGTTATAATATTTGGACATTCTGAAGATTGAAATCTGAACTCCTCAAGAGTACACATTTCTTTGTTATTATTATTATTTTTTTTTGTCGGTCTCAAATTTTGCTCTTGTTCTGTGTGACATGTGCATGAATGAGGGTAGAGTTTCTACCAGCCTGGACCCCGGCTACTGGAAATAGCACATTACCAAAATAACCAGGACTCAAATCAAGTGCCTAAACAATAATTCTTTTATTGCTAAAACATACTGTTGCTAGTAAATAGTTACACTCACTCCTAAAAAGAAAAGAGCTAGGAAGAACTTGGGGTTCAGAAATGGACTCTTTTATGTTCTTACAAACTTGCAACTCTGGATTACAGACTTCATAGCATTATATTAATGAAGTCATGATTGCTTGCATTTCAAATGTTGAAAAAGCGGACCAACATGTTTAGTCTATTGAACATGGAGAAAAGAGAACAAGAAAGATGTAGACTTAAAAGGTTATACTTATTTCACAGATTAAAAAATATCTTTGCAATTGCTAGTGACATTTGTTTTCAAAGAGCAACCCAATTTCTGATTTCTACACGCTTGGTTGGACTGTCTTTTATTAGTTTCTCAACGGTCCACAGTTATCTTTCATGGTATGAAATGGTTCTTCAGTGCTCTTAATGGGTTTCCTCTGCATCCCTCACTTGCATTCACTTCCTTTAAGTTTTATATACAGTAAATACTTAGAGTTCTCACTACACAGCTCTCATAGCTTTCAAGAGCCTTTAAAAAATCATTTTTACTACTCTTGTTAAACCCATGAAACTTGAACCTACAAGACCCAATTTTGTCACTTACCAGCTTTGTAAACATGAACAAATCACAGCTCTCTCTGAATACCAGTTTCTTCCTCTGTAAAATGTGAATCATAATGACATCTCCCTTCCTTATGCAACCTCCACCAGAAACTGGTTGTTTGATTTGGGTGCATTACTTAACCTCGCTGAGCTTCCATTTCCTCTTTTACAAAAAATTAAGGGTAATAATATTACCTATCTCATAAAGCTGTTGAAGGATTAAATGAGATATTACATGCCAGATATATGAAATTGGTACACGGCAATTGCTTTAAAAAATGTCAGTTCTGGTTATTGTTGAAAAGATAAAATGAATTAGTGTATGCAGCATGACAGAGTTGAAAGAGGAAGGACTTCAGAGTTCAACAAACTTGGGTTCAAATCATGCTCTCCCATTTATTGGCTGTGACATCTTACATAAGTTACTCCACCACTCTAAGCCTTAATTGCAAGATTCAAAATTATAAATATTAACAGTAGTAGGCATAAAGGGCAGCATGAGTATTTAAGAAACAGTGGTTATTATGAGTATTATGAAAAACTAACTTGCAAAAAAAAAATCGTTACTCAAATAGTACTTATAAGAGAATAGTATTCAGAGATACATGAAGACCATATCTCAAACCTTAGCAGCAAGAGTAAGAAGAAAGCCTATTCTAAAGAAACAGGAAAAACAACAACAATGAAATGGAACAAATCTGTGACCATAACAAAATAAAGACTATGGCAGCAAAATTTACAAAATGAAAAGTTCATTGGTCTCACAAGCACAATCTTCTGCTTGGTAGGTTTGCCAAATAGCAACTGGTAAGTTATATGTATAGTTCTTTCTAAGAAAATCAGACTTAGTCAATGAGTGACCCTCACCATAATCATAACAAACACATTTACTATCCAAAGCTAAAAAGGGAAGTATATATGTAGCATAATGTAATTCCAAAAAGTCAGGGTGGTAACTTCTTTTGGACTGGTCTGACATGCTAGGCTAGGGTAGGGGTTATATAGTGAGATATTCAGTCCTATTTGCTGTAGTAAAGTTGGTAGAAGTAGGATCTCACTTTAACAATGACACATCTGTCTGTCCATGATGGAATTTATGGTGACATAGGAAAATTGTTCATAATCATCTCCATTGTTGCTATAATTAAACTCAAACACCCAGTATTCATTACCACATGACATTTTCCTAAAATTGTTTTTATATTTTAAAAACAGGAAGTAGGGAAAATACAAAAATATACATATTCAATGAAAAGAAGCATAGAGGATTCATTTGTTCTATTACATGTGATATACACCTTGTTTAATGTATATATGTAGTATAAGGAAAAATGAGGCAAACTGCTATAACTATTAGACAAATATATTCAACATATATGGCTAGAAGGTCAATGACCACGTGCTCTAACAATTAAAGACCATGTTATACCTATCTGCTAGGCTACTTTTGTTCCTGATTCTAAACCCAGTCTTCATTCCTATATATCAGGACAATAAAACTCTCTAGTTAAGTAGCTAATTGACCCAGCATTAAGTCAAACTGAATATGGGGTGGATATCTTCCTCGCTCCCCACTGCGGCTTCCACAACATTCTTCCTCTCTCTTCCATTTCATTTTCCTCTAACTCTGAGTCTCATTTCTTCAGACTATACCACTGTGATGGTTCTTTTGGTAAATATGGTTACTCAATGATGGTCAGTTTGGTTAATTCAGACTATACCACTGTGATGTGTCAACTTGGCTAGGCTATGGTACCCAGAGATTTGCTCAACCAGTCTAGATGTTGCTGTGAAGGTATTTTTCAGATAAGATTAACATTTAAATCCACAGATGTTAAGTAAAGCAGATTACCCTCCATAATGTGGGTGGGCCTCAACCAATAAGTTGAGGGCCTTAAGAGAAATGATGAGGTTTCTCCAGGAAGAGGGAATTGTGCCTCTGGACTCCCTTTGGACTCAAGCTGCATTCCCACTCTTCCTGGGTGTCCAGCCTGCCCTGTGGATCTCAGACTTTCAGCCAGCCCCACAGTCACATAAGCATGAGCCAATTCCTTAAAATATAATCTCTCCCCACCACCTTCTCTCTCTCTTCCTATTGGTAAAGTTTCATAAATATTATCTGCTTTTCTGGAGAACTTGTGCCCAGCTTGGAGCACATGATTAAGTCACATTTAGTTTTGTTTGAAACCAACTAACCAATTCAGATACCTATTTGCATTTATCTCAATAATGCATTTCCTTCCTCAGTAGATGGTCTCTCTCTCACTCCCCAGTCACAAGATAAGTTAGAAACTCCAACAAATTGTGTTTTCCCCTATCCTCCCTCAGCTTCCCATTTGGCTGAGAAAGTAGAAGCAAATAGAAAAGAACTTTCTCAAGCTCCTACCACCAGAAACTACCCACCCAATAGTGTATACTACTGTCCATATATTCTGCCCTCCTCCCAGTGAACTCCTGCCTGGGATCAGCCCCTCCACTTATCCACTGAACCCATGCTCCTCACCCGCTCCAAAAATCCTCCCCCTCTCTCTTGCCTCATCAAGTTCCCCCATCTCCTTTGGCTCCATAGCGACACCATAAAGTATGCTGTCATTTCTCCCACTTTCAGAAATAAAAAGTTTTCTTAAAAAAACTCTTTAACGCTACATCCCCTTTCAGCTAAACATTTCAGTTCTTTATTCTCCTTTACAACACAGCTCCTCCAAAGAGTTGTCTGTACTTGGTGTCTCCAACTCCTTTCTTTCTATTCTTCTGTGATCACTCCCTTCTGGTTTTCACCCCACCGCTCCACTGAATCTAATCCTTTCAAGGTCACTGAAGGCCTCCATGTTGTAAATCTAAAGGTCAAGACTCAGTCTTCATTTTAATTGACTTACTAGGATCGTTTGTCACAGTTAATTGTTCTCTCCAACTTGAAACACTTCCTCTTCGTTTCCAGGATACGGACATTCTCCTGGGCTTCTTCCACTGGCTCCTCCTTTTCAGTTTTCTTTTGCTGATTCCTCTTCTTCTCCAAAACAAGAAGGTGCCAAGGACAAGGACCCCTCTTTTCCTTACCGATCCTCACTTCCTTGGTGATGTCATTCAGTCCCCTGACCCACAAATTTACAACTCCAGGCCTCTACACTCTGGCCTCGTATATACACATGGCTCATTCTCTCACTTCTTTTCATTTTAGCTGCCTATTCGGCAGGGCTTTTACTATATAAAATTGAACCTTCCCCTCTCCACCCTTCCCGGACTCTGACAATCCTTATCCCACCCTTCTTTCCTACTTTATTATTCTTCGTAACATTTATCATGATCTCATATACCACATTTACTTGTTTTATTGTGTATCCTCTTCCGCTAAAATCTACATTCTATAAGAACAGGGATCGAGTCCCCTGTGTCTATTGTTTTATGTCCAGACCCTAAAGTATTTGACCCATTATAAGTGCTCAGTATGTTTGCTGAATGAATGGTCTCGCCTAGTTTTGTTTCCCACTTTCCCCAAAATGGAGGTACTGAAATTCCTTGCTTAGTCTTCCTACAAATTAGGGTTTTCAAAATCTGTTGATAAGGTTTCCCTGGTGGCGCAGTGGTTGAGAGTCCGCCTGCCGATGCAGGGGCCACGGGTTCGTGCCCCGGTCCGCGAAGATCCCACATGCCGCGGAGCGGCTGGGCCCGTGAGCCATGGCCGCTGAGCCTGCGCGTCCGGAGCCTGTGCTCCGCAACGGGAGAGGCCACAGCCGTGAGAGGCCCGTATACCACAAAAAAAAAAAAAAAAAAAAAAAAAAAAATCTGTTGATAGACTTCTCTGATCCTGAACATGCTCCTGCCACCTCCAGTACTTAGTGGCCTGCCATCTGGATTTTATCAGTTACAATCTTTTCTGCATGAATGGGCTCTTCTGAACATTTTGTTAATGGTACTCATTTCTGTCCTGAGGTCGGAGAGTTACTGGTTTGTTCAGGGAACAACCAGGTGGCCAGTGGGGCTGGCTGGAGCAGACTGAGCCAGGAAGACAATGGACGGAGATGAGGTCAAAGTGGTAACCAAGGGGCAGAGAGGGAAGATGCAGATCAAGAAGCAGGTTGTATAGCTTAAAGAACTTTAGCTTTTTCTTAGAGTGAGTTGGGAAGTCCTTGGACATTTTGGATGTAGGTCTAACATGATCTGACATGTTTTAAAAAATTCACTCTGGCTGCTGGTTGAAAATAAATCACCATTCAAAGTCATTTAATTTTTCTGTACCTCATGCGCAAAACCAGTAAGTTAGATAAGAGATCATTTTAGGTTGCATCAACTTTTTAAAATAATTAATAATTAATTAACTTTTGGCTGCATTGGGTTTTCATTGCTGCACGCGGGCTTTCTCTATTTGCGGCGAGCAGGAGCTACTCTTCTTTGCAGTGCGCGGGCTTCTCATTGCAGATGCTTCTCTTGTTGTGGAGCACGGGCTCTAGGCGCAGGGGCTTCAGTAATTGTGGTTCGGGGGCTCTAGAGAGCAAGCTCAGTAGTTGTGGCACACGGGCTTAGTTGCTCAGTGGCACGTGGGATCTTCCCAGACCAGGCCTCGAACCCGTGTCCCCTGCACTGGCGGGTGGATTCTTAACCACTGAGCCACCAGGGAAGTCCCTCAACTTTTAAGAAATCATAAAAATATGAGTGGAAAAGGATTTTTTTAAATCCTGACTTGAATTAAATGTTTTGTGATCGACAACAAACAATAAATCAATTGCTTAACTTGACACTATTTTTAAATAAGTACTTGGCAACAGTTAATTCATGATGATCTAGGCTGCTCATCAAAGTGCCCTTCACATTCTCAGATTCCCCTATTTGCCAGGACCTCACAGATATTTTCACATGTGCCCACTGAAACTTGGCTTGAAGAGCTCCTGAAAGGAAAAAATGGCAGAGATTCAGCAGATGCAAAATTTACTGTGACTCATATTTGGACGAAGCTAATCAAGTCTTGGCGTGAAAAACTGAAGTACAATGTTTTCAGATGTATTGTTTTCCTGATAACACTTTAAAAAATTCCAAATGCTACCTATCTAACCAGATGAAGCTACCTGAGATACTGAAGAGTTTTCTGAATTTGATTCTCAGTGTGAGAATAAGCTACGTATATTAGTCAGGGTTCTCCAGAGAAACAAAACCAATAGGATGGACAGATAGGTAGATAGATAAATATTTTAAAGAATTGTCTCATATGATTGTCGGGGGGTGGGGGGCTGATAAATCCAAAATCTGTAAAGTAGGTGGCCTGCAGTCTAGAAATTCAGGCAAGAGTTGATGTCACAGTCCAAATTGCACAGGGTAGCAGGATGAAAACTCAGGCAGAACTTCCATGTTGCAGTCTTGAGGAGACTTCCTTCTTCAGGAAACCTCGGTCTTTGCTCTTAAGGGCTTTAACTGATTGGACAATGCCCACTCATATTAGGGAAGATAATCTGCTTTATGCAAAGTCTACTGATATAATTGTTAATTACATACCAAAAATACCTTCCCAGCAAAATCTGGGCTGGTGTTTGACCAAACAAACCCCAAATTTGGCCCCATCACCCAGCCAAGTTGACACGTAACGTGAACCGTCATACCATGTTAACCTTCAGTTCAAAGACCCTTCACATGGGAGGGTCTCAGTAAATGCTGACCTGAATAATATTCATTTTCAACAGCACAGATTATCCCACTCATCTGAAAATTTGCAAGATATTCCAATTACATTGTTCTTTACTTTTCTCTTTTTGCTGGAAACAAAAGCAAGAGCTACAATTCAAAGTTCTATTATTAGACTCATGCCTGAGAGTAATCAGTAGTATTAATGAGGAAGGAAAGGACACATTTTCTTCTAATTCTCCATCCCTATAATGACAATATAAGTTATATTTGAGAACTGCTCAAGTGAAATCTCTAGATTAGGTTCATTTACTAAATGTGAAAAGTTACCTGATAATGAAGAAAAGTGTTCTACGTGACATCGGGTCTGCAATGTTAGAAGTGACTAAGTGTATTTTCATGGGACTTGAAGCCCTCTTCCCCTCACAGATGGAACCACTGGATTTCTACAAACTAGAGTTTCTTAGAAAAATCCTTTCTTAAGAGGAATTTAGGGAGTTGTATCCTAGCATCTTGGAGCACACCATTTGTCTACTTTGCTTCTATTAGGTCTCACCCTGTGCCCTGGTACTGAGAATCTCTCCTGCTCTAAAGCTGCAAATACACATCTTAAACATCCTGTTAATTCAATGCCGATTATATATTTTAGCCTAATTGGCATTCCAGTTAGATATCTTCCTGGGATCGAAGCACTGTCTTGCTCTAGTGAAGCTTCTTTTCTTTCCAGGGATGGGACACCCGCCTCTGGATTGAAGATAAATAGCTAAGGTGCGAGTTACCTGCTCAGGATTCACTACCTCCTCAAATTTTTCAGTCCCAACGGCTGGCCTCCAGTACCAGCTATGTGCTATCCATCTATAGAAATATTCTTTCTGCCTCAGCCCTTCCAGCTGAAGCTACTTTTCCAAGATACATTGCCTCTGTTGCTGTACCCTTCATATACCACGTCCTTCCCATGAGATTGGGCTTCCTTTCCAGAAGCCAATCCCTCTTTCCTCCCCCAGCTCCACCCAAGTTTGTCGGTCTACATCTAGATCCTCATTATTCTCAGGTTGCCTGTCCTCTAGCAGAATTTACAGAGTATTATCACCCTTGTATAAATGAGCCTGGGTTTTCTCACCTGTAAAACTAGGAGATTATACTAGAGATGACCCTTTCAGCTCTGACAGTCTTATGATTCTATAAATGCCTCTTTGATTTTTTATAAGTTTATTTATTTATTTGTTTTTAATTTTGGCTGTGTTGGGTCTTCGTTGCTGCACGCAGGCTTTCTCTAGCTGCAGCAAGCGGGGGCTACTCTTCGTTGCGGTGCACAGGCTTCTCATTGCGGTGGCTTCCCTTGTTGCAGAGCACAGGCTCTAGGTGCATGGGCTTCAGTAGCTGTGGCACGCAGGCTCAGTAGTTGTGGCGCACAGGCTTAGTTGCTCCGTGGCATGTGGGATCTTCCCGGACCAGGGCTTGAACCCGTGTTCCCTGCATTGGCAGATGGATTCTTAACCACTCCGCCACGAGGGAAGCCCCGCTGCTTTGATTTAATGGTCCTTGACAGCACCTCAGAGAAAATAAAATCACACCAGGCTCTAAGTAGATTATTTCTATTCCTACATATCTATGTCTAGTTCTTTCTTTTTCTCATGATCAATTTCTCACCATTTCTTTGGAGTAATGTTTCTATTTCTTAGAGAGTATTTTTCCTTAAATACTCTAGTTATTATCAGACCATTAAGGGATGTGTTAAAGATCTTCCATCTGCATTTCTTACAAAACATAAATTGAACTTAAATGGAAAGCACTGCTAATCTACTGCTTCCTGTCCCTCAGGAACTTGTTGGTAAGCTTTCTGGCTGGGACCCATACGTGCCTCTGGTACTGGGCCTTTGCTGGTGAGGAAATGTTTGGACTTGTCCACTTCTTCCTTTCTCTTTGTAAGAGAATATTTTTACACAGTGCATTTATTAGGAACCTTGTTACCCGAGGCTTAAATATAAGTAGAGGATTAGGAGCTTTTAATTAATTGACATAAGATACAAACATATCCATGAAAGCATAACACATTTTAATGATATACTGAGCAAAAGTTAATATAGTTTTCCATTACCTATCAGAACAGGCAAATCCTCTTGTCACTTATCTTTACTTTTAGAAACGAAGTTCATAACAATTAAAGTTTTCATTCACTGAGCTACTCTTTTTTTTCTCTAATCAAAAAATTCAGCAAAGACACTTTCAGGAAACATGGTATCTATATCATATGCATAAACTGAATCTTAAAAAATGATTAATGGGGTTGTTTCCCTTTCCTAAACAACTGAATTAAATTAAAAGCATGATCAAGCTACTGGGCTGTACAGAAGTCAGTCATTAATATTGTTGTAAAAAACTTCAATAGGAAACAGCTGATTCAGTGGACATGGAAATATGTCCTCTGCAGACTTGAACTTGTCTGTCCCCAACCACATTTGCAGTTATACCAATAGCTCCAAGCAAAAAAGTGACAGAGTAATTGGCATTAAACAAGATGAAGGATATGTGTGCCTTGGCTATTATGTTAGCAACTAAGTACCTTGAAATACTATCAGCCAAAAATATAATTTCCAAAAAGAACATCACTGACATAATAAATGTTTGTGACCTTTCAATCTTCTAAAGGTTTAGTATGGTTCTAGGAGGAAAAATTAGGCATGCTTGCACTGCCGTATCTTCTACTTTAAGCAGGGGTTGCTTTGCAGTAAGAGGTCACCTTAGAGGGGAATCAGGAAAACCTCCCTGGCCCCAGATCTCTCCCTCATCCACTGACATTCCAGCCCAAAACATCCACCAAAGCTGTTTAACATTTTCTCCCTGTCCTCCTGGGAGAGATACCATATCTGGCTTCAAGACTTATTTGCTTAAAAAGTTCTTTCCTGAGAATCACTTTTTTTTTTTTTTTTTTTTTTGCGGTACGCGGGCCTCTCACTGTTGTGGCCTCTCCCGTTGCGGAGCACAGGCTCCGGATGCGCAGGCTCAGCTGCCATGGCTCACGGGCCCAGCCGCTCCGCAGCATGTGGGATCTTCCCGGACCGGGGCACGAACCCGTGTCCCCTGCATTGGCAGGTGGACTCTCAACCACTGCGCCACCAGGCAAGCCCTGAGAATCACTTTTGATGGAGGAAAGCTGAGAGTCAGAAAACACGAACATGTCAGGAGTCTGAAGTTGGGAAAAGAGAATATAAGCAAGGGCTCAGGAGGGGAGAAGGGAAATTAAGAAAAGGAGTATTGGGTGGTGAAGACTAACTTTATAAACTTCAGTGTTTTGTGTCTAGGGTCCATGTGAACTTAGAAATTCTTAAGTTTGAATTCTAAATGGATAATGATTGGATAGAACAGACTGAGGAAATAACGATAAAATTCTTGAAGATACAGGAACAGAATATATAGATCACCAACAATTCAGCTTTGATCTAAATGAAAGGCTAAACAGATACCTGTAGAAATCTTTAGATAAGTACACTAGACTTTCTTGTAGCCAGTTATATCAGTTCCTCTTCACATCTTGGCCCTTTGTTACTTGAGCTTTCCTCAGCACTGACACTTTTTACCTCTCCTTTTGGCCTTTCACCTCTCCTTTCTTTGTAAAGTTCTCTGTGCTTGGTTTCTGTGACACCAGGCTTTTCTGCATTTCTTCCTACCCATTGGCCATTTCTTTTCGTTCTCCTATTGCTGGTTCCTCTACCACCGCTACTCTATGAACTACTGATGTCTTTCATATTCTCTAAGGGAAAATTCATCCTCTCCAAAAGTAGTCTTATCAATACCAGTAGTTTTCTATCTTGAGCCCATTTTTCTCCTCTGGGATACATGGTATTGGACTTCTCTATCTGAATGTGCTCCTCGAAGTTATACACACCTTTCCTCCCCACTTCACTCCCTTTCCCATATTCCATATCATAAGGAAAGGTATTACCATCCAATTGCTCAACTGAAATCTGGGGGTCATGGATTCTTACCTTCTGATCAACTGTTGATGGTGTTACCTACTCTCCATTCCTATTGCCACTAGGCACCCCTAAGTGCATCCTGTTCCTTGCTACTGCAATATCTTCCTGACAGGACTTCAAATCCCTTCCCCTCCCATTCCAGGCTCCATCATAGATGGAACAGGACTCCTTGCCTCACAATTCTTTCAAGGTTCTCCTGCATCTTACAGAATAAATTCTACACACATTTACGCATGTCATTTATTATGTAATTTAGGATTATATGTTTGTTTCCTCCCCACCTCAACACACGCACGCGCGACACACGCTACTTTTAAACCAGCAATACAAACTACTTTACGTTCCCAGAACACAACCTATTCTCCTTTCCTATTTCCACTTGATTTCTTTTGCCTGGAATGCTTTTCCATCACCCCTTGCCTGCCTCCTTTTTTATTGTCAATCTCCTACTTATGCTTTGTTTCTCAAATCAGATATTTTTCCTCTGTGAGGCCCTCTCTGATTCTCCCCTGTGGTTCTGGTGTGTCTTATGTGCATGTACCTGTGTCACGGCAGTTGTCATGTTTGTTCACTGAGCAGCCCCAGCATCTGGAAAAATGACTGGCACATAGTAGGCACTCAATAAATATTTGTTGAATGAATGAATATTGCTTATACTTATTGGTATATCTGTTTCCCTACTAGATTATTAGCTCCCTTGTATCTGTAATAACTGGTCTGACAGAGTAAGACCTCCACCTTAATCACTCAATCAAGTGATTGAGTCAGGTTATGTGAATTTCTACACTTTACAATCTTTAGCATACTTCAAGTATTCAAAAACATAAAGTGAATTATTACTAAAATCCCAACAACATTCTAGTTAATTTTGAGAGTATTTATTTTATTTTGCTGAACAACCAACTTTATCAAGTACATATAAATGGACAGAAGACAATATTGATAATAGCAAGTGATAAAAAAATAAAGATAATTCACTTTGGAATTTGGAAAGTACTCTTTGTACTTACATTATATTATGGGACTGACTGATGACCCAGAAATTCAAAATACATTAAACAAATCTTGAATTCATACTGGCCACCTGGGTTTCCTTCTTTGCCCTCTGATCCTGACTTCATACTGGACACTGATTTCATCACCTCTTAGACTGATATTAAGGAACAGTTTAACTTCATAGACAATGGAATTGGAATTTCTCTGCACACCTGAAGTAAGGCATTAGTTCACAGCTCTCTGAAGAAGAACGTTTTTAAAAGTCTTCTTTTCTAAGGGTTTCTACTAGGTTAGAGAACAAAGGGCCTGTTTATTTTAATAGTCAATAAAATTAGTGCCCAACTTACAGATCATATAAGGCCAGCTGAGGCCTAAAAGTCCAGTTAACCTATAGTATACTGGAAATATTAAACATTGGCAATAAAATTATAGAAAACTGGCTTCAACACCAGAATATATTTTTTAACCTCCTCATTAAGGTTTTTTAAACCTCATTAAGCAATATCTTTGAGTCTCAGCACACAAGCTTATATGGATCTCATCCTGCAAGTGAGGTTTATTGGCTCTTCCTAAAAGACCAAGAATTGATGGTTCACTCCATTTTTGCCTGAGCTCCAAAGCAAGCTGCCTTCTCTGCAGTCCACCTGGGCACTAATGACAGGACAAGCATGGGTCCTTTCTCCTCAATATGACACTGAACAAGAGCTTTGCTTCTCCTTTTCGCCCAGAGATCTATTTCATTTCTGAGCTCCCTATTCATTCACTCAACAAATGTGTCCTGAGCATCTACTGGGAGACAGGCCCCCTTCGAGGTGCTGAAGATACAGTGAACACAACAGATAAATGACCCTGTCTCACTGGAGCTTTCTCTCGTTTCCTTTATCCACCTCCCTCAGTGAAGATGAGAGAATCTGAATATGCTGGTTCTACTCTTCAGATGAGCAAATGTGCCAGTCCAGGGGCCATAGATGGGATTAGTAAATTCTCCCATCTTCAGAGGCTGTCCCAGGTCTCAATTCTGAGTTAACGAGCGGTACCCATTAAGTGGTTTGCCAGAACAGGTCTGAAACCTGTACTAGGAATCTCCTGAGGGAATAGGTCAATGGTTCTGATGAGGATGGATAACACTAAGAACAGACTTCTTGGAATACAGCATCCTCCCACATATCCTGGTCCCTGGAATACTGAAGGTTATTACCGCTGGGAATCTGATGCAGAGAGAGCACAGTCAGCACAGCTGCTCTGGGACTGTGTCCTTTTTCTCATTCACGGGCCAGCTAAAGCAGCTGTCATATAACTTGGTCTCTACCTGCCAATTGCCATTAATTGCCCTTAAGTCATACATTTAAAGAGTTAAGTAGTTTATACAATTTTATATATGTGAGTATTTCTAAATTGGGGTTTCCATCTCAGGAGTGTCTATACTTAAGCAGAGCTAGTCATAATGTGGAAAAAAGTTGTGGTGACTAGAGTTAACTGCCCTGGTGACCAGAACCAACTGACATAATGTTCTGAAGTGTTTAACTTTTTTCTTCAGTCACTTAATTCATTTTATGGAGTATGAGAATAAAATTTTTGTATTGAAATGCTTTTTGATACCGTTTCTTTCACATCCCCTGCTGTGCAAGTGAAGCAGTAGACTACAGACATCGAAAGGATTAGACTGTTCTTTTCCATCACAGCTGCCACATATTCAAAATGCAAACCTGCCTGGGTATTTCCAAGGAGAATATTCTTTTCATGATGACGCTGGAGTAATCTATTCTTTAGTAGAAATGACCTGTTTTCATGGCCTGATAACTGAGCAGTTTCATATGATTTGATGTATTCTTCGGGATCAGAAAAATCTGTCATAGATCTTCTCTGAAGATTAGGGCAATAAGCAACCTAAGATTCTCCGATCTTCAAAGGAAACTACAAATAATGACTACAAGGTCACTGAAAAAAAATTTTAGTTCAAGCAGCAAAAAACCAGACTTATATTTCATCTGATGCTTGCTTCATGTTTTCCAAAACTCAAGGAAATAAAACTTTAAAGATTGACTTTTCTTTTTAAAAAGAAATCTAAAAGAGGCTTATGTCTAACTTAAACCCAAATCAGGGGAGTATCGGCTACTTCTAGGAAAAAGGAAGACAGAAAAGTACTACTTACACTGCATTTTAAATTGTATGAGATTAGAGAATAAGGACTCTTTTGCTTATGTTATTTATATGTTTAATAATAGTAGCTGCCATTTATTGAGCACCTACTAAGTGCCTGGCATTGTATTAAGTACTTTACATGAAACGTGGTAGAATGATTAAAAGTGCGTGTTTGGCATCACACTGCCTGAGTTTAAATGCTGGCCATTTACTATTTGTGTGTTCTTGAGAAACCTACTGAACCTTTCTCTGTCTGTTCAGTTGAAACATGAGAAACCTACTGAACCTTTCTCTGTCTGTTCAGTTGAAACATGGAGGTAATAATTGTATCGACATCATAGGATTGTTTGAGAACTAAAGGCATAGCATACTGTAAGTACTCAATATATGTCAGCAATTATTATTATCTCATTTAAGGCATGCAGATAATTTAATGAGGCGCCCATATTTTCCCATTTTTTGGTGGCAATATGAAGCACGTAAGGTTAGGTTACTTGACCAGGGTTAACCACCTGGGTCAGGCTCCACTCTGTTGAATTCTCAAGGCCTATACGTTTAATAACTACAATATACTATATTGCCAAATAACACTGGGCACCTCAAATCCTTTTTGCACTTGGGCAGAGTACAAACAGTTAAGTTGTATATGCCTGAAATTAGCAATGTAAGAGTCCTTGGGTTGTCATCACAGTTGCTAAATTCACTTCTGATGGACTCGTAGAGAATAAGATTCCATCCCACAAGCATTTCCAGTTCATAATCTCAATCAATCATGGGAAGAACTTAAAAAACACAGTTATGTACATTTTGAAACCTAGCAGTTAAACAACAAAACACTCAGTGTATCTCTTTATAAAAGCCAATGTCTGTAGTTAATTCCCCTTTCCCTCCTTTTTTCTTGGTAGGTGCAACTGATTCATATGGCTACAAGAGACAAATGTTGTTGGCCCTGTAAATTCATGCATGCTGTACGATCAGGTTTTGCAGTTAAGAAGTTGAGTTCATGAAGGTCAATCTGTATGGACTGGGGATATTTAGTTTATAGCCAGGATTATGTTTTTGACTACTTGGTACAGTGCTGGGGTATGCTGTCAGAGCACAGAACATAATAAATAATAACCACAATAAATGTGCTAGGAAACTGGTATAGAAGTTGCCTAGATTGATGGATCTCATTTGCTACCCTCTATTATTCACCTCCAATGGAAATTACAATTTGCTTGTAAAGATCTCTCATTTATTTAACTTCAATCTTTAAAAAAAATTTTCTTTCCCTCTTAGTTATTTATATGTGTTTATCAAGTTTGTTTTTCTTTTTTAAAATAATATTCCTTTGAGGGGGAGTTAAAAGAGTCAGCTTTGCCTAGCAGCATGCCAAGTAGAAAAACCACTACCATCAATTTTCTTTCCAATAAAAGATGATGCTCAGTGGTAGACTTAAATTCCCATTCTAACCTCACTGGGAGTGGACGAGGTTCTCAAAGGCTACTAAATGGAGCAGGGTCTACACCAGGAAGGAAGGAATTTTTATTAGTAACAAGAGTGAAAATTAAACCATCATATATGGTGATAGCCAAATAGGGAGGAAAGAGAAGTGTAAAATCAAAACAAAAGGATTATTTAAGGGTACATCTCCATAAAGTGGAGGAGGGGGGGTGGCTCTTTTCCGAATATGTCAAGGGGAAAAGAAATAGTCCATGAACTTCTCCTCTCCCAAATGCATGTACCTGAGGAGTTTGAGAACCATTTGGAAACGGATTAAGAAGCAACTCAAGTAGTTACCTCATTCAATTTTTCTTAAACATTCTTTTTAAATGATTGACACAGCCCTTCAAGAATCTGCTGAAAATAACAAATCTTCTGCCTATAAAAATATGTGAGCACAAAATTTCATACAATTTCAGGATCCTTGAAACACATCTGTAGATCCAGGGACCCCGAGATTAAGAACCACATGAGCCTCAGGAGAATGCTTTATGCTTTATAGGGTATAGATCAGAACACTGGCCAGGTTAAATCAGCACTCCTACTGCAATAGAACTGTTAAAGACACTGACCACTTTATATAGCTTTATAAACTTCTAAATGCTTTCTCATATATGAGTTATTTGATATATTAGCCTAAGAGTAGACATCTAGGTACTCAGCTCAATAGATTAGGTAATAAAAAGGGTAATACTGAATACCTAATCTGTGCCCTGCTGCTTACCAATGTCTGATATTCTATTAGGATTAGATTTTGTATAAATAAAATGTTCCCTTATGAAACATAAATACCCTTGGTTGGTGAACACTGAAGCGCTCAGCTTCTAATACCTTAGAATGAATATTTATCAGGTTTTTTTCCAACAAGAAACAAAATACTTAGATTTTTGAAGGTGTTAAGATAGACACCTAGATGAACAGCTCTCAAAATTTTATCTGAGGACCCTGGGGAGGTACATGACATCCTCTCTTTGCCAATTATCAATACATATCTTTGTGAATCTGGATTTTCTTCATATACTTCAACCAACACCACATATTGTAACCGACTGGATGCAGAAGCAGATATGAGAATCCAACTGTCTTCTATTAAGCCAGACATTAAGATTTACAAAGATGAAAACAATGCCACACATTTCACTGTTTTTTTTTTGTTTTGGAAAATAGAGATAACCTGTAATGCATTTTTTTATTTTAAATAAATTTACACATATTTTAAAATTGTTTTAATTTCTAAATGATAAATATCAGTAGCTATGATTCACATAAACAAAAGCTCTTTGGAGTCCTCACCAAATTTTAAGTGTTTTTAAAGGGCCCCTGAGACCAAAAGGTTTGAGAACTCGGTAAGTCTCAGAAGACAGGTCTGGGTGGATGAGCAAGTGCAAGGGTGAGAGGGTTGTGAATACAAGAGTCAAGGGACAGAGGACAGCAATGTGCCTCTTGTCTTGGGACTGGTGTTCCTTGACTGGTACTAAAAGTGGAGAGAGGAAGATGCCGTGCAGTCTCTCTTCATTTTGTTTGTGACCTGTTCTAAACACAGTGGTCATGGCAGCGCAATTTCTGGAAACAGATCTCAAGAATCAAGCAAGTAGAATCTCAAATCCTAAAATTAGTACCGACAACTGTTGATTGTTAAATGAAGTACACTGAAGCTCCTCCTTTTTCTCCAGCGAGGGTACAAAACATTTTTGGAGCTCTCGATTTTGTTTGTTTTGCCAAATGATACAAGATTTGTTATTATTGGGTTTTGCATTGTTTGTTAATAATTTTTTCACCGTTTGCAATACCATTTCCTGGGGGAAAAATCTAAAAGGGGACAAATTGGTAGCGGATAGACGGAAAGACTAAATGTACCTTCAAAGAAATTCATCTTAAATTTTAATATTTACCTACTACGCACTAAGCATTGTGCTAGAGTACACTAGAGTAGAGAGGAAACAGCCTTGAATTTGGAATAAGAAAAATTGTTTCAAACTATTCATTTGTTACACTATCTTGGGTAATTTAACTTGTCTCGTTTTCTTATCTATAAAATATGGATAATAATATTTATCTCACAAGGTTGTTAGAGACGAAAAAGAGATAACCTGTGTCAATTGGACAGCATAGTGCATTGTAGGTCTTCCTTGAATAGCCCGGAGAGTGCATGTAAAGGTCAATGATAATCTAGTAGGGGAGATGAGACGTGTCGACAAACACTTTACAAATACAAGGCGGAAGATCTGACGTGCCAGTGTCACTACAATTGTATTTAGGAAGTGCTACGGAGAGGTAAGGGAAGGAGGAATCACACTTCTTGGGA
This sequence comes from Stenella coeruleoalba, assembly GCF_951394435.1. Lineage (NCBI taxonomy): Eukaryota > Metazoa > Chordata > Mammalia > Artiodactyla > Delphinidae > Stenella > Stenella coeruleoalba. The sequence goes on from NC_137163.1 coordinate 31,706,880, forward strand.
TGGAGAAAGATGTTTAGAGAAATCACGGGTCGCTGAGTGAACCCCTCTCTCACTTCCCGACCCCCGAGGTGTCTCCAGCCCCCCCGGGGGATGTCAGAGCCACCTCCACGCCAGACTGGAAGTGCTCCGCACTCCAACCTTGTCCGGCTCATCGCGGGCACCTTGAGGGTGGGCGTCCAGCCCCAGCTCCCCAGCAGGCATTCCCAGCGACCAGCGGCCGGGGTCTCGGCACTAACCTGCGCCCACCCACTCCGAGCTCCGCGCGGGTTAAGTGGAGGAAGGGAGGAAGGGGTAGGGGAGAGTAACTCCCAAGTTCCCAGCCTCCGAACACCCACTCTCCTCGCTCGCGCAGCCACTCTCCGCCACCCAACACGTCCTCATACAACCCGCAGGGGCAGCCCCGAGACCGCTGACTGCAGCGAAGCGCCGAAGCCGACCCCCACTCCCCAGCCCGGGGGAACCCATCGACCCGCGTTCTCTCGCTCGCTCATCTATTGGCACTGCCTTGCTCCTCCGGCCTCTGTCACGGGGAAAGCGGCCCTGAGACTTAGAAAGTCCAGCGGAGCGCGGGGTGGGAACCAAGGCAGGCGGGCCAGGGGATTGCCGATCGCACGGATGGGCGCGGGTGCCGGCTAGCGCTGTCTGGCGGGTGGCGGCGCCGACTAGCCTATGCGGCGCGTGGCTGGAGCCGCGCGTCCGCCGCCCCCTCACCTCGTACCGGCGCTGGCTACCCCGGCTCCCGGGAGAGCCGTCCCGTGGAGGACTCTCGCGCCGCCCCGGGTGGGAGCCGGCGAGCTGCTGAGGGGGGTCCGGAGGGAGGCAGAAAGAGGGAGGGAGCGCGCGCGGGCGGCGGCGGCGACGGCGGCCCCTCCCCCTCCTGCCGCCGCGGAGAGCGCAGGGAGCAGCCGGGGGCTCGGTGGCGGCGGCGTCTGGCCCCAGCTCCTCCTCCGCCTCCGCCTCCACCTCCGCCTCCTCCATCTCCTTCTCGCTCGCTCCATCTGCCGTGGTTATGGCCCGTCGCTGGAGCACAAAAGAGTCTCCGCGGTGGAGGTCTGCGCTGGTCTTGCTTTTCTTCGCCGGGGTGTACGGTAAGTGTCCTGGACCTCGCGCCCCGCTGACTGAACAAAGCTGGGGCGACCCCGGGCCCCGAGGCCTCCAGGACAGGGGGCTCCCCGAGGAACGGCAGAGACCCCGGCCGCCGGCGGGACAAAGACCCGGCGAGGGTTGGATGTAGCGGACGGGGTGTCCACACACGAAGATGCTTTGGTCCATTCGTCTGTCTCCAGACCCTCGGGGTTTTGGTGGGTGTTTGGGCGTCCCGGACCCGGGGAGCCCCCTGGGAGCTAGAGGGTGGCGGATGGACTTCCCGACCTGGGCTGGAGGGCCACGGTGGCCGGCTGGTTCCTCGGGGACTCGTAGCCCCTTGAATAACACACACACACAAAGATGTAGGACTGTGGGAGAAAGAAAGGGAGGTCGCCCCCCGCCGCTGGCCGGGACCGTCCTGCCACCCCCAACCCCCCCACCCTGGGCCAGGAAGTTCACTCCTCAGTGGAATTCACACCGCACCGATCCCTCACCTTCCCCACTCCCTGGCAAAGCAGCCCGCTGTTTTCTTCCCATCCCTGCACTTCGGGGGCTCTGCTGATCCCGGGCATGCAGGATCCTGCCCCTTGCTCTGGAGCAGCACGCGGGAGAAGGCCAGAAAATAGTTTCCAGCCCCACCTCAGTCTCTCCCTCTTAGGGCGTACATGTCTGCCCTGACTCCCAGTTCGTTTGGCATTTCATCCATCATTGTCCGCTAATGTTGTCACTGTTGCTTTATTCCAGTCTGTGGGTTGTATTACATATATTCCTTTGAGGTTAAGAGATGGCTGAGGCTATGAGTAAGGACCAAGCTTTACGTAGTACACAGGGGTCAGAACAAGAGCTAAACGGAATTAATTGGAAAGAACATTCATTGCTTGAGAGACTTTGAGTTCCACTTCTGGCTTGACTGTTTTTAGTCATCAGTTTAAAACATTGTATAGTTGTTTCAGAGAACACAGTTAACCTTTACTTTTGGGAGTGGTGCTTTGATTTCTTCAGAAGAAAATAATTAGAAGTTATCATTCTTTGGTAAATTTTACTTCTGAAAAGTCTAAGTCATTTGCCACAAACACTTAATTCCACTAATGGTGGTGGGGATGAAGTTCAGTCAACATGTAATCTACGAGCAAGTATTATCTCTTTTGAAAGCATTTATCTATGGAATTGAATGTCACGGTAACTTTTAAAACCTGAGAAATTACACGAAATGAAGAATTTAATGAACTGAGATCGATATTTACTGCCAACCAAGAAATAGTAGTTTTTCTGTGTGGTTCAGAATGTATTGCTCCCTGACCTGATTAATATATTTTTATTTTTGTTTGGGAGGAGTTGGTCCACATTTGATGTGGTAATTGCCAGTGGTGTGCTTATTTGAACAGAAAACCCAGTGCATGACTTCTGATTGTTAGTTGCATCAAGTGGCTGTGATCCCTACTTGCTTGGTGACTTGTGGGTTTGGGTCTGCACCAGAGATCAATAAGCTATTATGTGTTTCTTCTAGCCTGAAGGTGGGTGTAGCTCTGCTCTAGGTTTGGTGTAATGGCCCAGGAGAGAGCAGAAAGCTAGAGGCATCTTTAATCTAGGGTGATTAAGGGTGTCCAGCTTTGTCCTCTACTATAATCAGAGTTGAGTCTTAGTGATGTGTGATCAGATTGGATAAATAAACAGGTTCTTTTAGCTCTGCTTTCATTAAGAGCTATGTCATTAGTGTTTGAACTAAAATTCTTTTTGCCTCTAGGGATAAGAGGCTGTGAACCCCCGAATTTGTCCTGGTGCATCCTTTTGTACTTGTACACAAAATGACTTTCTGGTAGATGTTTATCAGATATTTATGTTTTGGGAATTTGTGTTTAGTGAGGAATTGTTAGTAGGCAAAGACTGAAGCTCCTTTTTCCAACAGTGTGGGGTCACATTATAAAACTAGCAAGTGATTATGCTAAGGGTTGATATCTCAAGCCACACAGCAAGTTTTAAAGTATAAAGAAAACGGAGGTAGTGAGCCAGGCGGGACACTAAACTGTGAGCAGAGATTAAAGGAACCCTTCGCTCTGCATTTGGGGAAATTCTCTTTATTGCTGCACTTTTTGTCCTCTTCTGTCCTGTGTGGATTTATATTAGAGAAGAAGCAGCTATAATAATAGTGTGTGTGTGGCGGGGGTGTGTGTGCTTTCATAACAATAGTGGGGTTGTTTTACTTGAATATGCAGTAGTTGTGATGAGTGGATGCGTCCTGAGAAGTACCCATCACCTGTTCTGAGCCTTTAGAAAAACTATACACTGTAATTTATGAAACTGTCCCTTATACAGCAAAATGTGTGTTTTTTTCAAAGTGGCTTCAAAACTAATGAGAAACCTTTGTTAATGCAACTGAATATTCAGAGTAACCCTTAACTTAGACCCAGTGAAAAAAATGCAGGTTGATTGGCTGATATTTGGGCAGTTCCAATACCAACCCTTCACAGAGTGACTCTTTCTTATCTATTAAACTGTAATATTAAATGGCTCCAGGTTGTGCCTTGAATCTTTGAAACATTTCAAATACCTTAAAAGTAATCTTTTTATTTTGGTGCTTAGTTTCTTCACATGACCATTTTAGTGGACTGTGTGACTAATAAATGTGACTGTTTTAGTGGAATAGTATGACTGTTTTACTTCCAAGTTACTTTTCTGAATGCCAAAGCCTTATTTGAAACTCTAGATTATGATATGGAATACAGTTAATGTTTTCTAGGAGTAGTTGTTCAAAGACCAACAATTATCTTTCAGGAGCTGCTGTAGCTTAACTGCACCGAATGTTCCTGAGAGTTAGGAGAAGGTAAAGGTTGACCTCTGCCATTGGAAGTTTGAAGGGATAAGAACAGTTAGTGGGGGCAGCTGTGACCTTGCTGGCATGTGTTAGGCCTGCTGTAAGAGGAGAAGGTGCTTCTTCATATCTCACACGGGGATATCTGGCTGTTAAAATGTGTGGAGGTTTTCCAAACCATCTCCTCGTCAGTAGAAGCTGTTAGTCTTGCTCACCTCCCAAGCCATAATTTGATAATTATGGCAGTTCCATTGCTTTATCCTTTTCCACTCTGTTTGTCTCCCAAATCAGTGTTTTCTAATCTTTTTTATTTTTATTTATTGATTTATTTATTTTGCGGTACGCTGGCCTCTCACTGCTGTGGCCTCTCCCGTTGCGGAGCACAGGCTCCGGACGAAAGCGCAGGCTCAGCGGCCAAGGCTCACGGGCCCAGCCGCTCCGCGGCATGTGGGATCTTCCCGGACCGGGGCACGAACCCGTGTCCCCTGCATCGGCAGCCGGCCTCTCAACCACTGCGTCACCAGGGAAGCCCTCAAATCTTTTTTAGAAGATTAAAATACCTAGAATACATTTTATATTACTCCCAGTATACAGAACAAAACAAAATTCATGAAATAATCCTTGCTGGTACTACCTGTGATGTACTCTGATGTTTTTTAACCTATTTCACCTCCCTTCTCTCCTGCTTCCTTTCTTCGTGTACTGGTTTGGACTCAATAAAGTAATTTTGGACCCACTTATAGAATACAGTTGTTAGTTTGTAAAAGCACTGCCCTAGATGAAGCCTTAAAATGTAATTTTAAATGTTTGTTGTATTTGTGTATCATTTTACAGCAGCCTTGAAGAGTTGTAGGTGGTAAAGTCTTCGGTTACTTGCTGCTAGAGCTTTTGGGAGCAGTAAGAACTCTCCCTGACATGTACTGACTGAACTTATGACAAAAATGTATCTTTAAAGTGGTTTTCAGCTTATTATAGTCAAAAATTCTTTCTGTACACACTGCTGTTCTAGATGTTGTGGAAGCATAGCGTGTTCTTTTTACTCTTGCATCTTATGTCTAATGAGTGAGTCTTTCTCTGTGAATTTTATGGAACTTTCAGCAGGATTTTATAAATTTCCAGTTTAAGGATAGGCTAGAAGTTCCAATTTTAGAAAGGTTGTAGAAATAACTAGAACATGAGAAAAAAAATCTAAACCAGCTTCCAATTACTTCTAAAAAAGTCAGCCTTGATTACATAAAATATGTTGAGTAAAACTGAATTAATTGCTTAATATAAACCCTTCCTTGGGTTTAGAATCTAAATTATATCCATATCGTAGGGAGAATATAAAGGCATGCAGCACATTCCACAAAATTCTAGGCGGTTACCAGGCAGAAAGTATTAAATGACCACTCTCAGAGGGGTACCTGTGTTCCAGGGAGAATGTGGAGGAGATCTGAATGATGTATGGTAAGTGATTTAGAACGTTCCTAGAAAGTATAATCTCTGAAGAAAACATAAAAATGATGTCAGGCTGAAAAGTGAGCAGCAGTTTAAAAATATGTTTGGGAAAAAAGGACTTAATTTTTGTGGTTAGAAAATTTAAAGCTTATCAAGAAATTAAGGCAACAATGAGAACTTTTTGTTTTTCTGATGTGAGGCGTTTTTGTATTTGGAGGGTTTTTGTTGTGTTTTTTTTACATCTTATCAATGAAATTACAGTTTAAAGAATGAAAGGTAAAAAGGAGGTAAATACCTTTAATATAGGTGAGATGTATGTAGATTTAAGCAAATAGAAAATGTTTTATTTCAGAATTTCGGAATGAGTACTAATCCTGTTCCTGCTACAGGTCTTTATAGGTAAATGAAGGTTGTTCTAAACTTAGGAATTGAGGTTGAATTAATGATTTCTAATTTCTCAGGTTATCTTTCCCTCCCATTTCTTGGTTTCTCTTCATTTTCTCCTCACTCCACCCTGTCCTTTGTGGGAGGGGTGAGTAAGATGTATACTACTTATTCTCCATTTTCTAAGGTGTAGGATTGGATTAGATCCTACAAATACAAGTTACCAATTTGTCTGTTCAGATGCATGTCATTAGTCCTTTTAAGTAGATGCAACAGTAGATGTGTATATAGATAGATAGGTCTGTCTGCCTGTCTATCTATCTCTAGTTTCAATATGAAATTAGCTTAGGGAATTCTGTCTAAACTATAGAAGGAAGGGAAGGAAACTAACATTTACTCAATTAAGTTCAGATACTGTGGTTGGTCTTCATTCATAGTCTGTTAATATTCATTAGGTCTTATTTAGAAATCCTACAAGGTATTTATTCCTTTTTTTATGGAAGAGAAAAATTGAAGCTCAGAGAAGTTGTCACTTATCTAAGATCAAAGCACTAGGAAGTAGTACAGCCAGGACCACAACCTAATCCTGTCTCTCTCTTCACTCTTTCATTCATTTAGCAAATATTTGTCGAGCGCTTGCTTACGTCTGGCACTATGTAAGGCACGACAGCCTGGTGGAGGTGGTTTCTGCCCTCGTGAAACTTCCAGTCTAGTGAATAACTTGTAGTAAGTGCTTTAACAAAAAACAAACAGGAGACAGCAAAGTGAATACCAGGCACAGAGTAGTTAGAGGAAGCCTTCCTTGTAGAGGAGAATGAAAGACCTGAAGGACAGCTAACCATGTTATGACTGGGATAAGAGAGCCTTGCACATGGGAGCAACATGTGAAAGACCCAGAATTAGGAAAAAGCTGATGTGGAAGAGCTGGTGTGTTGCAGGTAAACAAATAAAATCAGTAGCCGGAGCACAGTGGTCATAAGAGTGACAAGGTGAGGCTAGAATCTTAGACAGGGACTCAGGGCTTTGGAAACTATGGTAAAGAGTTTGGGTTTAAGTGTAATTGTTGACACAGTTTAAATGCTGTAGTGTGATCTTTGTTTTGAAATAGTCGCTTTTGCCCCTGTGTGGATTGTTGAGAAGTAGGCAAGAGCAGAGGTGGGATGATAGGTTTCGGCTGTAATGCAGGTGAGAGACACTGAGGTGGCAGCAGTGGAGGTGGAAAGAAGAGTATGGATTGCCCCTTTGATAGGGAAGGAAGGGGTGCTTCCTCTCTCGTCACAAGAGGTTAAGGAGGAAAATATTAGTTCAAGTGGACTTAGGTCTGTAGGTTTTGTAGTAGGATGATGGAGAATTCTCAAAGTGATATGAGATCATCAGGTGAGAGTGAAGAAAAGGGCTGAGAGGTTGCGGGTGATTTCTGTTTTCATAATTCAGTAAATCAGTTTAGACCCTTAGGAAGTTAAGTTTCTGTTTATTTTAATCTAGAAAAGAGAAGGTTAAGAATACTCAGTTCAAGAAGGGATATTGTGTGTGAATAGTTGTATAGCATATGACACTAAGGAGTGGGGATTTAAGTTACAAGGGGGGAGGCTTAAGAAGGGTTCTGTGGAGAACTCAGTTCTAAGGACTGTTCATTTTTGTGGATGAAATAAGTACAGAACAAAACTTTCTACAGTGTTTTAAGAGTATTTAAGGCAAAAAGGAAAGGGTGGAATAAAAGTTAGATTTCAAGGACTTTTTGCCCAAGTTAAATGCTTTCTACTAAGTGATCAATTAAAGATTGCTCTATGTCTTAGAAGAGTCAAGAATGCATTGGCGGGGTTTCCCTGGTGGCGCAGTGGTTGAGGGTCCGCCTGCCGATGCAGGGGATACGGGTTCGTGCCCCGGTCTGGGAGGATCCCACATGCCGCGGAGCGGCTGGGCCCGTGAGCCATGGCTGCTGGGCCTGCGCGTCCGGAGCCTGTGCTCTGCAACGGGAGAGGCCACAGCAGTGAGAGGCCCGCGTACCGCAAAAAAAAAAAAAAAAAAAAAAAAGAATGCATTGGCAGATTAGAGAACTTCAAACATTTTTGGAAAAATAAAGTGACCTTTTACCTTTCTTCCCTGGATTGAATAGTTTATTTACAGAATATATAACTTTAGAAGGTCCCAAAACTTCAAAGTAAATGAAGCCAACTGAACAGTTTTCTAGTTCTCTCAAATACTTTATAACTCACTGCCCTGCCCTGCTAGTATCAGTTTGGTGAAGAAGTGAAATCGTTTTACATTCATGTTTTTACCATTGAATGAGAGTAACTTCATACTTACCTTTAATTCACTTGAATTTCAGTTTTTAGAGATGGGATTTGGTGTTAATCTTTTCATATCGAGGTTAAATGGAGCACAGTGGGATGTGTCGTAGTTGGAATTTACCGTTCAGATGTAATTATCTGACTTAATTTCATTGATTGTTAAAGTACCTTATAGGTTTGAATAAGTTGGAGAAGACATGAATCTTTTATCTGGCATATTCTGAAATAGAATTCAGTTTCTTGGAATTATTATTGCCTGTTCTAGTGATACTAAAATCTTTTACCAAGAGTTAGAATACAGAACTCCTTTACAAAAAGATGCTTTTCTTAAATCCTCAAAATAACTCTGAGGTAGGTATTATTAGAAGAAACTGAAGCTTTGAGAGTAGTGATTTTGCCTAAGGTTTGCGTCTCTCTGCTGCTGTTCTCTTCATGTAAAGGCTCGTTAGTTTTTAATTTGTGTTATTGTAACAGCCCCAACTTGACTCTAGTCCTTATTCACTCACATCACACAGAGGAGCAGCAGAGTGACTCTTCTAAAGTGAGGATATGATTATGTAACTTTCTTGCTTAAAACCAATAGTTCCCTATTCTTAAAATAGAAGCATCACTAGGCCCTTCACGATGTAGCTAGTTTTTCCCTTTCTTGTCTCTTGTCACTCCCTCCACCATGCCCTTCTCCTCCACCGTGTTTGTGCCATACTGAACACGTTTCTCTTGTCTCCTGGCCTTTGCACACACTGTTCTCCCTGCCTGGTTTTACCTTCCTCCACCACTTTCTTCACTAGGCTAACTCCTGCCATCCTTCAGCTTTCCTTTACATATTACCTCCTTTGGGAAGTCTTTTCTGGTTCTTCAAAACTAGGTGCCTGTCTCCTAAGCATCTCAGATTGTTCTTAGTATGCACACTTGGTATTTTCCTGTTTTACCTCTCTATATTCCCCCCGGAGCATCGCTGCCTACCAGATACATATTGTGAGCCTCAAATGTAAGTCATATACATAGTTTTAAATTTTGTAGTAGCCGAATTAAAAATTTTAAAAAAGCAGGTGAGATTAATGTTAGTAATGTATTTAACCTGATATATCTAAGATATTATCATTTTGACATGTAACCAATACAAAATTATTAATGAAATATTCTGCATTATGTTTTTCATACTAAGTCTTCAAAATCCAGTGTAAATTTTTTTTTTTTTTTTTTTTTTTGGCTGCCTTGGGTCTTTGTTGCTGTGCACGGGCTTTCTCTAGTTGCGGTGAGTGGGGGCTACTCCTCGTTGCGGTGCGCGGGCTTCTCACTGCGGTGGCTTCTCTTGTTGCAGAGCACGGGCTCTAGGCGCCCAGGCTTCAGGAGTTGTGGCTCGCAGGCTCTGGAGCGCAGGCTCAGTAGTTGTGGCTCACGGGCTTAGTTGCTCTGCGGCATGTGGGATCTTCCCGGACCAGGGCTCAAACCCGTGTCCCCTGCATTGGCAGGTGGATTCCTAAACACTGCGCCACCAGGGAAGCCCTCTAGTGTAGGTTTTATTCTTACAGCTCATCTCAGTTAGACTAACCACATTTCAAATGCTTAATAGCCACTTTGAAAACAGTCAGTATCTATTAAGGCTGAGTGTAAACATGCCCTGTGATCCAGCAGTTCTGCTCCTGGTATAAACTCAACAGAAGTGGGGACGTCACGTGCGTCAGAAGACACGTACAAGGATATTCATAGCATCCTTGCTTGTTTTAATTCCAGATTAGAAAGAGCCCATATGTCCATCAGCGATAGACTAGATGAATAAATTATGGTATATGGTATATTCACATAAGGGAAAACCGTACAGCAGCAGTTCTCAAACTTTTGGGATGCAGGGCTCCACAGTTCTTGGGGGATCCAAAGAATGTTTTTTGTGTGACAGATATATATGTTTTTAAATATGGTAAATTAAAGTTGAGAGATTGTTAAAATATTTATTAACCCATTTAAAATGACAAGAAACCAACCCCATTACGTGTGACCTTAAGTAGCATACGTTTTAAAAATATGTAAAATGACCACTAAAATTTCCAAAAAAAAAAGTTTCGTAAGAAGGATGGCGTTGCTATATATTTTTGCAAATCACTGTAATGTCTGGCTTAATAGAAGACAGCTGATTTCTCATGTCTGCTTCTGCAGTCAGTCTGCTGTGACATGTTTTGCTTGAAGTATAAGAAAGAAATCTGGCTTCACATAGATAATTGTAAAGGGAGAAGAATTTTAGTAGCCTTTTCAGATAAATGTGAATATTCTTTGATGCTACACCAGAACTTGACAAGTAGTTTTTTAAAGTTTAGTTGCAATGTGGAATCTGAAATCAGTGAGCTTTCTGTATTCTATTAAACTCTGAAAGGGTGTTGGGAATTCCCAAGAGTCCACTGACCACATTTTGAGAACAAGGTGCTCTCATTACAAGGTAATGGAAAAGAACAAATTTTAAAAAAATAAGGAAAAAAACCCCAAAGTACCGCTGCAGGTAGGGTGGGTAAATTTCACATGTTGATCAAAAAATGTTAGGCACACAATTATAGCTACCATATGAGTACAGTGTTAGAAGTTAGACTAATGTAGGAGAGCAGTTGCCTCTTGGGGTTGGGCGGGGGTGGGGGTAGTGATTGAGATGGGTACCATGGAAGCTTCTGGACTGCTGGTCAAATCTATATCTTGACCTAAGCGGTGGTTTACACAGATATGGGTTTTGGGGGTGATAACTCATGGAACTATAAACTTGCAATTAGTGCATTTTTGTATGTATATTTCAAATAAAAGTTTTTAAGTAATAACTTTTGAAAAAAAAGAATAGAATAATGTTGAATAATAGTATCCATAGAAGGTTTTCTGATAACGTAGATTCTCTCTAGTGTTTGCATTTAGTTTTTGTTCTTTTTTGCTTGATTTTTTGCCATTGTGTTTGATAATTAAAAATAATTTTAAAACTTTGTACTTTGGAAATTTCAAGCATATTCAAAAGTAGAGACACTAGTATAATTAACCTGATATACCCAACATCCAGCTTCAACAAGTGATCATTATATGGCCAGCCTTGTTTTATCCACTCCTCCACCGACTCCCTAAACGCAAATGATTTTGAAACAAATCCCAAGTACCTAATCTAATAATATTTCAGTATGTATCTCTAAGATGTGAAGGCTTCAAAAAACAAACCTTAAGTCCAATACCACTATCACACTTAAAAAGTTAACAGTTCCTAATTATCATTACATATCTAGCCATATACACATTGCCCTGGCTGTCATATAAACATGAAGTTTTAGAAACTCTTTGGATCAGGATCCAGATAAGGTCCATACTCTGCAGTCGATATCTGTTAAGCCTTTAGTTTTAATGGTTCCCATCCCCTTTCTTTCAAAATTTTAAGTGTGATGTTTGCTATAGGTTTCTGATATTCTTAATCAAATTGGAGCTATTACATGAGTTCCTGTATAAAATAAGTTTTTGAGATTAGATATTTAATTTTGACACATAAGTGTTTTCATTTCTAAGATGATCGTAAGTTATCTGTGAGGGCCAGAATTATGTGAGGGAATCATACCTAGCATCATGCCAGACAGTATTTGTTGAATAAATGAATTCGTTTATCCACGAATGGAGTAAATTACATTCATATGATTCCTGATGTTGAACTACTTTTGCATTTATGGGATAGACCACAACAAGTTGGTAACGATATATTATCTTTTTTTTTTTTTTTTTTTTTTTTGTGGTACGCGGGCCTCTCACTGTTGTGGCCTCTCCCATTGCAGAGCACAGGCTCTGGACGCACAGACTCAGCGGTCATGGCTCACGGGCCCAGCCGCTCCGCGGCATGTGGGATCCTCCCAGACCGGGGCACAAACCAGTGTCCCCTGCATCGGCAGGCGGACTCTCAACCACTGCGCCACCAGGGAAGCCCACGATATATTATCTTTTAATCTGCTGGAATACATTGACTAATTTTCTTAAGACTTTGTGTTTGTATCTATGAAATCAGTCTGTAGTTACTGCCAGCTTTCTAACTCCCTGCACCCCTTTTCGTTCTCTCTCCTGTGACCTGATTTCCTCCCTCCTCTTCCCAATTTTCATATCTGTTGATCTGTTCTTTTAGACACACTTATAATCCATACACCTTTTAAAATTGATTTCAGTGGTCAAGACCAGTGCAAAAAAATTTACTGTTCCAGTTGTGATTATTTTGCCTTTTCAGGTTAGGGAAGGAGACCTGTATAGCTACAGTTACAATAAGAAAGCAAAAATAAACAGCCTTGTCCCGCTGACAGGAGAAATGTTTTCATTCCTAGTGAGGATAAATTTTGTTTCACTAAGCAAGGTAATACAGATGAGCCTGTCAGAAGTAAATCCCTTCTTATGAATGGGCCTTATAACCAAAGAAGCATATAAGATACCTTAGTGGAAATGGACTGGTTGTATGAGAAGTAGAATTCTTGTCTGAAGGAGGCATCTGTGGAGTAAAATGGAGATGCTAAATGAAGACTGAGCTCAAGTCCAGGGGAAGGACCACTGTGTTCTGCCAGATGGGCACTTCTAGTCTGTTGGGGGTGATTATACTTTAAGACCACACTTATTTGCTCAAAAGGTAGCAGCCATAGCATTAACCAAAATATGGCCCCAGTACTATGGAAGGTATGACCTTGTGTTTCCACTGACATGATTACTTGTACGTAAGACTATTCACGCTGTTAAAAGGGTAGGAGATAGAGGGGGAGCCTCCTATTTGTGCAGCTGGAGTGGAATCACTACACACAGTTTAGGTTCTGATGTCAGTGAGTAACGCTAAAGTATAGTTCTTTTAAAACTCTCTGAAATCATCTTCAAGTACAGTATACATGTTTTACAATATTCAGTGCTGAACAGCATACTTTCATTAAGTACAAAACATCCAGTTTTCTCTCTAGCGTTGGTACAGAAGTTTTTTGAGCACCAGATAAAATGGTTGTATTTAGGGGCCATATGAAAACTATGAGTGAGCACAGATAAAATTGCATAAATTCAGTATGAATAGGATTCAACTCCACATTACTTCTTCCACTGCATTACAGTAAGGAACTGAGTGCTGGATTTGATTGAAGTATGTGGGTGTTACAGAGAATTCGAATTAGGATACATGATTTATCCCCGCTTTTTATTTTGTGTATTTTTTAAAAATTTATTCTTTCGTTCCCTGACCTAAGTAGGGGGCTTGCCACAACAAAATTTAAAATAATAGAAGTTACGGTTTTTTATAGGTTTTTTAGAACTCTACCCTGCAACTATAAGGGCATGGTACTTTTGGGGAATAACTTTATCTTTTCAATTTCTACCTCTTTGAGCCAATTTTGTTAAAAATACTAAGTCATATTTTCCTAGAATATTGTAATTTCATTTCTATTTCCACATTTGCTTTAAAGTTGTAAGTAATGTGCTCTCAAAAATATTTTCTACATGTGATTATATCACGTTTGTCATTCCTAATACCTGTCTGTCATTATTTTCTTGAACACACTTATCACAGTTTTCTCTATTTTAGGTTTTCTTAAAGAATCAGCTCTTGGTTTTATGGTCTACTAATTTTCTTGTTTTCTATTTGATTAATTTCTTTGCACTTTTTTTTTGTTTATTTTGTTGTTTTTCTAGCTTTTAAGATGATTGTTTAGTTTGTTAATCTTTTAATTTTTATTTTTAAAGATATACAGTAGAATTAATTCTTTTTCCCTTTGGTGTTCAGGTCTGTGAATGTTAACACATTACAGATTTGTGTAGCTACCGTGCAAATCAGGATACATCACCCAAAAAAACTCACTCCTGCTATCTTTTATAGTCACATCCTCTCCCCACCCATAATCTCAGATAACCACCCATCTATTTTTCATTACTATAGTTTTGTCTTTTTCAAATAAATAGAAGTGTACAGTGTGTAACCTTTTGAGACTGGCTTCCCTTGCTCAGCTTAGTCTTTGCGATCATCCACACTGTTGCACAGGACAACAGTTTATTATTGCTGATCAATATGCCATTTTGTATGGATGCACCACAGTCGGTCACTTCACCTGGTGAAGGACGTTTGAGTTGTTAACACCTTTTGGCTATTTAATTAATTATCTGTGAACATTCCTATATGGGTTTTTGTGGAGATATGCTTTATTTCTCTAGGATAAATAATTAGGAGTAGGGTTGCTGGGTCATAAGTTATACACATATGCTTAACTTTATAAGAAACTGCCAAACCATTTTCCACAGTGGCTGTACCAGTTTGCATTCTCACTGGCAACGTGTGCAAGTTCCAGTGGCTCTGCATCCTTGCTAGCACTTAGTGTTGTCAGTATTTTCTGTTTTTGTCATTCTGTTAGGTAAATAGCAGTATCTCATCTGATGTGAATTTGCATTTTTTAAAATGACTAATGATGACATCTTTTCATATACTTTTTTTTGCCATCTTTGTATCCCCTTGGATGAAGTATTTAAGTCCATTGCACATTTTTGGCTTGGTTGTTTATTTTTTAACTGTTAAATTTTGAGAGTTTTTATATCTATATAGATATCAATACACACACAAACACACCCACACACACCCAGCTGTATAGCTTGTCTTTTTATTCTCTTGACAGTGGCCTTGGCAAAACAGAAGTTTTTTTAATTGATAAAATTCAATTTATCAATTTTTTATTTTATAAATTATATTTTTGGTATCAAGAAAACCCCACAACCCAATCAAAATATGGGCAGAGCACCTAAATAAACATTTCTCCAAAGAAAACATACAGATGACCAACAGGCACATGAAAAGATGCTCAGTGTTGCTAATTATTAGAGAAATGCAAATCAAAACTACAATGAGGTATCTGCCACCTTACTCCACTCAGAATGGCCATCATCAAAAAGTCTACAAACAATAAATGCTGGACAGGGTGTGAAGAAACGGGAACCCTCCTGCACTGTTGGTGGGAATGTAAATTGGTGCAGCCACTGGAGGACAGCCTGGAGGTCCTTAAAAAACTAAAAACAGAGTTACCATATGATCCAGCAATCCTACTCCTGGGCATATTTCCAGAAAAGACAAAAACTCTAATTTGAAAAGATACATGCACCCCAGTATTCATAGCAGCACTATTTACAATATACACGACATGGAAACAGCCTAAATGTCCATCAACAGATGAATGGATAAAGAAGATGTGGTGTGTGTGTGTGTGTGTGTGTGTGCGCGTGCGTGTATTTATAATGGAATATTACTCGGCCATAAAAAAGAATGAAATAATGCCATTTACAGCAACATGGATGGACCTAGAGATTATCATACTAAGTGAAGCAAATCAGGCAGAGAAAGACAAATATCATATGATATCACTTATATGTGGAATCTAAAAAAATGATACAAGTGAACTTATTTACAGACCATATATACACACAGACATAGAAAACAAAAAAGATGTTAAAATACTTCCCCCAATTAATTACAGTAAAATTTGCATCCTCATTCTCAGCAATTATTTTGATTCCTTAAGTTTTATTCTCCCTCTCCCTTATCATTTTCTTTGTCCCATGACAGTTTTCTTGAAGTCTTTAATTGGATTGATATTTCTATTTTGCTGAAGTACATCCTTGTATATTATCCCCCCCTTAAGAAATATGTAGTGGTTGTATGTATTCTTAGGTGTGCACAGTTGAAATTGTTTCTTTATTTTGCCATCACACTTGAACAATGGTTTGGCTGGGTATAGAATTCCAGGTTCCAATATTTTCTGTTCAGAATTCTGTGTATGTTACTTTATCATCTTGTAACTTTAAGTTCCCATTTTGATTGTAATTCCTTTGTTCCTTTGGAAGCTTATCATGAATTTCTTTTTATCTTTGGAGTTTACCATTTTCACCCCTGTGTATCTTCAGTCATTGTTAGTATCTTCAGTCATTGTTACTGTTTGGTATTTGGTGGGCATTTTATCTGAACATATCTAGTTGTATGTTCTAAAGATACTTTTCTAAAATACATGTGCATGTACATATATGTGTGTGAATATATGCACATAGGTATATATATATATATATATATATCGTGTGTATGTGTGTATATGTATGTATACCTACGTATATGTGTTTTAAATGCCTTTTATCCTATGTTCTCTACTTTTAAAACTCCCGTTAAGTGAATAGTAGATATCCTGGCCGTATCTTTTTTCTCTCTTAGTTTTATATCCTTGTCTTTTTATTCTAGAATTTAAAGATTCTTCAATTTGGTCTTCTAAGTTGTAATTTTCTACAATATAATTGTCTATAATATAGAATTGTCTCATTCTTCAGCTTAGTCTTATAAGTTATAATTGTTGTACATATGTAAAATAGTTGCCTTTACAAATACTTTTTCCTTTTTATAATGACAGTTTTTTTTCATTTAGCAGTGGAACTGATTTGTGTCTTTGTTACCTCTCCCACAAATTCTCTTACTCTCTACCTGCCCTTTCCCTACTTGCTCCCCCGCTCGTGAGAATATGGTAAGAACTGTACGTAGGTCCTTTCCTTAGAAACTAATCTACATATGCACAGTCACAGAAAATGTTGTATGTGATAATGTGTGATTCCAGAACTCCTTAAAACTCATTCATGATCCCTCATAGTGCTGTTCTTGAACCAGCTGCATTGGTACTACCTAAGAAGCTTGTTAGAAATGCAGACTCTCAGACCCTGCCCCAGATACTGAATTAGACTCTCCATTTTAACAAGATCCCCAGGTGATTTCTTTCATATTCAAGTTTGAGAAGGACTGCTGTGGGAGGTTAGAAACCTTTGTAGTTGTGGTGTATATGATCTATATTGATTGCTTTATTTTCTGTATCTGTGAGCTTGGAAATATATATACACACACGCATATATATATATTTAGATTCCACATATGAGAGATATCATATGGTATTTGTCTTTCTCTGTCTGACCTCTCTCACTTAGCATAATGCCCCCAGGTCCATCCATGTCACAAAAGGCAAGATTTCATTTTTTATGGCTGAATATTATTCTGTCATATATATGTAATATATATACTACAATTTCTTTATCCATTTATTCATTGATAGACATTTAGTTGTTTCCATATCTTGAATATTGTAAATGCTGCAGTGAACATGGGAGTGAGTGTATCTTTTAGTGTTAGTGTTTTCATTTTCTTCAGATAAATGCCCAGAAGTGGAATTGAATAGATCATATGGTAGTTCTAATTTTAATCTTTTGAGGAACCTCCATACTGTTTTCCATAGTGGCTGCACCAATTTACATTCCCACCAACAGCACACAAGGGTTCCCTTTCTCCACATCCTCACCAACACTTATTTCTAGTCTTTTTGATGAGAGCCATTCTGACAGGTTTGAGGTGATATCTCATTGTGGTTTTTAATTTGCATTTCCCTGATGATTAATGAGGTTGAGCATCTTGTCATGTACCTGTTGGCCATCTGTATGTCTTCTTTGAAAAAATGTCTATTCAGATGCTCTGCCCATTTTGTAATCTGAGTGTTTGGTTTGTTTTGCTATTGAGTTGTTTGAGTTTTTTATATATTTTGGATATTGGCCCCTTATCAAATATATGATTTGCAAATATTTTCTCCCATTTAATAGACTGCCTTTTCATTCTATTGATGATTTCCTTTGCTGTATGGAAACTTTTTAGTTTGATATAGTCCTGCTTCTTTATTTTTGCTTTTGTTGCTTTTGCTTTTGTTGCCAAATTCAAAAATTGTCACCAAGACCTGTGTCAGGGAGCTTACTGCCTGTGTTGTCTTTTAGGAGTTTTATGGTTTCAGGTCTTATGTTCAAGTCTATAATTCATTTTGAGTTAATTTTTGTGTATGGTGTAAAGATAGAGGTCCATTTTCATTTTTTTGCTTGTGGCTATTCAGTTTTCCAAACACCATTTATTGAGGAGACTATCCTTTACTCATTGTATATTCTTGGCTCCTTTGTTGTAAATTAATTGACCGTACATGTGTGGGTTTATTTCTGGCTATTTTGTTCCATTGATGTATGTGTCTGTTTTTATGCCAATACCACACTGTTTTAATTACTATAGCTTTGTAATATAGTTTGAAATCAAGGTGCATGATGCCTCCAGCTTTGTTGTTCTTTCTTGAGATTGCTTTATCGTTTGTTTGTTTGTTTTTAGGATATTATGTCTGGCATCAGAGGCACTTTAAAAAGAATCGTGTCATCAGAGGCGCTTGAAAAAGAAGTGTCATCAGAGGCACTTTAAAAAGAATCGTACCTTGATCACCCAAATTGTGCATAGCTAATTAAAGTAGGAATATTTTGAAATAGTCACAAAACAATACAGTATTTGAATAGTAAACTGTGCTTTACAAAGTAGTAGGAGACAAGGAGGGATCAATTTATAAACTCATTTTTGTAACAATAGCAAACATACAGCAGTTACTATGTATTAGGCAGTGTTCTAATCACTGTGTGTTTGTGTATGTATATATACACACACACACACTCATTTACTTCTCATAGCAACCCTGTCAACTTAGATACTATTATTATTTCCACTTTACATATAAGGAATCAGAGACACAGAGAAGTTAAGTATTTTAGCAAAGGTCACATAATTAGTAAGTGGAAGAGCTTGTATTTGAACCCACAAAGAATTGGTGCTCTTAACCATTACACTATGCTGCTTTGTAGTTTTACCCTGAGACTTCCCTAAACTCAATGCAGCTTATATGCAAACTGATTAATTCCTGATATATTTGCTTTTTTAAATTCATTACTAGAACTCATCTGCTTGTGATGCTGATAGATGAGCCACAGATGCCAGATCATTAGTGTTTTCTGAATTAATTTTGGTTTGCTATTAATTGAGATTTCTAAATGGCAAGATGCTGGATTATTTGATTTTATGCTGTGTGCCCTCAAGGTTTGTTGTGAGCATTTTGAATAACTTATGCAAATACTTTCTATATAAAATGTTAATTTTCTTTCTTTCTCAGTAGATAGACAAAAGATAATTTATAGAAATAGTAATTGGATAGCTAATAAAATTAGAAACAAAAATTAACTTCACAAAGAAATGCAAATAGATACCACATACTAATTTAGTAAATATGTAAAAGTCAAACTGTTCTGTTAAGTGTTCAAAGTGTTCAATAAAGGCATACAAATCAAAATGCGGTTAGGGCGCAATGAAATAAGCGTTCATACTTGACTAGTAGAAATGGTATCTTTGGCTGATGGGTTTATTAGTATTACTTGACATATATCTTGGGCATTTTTCCATATCACTTTTTCTTCATAAACTGTTTCCCTAGTGGTGACCGTTAGATGTTCACAGTTTTGTTCACATTTATAAATACTGTAATTGACATGCTTTCATTAATTTTTATCTTAACTTTTAAATTATTTCCCTTATGGTTAAGTCATAAAAGTGGAGTTACTGGGTCAGAGATTGGAGTATTTTCAAAGCTCTCAATAAAAATAGTACCTGATTGTTATCGAGTGCTTACTGTATGCTAATCATTGCTTTTAATGCCATATATATGTAAATTCATTTAATCTTTATATTAAAACTGTGAGATGGACGCTGTTTTAATTCCAGTTTACAGAAAACTCAGCCATAGAGGAATTTAAATAATTTCTTAAGGTCACACAGTTAGAGTTAGGGTTTGTTTTCCAGAAAGAGTATACTACTTTACTTCTGCCCATGAATTCAAGACTATATATATATTTTTTTAATTAATTAATTAATTTTTGGCTGCTTTGGGTCTTCGTCACTGCACGCGGGCGTTCTCTAGTTGCAGCGAGCAGGGGCTACTCTTTGTTGCCGTGTGCTGGCTTCTCATTGCAGTGGCTTCTTTTGTTGCGGAGCATGGGCTCGAGGTGCATGGGCTTCAGTAGTTGTGGCACATGGGCTCAGTAGTTGTGGCTCGCGGGCTCTAGAGCTCAGGCTCAGTAGTTGTGGAGCACGGGCTTAGTTGCTCTGCGGCATGTGGGATCTTCGTGGACCAGGGCTCGATCCTGTGTCCCGTGCATAGGCAGGCGGATTCTTAACCACTCCGCCACCAGGGAAGTCCCAAGATTATATATTGTTTATACCCTCGTCAGTGACATGTTGTAATAACAGCACAATAGCGTTGAGCACAGCTGGAACTCTGTCATCGTAAATACCATTCCTCATTGAAAGGATGCAAGGGTCATGGGTGAATGACTGATTTCAGTCTGGGGCAGAAAATACCAAAAGATGAGCCTGGGACATTCTGTTGTATCAAAAAGCAAGGAACTCTCAAAGATTAGTTAGTGGTGCATGCCAAAAGGACACAGGGACCAATATAAAGAGGCTCCCATTGGCCAAAGATGAGAGAACTTAAGTATCAGAAAGAGTAATAAAGATAGCTGGTTGAATATAGAAAACCCCTTGGTTCATAACAACAGACTTGTAATAAGAAACACACACACACACACATCACTTCAACAAGTTACCAGATAGCAGTGGTAACAAATAGGGCATTAACTCCTACTCTGAAAATAAACAATTATAAGGAAAGAATTAAGCATTTATCCTCCCTTTTTTCTGTATGAACTGTGATTCAGGGTAAGTAAATAACATTTATTGAGGGAGAGTTCTTTGCAGAAGTTTAGCTAATGAATGTATAAAGAATGGCAGGATTAGAAAATTATTTTTCCACCCCTAATGAGATAATTTATTCAGGCTATGATCATCAATAAGTGAAACTATTAGACAAATGGTTGTGTGGGAGGTTACAGTAAAGGGATCAGACTGCCCTATCTGGACCTATTGATTAATCTCAGACTTATAAAAAATAGGGCAAGCAGATAGTGAGCCTGCAGGGATACATATAAAGCAGGCAGCACCAGCTCTGAAGAAGAATTCCAGCCAAAAATGTTGAACCTGCATGAAATCAAGCTTCTGCAGCAGGAGCTGGCAAACTATGGCCTTTGAGCCAAATCCAGCCCACTGCATGTTTTTTGTTTTGTCTTTTTCATAATGTTTTATTGAAACACAGCCACTCGGATGCATTTAAGTCTTTTTTTAAAATTTATTTACTTAATTAATTTATTTTTGGCTGCGTTGGGTCTTCGTTGCTGTGCACGGGCTTTCTCTAGTTGCGGTGAGCGGGGGCTACTCTTCTTTGCGGTGCCCGGGCTTCTCATTGTGGTGGCTTCTCTTGTTGCAGGCTTCAGTAGTTGTGGCATGCAGGCTCTAGAGCGCAGCTCAGTAGTTGTGGCGCACGGGCTTAGTTGCTCCGCGGCATGTGGGATCTTCCTGGACCAGGGCTCTGCATTGTGTCCCCTGCATTGGCAGGCGGATTCTTAACCATTGCGCCACCAGGGAAGCCCCTGCACTTAAGTCTTGTCTATGGCTCCTTTCACGTTACAGTGACAGAGCTGAGTAGTTGTGACAGAGACCATATGGCCCACAAAGCCTAAAATATTTATTATCTGGCCTTTTACAGAAAAAGTTTGCTGACCCTTGAGCTAGATGAACAAAGTTAAGTGACACCAAAAGGAAGTGACACCACAGAATATGGGCTTCTTACAGGACAACTGATCTGGTTTCTGTAACAAGTCAGTGGCATGGAAAATAAGGGAGTATCACTGTGGGTTAAGAGAGACTTAAATACTCTCACCAAAGGAAATGTGGAGACATTGTAAGAAGTCATTTATGGGACGACCGGGGAAACCTGATTATGACCTGGCTATATTAAATGATATCAAGAATTACTATTAATTTTGTTAAAATAGGAGCATTGTAGTTGGTAAGAGAATGTTTATATTTTTAGAGATGCATATTGAAGTTTATAGAGGTGAAATGATATGTGGCATGTACTTTAACATGCTTCACAAAAAGAAAAAAAGAAAGTAAGTAAATACCAAAAGCAGGAGTCAAACTCAAGACTCTGATGTCAAGGCTCATATACTTTCCACCATGTCATCATGCTGTCGTATACTATCTATAATAGATTTTAGTATAGTCTTCTGGGTTGCTTTTAACAACTACTGACCTATCTTTTTAAACTTCGCTCATCTCTTGGAATCCTTGTCAATCTAAGTACAAATCTTGGTTTTCTTCTGTTCCACTGTATCTAGACATCATTAACAGAGGAGCATCTATTAAGGTTAGATCTGCACCTTTTGGCCTTGGTAGCAGGAGATCTGGTATTCTATTCTTGACTGTACTCTCAATAACTGAGATTTAGTCCTATCGATTTAACTGCTGAGTCTCAACTTCCTGGGTCTTAATATGGGAATATCAATTACTCTTGGAATTGTTTTAGAATTAAAAGATACGTATTAGGAAGGTGTTTTGCAAATGATAAAATCATTATTCAAAATATGACCCATTTATATTTCAGAAAGTACAGTGAAGGAATTAAATGCATGATCTGTGTAATGATACAGACCTAAGTTTGGATACTGTTTCTTAGACGTTTCACCTTGGGCAAGTAGTTTACTATTTCTAAAGTTTAGTTTTTTCATCTGTAAACTGGAGACAATACCTACCTCAACTATTTGTTCTGATGATGAAGTAAATTAAAATTTTTGAAAGTTCATATTATAGCAACAAATACACGCCAGGTAAATAAATATTTTTCTCTTTTTTCACTTGAGGAAACATACCTATATAGCAAGGATAGGTACACTTACAGTGAATAATTGTTTAAAGATATGTGAAAAGGATAATCCTCAACTTCATATATGATACTTCTATAGGAAAATGCTTAGTTGACAGGATAAACTGCAAGATACAGTTTTAAGATTCTGTGAAAGAACAGGTAAGTTATGAGATGAGCTTCAGTAGAGGTAGGTGAAAAGCTAGCTACCTGCTCAGAGGAAAAAAAGGGAATTCTTTACATATATTTATTAGATTGATGGGCTATAAGCTATTAAGAACCCAGGAGTCATTGAAGATCAAAAATGGTAAAAGCATCT
This sequence comes from Stenella coeruleoalba, assembly GCF_951394435.1. Classification (NCBI taxonomy): domain Eukaryota; kingdom Metazoa; phylum Chordata; class Mammalia; order Artiodactyla; family Delphinidae; genus Stenella; species Stenella coeruleoalba. The sequence continues at coordinate 31,729,827 of NC_137163.1, forward strand.
TGCCTTTGGCTTGGTGTCCTCTCTTGTCCACCAGCAAGTTGCTAAAGCTAATGCAGAGTAGCGTCCCTTACAGTATAAAGACGGAAGCTACTCAAGAGCTCTGAATAGTCATTTACCAATATTTTACACTTCGAAGGACAGCGATCAGAAATAGCTCTCTAAAGCCTGTTGTCCAAGTGGACAGTTGGATCTAAAGTCTCTCTTTCCCCTCGTGGCTTTTTAACTTCATTCACTAATGAAAGAATGCCTATCTTCCTCTTTATATTTCTTCATCCTTTTCCTTCTTTCCTCTTACCCTCTGAGCAAACTATAACATGAGAACCAAATGGCTAATTGTATGGAGGATGTTCCATGCTTAATCTTAAAATCTGGTAATTTTGATTCTTTAACTCAACAGTTACTGAAGTTTCACTCTGTGTCAGAAACTGGGATGTGGTTGCTGGGCACTAGGAAGGCAGAGAGAAAGAGAGTGAAAAAGAAAGAAAAAGAAAAAAGGAAAGGAGGGGCAAGACTTTCTTTGCTCTTAGGACACTCAAAATTTGCTGTGGAAGATGGTCAGTTAAATTAATAACCCAAAACAGGATGATAAGGACTGTGGTAATGATGATATGCTTATAGCTCAGTACCAGTGTGATGTCCTGTGGGACCATCAAGGAGAACTCCTAACTCATCCTGAGATGGATGGAGGTCTGTTTCCTGAGCTGAGTTGAAGGAGTTCAGCGGGTAACTGGTGGCAGTGTGCTAGACTGTTCCAGGCAGAGACAACATCATGTTCAAAAACATCACAGTTTCAGAAACTGTATATACTTTAGCTGTGTTGAAACCAGAATATATGTGTTTTAGGTAAACGCAGACAAGGAGTATTAAATTTAGGGGCGAGGAGATACAGAAGAGCCAGATTATAGTGGGTCTCAGAGGCTCTTAATACGTATAAGGAGTTGAACTAGTTACAGATTTATAAGCTGAAGATTCATATCAGATATGCCTGTTACAAAGATCTCTAGTAGCGCTATGAAGAACGGATCAGAGAGCTGCAAGACCAAAGGTACAAAGCTTGCAAGCTAATTCATTTATTCATTCATACATTCAGCAAATATTTATCAAATGTCTGCGAAGGGGAAGATGGGGATGGTAAAGAATGACTTCCAGGTTTCTCTATGGACAAGTGGGAGATGTTGGTGTCATTCACCCAGGTAAGGAATACCAGAGGAGGAGCAGATTGAGGGTAGATAAAAGGAGTTCCATCTCACATGTAGTGAGTTTGAGATAGCTAGGTAATGTTAAGGTAATACCGAATTCCTGTTCAGTAGGAACTTAAAAGACAACTTTTAGGATGGAAATAATAATAGCAGCTCCTTCGTAGGGTGATTATGAAGATTAAATGTGCTGAAGCGTGGAAATTGCTTAGACCATCATCTGGCACATATTCCAAACTCATTAGTTGCTGCTCTTGTTATTTTAAGAGTAAGAACTTTGAGCTAGACAGATTTGCCTAAATCCTGGCAGTGCCACTTACCAGTTGTGTGGCTTTGAGCAGGTCTTTTAACTTTAACCTCTTTTGAGTCTAAATTTCTCTGCATGTAAAGTGGCGGTAGTATCTATTTTACAGTGATGCTGTAAAGGTCAGTAAATAGTATATGAAAAGCACCAACCACAGTGACTGGCACAAGATAAGTGCCCAGTGAATGTTGGGGGAGGTGGGTGTCAAGTAAGAATTTGCACCTCAGGAGAAAGATTCTCATTATGGGTAAAAATTTGAGAGATATCAACGTGGAGGACTCAAACCTTTAAACTCGCGTATGTGCTGAAGAGTTTCTAGAAAGGGAGGGGATAATAGGCCAGAAGACCTCTGAGTGGTTGGCAAGGGAGATAATTTACTAAGTATTGGTCAAGGAAGTGGTTTGGAGGCTCAAAGGACTAATGTAGTTTTTGAGGGAGTTGGAGTTAGAGCTGAATAAGGCTGTATTAAAAGGTTATACTCCAGTAATAAATATCCAGATAAGATGAAACCATGAATTTATCATGACACAGTTCCACATAGTTACATGATTTTCTCCTATATCAGGAAACTGGATTCAGAGTTGATGTTTTGGGGGACTGTGTTTGATAGGTAGGTCTTTGGTAATCTTTGCCCCATGAGTTTCAGAAATGCACTGGGGGCAAAAGTTCAGGAGCAAATGATAGGTAAGGAAGCTCCATTAGTGAGTGTAGATTCTTTCAAAGAGTTTTTGGCTGAGAAAGTAAAGACCAGGATAGGCAAGCAGAAACAGGGAGGTATACTGGCAAAAACGATTTTATTTTATGGGTGAGAAAGACCTTAATATGTCAAGAGAAAACAAAGGAACCAGACAGAGGAAAGATCTTAAAGGGAAGGAAAGAGAGGGGCTAATGAGACTGCAGGATCCAAAGTGCTTTTAGACTTACAGTTTTTGGGTCCCATGATAGAGCCTCTGATAAACTTGAGAACAGTCTTCTCTACCAACAAAATACCTAACCATTCACAATGTCATGTTCTCTGGACATTACAAGAAGTAGAAACAAATCACCTATCTCATCCTTCATAAATAGTAAAGGTAGGAAAAACACAACAGTGTGGACATTTAATGCAAAAAAAGACAACAGGGTGAATGTCAAGAAAAACATAAGTCTACAAATGGTATTGAAAATGATTTTAAGTTTAGTGATTTCTTTTAAATGTTGTTAAAAGTATACTTTAAAAATTTCGATGTTTACTGGTTTTAAAATTATGCTTTCTTTATAATTTTACCCTTAAAAAGCTCTTTTCCTGCAGTCTAATACAAATACATTAAGAATCATTTATCTTTGTTATTATTGCAGAAGCAACACTGTTTCTATTTGTGTGCTTTAGTCTGTGCCTAAATGCCATGGTGTTATTAGTGACATCAGCAAGAATACGAAAGTTGCAGCCACAAATTGGTCTTCTCATCATTGGATCTCATGATCTCATGTATACGAATATTTTTTAAAGTGACCTGCTGCTATACAAGATGGCAATGAATGTTTTAGTATTTATATTAAGTGATAGTTCTTGTACCATTTTGTCAATAATATTAAGAAAAAAGATATCATCTGTAATCACTTTTAATTATTATAAAGAAAAACTTGAAACTGTAGCTATAGAATTTTATGTTGTGTTAATTTTTTTTCAGAAGGTAACATTTTAGTTCATAATATCAATCCACGTGAGTTAATTTACAGAAGTAATACATACTTTAATAAAGTCAAACACTGTAGAAATGTATCAAGAATGAAAGCTAAGCATTTCTGTCTCCCCTTCTTCCTACCTTGAGGATGGGGTAAAGGGAGTAGGGTAAACATTTTTAGCAGGGTTTTTTGTATCCTTTGATATATTTTCCTACACATATAACTTGGACTCAGAAAGTACACCGCAGATCACAATTTCAAGTATTGACAAAGACCAGGAAAGTGGCAGAAATGAGCTAAGAGGGCGTTGGCTCAGTGCCAGAATGACCATAGAAGGTAATGGGGCTGTTGGGCACCTAAAAATATGCATACTTCTCCTAAAGGAAGCAAACTCAGTAGATGTGTGTAGACAAATACTTGTAGACAGTTACAAAAATTTTTTCAAGGGAAGTCAAGAAATTCCGTATCTTTTAATTAAAACTCAATTTTTAACATTGGAATTAGGTAGATCTGGATTTGAGCCTGTCCCTAACCGTTTACTAGCTTGCATGATTTACTTGGTCTGAGTCAGTTTCCTCATCCATATTGTGGGGATAACTATCTATTCTTAAGACTTTAGGAGGAGGATTAAATAGTATATCATGGGTTCAATGTAATGCCTAATGCTGATAAATGATGACTGCCTATGACCATTAGTTGTCTGGTTTTAGGAGTATGGGAAGGGGATTGACTGCAAAGGGACCCAGAGAGCTTGTTTGGGTGCTGGAAATGTATGTCTTGATTGTAGTAGTGATTGCAGTACCACAAGTGCTTGTTAGAACCCATCAAACTGTACATTTTGGAATTAGTGAACTTTTTGCATGTAAATTATACATCAACAAAGGTAACTGCCTTTTTTTAAAGGCAGTTTTTAAAAAGGTAACTGCCTTTCCCTTCTCTCTGTACTTCAGCTTCATCAACGATTAAAATAGAGTTGAGGGCTTCCCTGGTGGCGCAGTGGTTGAGAGTCCTCCTGCTGATGCAGGGGACACGGGTTCGTGCCCCGGTCCGGGAAGATCCCACGTGCCGCCGCAGAGCGGCTGCGCCCGTGAGCCATGGCCGCTGGGCCTGCGCATCCGGAGCCTGTGCTCCACAACGGGAGAGGCCACAACAGTGAGAGGCCCGCGTACTGCAAAAATAATAATAATAATAAATAAAATAGAGTTGATATAAAAAAATCCAACATTTTTTATCATCTGGCTTCTCCTACTGTCTCTCTCAACCCCAGTCACAGACCACCCATACACTGCAAAAGATTTTGCCTGTTGGGAAACCAAGGAAGAAAGAAATGAAAACCACCTTTATTTGTTACACTTTGTTCCTGTACTAAGCTGACCATGTAGGTACTGTGCCTGATACATCATTTGAGTAAAACAGGTCACTAGTCACTTTCCAGAAATGTTATAATGTAATCAGCAAACTAATAACCTACAGTGTGTGTGTGTGTGTGTGTGTGTGTGTGTGTGTGTGTGGATGGATATATATACCTCACAGACTCACCCCAAGTCATCCTTTGAGGTCAGTACTACCCTGATACCAGAAAAAGAAAACTACAGACCACCTTCCCTTACTTATGTAGATGCAAAAATCCTCTTAACAAAATACTGGAGAACCAAATCCAGCAGTATATAAATAGGATTGTAAACTATGACCAAATGGAATTCTTCCCAGGAATGTAAGGTTCAACATAGGACAGTCAGTGTGATACGCCATATTGATAGAATAAAGGACAAAAATCACAGGGTAGACACAAACATAGCCAATACCATCTCATAATAAAAACACTCAATAAAAGAGAACTTCGTCAGCCTCATAAAGAGCACCTGCGAAAAACCCACAGCTAACATACTTAATGGTAAAAGACTGCAAGCTTTCTCTCTAAGACCAGTAGCAAGACAAGGATGTCCGTCTGCTCTCGCTACTTCTATTCACCATTGTATTGGAGGGTCTAGGCAGGGCAAATAGACAAGGAGAAAAGGCATCTTAATTGGAAGGGAAGAAGTAAAACTATCTCTGTTTATAAACATGACATGTATATAAAAAATCCTAAGAAATTCATAAATACCTATGAGAGCTAATAAATTCAGCAAGGTTGCAGAATACAAGAAAAAATGTATTCTTATATACTAGCAATGAACAACTGAAAATCAAGTTAAGAAAACAATTCCGTTAACAATAGCATCAAAAAGAATAAAATGAATAAATATAATAAAATGTGAAACTACTACTCAGAAACTATAAAATATTGTGAGAAAAAGTTAAAGAATACCTAATAAATGGAAAGACATTGCATCATATTTATGTATCTGAAGAATTAATATTGTTAAGAATTAGTATTGTTTATACCCCCCAAGTGGTTCTACAGATTCATCACAATCCAAATCAGAATTTCAGCTGTCGTTGCAGAAATGGACAAGCTGATTTTAAAATTCATTTAGAGGGAATTCCCTGGTGGTCCAATGGTTAGGACTCCGCGCTTTCACTGCAGAGGGCCTGGGTTCAGTCCCTGGTCGGGGAACTAAGATCCTGCAAGCCGTGTGGCATGGCCAAAAAATAGATAAATAAAATAAAATTCGTTTAGAAATTGAAGTGATTCAGAATAGCCAAAATAATATCAAAAAAGAAGAACAAACTTGGAGTACTCATACTTCCCAATTTCTGAAGCTACAACATCAATATCAGTATGATATTAAGCTCTAGTAATCAAGAGTGTGTGGTACTAGCATAAGGATACACATTATAGATCAATGGTGTAGAATTGAAAGTCCAGAAATAATACATTTATGATCAGTTGATTTTCAGAAAAGTGTGAGGATAATTCAGTGGGGAAAAATAATCTTTTCATCAAGTTATGGTGAGACAACGGGTTATCCACATGTGAAGGAGTGAATTTGACCCTTATCTCACACTGTACACAGCAATTAACTCAAAATGGCCAGAGACCAAATGTAAGTGCTAAAACTATAACACTCTTAGAAGAAAACATAGAGGTAACTTTGTGACCTTGGATTAGGAAATGGATTCTTAGATATGACACCAAAGTATAAGCAACAACAACAAAAATAGGTTAATTGGATTGTCTCAAAATCAAACAACACCTGTATCTCAAACACTTATTTCAACATCAGAAAACACCTTTACATCAAGAAGTGAAAAATTAAACTACAGAATGGGAGAAAATATTTGTGAATCATATATCTGATAAGTTTTTACAATATGTAAAAACTCACAACTCAACAACAACAAAAAGGCAATTCAACCAATTAAGAAATGGGCAAAGGATTTGAATAGCTATTTCTCCAAAGAATATACATAAGTTCCCAATAAACACACGAAAGGAACCTCAACATCGTTACTCGTTAGGGGAATGTAAATAAAACCACAGTGAGATACTACTTCACACCCACTAGCTGTAATAAAAAGCTGGACAGTAACATGTTGGTGAGGATATGGGGAAATTGGAACCCTTACACATGGCTGTTGGGAATGTAGAATTGTACAGCCATTTGGAAGACAGTTTGGCATTTGCTCAGAAAGATAAGCATAGCGTTATCAAAAGACCCAGCAATTCCACTCTATGAGTATCCTCAAGAGAATTGAAAATATGTCCACACAAAAACTTGTATACACAGATATTCACAGCAGTATTCACAAAAAAGTAGAAACAACCCAGATGTCTGTCAGCTGATGAATCGATAAACAAAAGGTGGTTTATCCATACAATGGAATACTATTGGTCCATGAAAAGGAGTGAAGTACTGATTCGTGGTACAACATGGATGAACCATGTAAACATTATGCAAGGTGAAAGAAGCCAGACACATAAGATCGGATATTGTATGATTCCATTTATATGAAATGTCCAGAATAGGAAAACCCCATAGAGACAGAAACTAGATTAGTTGTTGCTAGGGGCTGGAGGAGAACAAAAAGAGGAATAACTGCTAATAGGTACACTTTTTGGGGGCGGGTGATGAAAGCATTCAGACAAGAGATAGTGACAATGGTTGCACAACTTTCTGAACATACTAAAAAACTGGATTGCACACTTTAAAAGATGAGTTTTATGTGTGAGGTATATGTCAGTAAATCTCACTGGAAATATAGGAATGTAATTCTGTTTTTTTCTGGATTTCTGAATCCCTTCAAACCTTCATATTTACTCTTGTGAACCACCGAAGTCACAGGTAGGAACCTTTGAACCCAAATAGTCTTTAGCTGAGCCCCTTTCTAGTTTGTTTTGTGGGTTCTTACATCAGTGATTCACACTGTTTTAGAATAAAGAAAATTATTTCCATCTGCATGAACATTGTCACTGAGATACTCACCAGTGGGATTCATAACTGTCTTGCATGTCCTTTCAGGGATATGATTCATTCTCTGAATACTGGGAACTTGTGTTTGTTTAGTATTTGTACTTTGACTAATAGTTCATTGTCATCATGCCCTTATTTGAAGACATTTCCAATGTAAAATCTTACTAACATAATATAGGAAGTCTAAACGTAAGAACATTGAACTCCCAAATGTCTTTTAAGAATGTGGTTTGGGCTTCCCTGGTGGCGCAGTGGTTGAGAGTCCACCTGCCGATGCAGGGGACACGGGTTCGTGTCCCGGTCCGGGAGGATCCCACATGCCGCGGAGTGGCTGGGCCCGTGAGCCATGGCCACTGAGCCTGCGCGTCCAGAGCCTGTGCTCCGCAACGGGAGAGGCCACAGCGGTGAGAGGCCCGCGTACCGCAGGGGAAAAAAAAAAAAAAAAGTAGAATGTGGTTTGAAAATTAGAATGTTTATTTCCATAAAAAGTAATATTGTAAATGATCATTATTATTTTAAGTGGCAGGTGGGTTCAGGCCAGTTCATAAAAGTCTATTAAATCCAAAATTAATACCTGCAGTTAAAAAGCTGTGGAAGTAATACTTTTAGAATACCAGTAATTAAATAAAGTAGGAAAATAAACTCTGTCTCCAAGGGACTTCTTAACCTTTCTTTGCACGAAACGTCTCATTATAGGTATTTGTTAGACACTATGAAGCCTGTTTTCAGAAGTATGTACTGAATTTTTCATACACTCTCAAGGCATTTGCAGACATCTTATTAGTTCAGCTATGACCTGGGGAAAGTGTGTACATTAGTCTGCTTGGGCTGCCATAACAAAATACCACAGACTGGGTGTCTTAAACAACATAAATTTATTTTTTGCAGTTCTGGAGGCTAGAAGTCCAAGGTCAGGGTGCTGTCAGGGTTGGTTTCTGATGAGGTTCCTCTTCCTGGCTTGCAGTGTCCTTCTCACTGTGTCCTCACATGGCCTATTCTCTATGTGCAGATGGAGAGAGAGATATCTGATATCTCTTCTTAAGGAAACCAGTCTTATCGGATTAGGTCCTCACCCTTATGACTTCCTTTAATGTTAATTATCCCCTTGAAGGCCCTATCTCCAAGTATAGTCACATTGGGCATTTGGGCTTCAACATACTAATTTTGGGTGACACAATTCAGTCCCTAACAGTGTACTACTCTATACCTTATTTGACCAGGTAGAAATAACTATATTATAATCACTTTTAAAAAAATGAGATTGGGCACAATCAGAGCTTAAGACCTATAGATTCTATGTAAGCTGATATAGCCACTATGGAGAACAGTATGGAGGTTCCTTAAAAAACTCAAAATAGAGCTACCATATGACGCAGCAATCCCACTACTGGGCATATACCCTGAGAAAACCATAATCAAAAAAAAACATGTACCACAGTGTTCATTGCCGCTCTATTTGCAATAGCCAGGACATGGAAGCAACCTAAGTGTCCATCGACAAATGAATGGATAAAGAAGATGTGGCACGTATATACAATGGAATATTACTCAGCCATAAAAAGAAATGAAAGTTATTTGTAGTGAGGTGGGTGGACCTAGAGTCTGTCATACAGAGTGAAGTAAGTCAGAAAGAAAAACAAATACTGTATGCTAACACATATATATGGAATCTAATGGTTCTGATGAGCCTAGGGGCAGGACAGGAATAAAGGTGCAGACAGATGTAGAGAATGGACTTGAGGATGTGGGGAGGGGGAAGGGTAAGCTGGGACAAAGTGAGAGAGTAGCATTGACATATATACAATACCAAATGTAAAATAGATGGCTAGTGGGAAGCAGCTGCATAGCACAGGGAGATCACCTTGGTGCTTTGTGACCACCTAGAGGGGTGGGATAAGGAGGGTGGGAGGGAGGTGCAAGAGGGAGGGGATATGGGGATAGATGTATACATATAGCTGATTCACTTTGTTATACAGCAGAAACTAACACACCATTGTAAAGCAATTACACTCCAATAAAGATATTTAAAAAAACCTAATGATTCTAAAGTAATTTAGAAAAAAAAATTAATATGCCTCCACAACATGAAAATCTGGAAAGTCCAGGGATGTTATTAAGTTCTCAAAAATGACTTCTGGTTATTAAAATCACAAACAATCCCAAAAAGGAATGAATGGCAAAAAAAATCTAAGGAAATTAGTGGTTCCTCAATGACTTCAGACTGATTAAGAACATATCCCCAAGATAAAAAGGATATTTAACCAAGAATAAATTATAAGTATTACTAATATAGAGAAAATGCAAGATTGAGTTCAGCAAAAATACCAAGGGCAACAAAATGGTCTTATAAACATGTCTTTGTAAAATAAAGAATAACAAATGTTTATAGGGCTGTTGCTTGGGCAGATGGTGTAACACTGGTGATGTTTATGTCCCCTCTGTCAAATATGCTCTTCAAACCGAAAGGGTAAGAGTAACTATATCTGAAAACCTTCTTGAAGGCCATATGTGCAAAGATTATAGGAGTTCATTCAGGTATTCTAAATAACTTAAAAGAGTTCTGACTTAGGTGCTAAGACTTCCAAGGAATGAGAGAAGGAAAGAAAGATCAGATGACTGGAAACAGGAAATGCAATTTTGATTTTCCAAACTGGGGCAGGAGGGATGAGAATCCCACAAACCAGCAATTAGTGATAATCGCTCTAGGGAAGATTATACAAAAGAGAAGAAATGGTTTATGAATACCTAGGAAAGGAAATAAATGTACAGCCATATGAATTTGGTTAGAACAATGTTAGCAAACCTTATTTCCTTTACAGATTGATAGTAGAAATGTCAGAGGCAAATGCTTAGTAGCTTCTACAGGGGTCTAACAAATTCTCTTATACCCTTTGCACAATTTAGAAAAATTTGGTCTGCATACTAGAACAACATCTAATACAATAACCATCCTAACCAGAAATGACTACTTTTTAAAATTCCTGTGGTCAGCATTTTGCATCCTTTAATGAATAACACACACAAAAAAGGAATTTGAATGAAAAGGAATGAAGATAGTTTAAGGGACTTATGGGACAACATCAAGCGGACAGCTGTATGCATTATAATTAAATTATAAAAAGTTAAAGAGAGAATTTTAAAAGTGGCCAGAGAAAACTTGTTACATGCAAGGGAATCCCCATAAGACTATTAGCAGATTTTTTAGCAGAAACTTTGTAGGCCAAAAGGGAGTTGCATGATACATTCAACGTGCTGAAAGAAAAAAACTGCCAACCAAGAATAGTTTACCCAGCAAAATTGTCCTTCGGAATTGAAGGAGGGATAAAGAGTTTTCCCGACAAGCAAAAGATGAAGGAGTTCACCACCATACCGCCTCACAAGAAACGTTAAAAGGACTTCAAGTTGAAATGAAAGGGTGCTAATTAGTAACAAGAAAACATAAAGTATAAATCTCACTGGAAAAGGTAAATGTATAGTTAAATTCAGAATACTCTAATGTGTTGGGGGTGAGTAAATCACTTGTAAGTCTAGTATGAAGGTTAAAAGATAAAAGTATTAAAAGTAACTGTGACTACATTTGTTACGAATACTCAGGGTGAAAAGATATAAATTGTGACATCAAAAACATAAAAAGGGGGGGCTTAAAAAGGTAGAGCCTTAGTATGCATTCAGTGTTAACAGCTTAAAATAGACTGTTATAAACATAAGATATTTAAGCCTCATGAGAACCACGAAGCAAAAATCTATAGTAGATACACAAAAGAGAGAAAGAAATCTCATCAGACCACCACAGAAGATCATCAAATCACAAACGAAGAGAGCAAGAGAAGAAAAAAGGAACAAAGGAATTATAAAAAAGCCAGAAAACAATGAACAAAATGGCAACAGTAAGTCCACTGTGGATTTCTTTCTATTCTTCTTGGTTAGGACTGCCTGTTGTCCTGTGTCTGAATTTTTTTTTTAACATGTTTTTTCCCACTTTTTCAGACACGGGACAACAGGCAGTGTAAGACTGTGATCTCTGAGAAAAGGGAAACAAATCAGAATGAGTTCTTTTATTGCACTAGCTTTCTACCTGGAGAAAGCTGGTCCATTACCCATTGTTCCCTCATGACCATCAGCAGGAGTTCTGTGTTTGAGTTTTTAAAAATCTTTTTGTTGCTACTAAGAATTGTGTCTTCTGTATCTTCTGACTGGCCATTGTTTGTATTTACAAAGGCTTTTGATTTTTTTGTATGCTTATTTTATATCCTGCTACTTTACTAATTTTCATATTGTTTATAACTTTTTCTTTTGACTATCTTGGGTTTTTTAAATAGATACACAATCATATCATCTACAGATAGATGTAGTTTTACCTCTTCTTTTTTTACCTCTTCTTTTTCAATCCTTATGCCTATAATTGTCTTTTCTTATCTAATTGCCCTGGCTAATACCATGGTGGGCACTCCCATCTTCCATTCCCATTTTTAGTAGAAAAGCCTCCTACTTGAGTAAGAAGCTTGCTAATTTTAGTTTGGTTTTATATTGTTTGCTTCTGCTCCAGATGTTTTAAATTATTTTCTCAATAGATTACCAGCTCTTTGGTGGCAGGGACTATGCCTCTTACTTATGTATCAACCTACCATTCATTCATGTGTTTGAGCAGATATGGAGTATCTTCTCTGCTAGTCACTGGGTTACAAAACAAAACAAACCCAGCTATGTCCCAGCCCCACATCACACTTCTCCACCCCACCTTGCCCCACCAAGATTAAGATCTGGTGGGGAGTATAGACTTTACACAGATAACAGAAGTGTGATAAATTTTCAAAAAGTGATAGTATTAGATACTCTAGGAACCTACAACAGAATGACATAACCTAGTATGGGGGAATCAGGAGATGCCTTCCTAAATAAAGAATATATTAAAGAAAGGTCCAAAGTCAAGAGAGACAGCTGATACTTTTCTGAAAGAAATCTAATATTTCTGGAGAGGAAAATAGAGTGGGAAAGTGAATCACAAAAGATGAAGCTTTTGGAGTAGTTGGGAAGACTCGAAGGGTGAAGAGTTTGGTAAGCCTTATTAGGATTTTGGACTTTTTCTTTAAAGTAAAATAGGAACGATGTTGGGGGTGTATATATGTGTGTACATATTTTGATGTTTGATACCTGTTCTTATTGCACAGTGAAAATGAGATTGTAGGATGCTGAGCATATAAGTTACTTGTAACTGCTGCTCATTAACTTTTAAACCAGGTCTTCCCCCATAACAAATTGGAATAGCTGGTGGCAGGTGGGTTTTAACTCTGAAAGTTAAGTACTGTTTCTTTTACAAGCAAGAAGTATATTCACGTCTAAATTCTTTTTTTTTTTTTTTTTTGCGGTATGTGGGCCTCTCACTGTTGTGGCCTCTCCCGTTGCGGAGCACAGGCTCCGGATGCGCAGGCTCAGCGGCCATGGCTCACGGGCCCAGCCGCTCCGCGGCATGTGGGGTCTTCCCGGACTAGGGCACGAACCCGTGTCCCCTGCATCGGCAGGCGGACTCTCAACCACTGCGCCACCAGGGAAGCCCTAAATTCTTTTTTTAAAAAAAGTAAGGAACACAAATTTCTTAGTGAATTTGAATTTTTAATCCATCCAATTACTAGCTCTTTGAAAAACTTACTACGTTGCTATAAGCTGGTTTTCTCACCTGTAAAGTGAACTGTTGTTTTAAGGATGAGCTGAGGAAAGCCTTGTGAGGCACTTAGGATTTGGCTGGCACGTATCTATCACATCTTAGCTGTATTTATCAGCTCTTCTTTAAGAACTTTAGTTCTTAAATAAAAAGAACAACAACAAACAAAGAAAGATACAAAGCAACAGGGATGCAGAGACCATAGATTTAGACATCCTGTTAATGATGATATTCTGATTATGCAGGTGAGCAAACTAAATCTTAGGAGAAATCATTCAGTTAAGACTCATGACGAACTAAACAGTAGAGCTGAGGTTTGATTCCACAGAGTCTGGTTCCAGAGCTCAAACTCACTACCCTATGGCCTCTTTTCCTAAAACAGCACATATCTGTTTTAGAAGATTCTCTCTTGTATTGCAGTAAAAAAAACTACAAAACCATGTTTCAGCTTGGCAAGAAGAATAATAAATGGGGACAATTGATTACCTTTGGTATTTGGTTAGTAGGACTAAAAAAAGAGTTAAGTCGTAAAAAATTATTTCCTGATTTAGGTGATAATGAAACTTTTTCTTGTTTTCTAGGAGTGCTAGTTAATTAGCTGGTGTACTAACTAGTCAGCTGCTAATGCATAGTTATAGAAGTAATGTTTTATCAGACTATATTTTTCCAGTATATGGCATCTTTAAAGGGGGACTTCTATGAGAATGTCTAGCATGGCTGCAATGTAGTTAAAGTCAGGAGGTGATGTGTGTACGTCCTCATATGTGTGGGGTTTTCTTCTCTCAGGAGTTCGGGGTGGGACATTAGGGAAAATATAGTGAACTTTATATCAACAAAGCAGTTTGGGGCGGTGCTCTCTGATTATAACATAGAAATAATTGTATTTTGTAAGTGGCATTTTTGTAAAAATGGCAGAACACCTAAATTAAGTAGCCCACTTACTTCATGTGATACTTAGAATAAGAAATATCTAATAATGTAATCTCAAAGAAAGGAATAGTTATTTGATGTTATTAGAAATTATTGATTTTTTAACTTCTAAATCAGATTGTTTTTAAATTAGAGTAAATGTGTGGGAAATTAGCAATAGTATCGTGTTTTATGTCTTGAAGTACTGTTATTTCAGTTTTTTAAATCATGAATAATACTTACGAAATTATAATATTTTATTTCACACAGTATTTATCAGACCTCTTTATTTAGAATGACAGGGAATGAACTATAGTCTCTTCGCCTGTTTTTTTTGATAATATGAATAAATCTTTTAAAGAACTCTGTGCCTGTTGTAGCACATTCGGTCGGTGCTGGAGTATACAAAGGAGGACTTCCTAATTTCAGTTTGTATACACCGTTAGACTCTTCTGTGTGTGTGTGTGTGTGCAAATGCATGTACATACATATATCATATGCCTATGTAACATGTGCACAGTAACTATACAGACATCACTTAAAAGTTAAAGTTAGAGCATATGCTAATGTTACTCTGAAACATACTTAACTCAATGTGCATATCTTTCCAAGTGAGTACATACAGAATTACTTAATTCAGTTTTTTGAATATTTTATTGTAAGGCTGTTTTTAGTTTATTCATTTACATGCTGACGGAGATGTAGATTAAGTTCTATTTTTTTCTATTATAAAGAATTCTACTAAGCCTTATAAAATAGGTATTATCTGCTCTGTTTTTGAGATGAAAGTAAGACACAAAGAGGTTATGTAACTTGCCCTAAATTGCACAGCAAGTAAGAAGTGAAGCTGGTGTTAGAATCCTAGCAATCTAGTCCAGAATCCACAGTCTTAGATACTGCATTATGTTATTGTTTCCCTTCTGCCCATCTTTACTCTGTTTACTGAATTAGAATAAAAATTTAATGTATAAAATATATCTAATATTAAACTCTCCTGAGGATAATTTAATATGCTGCCTTAAGGATATTGGAAACCTTAGGGTCACAAATTACACAGCTTTAATTTGGAGTTGTATCTACTATAGAAGTAAGAAGGTTTAAGCCATTGGCTCGCAAATGTTAATGTGCATACAAATCACTGGGAGTGGGGGATGATCTTGTTAAAATGTAAATTCTGATTCAGTAATCTGGGGTAAGGCCTGAGACTCTGCATTTCTAATAAGCTCCCAGTAATGCCAGTACTACTGATATACTTGTAAGTAGCAAAGGTTTAGGCAACTTATACTGACCTTTGGCAAATCTTGTTAGTTGTTTTATTGAATCAGTTTCTTATACCGTTTTGTTTAGGATACCAATTTTCATAGGTTGTACACATTAAAGAAATAATGTGGGAGCTTTCTAGTAGTTTCATTTCTATGTCTGTAGCATTTAACATTGTTAGGAAAAATAAGTTGTGGCCTCTGTGGTACTAATGCACAGTACTTAAATAAATAACTGTAATCAGATTTATTTGTGTAATAAATATAGCTTACACACCTTTGTCACCATTTCCACTGTATCATTTTTAATGGAGGGAAACATAACATTTCTTTTCATTTTGAAGGCTGTAGCTGTAGTTGAACTACGAAGGTTGTTTTATCACTTATTTTATTCTTTAGTAATAGTAAAAATATATTTTACACAGTTACAAAAATGAATTCCTCTTCAGTGCTGTCTGTCAGGCACTATATCAAGTGCTTAATTGGCATGATTTCATTTAATCATCATGAACTCCCTCATTTATTCATCATTTGTTAGCTCTTTGAGCACCTGCTCTGTTCTAGGAACCGTGCATACAGTGATGCGGCAAGTTTACACAGATTCTGCTGTCCTAGAACTTAGCGCATTGGGGGATGCTATACAGTAATCAAGCAACCATAGAAGTGTGATGGTTGTAAAGGATAAGTAATTAATTATAATATTTGCTATTGTCTCTACTCTTTGAACCATCAAGAGAATTCTGCTTTTGCCATCTAAGTTTCTCCCACCTGGCTTCCTCCCCTGCCCCACTCCAGGGAGAATTCTTTCTCTGTCAGCTGGATTCCTGAACTGTTTTGTTGCCAAATTGACCTAATGCATAGAGAGAGAGAAAACTTTAGAAGTAAAGATGAGCAGCTTTGTAGAAAGAAAAAGAACAGAGGTAGATGGAAATAATTTATAATAAAACTAAATTAAATTTTTAAAAAGAACAGCTGAGGGACACTTTACTAATTTAAAGGAGTAAATAATGTCTACTTTAAATGGGAGTCTTTTTAAAACCACTTTTATTTTACTAGGTGACACTTAGTAACTCATTTCAGTAAGTTACTTGAATGCTTCCATTTGCCCAACTTTGTGGTAGGAGGTGTAGAAAATCAGGGGCTACCAAAATAGGGTATAATCATGTCCCTACTCGAAAGACTGTTAGAGTTGTTGATGAGAAGATGTTGAAGGATTTAGAAGGTAATGCAGAACATAGGACATGGGACACCATGTGTGACCCCAGCAGTAAGCACATTCTGGGCTAATTAAGCATGCTTTTAGAGGAATGCTGTTTTTAAAAAGTATGTGATTGTCTCTTTTCTGGTAATAGTACTAAGTTATCTTTTCACTATTAACTTGATAGAAAATTCTTTCTGGTATTAATCAGATCTATATATTTGGCCTTTATATTACACTACATTGCTGTGATTTCCGAAACATTTTGATTTCCCTACTACTATTATAATTTTGGGCTGCATAGTACTGTTTTGAAGATTATTGTAAGAGACTTTAATTTCATTTCTGGATATTACAAGTAGCTCTATGCACCTGTTTTTCTATTAGAGGGAGAATCTGAAATTTTTTTTTAATTTTATCTTGGAAATTAGTTTATTCATTATGTTTAATTTTAGGAAATGGTGCTCTTGCAGAACATTCTGAAAATGTGCATATTTCAGGAGTGTCAACTGGTAAGTCATTTTTTGTAATGTTTAAATTTCATGCATGACTTCTGTGGTAAATATTGACAGCCACCTGGTATCTTATGAAGTGATATTTGGCTATAAAAATTATTACTGCTTTTTGCAGCATGTAATAAGGAATGAAGTAACTGGAACATGGAGAAATTCTCATAAGATAAAATTGATACTTGCATGCCCATGGATTGATTATATTTTTCCAAACGGACTGCATAATTATTTTTCCATACAAACACTGAGCCAAGAGAAAAGTTAGCTCAAGTTGAATTAGTGTTTTCTTTACATACAAAGTTATATGAAATGAAATTTATTAAAATGTAATTTTGAATGCTATTCCTAGCATTAGAGCCTTAGAAATTAAGCATTTTGCTTGATTTTTTAGATTAAAAATACTACTATGCATAAAACTGTAGTACTTGAGTGCACAATTTATATGTTATTAAAAAGCAACCCAACAACATATTTGTGTGCATGAAATTCAGAAACTTGTTGAGGTAAATGCATTTTTTCCACTCATCTAAGCTTTTATAACTTAATAATGATTTAAGGGCCCATAACTATTAAAATGTTCATTCTTAAATATGTAAAATAAAAAACAAGGAACTACTATATAGCATGGGGAAATATATTCAATATCTTGTAATAAACTGTAATGGAAAAGAATATATATACATGTATACACACACACACACACACACACACACACAATTGAATCACTTTGCTGTGTACCTGAAACTAACAAAACATTTTAAATCAACTACACTTCAATAAAAAAAAATTTTTTTTTCATTCTTGGGTGACTTCCACAACTTTGATACCAATTTTGCATTATCAACTACAATTACTAGGAGAGCAGAATCTTGAATTTTTTGCCTATATGGAAATTGAGTTTCTTACTATTATTTTATTATTTCCCTATATTCTTGATAAGTTTTGTGTGATTAAAATAATTGCACTTGGTATATTTGTCAATTTATTCATTGATTTCTTCATGTCTTCTTGGAATTTTTTGGTTATTTTTTTCTCATGAAGGAAAACTGAATGTTTTTCTCTTTTGTTTTATGTCTCATTTTATATTCAGAAAGTGAATAGACTTAACAAGTACTCTAAGAGTTAGTCTGTGCTAGGCCAAACAGATTGACGATCCTGGTTTCCTGAAAATGAAAAGCAGGCGCTTTTGCAGCCTGCGTTAATTCTTTTACAGTGTGTTTCCCCATTTTCATATGCTTTCAAATGGCATACAGTTGTGTACGTCAAGTTAAAAAAGGTTCGTTTACAGTTGATCTTAATTTTCTCCCTTTTTCTACTTTGGATAGCTAATGAAAATTATGATTACTTTTCCAAGTTGTAATTATGAAGTAAGAAGTTGTGTAGAAACATTTAATTTACACAGCTGAATAGTTACTGTCTAATTCAGTGATTTTCAGATTTTTTGTTCTCAGGACCCCTTTTAAGCTTTTAACAATATCAGGGACTGCTCAGGCTGCCATAACAAAATACCAAAGTCTGAGTGGCTTAAATAATAGATATTTATTTTCTCACAGTTCTAGAGGCTAGACCTCCAAGGTCAAGGCACTGGTGGGATTGGTTTCTGGTCTGAAGACCTTTCTTCCTGACTCGCAGATGGTGCCTTCTCGCTGTGTCCTCACATGACCTTTCCTCTATGTGCACTCAGGGAGAGAGGCCTGTGGTGTCTCTTCCTCTTCTTGTAAGGACCCCAGTCCTACAGGAGTAGGGCCCCATCCTTATGAGTTACCTCCTTAAAGTCCCTAGCTTCCAAATACAGTCACATTGAGGGTTAGGCCTTCAACAAATGAGTGTGGGGAGGACACAATTCAGCTCCTAACAAGGACTTCAAAGAGTTTTTGTTTATGTAGATTATAGCTACTGATAATTACTGTATTAGAAATTAAAACTGAGAAGTTGTTTAAAAACTTCTTAATTCATTTGCTAATGAAAGTAGTGTCTATTGCATGCTTACATCAATAACATAATTTTATTAAAAATGTATTTTCCAAAACAAAAACATCAATAAGAAGAATGGTATTGTTTTATAATTTTGCAAACCTTTTAAAGATTGGCTTAAAAGGAGATACCTGGATTCTCACATCTGTTTCTACACTCAGCCTTTTGTAACATATTGCTTTGTTTGACAATATGAAGACAATTCAGCCTCACACGGTTGTGTAATTTGAAAAGAGAGGAGTATTTCCATAGCCATTTTCAGATAATTGTGAATATTCTTCTTTGATACTGTACCAAAGCTCAGCAAGTGGTGGTTTCTTAAAGGTTAGTTGCAAGTAGGATCTGAAACCATATCAGTGAACATTTTGTTCTCTGTTTTACAAAAATCCAGTGGCCTTTCTTGCCCTTTAAATGGGTATTTTTTTCACCATGCATCATTTCGTAATATGAATTAGTTATTTGAAAATATTGGTTTGCTGAATTACGTGGATTTACAGGTTTATTTTCTCATAGTTCTGGAGGCTAGGAGTCTAAGATCAGGGTGTTAGCAGGGTTGGTTTCTTCTGAGGCACCTTTCTTTGGCTTGTAGATGGCAGTCTTCTACCTGTTATCTTCACATGGTCTTCCCTCTGTGTGTATCTGCGTCCTGATCTCTCCTCATTAGGACACCAGGCATATTGGATTAGGGCTCACCCATATGACCTCACTGTAATTTAGTTAGCTCTTTAAAGATCCTGTCTCCAAATCCAGTCACATTCTGAGGTACTGGCAGTTAGGACTTTAACATAGGAGTATTGGGGTTGACACAGTTCAGCCCGTAACAAAATGAGTGTTTTAATTAAATGTATTTATGTGTCAATAAATTACTTAATTTCAGAGCTCAGTTAAACCTTATTTATGCCTTACTGTTTTTCTGAAGGTTGGTCTTATAAAATCTTTCTTCTGTGGAGAGAGAAGAATAACATGAAGTCTATTCCAGTCGTACCATTAAAAATATAAATGAATGCTCTCTCAAAAGGTGCTTTTGGATATACAGATTCATTGCAATTTTTCTTTATTTAGTCAATGTGGAACTGTAGAAGGTGCAATGCTTGATACAGTATAAGCCTTCTGAATTCCTTGCATCCCCAGTTGAAATGAGAGAGTCCTTTCAGTGCTAGTATAAATGGAAAATTAGCTTTTGGAAGAATCTCTAAACGTAGGACTTGCTTTCTCTTGAGACCAGCGAGCAACACGAGTGCCTCTGCTACTTTATTTGACAGTGCTCAGTGCCTTAGCTCATTCATTCTTTGCATTCTGGAAATTTTAATGACATTTTAGAAAGAATTTTAACTTACATGCAGTAGTATTTTCAGATAATTTGTGGTCCAAATCAGGACATTTTGAAAGCAAAAGGGTATACTGTTTTTAGTAATGCTGATACCACAGGCAAAACCAGAGCTATCCTGGACAGTTTGGGAGGCAGAGCCACCCTATCTGTAGCAAATTAAATTCATTCAGCATGTATTAAACACCTGATGTGAACCTTGTGCCAAGAAGGGTGGGAGTTAGCAGTAAGTAAAATAGTACTGCCACAGGAACTTACCATTTAATGGAGAAAGTAGACATGTGAAAAGTGCCCCTGTAATGTGGCCTTAATGTAGTAAATCGTATGGTAAATAATGGCCACGTTAAGTTGGATCATGAATTTATTTAAAAGGCCTCGTTACAATGTCTGGTGTGTAGTAAATGACTTCGTATTTTTCTTACTTTATTTAATTGTGAGTAGTACTAAGTACTTAGTTTTGTTTATTCATGTAATTTTTATGGGAATTAACAATTTTTGCTTGATAGTATAGTTTGGGTTCTTACGCTTAGGGTAATATGTTTCTATTTCTAACGTTGTAGTCATTTTCATCCTCCTCCTCAAATCTTTGCTTAGAGATATGTTTTTGTCCTTTTGCTGGTTCTTATGCTATAGGAATTGTCATAAGACAATGTAAATTATCAAAAAGTATACATCTAGTGGTTGTATAATGGAAAAGAATGATTGGATAAAGTATTCTTTTTTATATATTTTTTCTTTAGAACTTTTCATGGTTTGGAAATTAAAATCTGCTTTCATTTATAAAATAGAGAAAGGAGAAAAGACAAATGGTATTTTTGTAAATCTAATAATATGTGAAAATCATGAAATTATATCATAGAAACTGCAAGTAATATAATTGTATATATGAGACAATAGGAAGGCTATTTTAATGTTCTTTTTAAAAATGTCTAGATTAAATGCCTCATGTTCTTTGTTAAATGTCTAAATATGTAAAATAGCTAATGTATTGCTCATCTGCTACATAGAATGAAACTTTTTTAGATCAGACATTGAACAAATATTTTTGATTTTTAATATGTATCCACTTTAATTGAATTTTCTCTATAATCTATATTTGGGTCAGAGTAATTCTAGATGTAATAACCTATAATGGAAAAGAATCTGAAAAAGAATAGATATATTCATATATACACATGTATAACTGAATCACTCTGCTGGATACCTGAAACTAACACAACATTGTAAATCAGCTATACTTCAATTTTTTTAAAAAAGTGTAATTCTAGGGCTTCCCTGGTGGCGCAGTGGTTGAGAGTCCGCCAGCCGATCCAGGGCACACGGGTTCGTGCCTCGGTCCGGGAAGATCCCACATGCCGCGGAGCAGCTGGGTCCGTGAGCCATGGCCGCTGAGCCTGCGCGTCCGGAGCCTGTGCTCCGCAACGGGAGAGGCCACAACAGTGAGAGGCCTGTGTACCGCAAAAAAAAAAAAAAAAAGTGTAATTCTAGATATAATTTGATTATTTCCTCATTACTCTTGATTACTTCCAAATCAGTTTTTTACTTGTTTTTACAGATTCTGTTTATGCATTATACAAGTTTCATTAAATGTTTAGAAAAATTGGAAAAAGAGCAAAAAGATTATGAAAATCACCCATTAACCCTGCATTCTTAGTATAATTAATAATATTATAATTACTTCATTTGTACTTTTTCTGTGCATACCTTAAAGGTAATTGTATATGCATTTGGATTGTAACTAATTTTATCTCCTGCCTTTTCTACTTAACATTTTATAGAATATATTTTTTACATAGTTATTTTAATGCCTGTATAAAATTTCCATCCTGTGGCTATATTGTAATGTTCTTAAACGTATCAATGGATTCTTTTCCAATGGGTTCTCCCTAGTCTGGATCATGTTGCAAGGAACATATTAATATATATTTAGCCCTTTTTTAATTTCTGAGATTATAGCCCTTTTTTAATCTCTGAGATTATTTCTTTAGCGTAGATTTCTAGAATTGGAATTACTGTATCAAACGTCATAAATAATGTAGTGACTCTAGAAACCTTTTGTCAAATTGCCTTCAAAAAGGATTGTATTGATCTACACAGCTATCTGCAAGGTATGAGCACTTACACTGCATATAATCATGTTTTTCCGGTTTAACTGTTTTCTTACTATGTTTCTATTAAAGTCCCAACCATTTATTTTCCCCAGACTGTTCAGAAATGTAACTGTTTATTTCTCTTTTTGATTCATGGCCTGGAGTTGTGACATTGCAAAGAATAAAAGAATAGGATTGGCTTTCATGGTTAGGCAAAAACTACCCTGAAATTTAAAAAAGATTTTCTGGTTGCTAGTAGGAACAGGTGTTGGGGCATGTGCTTTCTCGACTAGAAAGTGTTTATGTGTGAAGTTTAACACATTATTCCCAATTCACCAGTGATACAGCTGCTAAATGTTCGTACCTCATAACATCCGCAGCTAAAAGCTCTACCTGAGGTTAGCCTGATCTTGAGTCTACTTTACATTTGACTTCAAATCTTTTGTCAGGCAAGGCTGAAATTTCTGAGTGTGGAGAAAGAGAGTTATCTGCTTGGGAAGTTTCTTTCTTAATCCTTGTTCGTATTAACTGAATTAACAGAGTATAGAAAATAGTAGTTGTTAGGCGTTGTTCTTCCTATGTTCTGTCAGAATTTTTATTTCATCAAAATCACCCTTTCTTGCTTTTGCGTTTTTTCATTTTATAGTTCCTATTCTAGTACTCAAAGGCCTAGCACACTGCTGGTCCTATAAGCCTTTTTAAACTAATAATTTAGTTGTGGCCTTTTAAAGTAGGAGATATTATTTTCTAAATTGCAGTAGTTTGCTTACAGATTGTTTAGCAACAAATTACGGAAGTGTGGAGCACTATAGTAAAATGGCTTTTGTTTTAACCACAGTTAAATAATCGTACGGTCATTTGAACTTCCTGTGGAAGAACATCTAGTCTGGTAATACTTTTATTATCCTAGAATTTTCAGATCTTCCAAACAAAAAGTCTGAAAGGAAATGAAGCTTAAACTATAATTATTTGATAGCAGTTTACAGCTTTTTTTTAATATAGAAAAGTTGCATGAATAAAGCAGCAGGTGCAAGTGGCCCTTTGTACCTTTCCTGTTATTTTAATGTTATTTTCAATTATTCAGTTAAATACCTGGACCTCTTGCTACGCTTATGAAAAAGAATTTCACCAGTTCTTTTGTCCAATACAGTGTCTTTTATCCATGTTTCAAATGGAGAGAAAAAAAAGAAAGCTTATATGTTTTAGGGTTTTTAGGATTTTAGAATATAAAAATAGAACTTATTGTGAACCCAAGAAACTGTCCTTCAAATGAAGAAAGTGAGTGGAGAATACAAGACAGTACATTTTTTTAAGAAACCAGCAACACATTAGTTTAGGGAACTATTAACTTTTAAAGGCATTGCCTGCCTTCAGAGTTTATTTTTGAGACACTTCAGCTTTTGGAGTAAAGCATTCCCTGTAATTTTTAGAAAAGAAAGTAATGGTAGTATTATATAGTACTATAGTATATAGTATTATAATGTTTATATATTATAAATGTTATGTATTATACTTTTATATGTAACATTATATGCTATATAATTAAATATTGTTTATAACATTTTATTATACAATAATATATTTTATGTGAAGCATTTACATAGCCATAACATTTCATATGTTGTCACATATTTACTGAACAATTACATATTTATAGCAAGATTGTTATATCTTATAATTGTTTATTACTATAATAAACAATAAATAAACCCAACAGCAGAACATTAAATGTACCAGGACCATAGACAGAACAGGTTGTAATGTGACAGAAGTGTGCGATGCTTAGATGGTAGAAGTGAAGTTTATCTGCTCAAGTGAGTGGGCCAGATCCATTGAAGGTAAAAAACAAGTTGCATTCAAACATTTGACATTTTCTTTTCCATTCTTTAACTTCGAGAATAAACCTTTTTTCACTTTGAGAATAATTCTTCAGTGTGAGATCATGTTAATTTTTTGTACTTTTGCTAAGGCATAGATTTAAAGATACTATGCATCTATTGTGCAAAAGCCAGTCACTTAGCAGGTAGGCAAACTGAAGTTTGGTTTTCAAGTTGACTAACAGACCAATACAGGTTAGGGGGTGATTTGATCTTAAGCTGCAGTGATAGAGATACAGTATCCAGAACAAAGTCCATCATAGTTCTTTACTCCTCCCTAACACAGTCTGATATTAGGTTTGTTTCTGGGTATCACTCTTGACAGAAGACACCAAGACTGGAACACTCTCAGAAGAAGATGTGAGTATACCAAAAACTATATCAAGGCTGATAGAAATGACTGAGAAAACTGTGAACTCCAAGGCCAATTTATCTTTGCTCATGTGCTGATTCTGCCTTACTATGTTTCCAGCAAGAATCACAGTAAACTTCAGAAATTAATAGTTTTTCCCATTCAGGAGATAGAAGTCGTAGTTTGCTTAGCATTTCGTTCACCCGGAGTGCTTAAATTTAGAAAATGTAAGTAACATATCAATCGTTTTTATGCTCTTACAGGAAAAAAATTGCCCTTTTATGTCCTTTTAAAAAAAGATAGAAAAGGTTGAATCTTCTGTATTCATTTTATCTTATGCTTTGCTAGCAAAATTCAAAATTATTCTTGCCCTTAGAAATTTTAGGATAAAGCTAGTTAGCTAGTTCCACTAAGAGTACTCTTCTGATCTTACTCATATTGTGCTGTGACCCTGTTAGAACTAAAACTGTTTTTTCTATTTTTCCTTCTATCTTTTTCCATATTTTGTACCTATCTTGACTTTTTAAAATATATATTATTTTACTGCCAGGTAGCCTCTGATTATTATTTGTTTGTTCTGGACATTAGTGAGCTTTAAGAAAGCAAGGAATTACCTGCCTTGAATAGAGTTGAGGACCAAGTGAATATTTTGGTCCTTAAAAAAATCACTAAAAATAATAGGAATAAAGATATTGCTGTGTTCATTCTTAAGTATCTGTACTAATACAGAGGAATGAATATCCATTTAATATTCATTCTGGATATAGGATTTCCTGGATATAAGATATCCTGCTTGCCATAGAAATGTATGATTTCTGGAAATAAGTCTGCAAGTAATGAAAGAGTCTGCAGAGTGTGAGTGATAAATTAATATAAAGTTTTCTGCTTGCACTGATTTTTAACTTTTATTTAGTTTTTAATTTAAAAAAATTTTTTAACATCTTTATTGGAGTATAATTGCTTTACAATGGTGTGTTAGTTTCTGCTGTATAACAAAGTGAATCAGCTATACATATACATACATCCCCATATCTCCTCCCTCTTGCGTCTCCCTCCCACCCTCCCTATCCCACCCCTCGAGGTGGACACAAAGCACCAGGCTGATCTCCCTGTGCTATGCGGCTGCTTCCTACTAGCTATCTATTTTACGTTTGGTAGTGTATATATGTCCATGTCACTCACTTCGTCCCAGCTGACCTCAAGTCCTCAAGTCCATTCTCTACGTCTGTGTCTTTATTCCTGTCCTGCCCCTAGGTTCTTCAGAACCATTTTTTTTTTATATTCCATATATATGTGTTAGCATATGGTATTTGTTTTTCTCTTTCTGACTAACTTCACTATGTATGACAAATTCCATCCACCTCACTACAAATAACTCAATTTCGTTTCTTTTTATGGCTGAATAATATTCCATTGTATATATGTGCCACATCTTCTTTATCCATTCATCTGTCGATGGACACTTACCTTGCTTCCATGTCCTGGCTATTGTAAATAGAGCTGCAATGAACATTGTGGTACATGACTCTTTTTGAATTATGGTTTTCTCAAGATATATACCCAATAGTGGGATTGCTGGGTCGTATGGTAGTTCTATTTTTAGTTTTCTGAAGAACCTCCATACTGTTCATAGTGGCTGTATCAATTTACCTTCAACACCAACAGTGCAAGAGGGTTCCCTCTTTTCCACACGCTCTCCAACATTTATTGTTTGTAGATTTTTTTTTTTTTTTTGCGGTATGCGGGCCTCTCACTGTTGCGGCCTCTCCCATTGCAGAGCACAGGCTCCGGACGCGCAGACTTAGTGGCCATGGCTCACGGGCCCAGCCGCTCCGTGGCATATGGGATCTTCCTGGACCGGGGCACGAACCCGTGTCCCCTGCATCGGCAGGTGGACTCTCAACCACTGCGCCACCAGGGAAGCTCTGTAGTTTCCTTGATGATGGCCATTCTGACTGATGTGAGGTGATACCTCATTGTGGTTTTGATTTGCATTTCTTTAATGATTACTGATGTTGAGCATCCTTTCATGTGTTTGCTGGCAATCTGTATATCTTTGGAGAAATGTCTGTTTAGGTCTTCTGCCCTTTTTTGGATTGGGCTGTTTGTTTTTTTGATATTGAGCTGCATGAGCTGCTTGTATATTTTGGAGATTAATCCTTTGTCACTTGCTTTGTTTGCAAATATTTTCTCCCATTCTGAGGGTTGTCTTTTTGCTTCCCTGGTGGTGCAGTGGTTAAGAATCCGCCTGCCAATGCAGGGGACACGGGTTTGAGCCCTGGTCTGGGAAGATCCCACATGCTGTGGAGCAACTAAGCCTGGGCGCCACAGCTACTGAGGCTGCGCTCTAGAGACTGCGAGCCACAATTACTGAGCCTGTGTGCCACAACTACTGAAGCCCGCGCACCTAGAACCTGTACTCTACAACAAAGAGAAGCCACTGCCAAGAGAAGCCCGCAGACCTCAAAGAAGAGTAAACCCTGCTCGTCACAAGTAGAGAGAGCCCATGTGCAGCCAAAAATAAAAATAAATAAAATAAATAATTTTAAAAAATACTGTATATGCTTTCCTTTGCTGTGCAAAAGCTTTGAAGTTTCATTAGGTCCCATTTGTTTATTTTTGTTTTTATTTCCATTTCTCTAGGAGGTGGGTCAAAAAGGATCTTGCTGTGATTTATGTCATATAGTGTTCTGTGTATGTTTTCCTCTAAGAGTTCTATACTGTCTGGACTGACATTTAGGTCTTTAATCCATTTTGAGTTTATTTTTGTGTATGGTGTTAGGGAGTGTTCTAATTTCATTCTTTTACATGTAGCTGTCCAGTTTTCCCAGCACCACTTATTGAAGAGGCTGTCCTTTCTCCACTGTACATTCCTGCCTCCTTTATCAAAGATAAGGTGACCATATTTGCGTGGGTTTATCTTTGGGCTTTCTGTCCTGTTCCATTGATCTATATTTCTGTTTTTGTGCCAGTACCATATTGTCTTGATTACTGTAGCTTTGTAGTATAGTCTGAAGTCAGGGAGCCTGATTCCTCCAGCTCCATTTTTCTTTCTCAAGATTGCTTTGGCTATTTGGGGGCTTTTGTGTTTCCATACAAAATGTGAAATTTTTTGTTCTAGATCTGTGAAAAATGCCATTGGTGGTTTGATAGGGATTGCATTGAATCTGTAGATCGTTTTGGGTAGTATAATGATTTTCACAGTGTTGATTCTTCCAATCCAAGAACGTGGATCTCTCCATCTGTTTGTATCATCTTTAATTTCTTTCATCAGTGTCTTATAGCTTTCTGCATACTGGTCTTTTGGCTCCTCAGGTAGGTTTATACCTAGGTATTTTATTCTTTTTGTTACAGTGGTAAATGGGAGTGTGTCCATAATTTCTCTTTCAGATTTTTCATCATTAGTGTATAGGAATGCAAGAGATTTCTGTGCATTAATTTTGTGTCCTGAAACTTTACCAAATTCATTGATTAGCTCTAGTTTTCTGGTAGCATCTTTAGGATTCTCTATGTGTAGTATCATGTCATCTGCAAACAGTGACAATTTTACTTCTTCTTTTCCGATTTGGATTCCTTTTGTTTCTTTTTCTTCTCTGCTATGGCTAAAACTTCCAAAACTATGTTGAGTAATAGTGGTGAGAGTGGGCAACCTTGTCTTTTTCCTGGTCTTAGTGGAATTGCTTTCAGTTTTTCACCATTGAGAATGATGCTGGCTGTGGGTTTCTCATATATGGCCTTTATTATGTTGAGGTAAGTTCCCTCTGTGCCTACTTTCTGGAGGGTTTTTATCATAAATGGGTGTTGAATATTGTCGAAAGCTTTTTCTGCATCTTTTGAGATGATCATATGGTTTTTCTCCTTCAATTTGTTAATATGGTTTATCACATTAATTTATCACATTGATCACATTGCATATATTGAAGAATCCTTGCATTCCTGGGATAAACCCCACTTAATCATGGTATATGATCCTTTTAATATGCTGTTGAATTCTGTTTGCTAGTATTTTGTTGAGGATTTTTGCATCTATGTTCATCAGTGATATTGGCCTGTAGTTTTCTTTTTTTGTGGCATCTTTGTCTGGTTTTGGTATCAGGGTGATGGTGGCCTCATAGAATGAGTTTGGGAGTGTTCCCCCCTCTGCTATATTTTGGAAGAGTTTGAGAAGGAAAGGCGTTAGCTCTTCTCTAAATGTTTGATAGAATTGGCCTGTGAGGCCATCTGTTCCTGGGCTTTTGTTTGTTGGAAGAGTTTTAATCACAGTTTCAGTTTCAGTGCTTGTGATTGGTCTGTTTATATTTTCTGTTTCTTCCTGGTTCAGTCTCGGAAGGTGGTGCTTTTCTAAGAATTTGTCCATTTCTTCCAGGTTGTCCACCATTTTATTGGCATAGAGTTGCTTGTAGTAATCTCTTATGACCCTTTGTATTTCTGCATTGTAAGTTGTTACTTCTCCTTTTTCATTTCTAATTCTATTGATTGGAGTCTTCCTTTTTTTCTTGATGAGTCTGGCTAATGGTTTATCAATTTTGTTTATTTTCTCAAAGAACCAGCTTTTAGTTTTATTGATCTTTGCTCTCATTTCCTTCATTTCTTTTTATTTCTGATCAGATCTTTATGATTTCTTTCCTTCTGCTAACTTTGGGGTTTTTTAAATTCTTTCTCTAATTGCTTTTAGTGTAAGATTAGGTTGTTTATTTGAGATATGTCTTGTTTCTTGAGGTACGATTGTATTGCTATAAACTTCCCTCTTAGAACTGCTTTTGCTGCAATCCCATAGTTTTTTGGGTCGTCATGTTTTCATTGTCATTTGTTTCTAGTATTTTTTTATTTCCTCTTTGATATCTTCAGTGACCTCTTGGTTATTTAGTAGTGTATTGTTTAGCCTCCATGTGTTTGTATTTTTTACAGATCTTTTCCTGTAATTGATATCTAGTCTCATAGCGTTGTGGTCAGAAAAGATACTTGATACAATTTCAGTTTTCTTAAATTTACCAAGGCTTGATTTGTGACCCAAGATATGATCTATCCTGGAGAATGTTCCATGAGCGCTTGAGAAGAAAGTGTTATCTGCTGTTTTTGGATGGAATGTCCTATAAATATCAATTAAGTCCATCTTGTTTAGTGTATCATTTAAAGCTTGTGTTTCCTTATTTATTTTCATTTTGGATGATCTGTCCATCATCCATCCATGAAAGTGGGTGTTAAAGTCCCCTACTGTGATTGTGTTGCTGTCGATTTCCCCTTTTATGTCTGTTAGCATTTGCCTTATGTATTGAGGTGCTCCTATGTTGGGTGCATAAATATTTACAATTGTTATATCTTCTTCTTGGATTGATCCCTTGATCATTACGTAGTGTCCTTCTTTGTCTCTTGTAATAGTCTTTATTTTAAAGTCTGCTTTGTCTGATATGAGAATTGAGAATTGCTATTCCTGCTTTCTTTTGATTTCCATTTGCATGGAATATCTTTTTCCATCCCCTCACTTTCA
Organism: Stenella coeruleoalba; assembly: GCF_951394435.1. Taxonomy (NCBI): domain Eukaryota; kingdom Metazoa; phylum Chordata; class Mammalia; order Artiodactyla; family Delphinidae; genus Stenella; species Stenella coeruleoalba. Next base: position 31,759,992 of record NC_137163.1, read on the forward strand.
GTCCATATGTGTCCCTAGGTCTGAAGTGGGTCTCTTGTAGACAGCATATGTACAGGTCTTGTTTTTTATCCATTCAGCCAGTCTGTGTCTTTTGGTGGGAGCATTTAGTCCATTTACATTAAAGGTAGTTATTGATATGTATGTACCTATTACCATTTTCTTAATTGTTCTGGGTTTGTTATTGTAAGTCTTTCCCTTCTCTAGTGTTTCCTGCCTTGAGAAGTTCCTTTAGCATTTGTTGCAGAGCTGGTTTGTTGGTGCTGAATTATCTTAGCTTTTGCATATCTGTAAAGGTTTTAATTTCTCCATCAAATCTGAATGAGATCCTTGCTGGGTAGAGTAATCTTGGTTGTAGGTTTTTCCCTTTCATCACTTTAAAATATGTCCTGCCACTCCCTTCTGGCTTGCAGAGTTTCTGCTGAAAGATCAGCTGTTAACCTTATCTGGATTCACTTGTATGTTAATTGTTGCTTTCCCTTGCTGCTTTTAATATTTTTTCTGTGTATTTAATTTTTGACAGTTTGATTAATATGTGTCTTGGCGTTTCTCCTTGGATTTATCCTGTATGGGACTCTCTGTGCTTCCTGGAGTTGATTATTTCCTTTCCCATATTAGGGAAGTTTTCAACTATAATCTCTTCAAATATTTTCTCAGTCCCTTTTTTTTTCTTTTCTCCTGGGACCCCTATAATTCGAATGTTGGTGTGTTTAATGTTGTCCCAGAGGTCTCTGAGATTGTCCTCAATTCTTTTCATTCTTTTTTCTTTATTCTGCTCTGTGGTAGTTATTTCCACTATTTTATCTTCCAGGTCACTTATCTGTTCTTCTGCCTCATTTTTTCTGCTATTGATTCCTTCTAGAGAATTTTAAATTTCATTAATTGTGTTGTTCATCATTGTTTGTTTCATCTTTAGTTCTTCTAGGTCCTTGTGAAACGTTTCTTGTATTTTCTCCATTCTATTTCAAAGATTTTGGATCATCTTTACTATCATTGCTGTGAATTCTTTTTCAGGTAGACTGCCTATTTCATCTTCATTTGTTTGGTCTGGTTGGTTTTTACCTTGCTCCTTCATCTGCTGTGTATTTCTCTGACTTCTCATTTTGCTTAACTTACTGTGTTTGGGGTCTCCTTTTTGCAGGCTGCAGGTTCGTAGTTCCCATTGTTTTTGTTGTCTGTCCCCAGTGGCTAAGGTTGGTTCAGTGGGTTGTGTAGGCTTCCTGGTGGAGGGGACTGATGCCTGTGTTCTGGTGGATGAGGCTGGGTCTTGTCTTTCTGGTGGGCAGGTCCACATCTGGTGGTGTGTTTTGGGGTGTCTGTGACCTTATTATGATTTTAGGCAGCCTCTCTGCTAAGGGTGGGGTTGCGTTCCTGTCTTGCTAGTTGTTTGGCATAGGGTGTCCAGCACTGTAGCTTGCTGGTCGTTGAGTGGAGCTGGGTCTTAGCATTGAGATGCAGATCTCTGGGAGAGCTTTTGCCATTTGATGTGGAGCCGGGAGGTCTCTGGTGGACCAATGTCCAGCACTCGGCTCTCCCACCTCAGAGGCTCAGGTCTGACACCCAGCCAGAGCATCAAGACCCTGTCAGCCACACAACTCAGAAGAAAAGGGAGAAAAAGAAAGAAAGAAAGAATAAAATACAGTTATTAAAATAGAAAAAAATTAGTAAAAAGAAAACAGTAATTAAAAAAAGAGAAAGAAGAGAGCAGCGAAACCAAAAAGCAGATCCACCAATGATAACAAATGCTAAAAACTACACTAAAAAAAAAACAACGGACAGTCAGTACCCTAGGACAAATGGCAAAAGCATAGCTGTACAGACAAAATCACACAAAGAAGTGTACACATACACACTCACAAAAAGAGAAAAAGGAAGAAAAAGTATATAAATATAAAATTAAAAGAAGAGAGCAACCAAATCAATAAACAAATCTACCAATGCTAATAAGCTCTAAATACTAAACTAAGATAGACGTAAAACCAGAAACAAATTAGATACAGAAAGCAAACCCCAAGTCTACAGTTGCTCCCAAAGTCCACTGCCTCAATTTTGGGATGATTCGTTGTCTATTCATGTATTCCACAGATGCAGGGTACATCAAGTTGATTGTGGAGATTTTATCCACTGCTCCTGAGACTGAGAGATTTCCCTTTCTCTTCTTTGAGATTTCCCTTTCTCTTCTTTGCTCGCACAGCTCCTGGGGTTCCGCTGTGGATTTGGACCCGCCTCTGTGTGTAGGTCGCCTGAGGGCATCTGTTCCCGCCCAGACAGGACGGGGTTACAGGAGCAGCTGATTAAGGGCCTCTGGCTCACTCAGGCCGCAGGGGAGGAAGGGGTATGGAATGCGGGGCAGAGGCTGGTGTGACGTTGCAACAGCCTGAGTGCAGTCAGTTCTCCCAGGGAAGTTGTCCCTGGATCACGGGACCCTGGCAGTGGCGGGCTGCACAGGCTCTCGGGAGGGGAGGTGTGGATAGTGACCTGTGCTTGCACACAGGCTTCTTGGTGGCTGCAGCAGCAGCCTTAGCGTCTCATGCCTGTCTCTGGGGTCCACGCTGAAAGCTGTGGCTTGCACCCATCTCTGGAGCTCGTTTAGGCGGTGCTCTGAATCCCCTCTCCTCGAGCACCCCAAAACAATGGTCTCTTGCCTCTTAGCCTGGTCCAGACTTTTTCCTGGACTCCCTCCCGGCTAGCCGTGGCGCAGTAACCCCCTTCAGGCTGTGTTCACGCTACCAACTCCAGTCCTCTCCCTGGGATCCAACCGAAGCCCGAGCCTCAGCTCCCAGCCCCCGCCCACCCCGGTGGGTGAGCAGACAAGCCTCTCGGGCTGGTGAGTGCCGGTCGGCACCGATCCTCTGTGCAGGAATCTCTCCACTTTGCCCTCTGCACCCCTGTTGCTGTGCTCTCCTCCGTGGCTCCAAAGTTTATGCCCCCCCCGCCACCGCCCATGAAGGGGCTTCCTAGTGTGTGGAAACTTTTCCTACTTCACAGCTCCCTCTCAGAGGTGCAGGTCTCATCCCTATTCTTTTGTCTCTCTTTTTCCTTTTCTCTTTTGCCCTACCCAGGTACGTGGGGAGTTTCTTGCCTTTTGGGAGGTCTGAGGTCTTCTGTCAGTGTTCAGTAGGTTTCAGTAGGAGTTGTTCCACATGTAGGTGTAGTTTTGATGTGTTTGTGGGGAGGAAGGTGATCTCCACGTCTTACTCCTCCGCCATCTTGAAGGTGCCCCCTGATTCTTACCTTTTAAATGATAATTAAAAGCTTTCTCATCTTAGACTAGTAAATATTGCTGTTAGAGTGCTACTACTTATTTCCCTAAAAAGAAAAGTTCAGTTTGCTGACTTCTTGAAAAAATTAGAATGAAATTTGGAGTAATTCTCAGGGATAGTATCACGTCCAACCTCTCTCTCCTTCCGGCTCAGTCCATCCTTAGTGTGTTGACTGTTCTGACATTTCCATTATGACAGCTCAGGTATTAAAGGAGTCAAAGAAATCAAGATGCTAAGTGCGAGCAACAAACCCAGTCAAGGGCTTCCCTGGTGGTGCAGTGGTTGAGAGTCCGCCTGCCGATGCAGGGGACGCGGGTTCGTGCCCGGGTCCGGGAAGATCCCACATGCCGCGGAGCGGCTGGGTCCATGAGCCATGGCCGCTGAGCCTGCGCGTCCGGAGCCTGTGCTCTGCAACGGGAGAGGCCACAACAGTGAGAGGCCCGCATACCGCCAAAAAAAAAAAAAAAAAAAAGCCCAGTCAAGTTGCAAGAAGGGGATTTTCAAACTGAAGAAGTTTCTTCCTGGCCAGGACTTCTTTGGTTCCCTGTTGAGTTGAGGGCTGAGCTGTGTCATACGGGGCACAGCCTGCCAAAGGACCACTCTTGTACTTCCACGTCATTCATCTTGCAGATTCTGATACTCACTTGGTACTTGCCCTGTGTTGTCAGTGACCCACGGCCTTCATACTAAGTATGCTTGCTTTGTAAACTCTGACCAATCTGTCCAGTATTAAGTATCTTTAAGAACACAACCACTTTTCATTAATCACCCAGCCTTCTCTACTTTCCTCTTCTCTGTTTCTCTTTCCTTTGAAATAGCTCCCTCAGCATTCACTGCATACCCTTATTGCTTCTATTCTGCCCCATTCCCTAATCAGCTAACCTATAGTTAATGTATATATGTACGTTTTATTATTAAAAAGTTCTAGAATCCTGTTTACAAAGTCATTTTTTTAATTCCAAAGAGACTAAGAAGCAGTTTCTTCCTGCCTGCAGTCCCCATATAGATTTGTAGCAAATAGGAATCAGTCTTTAGAAGCTTTAAATCTAAGGATACCCTCTTTCTCTGTGTTATCATAGATCCTATACCTTTTCTCTCCACATTAATATAGGACCAAGACATTTTTTACCAAAACAGACCGTTTTTATCTTTGTTGAAATTCTGTTGAGGCAGCTTTCCGCCCACCCCCTGATAATTATTCCAGGTGTCATAGGGAGCTCCCTAGTGGGCAGTAGTGTGTCTTAGTGGTTAAGAGTGCAGCTCTGAAGCCTACTGCCTGTGGTCCAATCCCAGCTGTGACACTTTTCTGACCTTAGGAACATAACTTCTCTGTGCCTCCATTTTTTCCTCATTGGTTAAATAGGACTAATAATAATAAGAATTAAATGCGAAAAGACACAAGAAAAGGAAGTGCCTGATAGGCAATAACATTATCATCAGCCATGGGACCCACAGACCTGACCACACACGCCTCATTTTGAGTATACTCATGGGCCTTGAACTTGTGAACCATAAGCTTCTGACTTGCAACAAAAATCTCATCTTCAGCACTGTGCACCATACTTAGCCATAAGTTTTCAAACTGGTGCCCTTCTAAATTGGTGTCTGCTTTCCATACTAATCATCTAACTATACATTTTAATTTTCCCATGTCTCGGTGCCTTTTATTGCTTACATAGGCACAGCATTTGCCATTTATTGCTCGATTCACTTATTACCCTCAGACTCATTCGTACTCTCATCCCACATGGCTGTCCAACAGTCACCATTTGCTCACTAATTTATTATTTTGAAGATGGTATTTTATTAATTTCATTTATTTCCGTTGGAATCAAACCCTTCTTATTCGTATTTTCAGCATGTGGAATTGCTTTTGTATTTAACAGCCAAAATGGAGTTAGTATTTATAAAACACTCTATACTCTGAAAAACGAGATGGCCAAATGATAGTGACCACGGTTGACTATAAATGCTGTCCTTCGCTTGTGAACAGGGTGAGCGTGCTTTTGTTTCATACTGAAACTGTCATAAAGTAAAATTTTACAAGTAGTGGAGCTTCTGTATTTGCTTCTTAGCTGATCTCTTTGCCTCACCAGTTTCCCTTCCCACAGGTTACAGTTCAGCAAAGTAATCTTCACAGAATATTTGTATCATATCACTTCTTTTAGCAGTAGCCTATCTTGCCTTAACTGGTATCTATAGAATTGAGTCATTAAATTCTTTTAATTTGGAATGTGCTCTTTTTACTTCTTTTCAATGAAGGAAATACTATGTTAAAAGTCGAGTAAACTTGACTTACATAATGCAGGCCCAAATGTAGGACTTATTTTTTCTGTTTAATAATACCCCATGCCCTATGATGCATTGCTTTAAATTACTTTATGCATTATATCATTTAGGATCATATTGTCTTGTATGTTCTCATACCTGTTTATGTTTCTTGGATTCAGTTAGTAAGCATAAATCATTTTTACGAAACTTCAGTGTCCATGAGAGCATTAATTTTCTTCATTCTCTTCTTTTGTACCCTTTTTTTTTTTTTTTTTTTGGCGATACGCAGGCCTCTCACTGCTGTGGCCTCTCCCGTTGCGGAGCACAGGCTCCGGACACGCAGGCTCAGCGGCCATGGTTCACGGGCCCAGCCGCTCCGCAGCATGTGGGATCTTCCTGGACCGGGGCACAAACGCGTGTCCCCTGCATCGGCAGGCGGACTCTCAACCACTGCGCCACCAGGGAAGCCCCTCTTAGCCCCTCTTTTGTGCTTTTCGTATTGTATCTTATGTACTTAAGGTGGTCAGTAAACATAGCTGATTTTTACTTACATTTCAGTTTTGTGGTTTGTTAAAACCAAAGGCACAAAGATTTCAGGTCCCTTTTAGCCATAAAGTGCCAACAACCCTTGTCGGTTTTGAAAAGAAACCCAATTCTTCATGTGTGGAACAGGAAATTGTACTTTTTCTTTTAAAAGTAGCTCATTTCTAACCATAAATTTCCTTGCGTGCCTCTTTTTTTCAAGCTTTAAAAACCATGAAATCTCAAATTGAAGGGCAGTTTATTCGACGTTACTTTGAAGTTACCCTCTTCTCTCCCATGTAGCCTCTAAAGGAGAGGTCGTTGGACCAGTTTATATTTTTTAAATGGTTGCTTTAAAGATAATAGGCATGATGGACTAATGTAGTTTTAAAACCATAGTTATTTGCTTTTCTGTGGGACTATTGCACAAGTATCAGAATAAACATGAAGAAGTCTTGAGTGTTTCTCAATCAGTTTTATCCTATTTTCTAAACTATACAGTGGGATCTTTGTGTTTTAAACCCGGAAATTGTCAAAATCTTATTAAGAACTCCATCAGAGAATCTCTACCTATTTATTCTTCAGTTAATTCTCCTTTTCTTCATTGAGAACATACATGGTAAATTTAAAACTGTATATATTTAGTTTAGCTTTTTAGTGCATTTTAACCAGTAGCATTGTAATAATGCCATTTTCTTTTATTTTTCATTCCAAATGTCCTGTACACTAGATTCACTACAAATGAAACAGGCTTTGGGGGACTAATCAGGTAACCTAATCACTGCATTCTCCTGTGAAGGAGTCTCTATCCAAGTTGAAAGTTGCTACCTTTTTTGAATGAATGTTTAGAACTCTTTTAATTTGGGAGCTTCTGTTTCTGGAGTTATGGGAAATTTATCAAAAGTAGAGTTACATATCATCATCATCATCCAAAATACATGAGCATTTGTTTATATCGAAAGATACTGACTAAAGTAAATTAAATAGATTTTTTTTTGGTAGATATTTGTATTCTGAGAACAAAAAGTTGATACTGGTTATTAAGTGATATATTAAGGAAGCAAAATGAACAAAGACTAAAATATAGTCATTCCTGCCATAATGCCATGTGTGTGTTCCTGGAAAATCTCACATTCTGCAAAAGTGAACACTAAACTAACAGGGCTTATGAGAAAGGTAGTGTTGGTACAGATTGCTTCCAGCTGTGTAACTTTTTAAGTATAGCCCTACCAAGTAAAATATCGATCCAGATGGCAGCACAGATATCTTCTGACGTTTACACCTAGACCCAGTCCATACTTTGCAGCCATGTACTCTGGAGTTCATACTTCCTCCTTGAAGATATTTGCTTCTAGTGGAGACCAGTTTAATCAAAACTAAAAACATAATTCGGAGATACCCTTCATCAATTAAGGTGTTTTATTTTATTTTGATAGTGGGGAAAGGTGTTCACATCTCCGTCTATACTTGCAGCCTCCCAAGATAGCTTAATATAAAGGAAACTCAAGTAATTCTTTAAACCAGTAAAAGTAACCACTTCTTGCAGTAAAGGAAGGTGCTTCTGTAGGGGTTTTCTCCTGCCCCTGGTTACTTCAAATCATTAATATGCTGGGAATAAGATCTTTCATAACTTTGCATTATACTGAGAAGATTCCTCTATTTGCCAATTACATATAAACTAACTCTATTGAAGAAATAACCAGACAGTAGCTATTGATAAAATAACTATGTGTAAACAATAGAGAAGATACGGCTAGAATAAATGGAGGTAAGAGAAGGTCAGGTTTGGTACATCCTAAATTGGAGTATAGTCAAAATCTAGAAAGATAAGGTTCAAACTAGCAGAACCAAATAAAAATTTTCTTTAGAGCAAAAAGAAATTCATTCCATAAAGCAATGTTTTGTGAGTATGTATCCCAACCCATGTCAGATAACCAGTTAATTGTGGCATAATTTCCCATTCTTTCAAGAGTGTAATGGTGCCCAGCACATATTAAATGAACAATCACTGCCCTCTTTCCCATTTAGCCTGAACACTGCCTTAGCAATCATCTCAGTACCTCATTCCAGGCATTACTGCCAACCAATCTGATTCGGCATATCTTGTGACGTTATTTATTAACAACTTGCTGTAATCCAAGCAGTGTGCTAATTCCTTTACCAAAATAATTGTATTTAATTCTTGCAGCACTCTATGTGGTAGGCAGTTTTTTGAGGAAGTGGATGCTTAAGTATTATCAAACTGATTGCGGGGCTTCCCTGGTGGCGCAGTGGTTGAGAGTGCCCCTGCCGATGCAGGGGACACGGGTTCGTGCCCCGGTCCAGGAAGATCCCACATGCCGCGGAGCAGCTAGGCCCGTGAGCCGTGGCCGCTGAGCCTGCGCGTCTGGAGCCTGTGCTCTGCAACGGGAGAGGCCACAACAGTGAGAGACCCATGTACCGCAAAAAAACAAAAAAAACTGATTGCAATAATAAGTCACCTCAGATCCTTTATGGAAAAGGGTATAATATGAAATGAATAATAGTATAAATATAACAAAATAAGAAAACAGTGAAATTACAGTTGATGGTAGATACTTAAGCTGAAGTGTTATTATAAGTTGGGAATGGGAAATCATTATGAGATACTGAAATAATGGAAAAGTAGAGGACTCAGAAAGCCAGTTGGAAGATTGGGGCAGATATATCGGAGAAAAAGCAAGCCTTGATTTAAGAGGTGGTGAAGGCAGCCTCAGGTTCTGACTTTGAGATTTCTAGTTTTAGCTGCTGTGAGCTTTATTTCCTGTGCTTAAAAAATCCTTGAGATTGCTTGTGGTATTCTTAAAGTAAGTTTCCTTTTTACTTGAATTAGGTGAAATGACTATTCCTTTTGCCAAATATGATGGCTAAGATAATAACGGTTCAGAATATAGAATAAAGAGAAGGATTTGAGAAACACGCAGTTCTGATCATGTTGAATTTGAGGTTGGAATGTCCAGTGGGCCCTTGATTGTGCAAAATCTCTGGGTTAAAGATTTTTCAATTCATGAACTATAGATCATAGTGGAAATGTAGGAGTGAATGAGATCTTCCATAGAGAGTGAGAAGAGTAGAAGGCTTGGGCATGAACCATGTACACCAGTACATCAGGAGCTCTCTGAAGAAGAAGGATCTAGTGCTAGAGAACTAACACTGAGTAGTCTGAGTTAGAAGAACCAGAAGAGTGATGTCAGCAAAGTCAAGGTAGTACAGTATCAAGAGGAAAAAATTCACTGCCAGGTGCTCTGGAGAGATCAGGTACCATTGGGAGTGAGGGTACATTTGATTTGGTGGTGAGCTCAGTGATGGCCTTTGCTTGCTAACACAGTTCTTAAGGGGTAAAGGTAAGAATTGGAAGTGTGATCTCAGTGGATCAAAGAGAAAATGCAAAGTGATGAAATGCGAAAAAAATGTATCAGTGCTTCCTGGTAAGTATCAGAAATCTAGTGGAAATATATTATGATGATGAGGGGGGCCATAATTTAGGGCTGAAATAGACCTTAGAGATATCCAAACAGCAACTCCTTATTTTAACACATGAGGAAACCAAGTCTTAAAAAGGTTTAGTCGTTTATTCTGTGGCAAAGCTAATAGTGGCAGATAGAACAGATGGCATCTAGGTCTCCTGATTCCAAATCTGCCAGTATATGTAGGCAAACTCTAAGCTCAAAAGGGAGGGAAATTTTTTTATGATTTTTAATTTTGATCACACTGAGCATTTGGATTTATTCTTTCTCATATATAAAAGGGAATAAGTTATGGTTCTGCTAGAGTATCTTAATCTACATGCCCAATGTATTAATATTGTACGTATAAAAATGTTGATAAAAAGCCACTGGCTGGATCTAAAACAAAATGCCAAACTCAGTCATGTTGCAAAATTTAAGCAAAATATGTATTCATAACCCATTAAGAGAAAACAATTTTGTTTTTGATTGGTGAGAATCATTAATATTTTTAAATAATGTTATAAAAGTACTAAGTGAATTAGAAATGTAAAATACTGAATCTTAAAATAACCACTCTTTTTTACGAGTGGTATGTCTTGTCCTTTGGCAATTGTGTGAAAATATTCACAACAGTATTTGTGAGCACCCATACCAGATCATAATTTCTTTAGTCTTTGGTATAAGAGCACCACCTATGGGTTTCTCAGATGTTTGGGGAAAAAAAATTTAAGCAAAACATAATAAAATTATTTCTAGCTTTTCCCTATAATTAGTCTCTCCATCTCCATTTATTTAAAGGTTAAGAGTTGTTTGCTTTGTCATAGATTATTCCCACCCAGTTTTTGGATGTGTCTCACTGCTGTTAGATCAGCTAATAAGTATTTCAGTACTTATATGCCATTTACAGTGTTATACTTGTAAGTTAAACAGTTTAACTCAAAATTGTATTATTCTCTTTAATGTAAATGAATCTTTTAATGAAAATGAACAGTGTTTTACATCCTGGGGGAGAGACGACAATAGTTTTTGCCAGTTTATTTGTATGTTTGTATCTTCATGAACTTAAGAATGTGTTCAGTATGCTGCTACAAAATGCTTTGGCAAGAGGAGGTAAAGGAAGAAAAAAGGTCTTATAAATGATTTAGGCATCTTTTCATTAATTATTGTGATAATAACTCATTAGAACAAGGTTGGAAGCAAAACTCTGGCACTTCAGTGTTAATAAGCCCAAAATAGAATCACATTTGGATAAATTTAGTCTTTTTCTAAAGTATCAAATTACACTTTTTTGTAAGGGAAATTTTACTCTTAATGAAATTTAACAAAAAAAAATTGGAAGCTTTGTGTGTGGGCAATAAGATGTATGCTTAGGCTCTTGATATATTATATCCTTGTGTTTTGTGCCATGAATCTCTGTGTCTGAAAAGTGATTAAAATCAAGATCCCTTTGGCGGTATACCCTAATTCCAGACTAGACACATTTTAGGCATGAGCCTGCAGAGGTTTAAAACCTCGACTGCATGTTTTTTTCAGGGAGTGGGTTATTCTATAGAAATAAGTGTTGACTCTTTGAGCAATATAGCTTGCTTTTATTTTGATCATTACGGATACAAACTTTGTAAAATTACTTCCTAGCATAATTACCCTAAGTTGAGCAGACTGTAACCTCTGTTACACACACACACACACACACACACACACACACACACACACACACAGTGGTCGTTTAGGCAGCTGCTCTCCCCACTTCTAATTTGCTCCTTCTAATCTGCTCTTACTTTAAAAATAAGCTAATCCAGTTTGTCAAAATTGTATCAGATAAGAGGTTCCAAGATTTTACATTTTCCTGAAGGTTTAAACATTCATTGCATTTTCTTGTAACCAGTGACTCTTTTACAAATTAAGGGAGAATAAATTGTCAGATTATCAGCTGAATTCTGGATTGGTAAAATGTGAACTGTGAGAGTTCAAAATAATGAAAGGAGAAGAATACAGGGAAAGTGTTGGTAGTAGTTTAAATTTATTCTCTATTCTAGGATATTTAGATATCTAACCACATCATGCTACTTTAATCACTGACTATTTCAAGCCTTTATTTTTAAAATAATTTAGGAATCATTTATGACCCTGTAATAAAGTTTCGAAGTATTCATGGAATGAATTAAAGAACTGCTTTGAAGTAATTTTGAAGTAATGTTTTGCTGCCTTCATCCAATCATCCACTAACTTCTTAACAACCCAGCATCTTACTGTTATGTTTATATGTGCTTTCCTTTAATTATTTTGTTCAGAATACTATTTATCTGATTTTTTTTAATTTAAAGTGCCCAAAAAGTAGTTCAGTAAAGTTGAACTTTAGCTGGTTTTTAATAAAATAAATTTAAAAGTGAATTTTGAAAAAAGATAGATGGATCAACTGATCTCCATGGCTAACGCTAGCAATTTAACAATTTTAATGTTATTCAGAGATCCAATTTGAAAACTTCCACACCTCCCTAAAACGTTGTATTTAATTAGAATAAGATACTTTGACTAAAAGGGAAGAAAATAAAATAATTTCATTAGAATAATAAAAGCTTTTTAAGGTCGGCAATACTATATTTTATTGTGTATGATTTGATGTCTGAAGTTTTCTTTTAAAATAAATACTGATTTACTTAATGCTTTGTTTTAAAGTATAATAATTAGCTAAGATTGCTTTGACTATCTTCCAGCTTGTGGAGAAACTCCAGAACAAATTCAAGTACCAAGTGGTATAATCACGAGCCCAGGCTGGCCTTCTGAATATCCTGCCAAAATCAACTGTAGCTGGTTCATAAGGGCAAACCCAGGGGAAATTATTACTATAAGGTAATTCAGATACCTTCCTGTATTATTGTATGATATTTTATTACAAAGTATAAATTCAGTTTCCAAGTATCATTGCTCAACATGCAGTAGATGATTTTTCAGAAAATATAGTAAATTATATTTATCAGTACCATCTTGAGGGTAGGAATAGCAACCCGTTCTTCCTCTTTTATTAGGGCATGTGTTTTGAATATTTTCTAATGGCGGTAATGAATTTGCACTGAGCCATCCGTATTCTTCTAGGCAATTTTTTAACAAAAGGTACACATTTGCAAAACAGCTTATTAGGATCAACAGTGTAATCTTTGGCCATGAGACAAATAAACAGGACTCAGTAATCCACTTGGAGATCTAACCTATAATCTTGGTCTTGTTAGTAGAGTCCTCTACCATAAGGAGTTAAAACATGATTGTAGGCTACGTCTGTGTATAAAACTTGAAATAAGCTGATGATGGATAAATACCGTGTCTAGAAAAATCTCTTTCTTTCATAGCACTAGACAATAGAACATTTATTAAGAATACAAAATGAAAGATACTCCTAGGGGAAATAACCATAAGTTTAAGATCCTAAGAATAAGTATGATATAAATCAGGAAAATTAAGATTATTTTACAGACATTTAAAATTGCAGAGAAAAACTGTGGGAGTAAGATGTTAAGGAGGAAACATTCAGTGGAACTAGATATTGCTTGCTTAAGGAAATTATATCAAAGCTATTAGGAAAAAAAAAAAATTTGCCTGAAGGGGAGAAAAAAAAATAGTGTACCTAAACAAAGAACCATGACACAGTTAAGAATGCCATTCCTGTCACAGACAGTGCAAAGGCATCTTTGACATTCTTTCATTAATTACATTTTTATAGGTAAGGATCATGGAATTTTAGATTTGGAAGAGACCTTGCAGATCATAGACATATCCCTTAGTTTCACAATTTTTTACAAATGAGATTGTAAATTTAGCCTATTTTTGAATCTTTCCATGATCCTTTTTTATATTCATTAACTAATGAGAAAACCAGTCTCTTGAGGAACACAACTGTAGTCTATCCCCTTTTTTCTGTGGCAGCCGTAAAACAGGGACATATGGTATGTTTTTCTTTGGTTCCTCTCTGCCCCAGGCCACATCTTTTGGAACACTGGAGCTGAGCTTCTGTGGAAGCTGTAACACTCCTCTGTGGGAAGTATGATCCCTTGCTTGATGGATGGGTAGGATGTACCATTAAGGTTATCCTTCTGCAGCAGTACCAGTGTTGGAATCTGAACAATATGCCTATTTTCTGTTACTTATAACATGACTAAGCACAAATGTGTTTACAAAGTAATATTTTACCATAAGGATTCCAAATATTTTTTAAACATAAAACTAGACTTTTTGGAGATTTTTTTTCTTTTAACCTAAAAATCCAACCCCAAATTAAATTTGCAGCCTACCAGCTCAGTTATGTAAAACTTGGAAATTCTTGCCAGCACAAAGGAGGTGACATGGAATCCTGCCATCTGGTTCTGATCATGTGTTGGATCCTTGAGATTTCACAAAGCTACGCTAAAAACCAAGCAAAATAGTGAAATGCAGAACAATATTGGAGGTGAGCTCCACATCTAAGGGAAGAGTTCCTAAATTCTGGATGGAGTTAACAAATTTGGATTTACACAGCTAGCCTCATAAAATCAGAAAGTAATTTTAGTAATCGTCCTAGTTCTTATTGAAACCATTAACATGGTAATACCAAATTTTAAAAAGATGACACACCCACATAATACACAAAGAAAGTCAGGTTTCACTTGTGAACATTGGTGTAATATCTTAAATATATTGTTCAAAAGAAATTTATACCATAATCAAATTCAGCTCATTTAGACACACAATTCAGTCAATATTAGGAAATATTAATTTACCATATTAACAAGTCACAGAAAAGGTATATGATTACCTAGACTAGACAGATGTTTTAAAACTTTTTGGTAAAAACAAAATCAAGATTCATTCCTGAGTTTAAAATAATGAAAATCTAGATAAAAGAGAGAAACTAAAATTACCGACTATGAACAAACAATATTTAGACCTCTCCGTATAAAACTGGTTAAAGATGGTGATATATAAACATTTTTATCCCTTCCCTTTAAATCTTCCCAAATCCACAAAGGCCACCTTATCCACAGGAGGTAGAGGATTGGATTCTGGTTCCCTGCTTGAAGCCAAGGAGTAGGGTCAGGATATTTTGCTCAAGAAAGGAGGCTGAAAAAAACTTCTACTAACCACTGCTTGAACTTTCATGGGGCTGAGAGCTTAGAAAGGTAGGAGACATACCATAATAAGTAGGAATTTAACTAAGTCCCCACCGACTCTGTAACCGGGTCTACACTACTACTCTGAACCACCATCTTAGGACTGGTTTTGGGATGGAGACCTAAGTGGAGGTAGCTACAAAACATGCCGTGGGGGAACGTAGGAGAAGATAAAATTGTAAAAACAAAACAAAAACAGCACCAAAAATCTTTCACAAAAGTGTGCAACCCAAATTTCTAGAATGTTTGAAAAACTTTAATACTAACCAAAACAGCCAACAAAATCAAGTTGGAACAGATTTACTACAGGTGTTGTACAGTTTAATATATTGGGGTTTTTTTCTTAACCTTTTTTATGCCATGAACACTTTGGTAGTTTGGTGAAACCTATAGATCCTTTCTCAGAATGTTTTCAAATTTATAAAACAAAACACATAGCATTACAAAGGGAACCAATTATTCCTGAAGTATAGCTATCAGGTATTTTTACAAATTTATAATATGATAGTACATATATGCTTATTTATTAACGTATTAGTGAGCAAGCCATGCTTTTAACAATTATAATTTCAAAGTGGTTTTGAGTGTAAATAGTTATTCTAGATCTCTATTAAAACTGAAATATAAGATGAAATTATCTGTGATTTCTATTGGTGACAGTGTGAGAGGTACTATAAAAACTATTCATGGGACTTCCCTGGTGGTGCAGTGGTAAGAACCCACCTGCCAATGCAGGGGACACGGGTTCGATCCCTGGTCCAGGAAGATCCCACATGCTGTGGAGCAACTAAGCCCGTGCGCCACAACTACTGAGCCTGCGCTCTAGAGCCTGAGAGCCACAACTGCTGAGCCCATGTGCCACAACTACTGAAGCCCGCATGCCTAGAGCCCATTTTCTGCAACAAGAAGCCACCGCAATAAGAAGCCCGCGCACCACAATGAAGGGTAGCCCCCCCTCACCGCAAGTAGAGAAAGCCCACATGCAGCAACAAAGACCCAACGCAGCCAAAAATAAATAAATAAATTTATTTAAAAAAAAAAAAACTATTCATGGTTTGTTGTTCATATTCATAAGTGAAGGAAATGTTAAATTTCAGTTACAGATGGGTGAAAATAAAGTTGTAAATTTTTCTACTGAATTTGAGAATTTGAGAGAATAGAAACACTGAATACTCTTACTTGGACTTT
Organism: Stenella coeruleoalba; assembly: GCF_951394435.1. Taxonomy (NCBI): domain Eukaryota; kingdom Metazoa; phylum Chordata; class Mammalia; order Artiodactyla; family Delphinidae; genus Stenella; species Stenella coeruleoalba. The sequence continues at coordinate 31,775,838 of NC_137163.1, forward strand.
ATTAAACCAAAGCAGAGGGAAAGAAACTTTTTTAAAAAACCTTCAAAAACCTATTAATACAGAAGAATACAGGAAAGGAGAACCCCACTCCCCACCCCAAAGAGAAAAGCTATTCAATCAAAAAAACTCACTTAACCTTTAAAAGATAGACTATCCAATCAGGTTTATTGGTTGGTTGATTGATATGATTCCTCTCCGATGGGCTTAATAAGAACATACCTAAAACAGCACCAACAGAAAGTCTAAAACATGAAGATAGGAGGGCTTCCCTGGCGGCACAGTGGTTGAGAGTCCGCCTGCCGATGCAAGGGACGCGGGTTCGTGCCCCGGTCCGGGAAGATCCCACATGCCGCGGAGCCTGCGCTTCCGGAGCCTGTGCTCTGCAACGGGAGAGGCCACAACAGTGAGAGGCCCGCATACCGCAAAAAAAAAAAAAAAATGAGGATAGGAAAAGATAAGCTATGGAAGTACATATCAGGAGAGAGCTAGTGCAGGAAGGTTAACATCAGTCGTAATTAACCTTAAGACACAAAGTATTAGTAACAAATGGAATAATCCACTAGGAAGATAAAATCCTGGTTCAACATTGTGTACCTAATAACACAGCATAAAACATAAGCAAAGCAGACTGTGGGGGGAGTTACCAAGTTTGACCAGGTTTGACTAGTGCACAATTCAGTGGAAGTTTCTAAACATATGTTTTAATCTGAAGTTAATACATTAAACAGGAAAACAGTAAAAATGGAGAAGATTTGATAAAACTAACAAACTTGATTCAGTAACACATGTATTACATAGGTGTGTAATGTTTATACCTATTTCAGTGAATAGAGAATGCACATTCCTTTCAAAGACATATGTGACATTTATTTAAAAATTGATTATGTATTAAATAAAGGAATTCTGAATGTATTTCCAGACTTTACATCATTCAGATTTCCTCTGATCATAATGCAGTTAAATTAGAAACCAACAATTTAAAAAACCCCATATGTTCAGAAACGTATTCCTAAATAACTTCTGCATTAAAGATGGAAATCACAATGAAACTCAAAATATTTTTAAGTAGCCATAATGAAAGTATTAGATATTAAAACTGTTGGAATACATTGAAAGAGTACTTAGAAAATTTTACAGCTTTAATGCATTGATTTAAAAATTAGTAAGATGGAAAATAAATAAGCTCAGCATTTTCTCAAGAGTTTAGAAGAAAAACTACAGGGTAAATCTTTAGTAGAAAAAATAAAGTTAAGATCAGAAAATAATTAAATAGAAAAAATAACCAAAAACTGGTTTTCTGAAAGAGTGAGGAAAATAGACAAAGACAGATCTCAAGGCAAGAGTGAAGAAAAAAGAGGAAAGGTACAAATAAAAATTTTTTAAAAAAGTGTCTATAGTTATAAATACAATAATAGAGACTTTAGAAGTCGTAAAGGAATATCATGAATGGTTTATACTGATACTTTTATACAATTAGAAGAAATGAATCATTTTCTACGTGTGTTACCAAAATTGATTCAAGAAGAATTAGAAAACTAATGAATGCAATAGCAATTAAAGAAATTAAATCAACACTCAAAATAAGATTCTACACCCAGATAGTTTTACAGGCAAGTTTTGCCAAATGAATAGAGAAGCAATTTCCTTAACCTGATAAGTTATCTGTTTAAAAAATTTAAAAATCAAACTTAATATTGAAGTTAATTTTAGCACTAAGGACCAAGACAAGGATACATGCTTTCACTGCTTGTACTTGAACCTCAGTCAATACAACGTTCCAACAAATAGAGGTTAGTGGTATAAAAAAATGAAAAGGAAGAGGTGAAACTTTCCTTATTTGCCAATACTACACTTACCTACATAGAAAATCCAAACAAATTTAAAGACCACAGATATGAAAATTTAACCAGTTGTATGAAAGTACTATGTAAAGCTTTGCAATGATAAATTTTACTTTCAAGATAAAATGATAATTTCTAAGAAAACTTAAATTATCAAAACTGACTTAATGAGTTTAGGAAAGCTGATTAAACCAAAAAGCATGAAGAAATTGAAAATCTCTACCCTAAATCATCTGTACTCTGAAGAGGCACAAGGGCACAGGTTTGTAAACAGTGTCTTTGTTACATAAACTATTCTGAAGCATAAAAAAAGAAAAACTGAAAACTACTTTCACTTGTATTTTAATGTATTTTTATGTATTTTATGTATTTTAATGTATTTTATGTATTTAATGTATTTAATGTATTTTAAACATCCTAAATGAATATTAGCAAACCAAACCCCTAGTAGTGTATATGTGAAGAGGTATTTATTGATTATTTCTTTTGTTCTGGATCAGGTCCCTGATTTCATGAATCTTAGTTGATTAAAAGTTGGGAGTTCCCTGGTGGCCTAGTGGTTAGGATTCTGGGCTTTCACTGGCATGGCCCTGTTTCAGTCCCTGGTCAGGGAACTGTGATCCCACAAAGGCAAAAGGTGCAGCGAAAAAAAAAAAAAAGTATATTAAAGGACACTTTGATTACTTCCATATTTTGGCTATTGTAAATAATGCTGCAGTGAAATTTGGGGTGCTTGTATCTTTTCTAATTAGTGTTTTTTTCTTCCAGTAAATAGCTAGGAGTGGAATTGCTGGATCATATGGTAGTCCTATTTTTAATTTTTTGAGGAATCTCCATACTGTTTTCCATAGTGGCTACACCGGTTTACGTCTCCACCAACAGTGCACAAAGGTTCCCTTTTCTCCACATCCTTGCCAACATGGCTTTGACAATAACCATTCTGACAGATGTAAGGTGATGTCTCATTGTGGTTTTGAGTTGTATTTCCCTGATGATTAGCAATGCTGAGCATCTTTTCATGTGCCTTTTGGCATCTGTGTGTCTTCTTTGGAAGAATGTTAGATCCTCTGTGCATGTTTTAATTGGGATGTTTGTTTTTTTGATATTGAATTGTATGAGTTCTTTATATATTTTGGATTATTAACCCCTTATTGGACCTATCATTTGCAAATATATTCTCCCGTTCAGCACAGCCACTATGGAAAACAGTATGCAAGTTCCTCAAAAAATTAAAAATAGAATTACCAGACGATCCAGCAGTTCCACTCTTCATATCCAAAGAAAATTTGAAAAAATAATTTGAAAAGATATATGCATCCCAGTGTTCATAGCAGCATTACGTATAGTAGCCAAGACATGAAAGCAACCTTAGTATCCATCAACAGATAAGTGGGTAAAGAAGCTGTGATATAATGTAATATTTCTCAGCTATAAAAGAGTGAAATTTTGCCATTTGCAACAACATGGATGGACCTACACGTTATTACGCTTAGTGAAATAAGTCAGACAGAGAAAGGCAAATACTGTATGTTTTCAGTTTATATGGAATCTGAAAAATAAAATACATTAACGAATATAACAAAACAGAAACAGACTCACAGATACAGACATCAAGGAGAGGGACAAGATAGGTGAGGGGTATTAAGAGGTACAGACTACTATGTATAAAATAAATAAGTTACAAGGATGTAATGTGCAGCACAGGGGAATGTAGCCAATATGTAATAATAACTTTATATGGTGTATAAGGTGTAAAAATATCGAATCACTGTGTTGTACACCTGAAACTAATATAATATTGTAAGTCAGCTATACTTCAAAAAAAAAAAACTCCTCAGTAAAAGATACCATTAAGAAAGACTGACAGCACCAGCTGTTGGAGAGAATGAGGGTTTGAGTGGATCTACGTATATCTTGCGTAACATACATGCCCCAAATAGATACATGCTTATACTATATGAAGAGCTCTTAAATAAGAACAAATTGTAAGGTATGAAGGATATAACAAGGTGATTCACAGAAATAGAAATAGCTAATAAACATAGGAAAAAGTGTTTCAATTTCAGTAAATAAGGAAATGCAAACTAGAACAATGATAAATCTATTTTATCCACCTAACTGGCAACAAATCTTTAGAAGTAAAATGTTTCATTTTGCCAGAGTTGTGGGGTATAAGGTGCTTTTTCATACACACTTGGTGGAATTGAGTTGGTATAAACATTTTTCTCAGTGTTGCTATCAAATTTAAAGTGGAATTGTGTCTTTTGACCTAGCAGTTCTACTTGTAGAAAAATTTGTCCTAGAGAAATACTTACTCATGTGTGTGTGGAGAGAACATGTATAAGGATTCCAGCCTTGTTCATAATAGTGAAAAACTGGAAGCAGTCAAATTGTCAGCCTTTGTTGTAGTTACTCAGAATATTTAAAGAGGAAATACCCTGGTATAATAATCCCTGGATAATTAACTTTATCATCACTTGGCGTAAGGCAGGAATCTCACTTTTTGGTGAGACATGTTAGTAGAAAATGCTGTTTTGTTTTTTCTTCTTTCATAGCAGTGGCTAATTTTGTGTGTGGTCCTTATTTGACTTTTCTGCCCTTTATTCATGCCCATATTTTATGAACTACAAGATAACGTTTGGTTATAAACCATTTATGTAGAAAAGTATTCCCAAACTCAGGGGCTTTTCACTGAAGAAGTTTTTTGTTTGTTCATTTTTAACTTTTTTACTTGGCTCAGGTTTGTGCTGTTTGCTCTCCTGAAATGGGAGCTATAAACTCATTAAGCAAGCAGATGAACCAGTCTAATCTAGAGAAGGCAGACTTCCTCTGTGTCCTTCAGTTCATCGAATTATGGAGTCGTTCAAACAGAACAACTTAGGGTGGTAAGAATTAGAAGTGGTCCTTCCTAAACACACACAGGGAGAAGAAAAAGAAAAAAGGTGCCAACTATCTCCTGTTTTTTAGCGTTATTTTGGAATTTCGTGTTACTTATGAAGAAGTATTGTTCTGGAATCTGGGAAAGAGATATAAATGTTAGGAACACAGAAGCAGTATTATTATTTGCTGATGATATAGTCGTGGGCCTAGAAGATCCAGGAGAATCATTGAATATATGGAGGCTTGTAATAAATTCCCCAGTTACTTTGTGTTATTAATGAAATTTTTTTCCAAAATTTCCTTTTCAGTAGCCTTTTCTGACTTTTTATTTGTAGTTTTCAGGATTTTGATATTCAAGGGTCCAGAAGATGCAGTTTGGACTGGTTGACGATAGAAACATACAAGAATATTGAAAGCTACAGAGCCTGTGGTTCTACAATCCCACCACCATATATTTCTTCACAAGACCACGTCTGGATCAGGTTCCATTCCGATGACAGTATCTCTAGGAAGGGTTTCAGACTGGCATACTTTTCAGGTGTGTTTTTAAATAAGAAGAAGGATATGGAACAGAATTCTATAGTATTTACTGCTCAGTCACTTTGGGACTCGCCTTCTAAACAATGTCCATTTAATTGTGACTCAATCCTCAAGGCAGCTGAGATTGAGGAATTAGAGGCTAAAGGTTCAGGTACCATAGATCCGGGTCTCCAAAAGGCATTTTGTATAATCCTAATAACATGATTAATTTTACAAACTAAGGTCAGTTTTCTTTTTAAATATTTTGAATACGTTTATTTTAAAAGGAACTTTTTCCCCTCAAGTGTTTACCAGTATCCTGCAAGTTACTTCAGAATGTATTTTTGTGTGTGTGCATTACCCTTGTCTTTACACCTTCAAAGAAAAGACATAATCAATTTCACTTTCGTAGTTTGTAGTATCAGAAGTCTTCTTTTGCTAGTTCTTAAACTTTATCCAAAAAGAGTGAGCAGATCATACAAATATGAAGAACTCAGAGCATTAGAGTTATGTAAATTTTTGCTGAAAATCATTCTACATTTTCTGAAATGACGTGGTCTCCTTTAGCAACATATGCTGCTTTTTCTCTTTTTTATTAGAAGCACAGTCTTCGTAATATTTACTTAGGTTCTGAAGCACATTTTCTGTCACCTATTTGCCAGTAAATAAAAGTTGTTAATGGAGAGGTAAGCATTGGCCGACATCATCAGCGTGGACTGTAGGAATCTAATGTTTGGTTTTCTTTCCCTACGTCATTGTTATATATTTAAGATAGTCCACTAAGATAATCAGAATTCTATAAACATTTCCATTCTTTTCTCTCTTCTTCCCCTTACTGTTTTGTTGAGTAAATGTATACCTTTAGCTCAGATTCATAAAATATTTTGCAGTTGTATTAAAACAGTTATAAAATGGAAGTACCATGTTGTGGTTACATGAAATGTTAGAAATAGAATAAAGTTAACTTATGATAATCTTAGCAAAAATTTGAGTCTAAATAATGGGCTTGCAAAATATGCTATGATACACATAGCAAAATATTGTGTGTATGTGTTTGTATATATATATATAATATATATATAAACAACTCAAAAAGAATACTAAAACTGGATTTGAAAAAGTGATTATTATAGAGGAGTTTTTCTTCATTGCAAAATGTTTATACAATAGAGTATTTGAAATTCTTAGGCAATACATCCTACTGACTTACGTATCTTACATCACTTTACTAAATGTTCTGCAGTAAAATAGCTTCTGCAAAAACAGGATTGGTCTTTTCTCTTGTAGCTGTAGAGATCTTCATGGAACAAATCATAAATGTTTAATAAATAGTTGAGTAATCAGTAAGCCAATATTAATTTGCCATTAGAGTTTAACCTATTTTTTGATCAAGCCCAACTATCATTTGGGCTAATCAACATTTACGATAAAAATGCCACTTGCTGTTATATACCCTTTAAAGAGTATGTTGTTTTCCTCCTTATCTCTCCATCTCCGTCCCCCCAATGTCCTCCCAGGGAAATCTGAGGAACCAAACTGTGCTTGCGACCAGTTTCGTTGTGGTAATGGAAAGTGTATACCAGCAGCCTGGAAATGCAATAACATGGACGAATGTGGAGATAGTTCTGATGAAGAGATCTGTGCCAAAGAAGTGAATCCTCCAACATCTGCCTCTTTCCAACCCTGTGCTTACAACCAGTTCCAGTGTCTATCTCGGTTTACCAAAGTTTACACTTGCCTCCCCGAATCTTTAAAATGTGATGGGAACATTGACTGCCTTGACCTTGGAGATGAGATAGACTGTGATGTGCCAACCTGTGGGCAGTGGTTAAAATATTTTTATGGTACTTTTAATTCTCCCAATTATCCAGACTTTTATCCTCCCGGAAGCAATTGCACCTGGTTAATAGACACTGGTGATCATCGTAAAGTCATCTTACGTTTCACTGACTTTAAACTTGATGGTACTGGTTATGGTGATTATGTCAAAATATACGATGGATTAGAGGAGAATCCACACAAGCTTTTGCGTGTGTTAACTGCTTTTGATTCTCATGCGCCTCTCACTGTCGTGTCTTCTTCTGGACAGATAAGGGTACACTTCTGTGCCGATAAAGTCAACGCTGCCAGGGGATTTAATGCTACTTACCAAGTAGACGGCTTCTGTTTGCCATGGGAAATACCCTGCGGAGGGAACTGGGGGTGTTATACGGAGCAGCAGCGCTGTGATGGTTATTGGCATTGCCCAAACGGAAGGGATGAAATCAATTGTACCATGTGCCAAAAGGAAGAGTTCCCATGTTCCCGGAACGGCGTCTGTTACCCTCGTTCTGATCGCTGCAACTACCAGAATCATTGCCCAAATGGCTCCGATGAAAAAAACTGCTTTTTTTGCCAGCCAGGAAATTTTCATTGCAAAAACAATCGTTGTGTGTTTGAAAGCTGGGTGTGTGACTCTCAGGACGACTGTGGCGATGGCAGCGATGAGGAGAATTGCCCGGTAATCGTGCCTACCCGAGTCATAACTGCAGCCGTCATAGGGAGCCTCATCTGTGGCCTGTTACTGGTCATTGCCTTGGGATGTACTTGTAAGCTCTATTCTCTGAGAATGTTTGAACGAAGGTCAGTATCAAGACGAAACTATATTGCTTATGCTCTCTACAGTAAAAGCATGGCCCAAATATTTACAACACATTTCTTAATGAGATTAGCAATATATTTTTGTTAAATTGTTGAGAAATAAATACTTCTTATGATTTATAAAATGACTATGAAAAGCCTATGACTCAAAAGCCTAATAAGAATATTAAAAAACAAATAAATACTAAGAGTTATGAGGTGAAAAAAGCCAATCTGTGTTTATCAGTTCCTGTTTTCAGGTTAATCTGTCTTACAGGAATTTTGCAAGCTGTAATTCTCGGTTGTTGCTCTTTAACCTCGGTTTTTATAAATATTAATTCAACAATTCCAGATCATTTGAGAACCTTCTATGTTGAAAGCATTATACAGGTGAATAGAGAAATGAGTAGGAGTAATCTCATGGGCAGTTTACAGTTAGAAGGGAGGAATTGGTGGGTAGAATTAGATGGCAAAAAATATAAATGTTGTAAGAGCTATAAAATAAAGTGGTATAAAAGTCGAAGGATCTCAGTTAAGTAAGAAGTGGTTCAGCGTTAAAGAGTGGCCTTCAGGGAGAGCTGTCTTTCGTGTGGTAGAGGAGAGACTGGACCTGGCAGAAGTTGATGGCAGAGAGGCCTTCTAGAAAGCTCCTGTGGAGACCATGACCGTCAGTCCCAGGAGAATTACACATGATAGATACAACAAAGAAGTCACATACCAGACAGCTAAGAATAGATGCACAGTATCACAATAACCAAGTGCATCTTATCTTTGGTTCAGTATAAATGGCCAGAAAATGTTTTACTACATTGCAACATAAGAGTACAATGAAGACCAGAGGCCTTGAGTTTAAGAACAAGTTATTCCAGAAAGGGTTTTGGTGACTCATTTCACTCTTTTCCTTACCTGAAAAGTAAATGTGTTGGACTTGCTGAATAAAGTGTCTTCTAAGAATTTTCAAATACTTTCACCTAAAGTCTCAAGCCCCTATGTTCTTAGGGGTTTAAAGATCTAGTACTTTTATCTTTTACGGGGATATCTAACTTATTAAAACTTAGTGATCCAGGCCCCCAGTGTAAAACCGCATGAGGCTAAACTGTCTGCTTCATCTTTGTGTTCTCAGTGTAGGAACGCTGGCCAAGTAAGCTTTATACAAATGAGCAAGTATATTAAAATTCAAATTGTTTTAATTGTTGATAATTTTAAAATTACTGTTTTGGCTTGCCTTTTTTTTTAACCCTTTTCATCCCCCTGTTTCTCTCAAAGATCATTTGAAACACAGTTGTCCAGAGTGGAAGCAGAATTGTTAAGAAGAGAAGCTCCTCCCTCTTACGGACAGTTGATTGCTCAGGGTTTAATTCCACCAGTTGAAGATTTTCCTGTTTGTCCACCTAACCAAGTATGTTACAATTTATTATTTCTCTTTCCGTACCTCTTAAAATGAAATCTATACTTGTATATAATGGTAAAGTATCCTTGACTGGGTCAGAATTTTTGCAGTCACGTTAAGAATTAAATATGTGGAGGATTTGAAATTATACAGTTGACCCCTGAACAACGAGGGGGCTAGGGACACCCACCCTCTGTGCAGGTGAAAATTCACATGTAACTTTATAGTCGGGCCTCTGTGTCTGGGGCTCAACATCCATAAATTCAACCAACCATGTATCATGTAGTACTATAGAATTTGCTGTTGAAAAAAATCCACGTATAAGTGGTCCCGTGCATTTCAAGCCCATGTTGTTCAAGGGTCAACTCTGATTGTTTCATTGTATTTTAACAAATTCAGAAGTATACTTTTCACTCTTTACTTCTGATTTGGTTAGGTGATTCTTAAGCATTTTACTGTTTAGGATAATTTAGTGTGTTAAAATTCAAAAGTAAAGTTTGACAACTTATTTTCTACTTGAACTATTTCAAGGATTTAAAAAGAAATACTGAAGTTGATATGCTTAGTAATAGATTAGTAACATGCTAGATTAAAATAAAAGTTGTTGAAATTAAGTTAACATTTCTACCTGACTTGAGAGAAAACTTCTTCACAGCTGGATTTTACAGCGCTTAAAAATTCATATCATTTTCTTTAAATAGTAACTCATTCTTTATTAATGTTTCTGAACTCTTTAAATTTTTGTGAGCAATTTTCTACTTCAAGTGTACAGTAAAGTGATCCAGTTATACATATATATATATATATATATATATATTCTTTTTCAGATTCTTTTCCATAATAGATTATTATAAGATACCGAATATAGTTCCCTGCAATTTCTTTTTAAATTTCTTTTTCAATGCTTACAGTTGTGCCAGGATTCTTAAGGGCATTAAGGTTTCTACATTTAGAATGTAAATTTATCCAGAAACATTTCTAAAAATTGTTCCCAGTATCAGAATTAAGAAAAATTGATGAACATTGTTTTCCCAGTAATTTAATTCTGTTCAAGATGAAAGACCATTTCCTTTTTGGTAAATAGGTTTCCAATTACAGTCGGTCATCTTATTCGAGTCTTTTAGGAAATCTTTGTGAGAATTTGATGTAATTTGCTAAGTAAGTAATTCAGAACTTCCACTGGTTGGAATTTTGTCTGCAACATAGGAAAACCCTACATTGTGGTTTTTATGTATTGTAGTCCCTGCCGTGGGGAAGGGTTCTTTTTAGGTAGGAATTCAGAGGATGGTTAATTCCATCCACCCACTCCACCATCTATCACCCCACCTCTATACCCTGAGGCTACCTTCAAGAGGTTAGTCAACTGTGAAGTTCGAGGGAGCACAGTCCACACAAGACAGCCCTTACTTCTAAAACCAATTTTAAGTTCAGGGGCTCCCAAACCATCCTCAGGTTTGATAATTCACTGGAAGGACTGAGAACTCATTGAAAGCTGTTTTACTTAATAGTATAATCTGGTGTAACTATTATTGCTGGGAAAGGATCCAGATTAAATCAGCCAAAGGAAGAGACGCGTAGGACAGGGTTCAGCAGGGTACCAAACACGACCCTTCCAATTGTCTTCTCTCCATAAAGTCAGGACAGTGTTATTCTCTCGACACGGGTGTGTGACAATATGCACAAAACATTGCCAACTAGGGACGCTCACCCAAACTCGGTGTCCAGGGTTTTTATTGGAGCTCCATCACATAGGCATGATTAATGGCACACGTGGCTGATCCCAGTCTCCAGCCTCTCCAGAGGTTGACTGATTCTGCTGACTCAGCACTCCCACGCTACATCACATTGGTGTGGCTCAGAGCCTCCACCTAAAACGCAGTGCTACTCTCTGGCTGGCCCAAGTCTCCACGCAATGACACTCCTGTCAAAGATGACATTCCAAGGTCTGAGGTCTCATCCCAGAAGTAAAGGGCAAAGGTCAGACCTCACTTTGGGTAAGGTTTCAATTCTTTACTACCTAGTACAGCATTTTTGTAGGGTTATAATTTACCCTTGTGAGGGAATTCTGCTTCAACAAAGTTTTAAAATAAAATATGTTTGTAAATGGGAAACTAGATTTTATTCAGTTAATGAGATTACACTCTTATGTTTGAAACTTTTGGTAATAAATTATCAAATTTCCTTATTTGTTTTTAAAAAGAAAAATAGGGCTTCCCTGGTGGCGCAGTGGTTGAGAGTCCGCCTTCCGATGCAGGGGACACGGGTTCGTGCCCCAGTCCGGAAAGATACCACATGCCACGGAGCTGCTGGGTCCGTGAGCCATGGCCGCTGAGCCTGCGCGTCCGGAGCTTGTGCTCTGCAATGGGAGAGGCCACAGCAGTGAGAGGCCCGCGTACCGCAAAAAAAAAAAAAAAGAAAAGAAAAATAACCTTCTGATTACCAACTCATTCAAAATAGCAATCCTTTCTGAAGAATGCTTTTCTTCTGCTTCATAAACTGAAGAAGTACATAAAATTATTCCTAAAACAATCATGAGATCCCCTTGTAGAATCTAATGTTAAATTGGCAATCATTTAATTAAACAGACTTTGAAGCCAGTAGAGAGCTTCATCTCACTGACAGACTGTACTGTTAAAGATGGCTTTGAAGTGTGCTGAAGGCATGGTGGGTGGCAGCTGCATAAGAGGGGAGGATATCTGAAGAGCCTTGTATTCATTTCTGGATTTAATGACAGTGCTCACACAAAGCCTTAGAACGTGAATGCCAAATGAGGAGGACCAAATCTATGGAGTTCAAAGAGATGTGAGCCACTTTTTTTTTTTTTTTCAGTTAGTTTATAGTTACATTCCCAATTGGTGAAAAACCTTACTCATTCATATAGTAAATTTTATGTGCTGATATTCAGATTTCTTATTGACAATCTGTTATTTACTAAGGCTAGACTATGAAAGATTCCTGTGATAGTAGCTTCTTAGCTTTCTGTGAGTTATATTCCAGGGATTGTGTTCAAAGGGTGTATATGGAAATCACAAATCTATATGGAAAACCTGAGGCTAGCTGTACAGTATCAGCTTGGATTTACTTCAATACCAGTCATAAACAGAGATGGAAAACATATGTTATCACATCTTCTTATTCTCTTCCCTTCTTTTTTTCTGTGGGGGGAAAGGCAAGAGCCATTCATTTGGCAGAGGGAAACTGCATCACCGTTTGAAAGGGAGTATATCAATTCACCATTGTTTCTTGGAAATACTGTGTTTTAAATACTAAATGCCAGATTGATGAAAGCTGTGTTTGGTCCAAGTTTGATTACTCCTTTTTATAACCACTAGGTGGAGCTTAAAGACTGTTTTTGTAAATACTGTAGTGTTTTGTTTTGTTTTTTTTAAATCCAGTAGTCATTCCTAGAAAAAAGAAAATCTAGATGATTTTTCTTTCAGTTGGGCAATATGGTCACTTCCCATATGCACTAATTAAAAATCACCAATTTTCAAAGAATAAGGTTATAATTTATGTTTAACATGAAGCTGTAGAAAATAAGACTTAAATCTTTAAGATTGAGAAGGAACCCAAATGTCTCATGCCATTGAATAGTGCTATAAACAAATTAATTTCTTTGGCTTTTTGTTTCCTGTGCTGCATTACAAATACAGTAATTCCTTTGTTTATGCCAATGTAAATAAATCCTCAATATCCACTCATTCAACAAATCCTTGAGAACCAACTGTGAGATATAATTTTTACATGTTTTGGAAGGTTTCAACCTTGTAGATCAAGTCTAACTTGTTCTGTGTTAAAACAAAAAAACAAACAAACAGCCTGGTTTTCACACTCCTTTAGGTCATTTGGAGAATTATTGTAGAGATTCTTCTATCCTCCGAGCTAAAGAAGTATCATATAATTTTATTTTCCGTCTTTGGTGCATTTCTAGGATTGGATTACCATGTGAAGTTTTGAAACAAAATTGCAGTTGTAATTGGCATTAAACATCATTTTAAAGTTCATATATAAAATGAGGTATCAAGAAAATCTTAAACACAGTGAACAGTGGTTCAAGTTATAGGTTAGATTCTGGAGTGAGGTGAACCTGTATCGAGAGAATTTAATTCATCCTCCATAGACCATAAAATGAGTAATAGAACTTTCATCCACAACACATGCTGAATAGAAGGGTGTTTTCCATCTTAATACCTTGTTGTTAGCTGTCTTAAGATCTTTTCTTTCTTTCTTTCTTTTTTTTTTTTTTTTTTTTTGCAGGCTTCTGTTTTGGAAAACCTGAGGCTAGCTGTACGGTCTCAGCTCGGATTTACTTCAATCAGACTTCCTATGGCAGGCAGATCCAGCAACATCTGGAATCGTATTTTTAATTTTGCAAGATCACGCCATTCAGGGTCATTGGCTCTGGTCTCAGCAGATGGGGATGAGGTTGCCCCTAGTCAGAGTACCAGCAGAGAACCTGAAAGAAATCATACTCACAGAAGTTTGTTTTCTGTGGAATCTGACGACACAGACACAGAAAATGAGAGAAGAGATACGGTAGGAGCATCTGGCGGGGTTGCAGCTCCTTTGCCTCAAAAAGTCCCTCCCACGACAGCTGTAGAAGCAACAGTGGGAGCAAGTGGAAGTTCCTCCACTCAGAATACCCGAGGTGGTCACACAGAGACCGGACGGGATGTGACAAGCGCGGAACCCCCAAGTGTGAGTCCGGCGCGTCACCAGCTCACGAGTGCGCTAAGTCGTATGACTCAGGGGCTACGTTGGGTACGTTTTACATTAGGGCGATCAAGCTCCGTAAGTCAGAACCAGAGCCCTTTGAGACAACTTGATAATGGGGTAAGTGGAAGAGAAGAAGATGATGATGTCGAAATGCTAATTCCAGTTTCTGAAGGAGCTTCAGACTTTGATGTGAATGATTGCTCCAGACCTCTTCTTGATCTTGCCTCCGATCAAGGGCAAAGGTTCAGACAACCATATAGTGCAGCAGACCCTGGAGTAAGACCAAGTAATCGCGATGGCCCCTGTGAGCGCTGCGGTATTGTCCACACTGCCCAGATACCAGACTCTTGCTTAGAAGCAACGCTGAAAAATGAAACAAGTGATGATGAAGCTTTGTTACTTTGTTAGGTACAAGAATCCCATCAGGGAGATTGGATACAAGTTGGAGCAATATCCATTCATTGTTTTGTAACTTTACAATTAAACTAGTTTTAATTTAAAAAGAGAAAAGATGCAGGGTGATTTCTTACTATCATATGTTAGCCTGCATGGTTAAATTAAACACCTGTAACTCTATAAACGTTAGAGTTTACTATTTTAGCAGCTAAAAATGCATTATGTATTCAAATTGTTCAGTAATGTTCTTCCATTTGTTTCTAATTGTTTTCATCCCGGTACTGTAGTTCGCAGTAGAGATATGGCTGCTGAAACTCATTTGACTGTCAGTTTCTATCTATCCTATGTTAAAACGTTTCTTTGTTCAAAATAATACCTTCTTTTAATTGAACCCTTTATGCTTTTGCCAATACATCTTGTAACTTAATATACTAGATGTTAAGGTTGTTAATATAAAAAGAGAAAAAGTCCTTATTCTCACCTGTTTTTATTTGTATAACATCTGTCTAAACATTATTAGATTTCATAATATGAGCTTGTCAAAGGGAAAAAACCTTTGTCTAAAATTTTTTCTCTTATGTTTAACATGCAATGATGTGAAATTTAGATAGCGTTAGATAAATTAATGGCAAAAACAAAACTCTTTTATAAATTTTCTAATGTTGACTTTAATACTCTAATATGGTACAAACCAAATGGTAAAAAGCCCAAGTCATTTCTTTTTTTATCTCTATTTAAGGACAGAATTAAGCGGATGAAGATATTCTACTATGCATTAAATCTTGAACTTTATAAAATATGTACAAAAATTGTACAAGATAAGTTCCAACTGGTAATGTCTTTCCCTGATACAGGGTTATGCTTGTATTGGACCCTAGGGATTTGCACTAAAATCATATCAAGGTCTCAGATGAGTTTAGTGCAGAAGCACTATCACTTTAAATACTATTATTTGCTATCATAATGACTATATATTTCCATAGCTTACAGGGGGAGCGTGAGGGGGCATTTTTATTACAACTTGAGGTTGCTTTGCTGGTTTTATATTTATTTGTTGTATTTAAAAACTGCATTATAGTAAGAAAGTGATTTTTTCAATATATTTTATTCATAAGGGGAGGATCATGCTACATGTTGAAAAGCAAATTAAGAAATCATTCAGATCACCTCCCTTTTTTAAGTAAAGTGAATTGCAAAACCCCGCGTATTTTTTTATTGTCAGTTCCCGTTTATTTATTCTTTAGCTGTCTGTTTAGTAGCTTAATGTTTGAGTATGAAAAATGTATTTGTGTGCGATTATTGCTATTTATTACATTTTAAATACTTTGCTGAATGTCATTTTAAAGCATGTTTGAGGTCTTGTGTATTTGTCGTGTTATGCTGTCAGGAAGAACTGACTGAAATGTTTTAATATGTATCAAAAATTAAAATGACTTCTTTTTTTTGTATTGCCTTGAGGTACTTTTGTATTTTTTGTATTGCCTTGAGGTACTTTTGTATTGCCTTGAGGTACTTGAAATCAAAGTTTCTCTTTATTTTTGTTCATTTGGTGCATATACAGATTCAGGCCATGAAATATGCAGTGTGTCTAGAAGAAAAATTAAAGAGGGGATGTCTTTCTTAACTCCCTTATAGTAAAGTAGTAGCTTACACCAGTTCTCAAGCGTAAAGAAATCCCTAAGGACCTGGACATTATTTTGCCTTTGAAAAACCTGCCTTTTAATTGATGTGTCTTATAAGAGTCAGTAACTCTATCAGTTCTCTTTTTATATTATTTTCAGATACATTTTAGACCCCTATACAATATTTTACTGGCAGAATTTGGGTTACCAAATTAACCTTGTTTAGATCCTACTAATTATATACTATTATGTATAGGTTTTTTGTTTTGTTTTCTGGCATATATTTTAATTTCTTTGTTTAATTAACTAATACATCTTCTTGATTCAAATGGTAAAAAAATTAAGTCTCTCTCCTATCCCTGACAGCCATCTTCTAGTTCCCTTTCAAAGAAATAGGTACCAAGACCAAATTCTTGTATACCCTCCAGAAATACCATATAGATACATAAATGTATCTATATGTATAAATGCTATATGATGTAATACAAATTGTAACATACTATGCATTCCTTTTCTGCACTTTTTTTCAAGGGAAAAAGTGTATCTGCTACTGGTTGAATGTTAAAAGTACAGTTGGGTATTTCTGTTATTTGACTTTTCACATTTAAAAATTTGATCTATCCTGAATTTAAGGCTCCAGTTTTTCTTCCTAGGTAACTACCTAGTTCCTGCAAGGCTGTTTATTAAATCTGTCCTTTCCTTGCTATTGGAAATGGCCCTTTTATCATATTGCAGATTTTCATATTATGTGGATATATTTCTAGACTCTAGTTCCATTCTGTTCAATTGACTTGCCTTTCTTATTTTGTACCAGTCCTACACTGTTTTAATAACAGTAATTTTTAAATGTTCAAATATTCTTGCTTATTTTTCCATTTGAACTTTAGTATCAACCCTTTGTGTTCCACAAAACAAATCCATTGTACATTTTTTTTTTTTGGACAGTTTTACTTTTATAGGTCAACTTGGGGAAATTTGACGTCATTATCATGTTAAAGCTTCTATCTAAACCATGGTGCCCTATCCAAAAATGATTCCCAATTTGTTCAAGTCTTTTTTGTTGTTTCCTTCACAGATGCTTTGCATTTTACTTTACAGAGATCTTGTACATGTTTTTCAAGAGTTCTTAGAAATTTTATTATTTTTGTTACCATTATTAAGGAAGTCCTTTCTGTTTATAATTTAGTCTGATTTTAGTATATATGAAAGCTAATGACTTATTTATGTTAGTTTTCTACCCAGCTACCAGACTCTCATCTTCTTATGGTATGTAGTAGTACTTCAGTTAATTCTTTTGTGTTTTCCAGTTATACAGTCATGTCTTCCAATTTGCATACCTCTTTATGTCTTGATTGCATTGTCTAGTACTTCTAGAATAATGTTAAAATATATTGGCTATAATGAACTGGGTTGAGATCTATACATTTAATCACGTTAAGGAGTATCCATTGATCCCTATTTTAAAATAAATTAGTCAAGAATGCATGTTGAATTTTATCACATGCCTTTTCATTTTCTATGGAGATGATCATACAATTTTTCTCCTTTGACCTTTTAATATATTTTGTCATTTTGAACCATCCTTGCGTTCCTGAAATAAACTCTACTTGACCATATGTATTATTCTTTTAATATATTTCCAGATTATGTTTCCTATTTTATTTAATATATTTGTATCTGTATTCATCAGTGCAGTTAGTCGTGTGTGTGTGTGTGTTCACGTGCACGCTATCTTTAAGAAGTTTTGTTATTAATTTTATGCTGGTAAATTGGAAATGTTTTTCCTTTTCCTGAGTTCTGGAACAGTTTGCACAGCATTGGAATTTTCTCTTCCTTAAAATTTCAGTGAAATTATCTGGTGTTGGTGGCTGTTCAGCAATAGCTCTTTGACAGCTCTTTTAGTATCTGTTACGGTAATTGGTCTGTGTAGTTTCTATGTCTTAGCTAGGATCATCAACCATCCATTTTGTCCATGTTTTCAAGTTCATTTGCCTAGAGGTGAGCAAAGTTACCCTCCTCTTTTCTGCCTATGGCTCTTTCCCCCTTATTAGGTATTATGCTTGCTCCCTTGTTTTCTTAATTAAGATAGCTAATGGTTGACCTATTTTGTTGTTGTTTGCTTGTTTCCCCCAAGTGGTATGCTTTGAACATCTCTTCTGTTATTTTTCTGTTTTCCAATTAATTGATTTCCTTAAATTTCCTACTTTTTGCTTTTTTTAGTCTATTCTGTTGTTTTTTTCTAACTCCGTGAGTTAGCATTCAGTTTAATCATTTTTATTTTTCTTAATTATTAATATGAGATTTAAGGTGTGGACTTGAGTACTGCTTAAGCTGAATCACTTAGGTGAACTAGTGTTGTCATTACTATTATATTCTAAGTGTTCTGAAGTTTCAGTTTTTATTTCCTCCTTAACCAACAAGTTGTATGAAAGAAGGCTTTTTCCCTTTTTCTTTGCTGTTTTTTTTCCCCCAGATAATGGCAGTTTGGTGTGGGTAGTGGTTTTGTTTTCCGATTCTTTTATTAGTTGTTATGTTTTAGCATCAGGATCAGAGAATGTTATGTGTATTATATTTACTGTGGGGAGTTTATTGTCTTTTCTTAATTTTAAAATCTTCCAGGATCACTTTAAAAAAGTATATTCTCTGTTTACAGGATATAGATTTTAATAGATATTACTCAGATTTATCATGTGTCATTTAGATCTTCCCTCCTGTACTTTGTCTTGTCTTATCCGTCTGTCTGTCAGACCTCCAGTGTTGGTATAAAGGAAGTGGGGGGAACCAAGGGGCTGTGTCAGACGAGCTCTGGGGGCAACAACCCTGCCTCAGCTCGTGTCACTCGCTAGGACTGAGAACATAAGCACGTGATGAGGGGAGTCTTCCAACAAGCTCTTGGGGTTTTGGCTGCCACTACTGCTTACCACCGGCATCCACCGTTAAGCTGGAAATAAATGCATACGACAGGTTAAAAGAATAAAGGAAGAACGAGCAGATTGAATTCACAAGGTGTTTATCGAGTCCCTACCACAGACCCAGTAATGCTGGCAGCGGTGACCTGCCTGCTGCTCTCCAGTCAAGCTGCTTGGCCATTCCCTCTCACCCTGCTGAACTCCAGGCAGAAGATGACAGCAACTTGATGGGACTCATTTTACTCAAGTGGGCCCTTGTTTAAAAATTGATAGACATCTCTGCAGAAGCTTCTTACGAGCTAGTCTCCGAAGGCCCAAAATGTCACTTATGCCACGTTCTGTTGGTCAAACGAATCACTAAGGCCAACCCAGATTCCACAGAAAGAGAAACAGACTCCACTCTCCATGGTAGATGGAGCAAAGAATTTGTGACATCTGTAATCGACCCCAGGACAGTACCTGATATATAAGAAACACCAAGTTGCCAGAATTAATATTTTAAGCAGAAAAACAGTGCTACAGTCCCAGTAAGAAGCTCATTTGCTAAAAGGTTATCAAATTAGCTCCTCTGTCACGTCACGTACATTAATTGTTCATATCTTAGTTGATTAGAAATACAATAGTGTAACAATTTGCCGTAGCATATTTGAATGAGAAATCATAGCATTGATGCAAATTTAGATAAGCATGTTTAGGCATTTGATGAATGTTAACAATTAGCAGTTATTTTTCAACTAAGTTTATTTCAACATGTTATCATAACCTGTAAATTTTTTTTTTTTTTCGGTACGCGGGCCTCTCACTGTTGCGGCCTCTCCCGCTGTGGAGCACAGGCTCCGGACACGCAGGCTCAGCGGCCATGGCTCACAGGTCCGGCCGCTCCGTGGCATGTGGGATCCTCCCGGACCGGGGCACGAACCTGTGTCCCCTGCATCGACAGGCGGACTCTCAACCACTGCGCCACCAGAGAAACCCACCTGTAAAATATTTTTTAATTTATTGGAGGCAACATCGTGGATAAAAACAATGGAGCCACATTGCCTGTCCTGCTTCTTCCTATCATGCAATCTTCAACAAGTCCCTTAATCACTTTGTACTTAAGTTCTTCATCTATAAATGGGGATAATAGGGCTGTTGGAAGATTAAATTAATGCATGTAAAGCTCTTGGAGCAGTGCCTGGCTCATTGTAAGGACTACATCTTTGCTATTATTGTCATTGTCTGAATGTTAAACAGAGAACATCTCTGAAGCTTGAATTAAATCAGATCTTGTATGTGAAAAGTCCAAAATGATTCATGGTTTCCAAAGATCATGAAGATGTGCTTCCCAGGTGCTTCTGAATGCGGCCACTTCCCCTTGGATCATCATGGAAGTGAACCGGCAGCTCAAAGCCAAAAGGGGAGCAAGAAAAGGGGGAGAAAAAACAGTAGCAGCCCACTTGTGATGAGCTGAAGGGAGCTCCAAGACCCAGGAAACAAGATCGTGCTGCGCTTGGGGCCTGAGGAAATTACCACAGTGACTGAATCTGGAGAAAAGTCTTCACGGGTCTCCTAGAACCTAGTAATTTTTAGATCACTTAGTTCTTCCATTGTAGCAAATGTGCATCCTCAACATCCAGAGGGAGAGAAGCCTCATTTTAAGGGTTTGGGGAAAGGATAAAAGAAGCCTGATGTCTCTGAGCAACTGCACCAGACTTGGCCTGGCACCCTCAACTTCCCAGTTCCATGAAGCAAGGGTGGTAGGCTTCTCCGTCACCCACGGAGTAAGACATGCCTAACTCATGGGCGGGTTCTTAGGTTGGGAATAACAACAGTGGTTGGGAGGATTAAATGAGAGTTAATGAGGATTAGTGAGTTAAAATAGTGACAGTTAAGTGCAGCGTGAGTGCTCGGTAAACCATAAATGTGGCTACAGTTGATGATGGTCAGGTTATCAATGCACTGCTCACCCTTCTCTCTTCCAGCAGCAGCTCTGTTTATGTCTTGGGCTTTCCTATAAGATTTCATTTGAACAAAGGGTTTTGAGAGTTAATAAAATTTAGAAACCAGTGCTAGAACATGACAAGACTAAGTTGCCCTGTGCTAATCTAGGGCACATATGGTTTACTGATCATGAAGTACCTTGAAAAGAATTCACAGGGTGATTTCAAGTAACGATACCGAGATGTCAATTGGAGTGGATTTTCCCACGTGCTGGAGGGCAACTAAAGCCCAAAGAAGCTTAATATCCTCCAAAAAAGGGATATGTAAGCTTTACTAAGGAGAAATAATAGAGTGTGGTGGGAAAGCATGGACTTTGAAGTCAGACACATCACAGTTTGACTCCTGGCTCTGCTACTTTAGGAGTTTTATAACAATAAATCACTTGATCTCACTAAGCCTTGTTGTGTCATCTGAAAAATGGGCTAACATCCAGGCTTAAGGGTTACTGTAAGGATTAAACTAAAGAAAGAAAGAAGAGGTTGAAATAAATTTTAATTGTGATTATTACAGACTCATTTTCAAATAAAAATGACCTTTTTTCCGAGCTCCCCTCCGCTGAGTGTTATGCATTTTGTATATTAGTAGAGCTTTAAGAGCATATTTCTTATAGTAATCATTGTCCTGTTTTCTTGATTACAGGGCAACTTGTGGCTGTATCTTAATGAAAAGTAGATTCACTAAACCAAGGTAGAGTGGCATCTTGGCACAGACGTCTTTATTTTATTATAAAAAGGCCAAAATTGTGAACTTCCATAGCGCCCCAGACCAAGAAAGATGTGGCTACACGCCATGGACTTCGTAACATATGTTGAGCGAGTATAAATAAAAGAAATACAGAGAAGTTATTTGTATTAAAAAATTAGAGTAACATAAACAATATTCAAAAACTTTTCTCAATTTCACTACAGTATCAAATTTCACTTGAATATCTATATTTCTCTCATCTGCTGAGCTCTGATTTCAAGAACATAGAAATTCCTTAACTAATTTGGCTTTTAGATCTAGTCTTTACTTACCTTAAATATAGACTTTGTTATTGTGCATTGTGTGAATTTCAGCGTCACTGGGTTCTTATGACTTTCCTTGGGTTGGAACTTACATCATTGCTGTTTTCAATGGAGATTTCACCATACAACATAACTTCCATTTCTCTAGTTCATGAGTTGCCATGAGAGATGCTAGCCAAGTGCACAAAGCAATTCTTCGTAACCTTTTCCTAGATTTGGAGTGAAAAGAAACATCCATGTTTTGAGTACTTCCTGAGAACCGACCACAGTACTAGATATATCACACTTCGTTTACCCATTTATCAAATGATGTATGTTTGAGTTATTTCTACTTTCTGACTATTAAGAATAATGCTACTACAAACATTCATGTACAAGTTTCTGGGTATATACCTAGGAGTAGAATTTCTGGGTCATAGGGTAACTCTATTTAACTTTTGAGGCACTGCCAAACCAATTTCCACTGTAACTGCACCATTTCATTCCTACCAGCAATGTATGAGGGTTTCAATCTCTCCACATCCTTGCAATGTGAAAATATAATACCGCAAAGAGTCATACTGCTTCCAATTCCAATGAGAAAGGCACTTCCTGAAGCTTCTGCTGATGTTTGAGAGGATAAGACCTACCCCACAGATTTGTCCTGAGGATTAGAAATGAAGTACATCAGATACACAGTGAGCTCTTCTTAGACGTCACCATGGCCTGTGATAGGTCTTTGAATACAAAAATAAATACCATGCAGTGTTCATTTTCCAGAAGCTCACAGATTAGTGCCCTTAAGTACAATTACACAACAGACGGGTAGTTGGAATTATCCTTGACCTTAAATCACATTTTCACTGTACTTGCCTTGTCTAATACTAAATACCTCTCACAGCAAGCAGAACAGTAAGTTTCTCCCAAGACGTATTTGTTTAAGATGAACAAAAGTTTTAATAAAGAAGGAAGATATACAAATCTAGTCCCCTCCAGTTATATTAGAGAAATAAAGTGTAAAATGAGATGGCACAGACAGTGCAGAGACAGAAAGGTTCTAATTCAGAGGGTGTGGGCCCGGGTGGGAGAAGTGCAGGTAAAAGGGGCAGCACCTTGACTACTGTCTCTCTGTATCTTACGGTCTTCCTTTTACACTGATGCCTCCAACATCTGGGGCATCAGTCTCGACACTGTCCTGTCTACATAACTGTAAACAGTGTCATGAGGGCTCCAGAACAGGCACCTGCTGTCTCTGCTTCAGCCCCAACTGTGGTCACGCCCAGGACCTCCCAGGATTCCTGGAAAAGTTGAGGTAAATCCTAATAAGGTCCGCCTCTGAATCTTTTTAGCTTTAGACCTTGACAGCATCAACAGCAGGGCGTAGGAAGAGTTTTACTAAGTTGTAGAACCGAAGTTGAACTCTCCAGAAGATACCCTGCAACTTACTTTGTTTCCATGTCTCAGGTCAACAAAATACAAAAGTAGATCAGTGATTGCCAGGGGCCAGGGCTGGGGGAAGAGGACTGACTGCAAAGGGGCACCCGGAAACTTTTCAGAGTGATGGAAATATTTCCTATCTTGATTGTGGTGGTGGTCACATGACTGCATGTTTCTGTCAGAATTCATGGTACTGTGTACACTTGAAAAGATGGATTTTGCTCTATGTGCTTTACTTTTTTTGTTGTTTGTTTTTTAAAGAAGATGTTGGGGGTAGGAGTTTATTAATTTATTTATTTTTGCTGTGTTGGGTCTTCGTTTCTGTGCGAGGGCTTTCCCGAGTTGTGGCAAGCGGGGGCCACTCTTCATCGCAGTGCGCGGGCCTCTCACTATCGCGGCCTCTCTTGTTGCGGAGCACAGGCTCCAGACGCACAGGCTCAGTAGTTGTGGCTCACGGGCCCAGTTGCTCCGTGGCAGGTGGGATCCTCCCAGACCAGGGCTCGAACCCGTGTCCCCTGCATTGGCAGGCAGATTCTCAACCACTGCGCCACCAGGGAAGCCCTATGTGCTTTACTTTTTGTTAAGAATTTAAATATATAAAATGCATATTCAAACCCTCTTTGGTCTACGTAGCAAAGTCCAAGTAATTTTTTTTAATGATTTACTCTTGACTCTTAAAAAAATAAAACTTTATCAAAATGAAATCTCAGAGATGGTGGTTTCTGCACTCTCATGTTCATTGCAGCATTGTTTCCAATAGCCAAGACATAAAAGTGTCCATTAACACATGAATGGATAAAAATGTGGCATATATATATATATATAGTGTGTGTGTGTGTGTGTGTGTGTGTGTGTGTGTATTAATAAACAGAAACCTCAATCAAATAGAGCTGGGAAACGAGAGGAGGAGCTCTCACCTCCTGCACCCATAGCAGAGCCCCGCAGGAATAATGACTCCCCCTCATTCCTGGCAAGGACTCAGCCAATGAAAAGCCATGGACTCTGTTTACTGTAGCCCTCGCAGCTTCTTTTTCCCTCTATTAAAGCCTGCTCCTTCCCTTGCCCTGTGGCTTGCCATGGCTGGAGACCCCAAACTGCAATCCTTTGCTGATCCCAAATAAACCCATCTTTGCTGGAGAAATATCTGGCAGTCTATTTGTTTCAGGTCAACAAATGGAATATTATTCAGAAAAAAAGAAGGAAATCCTGCCATTTGCAACAGCATGGATGGATGGTGAGGATATTATGCTCATAGTGAAATAGGTCAGAGAAAGACAAATACCACATGATCTCACTCACATGTGGAATCTAACAAAACCAGACTCATAGAAACAGAGAACAGATTAGTGATTGTCATGGGCAGGGCTCTAAATGAGTGAAGGTGGTCAAAAGGTACAAACTTCCAATTATAAGATGAATAAGTTCTGGGGACTTAATGTACAGCTTGGTGACTAGAGTTAACAATACTGTGTTGCGTACTTGAAAGTTGCTGAAAGAGTAAATTTTAAATATTCTCACCACACACAGTACACAAAGTTGTAACTATGTGAGGTGATGGATGTGTTAACTCACCTTATTGTGGTAAACGTTTCACAATATATGCATATATCAAATTGTTACATGTACCCCTTAAACTTACACAGTGTTATATGTCAATTACATCTTCATAAAGCTGGAAAAAATTCTTCTCAAGATCAGTAAAATAATTTCATAAGCTTGTGGATCTTACATTTTAAAAAGTGAAACTATTAATAAGAAGAAAATGCTAGAATAGAGAAATGAAACAGTTGGTTTTGCTAAAAATAATATCTAACAAGCACTATGCTATGGGCTTTACATGAATTATCTCATTTAAAGTGTACAGCTCTTAATGGGTTGCTACCACTATTCAAAAAACGAACGACAAAACAAAACAGACAAAAGAAAACAACAAACCCAAAAAAAAAAAAAAAAACCAAGAGGCTTAGACCCATTAAGAAACTTAACCAAAAATCCACAGATGTGGACTTCCCTGGTGGCGCAGAGGTTAAGAATCCGCCTGCCAATGCAGAGGACATGGGTTCAATCCCTGGGCCAGGAACATCCCACATGCTGCAGAGCGACTAAGCCCACGCACCACAACTACTGAGCCCACGCACCACAACTACTGAAGCCTGCGTGCTCTAGGGCCTGCATGCCGCAACTTCTGAGCCCGCGTGCTGCAACTACTGAAGCCCACACACCTAGAGCCCGTGCTCCACAACAAGAGAAGCCACCGCAATGAGAAGCCCATGCACTGCGACGAAGAGTAGCCCCGACTCACCGCAACTAGAGAAAGCCTGCGCACAGCAACGAAAACCCAACACAGCCAAAAAAAAAAAAAAAAAAGAATCCACAGATGATAGGTGATAAAACCAGAGCTCAAATCTGGCTCCAAAGTACAAGCTTTTTAATTTTACTTTATTACCTTCTTTCTAATCAAGAGGGCACTTCCTCTGTTTCCTTAAGTATTACTTTACTGCTGAAATATATTTTGCTAGGAAAGTTCAAAAGAACTTGGAAACCGTGGCACAGTACGAATGAGGTCAAGGGGCAAGAGAGTTTCTGGAAGCATACGTTAGTGCTGCTGACAGGGCAGAAGAAACCTCTGAGCCGAGCCTGGTGCTCCTAGGCCATCCCTTGAGAAAGCAGCATCTTTTTGTTCAAGGGGGACAATGATAGGCACTGTCATAGGCTGAGTTACGGGGCCCGAAGATACCCAGATATCTTTCTAGTCCCTGGGACCTGGGAATGTTACCTTACATGGCAAAAGGGACTTTGCAGATGTGGCAAAGTTAAGGATTTATGAAGAGATCATCCTGGATTATCTAGGTGGCATGTCCTGAAAGTTTTCCCCCAAGGCAGGTCAGTATTGGTATGTTAGATCTGGACTCACTAAATTTGTTAATTCGTTACAGGATGGAGCACTTTTTTTAAACCCTCATGACATTAGTTATCTGAGCAAACACATAGACCAGCTCCCCAATATTTAGATAACAATCTGAAGCAGCTTTGCAGCCCCATGTCAGAAGTGCTAGAGGTATAAAGCGTGATGGATGTAGGAGCTCATTCTGGGATTATGCTCATCCATTTACGTAACCTGAGGTCCAAATGCAGCCAGGATTTGAACCTGGCTTTAGAGTTTGGACCCACATAATGCGTAAATTACAGGTTCCAGAGTGAAAGGCTTACCTCCAGCGTTTACTGTTAGGTGACCTTGAGCAGGTCATTTCACCTCAAAAGGCTCATCTGTTAAACAGGGAAATAGTATTTAGCTCAAAGCGGTGTTGTGGAGGACGAAGTAAAGTAAGGCATGTGAAGCATTTGGCCCAGTACTGACTTGATTCAAGTACTCAATAAACCTTAGCTCCCGCTGCTGGTATTGTTATTCAGGGCTATTATTTCCTCGTTCTGCCTGGGAGGTTCAGGGAAGACTGCCCTCTGGAGTTGTGCAGTGGCCAGCTTTCTCTCTCTGGTCCTACAGAGACCACTTCCGGCTGCCAGAGAGAAAGATGATGTCCCTGCTCATGAACGAAAGGTCCCACCGAGCTTCATCCCCCAATGACCTACATCTGGATTTACACTCTGTGCTTGCCACCCTTTCCAAGCACGTCCCCTCTGCCTCAGTGGAGGGACCAGAAATAAAAGAGCCCCAAATCTAGAAGGCAAGTCCTTCTTGGTCTCCAGTCCACTTATCTAGACCTGAGAAGAGTTTAACTCTAGGACTATGCCAGGCACTCTGTGGATGGGCGTCTTGTCCCTGTTCACAGAATCACAAGACTTTTAAAAGTGCAAAGGCTGGGTCTTACAAGCTCTTGTCAACTTAGCTCCTCGTTTTTCAGTTGAGATAAGAGGCCCTAAGAGTAAGTGCCTTGCCCGGACTCACAGCAGAAGTTTTGCATCAGAGCCGGGATTAGACTCCTAATTCCCATCCATGCTGCCTACCCGCCTCTTCTATTGCTGATTCAGGTATAACCTCATCCCAGCGAGGGCCAGAGGACTGGGCCTGCCCACGGCCCCCAGCTGGGGCGTATTGGAGACGCCCGGCCCTGCCGCCTCTCTCCTTGCTCCCTCTGGCTCACACACCCTCGTTGTCTGCTCTTTCTGCCTCACGGACAGCTTTTCCTCCAGGGGAAACAATACCCTGAAATCCCCTCATAGCCACAGGGGCCTAGAGTAGGAGTAGGGGTGTGTTTGGAGAGTAGGGAAAGCAAACTCAGTGACTCCAGGGCTGCGGAGGACTTAAATACACCTGGGCCTGGTGGATTTGTTTCCCCAAAACCCTGAGCCGCTCAGTGAAGGAAGTTACCCTTTTCTGCTCTGCCTTTCTATCCCTTTACACCATCAGTCAGGGCTGGGAAGGCCTTCCTTTCGAATTGCTCTCACCTACACTTCAAAGTAGGTATGTTTCTGTGGGTTAAGCTTTCACAACCTTTGTAGGCCTCCTTTAAAAAGAGTCCTCTAGGGCTTCCCTGATGGCTCAGTGGTTGAGAGCCCGCCTGCCAATGCAGGGGACACGGGTTCATGCCCCAGTCCGGGAAGATCCTACATGCCACAGAGCGGCTGGGCCCGTGAGCCATGGCTGCTGAGCCTGCGCGTCCGGAGCCTGTGCTCCGCAACGGGAGAGGCCACAGTAGTGAGAGGCCCTCGTACCGGAAAAAAAAAAAAAAAAAGAGTCCTCTAAGGAGTAATGGGTCCTCAGACACACTTTGGTATGTTAGTCAATCAAACTGATTCTTTCTCCAGCAAGCAGAAGGCAAAACAGCAGGAGTCTTGCTTCCTGCCTCCAGTGCCAAGATCATCGTGTCTGGGATTACTTGTTTCACGCCCACTGAGGGCGCGTGTGTCTAGGTACAGAGGTGGCTGAGTAGGGCAGAGTAAAGGGAGGTGAGGGGTTTCTGAGGACAAGCTTCCCCTCTGAGCACGTTTGCTCGCCTCCCACCCGGCAAGCTGGTGGATGACATCCGGCATCTAGACATGCCTGGCGTCTGGACAGTGGTGGCCAGAGAGGGGGAAGACACCTTCTGCGAAGCTGGCTTTTCTCCTTAAACTTACCCAACACTCTCTTCTGTGCGGTCAGTGAATCTCGATGAGCTATTTCCTCCTGCTTCAGTGACATTCTACAAATCCCCTTTTCTGATCAAGTTTGAGTTAAACGTGGAGAGTTTACGCTGCATTGTGTTACAGGGCTTTTTGTGATATAAAGTGTCTGAGATTAAAAAAACCTTTGAAATCATCATCTGAGCTTCAGAAAGGATGTCACAGCCACCCTGAGACCCAGTCTTACTTTCCTAGAGGGCTGTTATGTGTGGAGCTCGGCGGAGTTGCATATGTATTAGTATTCTTTTCACCTTTACGCAATGGTCTTTTGACAATAATTGCATAACCTTCCTGGGCTTCTTGTTCCTGGCTTGACAGCCAAATCTATGGCACTTTATTGATGTTTCCTAATTTTTAATCATTTTGAGGTTTGTGTGATCTGAGACTTGAGGAAATTTGATAATAATAACACCTTGCATTCCACTATTAAAAATGTCATCACTCCGAGGTCACATGTGACCACCTACTCCCCAAACTCGAAGTACCTTCCCATCCTCTGTCAGTTGACGGTTGAAAATGACAAAAGAACCAAAGTAAACCAGCTGAAGCAAACACTGGAGAGTCTGAAAGAGGGGACATCAGGCATGGTTGGTTTCAGGAGCACCAACGGTGTCATGAGAACGCAGTCCCTCTCCATCTCTCCTTCCTGTTCTCTGTGTTGGCTCTGTTCACAGGACTATTCCCTTGTTGTCTTTTACTCCCTCCAGGATTCAAGTCCAGCAGGAAAGAGAAAGCTCTTCATCTGCTCAACCTAACACAAGTTAGCATCAGCTCTCACTGAGCACGGTTAGTCTTCTTGGGACCCGTGTCATCCCTGAACACATCACCGTGGCCGTGAGGACTTCCTGCTGTGACTGGCAGTGCTTAGATAAGCAGATCGGTCCCAGAGCCGGAGGTCCCATCAGTTCCACCGAGGTGAGTGTTCTGAGAATGCACGGGGAGGATTTCCTGCCAGAGAAACTCCAGTGACTGTTGGCAGAATGAGGATGAGAATAGACGATGGAACAGCACACGTTCCCCACACTCCCCACCCTTCCTATGGCATTCGATCTTGGTGCTCCTGAAACCCCGCACTGCTGTCGTCCCTCACGCAGGGCTCCCCGAGCTCCCTTCTCTCTCACTGCTCTGTCTACTCTTCATCCTTCTCCCCTGGGAGGAAAGGGGTGGTCCACAACTGTCCAACCCTATCCCCTCAGCTTAACCACGTGGAGGTCACACTCAACTTGCCATCACCTTCTCTGTGCCTTTATCCAGCCTGTTCCCTCGCCCAGAACATCATCCCTCTTCCCAGCCCTTATCTCTCCATGTCCATGTCCTCTTTGTCCTAGTTCAAATACCTCTTTGTGAATCTTCCATATCTGATTTCCTTCAAGGCAGAAATAAACTCCCCCTTTCTTCTAAACTCGTATCTTTAGCCTCTCTCGAAGGCAGAATTTTCTGGTTTATATATTGTTATCCATTGAAATATGTATGTGTGTCACTGTTGGCTCTTAGCTCCTTGAGGACGAGAATGTCATTTATCTTTGCTCCTCGCACAGTTAAGAATATTTAAAAGGAAATCCAGATCAAGTGGTTCTTCGGGGCGTGGGTGTTTTCATTGTTGCTGGTGGTGTCTGTCTGTCTGTCTCCCTCCCTTCCTCTCTCTCTCTGCCAGTCTCTCTGCGTTTTGGTACAGACACACTCTTTATAAAGGGAAGAAATGAGGTAGATTTTTTCCCCAAAGTGCCTTTTCTTAGAAAGGAAAACAAACGTCCCTCGTCTTTAAAACTACCTCCACGACTTTTCCCTTCCAATGACTGGAAGGGAAAAATCTCGGTGTACATCTAGGGTCTGGACGTACACCTGGATTCAGGGCGGCAGAACTTTCAGGTCTGAAGCCCGCTGACCTCGGGGTCCGCCCCAGCCTTTCACGCAGGCCCAGCCCCCCGGGGGTGGAGCCTCTCCTCCCCCGCCCCCTCGCAGCGGGTCGTTGATAAGCCCGGAGCCCGGCCGGGGCGTCCTCCCTGTGCCCCCGGAAGGAGGGCGGCCCGCAGCGCGTGCGACGCTCGCCATGGCGGCGCCGTCGCGACTCCTGATACGCGGGGGGCGCGTGGTCAACGACGACTCCTCGCAGGTGGCCGACGTGCTGGTGGAGGACGGCGTGGTGCGGGCGCTGGGGCGCGACCTGCTGCCGCCCGGGGACGCGCCGGCCGGGCTGCGGGTCCTAGACGCCGCCGGCAAGCTGGTCTTGCCCGGCGGCATCGACACGCACACGCACATGCAGTTCCCCTTCATGGGCTCGCGGTCCGTGGACGACTTCTACCAGGGCACCAAGGTACACGCCTCGCCGCGCCCTGCACGCCGGGACGCCCGCCGAGCCCTCGGCCGCCTCTGAGGCTGCGCCCCTGGGGCCTGGCTGGGCGGGCTCGCGCCGCGCGGGGGTTTGAGGGGGCGTGAGCGAGCCGCGGAGGGTCAAGGCGCCCACGCTGAGCTTCCTTCTTCTAGGTGGCCCTCCTCGGTGGCATCAGCCAAAGCCGCCCCCTTCTCTCTTTGGGTAATTGGCAGGTTTATGGCAGCCTATTCCCGCACCCTCGTTTCTCTGCACCCCTCCCCCAGAACCTCTCTTTTTCACTGGGTGTTCTGTGGAAGTCCACAAGGCCTCCATAAAATCGATAGACTCTTTTAAGTCGACACTCCCAGCCGTTTGTCCCCATCATCCATCCCCAGCCCAAACCGAGTGAAAAATCCACTCACCTAGAAGTTACTGGCGTCACTCACACGTTGGCAGTGCGCGGAGGGTGATAGTGAAGAGCCCACGCGTCCACAGTCTTTGCCTCCACCCCCCAGCCGAAAAAGTACGACGTGGACAAGGGTTTCCAAGAGAACTGTTGCAGAAATGGTCTCCCAGCACTCACACTTGACCTGTCCCCACCACTTCTCCGACGTGCTTGCCCCAGGGACATTAAACACAGACCCTGATTCTTGCTGTTTGAGCACCTGCATCTTTACTGATGGTGTAGGAGGATCAGATCACAGGTCCCCAGGTGAGGGAGGCTTGGGTTTCTCTAGACACAAAGGCTTGGAGGCTCAGTCTATGAACAGAACCTTAAACGGATCTTCAGAGCTCCCGAAACCAAAGGAGATGCACAGGGCAGCCTTACAGGAACATAAAGTTAAAACTGCCCGCAGCACTTTGGCTGGAGCCAAACCTACACCCTCCTTGAGGCTTGCGTTTGGGGATGTGGTGGGAGAAACGGCTCCTTGCAAAGTGGAAGTATCGATATCCTTAAGGTCTAAGCTGTCACTCACGGATGCGCGGGTTTTTCCTGGTGGGCCACGCCCTGGTGTGTGTGAAACAGATCGGTCTGTTTAGTGCAGGTACAGGCTGCAAACACTTTCAGAGCAGTTTTGAGGATATATCCGTTACCCAACCGATTTCTAACAGTTTCACTCTCCCTACACCTCTCTCCCTCCACGTTCCCCAGTCCTCTAGGATAGACCAGAATGTTTCACACAAAAAAGAACCATCTGACCCAGAGAGAGGGGTCTGGGGCAGGCTGCTGGCGCCAATATTTGCAAAGCGTCCTCCTAGTTACTAATTATCAACCTTTACCATCAGGACAATGGTCAAAGTCGTTTGTAGGAAGGATTGTTATCTGTTGTGAAGAGTATTCATTTTTCTCTCTTGCTAAAACGTGAAATTTGCTAAATTTCAATGAATTTATGTCGACATTTAAAATACGTTTTTTAGATATCCAAGCTATACACGATTATAGACAATTGGAAAAAAATAATAAGAAAGTAGAAAGAGGAAAAGTATTACCCATAATTCCCACTCAGTGACAACCAGTGTTTCGGTGTATTGTCTTTATGGTTTTCATGTGCTTTATTTTACATAATTGAGGTTGTATTGTGCATGTGTGTATGAATGTGTGTACCTGTATTATAAAAGTTTTGTAACCTGTTGTATTCAGTTATAGTACATGCACTTTCTGTTATCACAGACTCGTCATTCACTAAGTGCATTGCTGATGGCAGGGGACCTGCTGCTGTGGCTGACCATCAGTCAGCAGGCCCACTAGCATTATTCCCCCTCATTATTTCCCTTTCTCTGATCAGGGTTCTAGATCAGAAACAGCCAAGAAGCGGGGTTAGAGTGTTGCCAGGGCAGGACATTCCTTCTCATTCTCAAGCTTATCTGTGCGTGCCCCAAGACCCTGGGAGGGGGTTCTTAGTTTTCTATCTGTTCTCGGCCATTCTGGGATTCCAGTGTGGAGAGATTTACGATTCCATACTTAGAAGGCAGGCTTTTGTAGCGTATTATGTATAATCTGTTCTCACCATCTGAAAGAACTTACCAGTTGATTCTCTAGGCGTTTCTGTACTTAAAGGTTGTCAAAACATTAAAGGAAAACATGTTTTTCATGAGCTTAGGATCACAAGCAGAAAATGATATGGTCCGAGATAAGGTCAAAGATTTAGCAAAGACTAAATTCACGTGGAACATGAAACAGTACTCACAAAAGGGCAAAGTTGCAAAAGTCTACTGCAGAATTGGTTGGTTGAATCCCAGGACATCCCCATGCCACAAACAGATGAGGCTCCGTAAAATGGAACCAGCCAGGTAAATACAGATAGACATGAGCGTTAAAGTATTGGCCTGAGTTCTGAAAGAAGGGCATTGTGGAGTTCTTTTGTCCTCTTTTCTAGAGTCTTCACGATAATTCCCAAGGCAATGTTGATGGAGTTTCTGGTTTGGGGAAACAGGGACACAGAAGTCTTTTGTAAATGCTCCTCATAAGATGAAAAGCATCTTATGAATACTGTTAAGTAACATTTACTTTATCAAGTCCGTGCTATGTACTAGACACTGTGCTAAGCTGTGCATTGTCTTCCAACAATCCCAGGTGCCATTGTCTACTCTTTGCAGTTGAAGAAACTGAAACTTAAGTCACTTGCCCAAGGTCGCACACCTGGTAAGTGGCAGAGTGGCTCTTCAAATTCAGGACTGCCTGCCATCCCTAGAGCTCTTACCTACTAGGTTCTCTTCCTTTCTGAAATGATGATTGAAAAAAAGTCTAATGTTTAGATTCGTCAGAATGGCAGTAGGTAGATGAAAAAGCTATGAACGTAAGGTGTGTGTTACTGTGAGATGTCTTTTGTCAAAGACAGAGCAAAGTCATCTTTCAGAAATACACTAGCCCTTCTTTACCTTCCCAACACTGTAGGCAGTTAAGTTTGTCAAAATAAATACACATCTCACCGTGTGGGTTTGTGAGACATTTATACATGCATTTATAGCCACATCATCCCTAAGGCTACAGAAATGGGTACCTTAAGTACGGAAAGCTATAAAGTAAGAACGATATATCATGCTTTCAGGAGATGGGCCCCAAAAGGTTAGACCAACAGCTGTGTGCTTCCTGCAAGCATAATGCTAACCATTTATAATATCTGACAAACACAAGGGATACTATTTGTGGTGTTCTATGTATTGATCACTAGATTGTGATGGACCCCAGTTTTAAAAATGAAATATAGTTCAACCAAAGGTTACATATTTTGGAAATCTAATTCATGTCAGAGGTAGGTTTAAAGCTTATAATTGATTTATTAATTACAGGTAAAAGCTTTCCATCTGATGTAAGTAATGGAAATAGCATTCTGCTTTAAAGAAATCATATTTCATTTTGTTGGTCTAGACTAGATGTACAGTGGTCTTCCAGTAATTCAGTATCCATCGTGAAAGACAATGGGATTTTTTTATTCAAATGGGTATTGAAAATGAGATAAACTTGAAGGAAATATGACTTTGCTTTTACTACATCCTGTGATAAGAGAATGAATTAAAAGAACTTGGCCAGTCTTCAAATATATGTATTTGTATTCAGACATAGATACAGCTTGGAGTGGGTGGACTCACATTAAAAACCTGACAGCATCAGTAGCTGGCAAAAGGATCTTTTTTTTTTTTTTTAATTGAGAAAATGCAGAACACTTTTTTTGTGAAGGACAAAAAGTCCTCAAAATTATCAAGAGAGAAGATTATACTTTGCTCTGGAACATTTTGGTAAAATGCCATGGAGGTGATTACTTACAATAAGTCAGTGGAAGGTATATGATTAAGCACATATTTATGGCTGTATTTATAGAGCTTCCTCACCTGGTAGAAGAGCTGTGATTCAGAGAGCTTGGTTACAAACCAAATCCCTTTTTCCATTTCTTGCTGGAGCTCCAGGATGGTTTTCAGAAGCTGTGCTTGCTGACTGCATGACCTTGGGCAAGTCACTTCCTCTACTGGTATTGTCAGCATTTCCATATCTGTAAAACAAGGCAATAGTTAGAACATCTCGGATTAAATTTTTTTTTAAGTAATGAAAAATACATATATTTATCATTCAGGAAAATGCTGGAGCATTATATTCACTTATCATACATAGTTGAATGAAGACACTGCTTTTTTTAAAAAAAAAAGGAAAATACAGAAGAGTATAAAGAAAAATAATATCTAAATCATCTATAATTTCAACATTTTGCTTTTAACATTTTCCTTTCA
The DNA here is from genome assembly GCF_951394435.1 of Stenella coeruleoalba. NCBI lineage: Eukaryota > Metazoa > Chordata > Mammalia > Artiodactyla > Delphinidae > Stenella > Stenella coeruleoalba. The sequence goes on from NC_137163.1 coordinate 31,810,789, forward strand.
GATTTTTCTTTTTGGGGGCACGTATAAACATTTTTCCTTCTACTAAATGGTGCATACACTTTGGAATCAGCCTTGTTCGTTAAACCTTTCACCCACGGCCTTCACTGCTGTCGGAGAACGTGATTTCTGTGGCCTGTTGACTTCTCCGAGGCTGAGTCCCAGATCTTTCTCTCTGGTCTTGTATCTCTTCCGCGTCAGGCTTCCATTTCTGCCCATCTGACAATGAATGTCCCACAGGCGCCTCAAACTTCAGGTGCCCAAGTTTATCCTTCTCTTCAAGTGCTCGACCCATTTTTCATCCTCTTGTTTCCCCAACTGTTAACAGCTCCACTCCCATCTTGTTCGTGTTGGACATTTTGGTGGCTTCCAGCTTTTTTGGCTTGTGCATAACAATGTTGTGACGTAATTTATCACTCAGATTCCTCATGATTGACGTAGAAATCACCTCTCAGGGTGCAATGCCTGGGCCAGTGAGTGTTCGATCCATCCTAAAGGAGTCTAACGCATACATCCAGATTGCCCTTCAATTTATGCCCCCCTCCCAGCAATACATCCTAATTCCCATCTCACTGCGTCCTAGCTAATTGTGGATATTTACTTTTTAAAAATCTATGCAAATTTAGTAGGAAAAACATAGAATTTCTTAATGTTTTTAAACAAGCATTTCTTTAATTGCTTGTAAGGCTGAGCTTTGAACATTCTTGTGTTAATAAGTTCCATGTTCCAGCTGTAAGAGTGTATAATTCTGTGATTTCCTTCAGTGGCTATTTACTGATTACAAAGTTACTCTTTGCACTAATCAGAGGAAGAAAATAAAACCATCTCAAAGATTAATTTGAAACCACTTGATACTAAATAGGGCTTTGGCCGTATTGAAGGTAGTGTGTGTTAGGAATCCTTTCACTGGATTTTACAGAATCTGGGACTTGCCTTCTTTCAGTTTTCATACTTGAGTTTTGCATGCTTTCCACTTCCACTGCTTGTTTTCTCCCTCACTTATCTGGACTGCATGCCTTCAGTGTCTGACAGAGGTGGTCAGGATTCAAGGTTTCCTTGACGTTGCTGTCGGGAAAGAAAAATTTTTCCTCTAACCTCTTATGTTTAGTTTTTGGGGGCCCACAAATTAAACTGACAAAAGACAGATTCACAAGAGAAAAGACAGATTTTTAAAATTCATGTACATTCAGTGCAAATTCACAGAAAAATGTGCTTCAAGGAGGCGGTTAGAATTTGGGACTTCTATATCACCTTAACAAGGGAAGGGGAGGGGAAGAAGGGCACCTATGGAAAAACAAATGACTTTTAGGAAAGACCAGTGGGTTCTTAGGGGAATAGCTGGAGACACGATAGTTCATGACGAGGTCTGTTTAGGTGCAGTGCAGGCTTCTAGTCTCAGGTGGTAAGAGTCATCTTCCTGGAGAGGCATTTATGACAATTCAGTTCTTTTGAAAAGCTCTGCTTTTAGGCAGGTAAGGGAGTTCAGGAAAAAAAGCCTATTCTCAAATGCCTGCAGCTCAAAATGATTTTTATGCCACAGTGGCACATTCTGGACCTTGTCACTGCCGTCTAATATGGAATAACCTTAAGCCAAGGAATTTTCAAGTTGATAGTTACGTTCCATGAATTCAGTCAACAAATCGTTCTTGGAAACCCACCGCGTGCCAGGCATTATGGTTGGGGTTATAGAGATGCAAACTGTGGTCTTTGCTCGCAATGGCAGACAGACTGGAGGTATATGGGGTTCTAATTTATCTTGGCTTTAATAATAAATTATATACAGTGGACTTTTGGACTTGTAGACTTAACTTGGACAATTTGTGACTATTTTTGAGTAAACAGGTTTTGACCTGGCGTTTTCCCTTGTGCTTGGTCACCATTCCTAATTGCTGGCATCGCTGGGCTGCATTTCCAATAAGTGAGCCTCTGCCACTCCCCAGAGCCTTCTCCTCAACACCGTCTTGTGCTTTTATTCAGATGTCACATAACAGTTGAGGGAGGACACTGCAATTTTTCTGTTATGTTTCATTGCATCTAATAGAGGAATTTCACGTTATAGTGATAGTCATGAGTTCCTGAGCCCTGAGGATCTGTTCACACGTAAAAGCTTAAAATAAAACAAACCATAGTCTTTTCTTAAAAACAGGAAATTATTGGAGGCATAGATGTAGAAATAGACTGTAATTCTGTTTTGTTAAAAGTCCTGGTTAACGCTGATTAGGTAATGGGCCTGGGACAAAACTGAGCGTTCAGCTTTCAAGTGTGCTCAGAGTCTACATTCTACAGTAACATTTTCATAGAAGGATTTTAGAAACCACACAGCCAGATGAAAGTTCCCTAGACCATGCCAGTGTGCAGCCACGGTTAAGAGTCACTGGACTAGGTAGAGAGGGGACAGGGAGAGAAGAGTATGGGTGACTCGCCTCTCTGAGGTGGAAAGGAACTCAGATCGTGCAGGGCTTTATGGGCTGTGTAATAATTGTTTTCTTCATCCTGAGAGCAGAGGGAAGTCAATAACAGCTTGGAAGTGGCCCAGACTAGCTGGTCTAGTCTAGTCAGAAGATGAGGGTGGCACAGGGCAACGGAGGTGCAGATGCAGGAAGTATGGAGACTCATGGAGTATGTAGGGGAGGGGATAGGTTGCTGATGGATTGGATTTGGGGATGTAGGGAAGGGAACAGGTAGACGTCAAGGGTGCCTCTTGAGTCTGTGGTTTGCACAGTGGGATGGGTGACGGTGTGATTAATGTTTCACATTTGGGGCGGCAAGGAGTGTGGAGAGGCACTGTGGAGGACATCTTTACGAAGCTGGATATGCTTCTAGAGTTGGAACGTAAACTGGGATCATGAAGTTTGTTTTCATAAGTCTTAGTGACTATGAGAAATCTGAAAATTCAGCCACTTGTTTTTCTCCCTAAGGCTCAAATGTACTGCTGGATTTCTTTTTGTTTTATTTGGGTCGAGCAGGTCCTCTGATAAATTTTAGTGAAACAAAGTTACTTGTTTGTTCTAGGATGAGCTTAGAAATGAAAATTCAGTGACACCATAAAAGGAAAGAAAATCTTTGGGATGCTTTCAATAATGATTTACAACCTAATACAGTCTTAAATAAAATCTTGTGTTCTGTCATATTATGACCCCACTTTTGGTTAAGAGTTTATCCCAATTTATGTTCTATCACGTTTCCACCTAAGACAGCACATGCTCTTTTCCTCTCAAGAGAAGGTTTTAGATAGATTGGAAGATTTTCAAGGGAGAACAGCCAAAGTAATTAGGAGCCGAAAGAACTGATTTATGAGCCAAGATTAGAAAAGGCAAACGCATTTTGTTTGGCTGACTGACAAATAAAGGAGAAGTCAATCAGCAATAAATACAAAGGAAACAATTAGGTTTTGTACAAGAATATGAAAGAAATTTTCACCCTTTACTGGTTCCCCCTCCCGTAAACTCTCTTCATTCTTCAGACGTTGACCCTGGTGAACATTTTGTGAAGTGGATCTAGAAGCATCTGATGTTAAAAGCAATTCAATGAATACTGAAAATATCCAAGGTGGGCTAGGAATGAGGTGTTCGGATGAGTTGGTTTGCTGGATAAAGTTAATTATCCCATGGCTAACAAGTGTGTGAAGGCCAAGAAGCACTAATATGGGCCTTTCCTTGTAATAACTCTTAGGGGCGCATTATTTCAATGGCAGTTGTCGCAGTGATGAACATCACGTGAGCTTAATACAGTTGCGTCTCATTTGTGAATTTATAATTTGATGGGACTTGTTTTGTCTTGGTATGGCTTTGGGTTTCCTGAATGCTTGATTCATTTTACCAACCTCTGCCTTTCTCCAAGTAATGATTCACTGATGACCCGGGGCAACAGGCTGGAAGTCAGATCACACTAAGTGGAAGATCGGATAAGGGGGAATGGCCTGCCTAGGGTTGAGGCCCAGAGTAGGCTGAATGTAAGAGCTCCTGCTCAAAGCTGTGTCCTCCTCCATGTTCCCAGTGAGAATTCACCAGCCGTGTGACCCTGGAGAGTCATTTGACCTCTCTGAGCCTCAGTATCCTCAACTGTAAAATAAGAAAAGCAATTTCTACCTCTCGGGACCATAGCAAGGCTTCATTCAATGAGCTAATGTGTGTAAGATGCTTAACCCAGGACTGGGCATTTGAACAAGCTCTTCTTTCAAGAGGCAGATACTTCCCAGGAGGGGCAGGTCTCCTTCACAAACCTCCTGGTGTCCCCTCTAATTGGGATTACAGAACTGCAGCTCGGGCACGTGGCTCCCCCGATCCAGTGGAAAGAAGGGAACATTTCAGACCTTGAAGTAATAGTCAGGGGTTTGAGATAACTTTGGGCAGCCAAGGGACCCTGGGTAACCAGAGAGAACCGAAGAGGCAGGAGGAAGAAAGAGGTTCAAAGGAGACTGGGGCGCTGACAGTGCCCGACCACTGTTTGCCAGGTCCCAGGGTAGCAGCCAGGATCCCTGCGGCAGGTGGATGGATAAAGCCCCAGGGGTTTGGAAAAAGACAGGTTCCGTTATCAATCCACTGCCTAGGATTGGCCCAGGCTGTCCTGTCCCAGGCACTATAGTTTTTCTAGATCTGTTCCCGTTTTGGGGTGAGAAGAAGGAGGAAATTAGGGAGGAGAAACAGAACGAGAAGAAACCAAAGAAGACGAGTGGCTGCTCCTTTTCTGTTCATTAGGGAGACAGAGCGTCTGGGATAAACCCTTATTTATGGCCTTTTAAATGATAGCCCCAGTAATTTCAATTTGCTGTAGTTAAAAAAAAAAAAAAGTGGCCATTTGACCATCACATCTTCAGTCTCATAAGAGGCCCATCGAAGTTGAGCTACTTAATTTATATGGCATGTACATGCGTACCTGGATTTGTATCACATATATGTAAAATCTTTATTTTTTCTTCTTTTGAAAGTTAGGCTTTGTTATAGAAAATGTAGCAACTATTGAAGAGAAAATGTAACTAGAGGAAAATTAAAAGGATCTGTAATCACTCCACCCAGAAACAGCCAGTGGCTCAGACCTGTTTTGTTTTCTTGCTAAGGGTTGGTATGTTCTGGAGCATGTCGCCGTGGCTTCTCTCTCTCTGGTTATTTCCCCTGACCTTGGGACCCCTCTGGCATCCTCTGCAAGGTGACTGCCACGTCCTTCTCCTGCGTTTGAGTGTTCGTCAGCATCAGGGCTGCGTTTCTCTGTCTGTAAACACACAGAGTGGACATGTGCCCGAGCACCTCATGCTCAGGGTGTCCACGGAATTCATGCTCCCTCCAAAGACCAGATCGGCTGCCCTCCTCTGGCCCCTCATCTGCCACCTCTCAGTCACTGCAGTCAAAATCAGCTCCTGGACTCCCGTCACCCCCGCAGACAGCCAGCCACTGCCTTGCCTTCTTCTGGGAACCATTGCTTCACACATCCCAGTCATCTGTTTTTAAAGTACAGTTGGTTTACGGTAGTACGTTGGTTTCAGGTGTACAGCACAGTGAGTCAGTGTTTTTGCAGATTATACTCCATTATAGGCTATTACAAGATAATGGGTATAATTCCCTGGGCTGTACAGTGTATCCTTGTTGCTTATCTGTTCTATACATAGTTGTTTGTATCTCTTAATCCCATACTTCTAATTTGTCCCTCCCCATCTTCCTTCTCTCCTTTGATAACCACAAGTTTGTGTTCTCTACCTGTGAGTCTGTTTCTCTTTTGCGTGTACATTCTGCCCTTTACCACTCTTCTGCTGATGCTTCCTCACGGACCCTTTTCTCAGAGTTTCCCCCCTGCTGTCAACTGTTACTGAAAGCACTGGCTCTGGAGCCCAATGACCTGGGTCCAGTCTTGCCTTTGTTATTCTCTAGCTGTGAGATGTGGGGAGTTACTTCACGGTGCTGTTCTCAGTTTCCTCAACTCTAAAAAGGAGTTAACAGTGCGACCTGCTGCAGAGCTCATGAGATGGTGAAAGCACTTAGAACATCAGTATAGTTCCTGGCACATAATAAGCACTCACTACAAGTTAGATACTATTACCCTTATTGGCAACTGCACATTTATGTCCTAATGCTAATTCAAATCCCAGCTTCCTCTGAATTCCCAGGAGTCTTTTCCTCTTCTAGGGAGCTTATCAATTTTAACTTCCCTTTAGCAATTCCTATATCACATTTACTATGGAAGTGTACTTGCTACCTATTAATACCATCTGATTATTTTATTACAGTTGTTTGTGCCTGTTTCTGTCTCCCCCTCTAGACAGTCTGATTATTTGTGTGTGTCTGATTATTAGTGTGTCACATGGTGGAGTGACCAGGTGAACCACTGGGGGGTCCAGTTTCTTCCATTTAGTCCCTTAGTCCTTGCTCTGTACAAGATCAAGAAATGGGCAGATCAAGAAATGGGCAGTGTCAAAACACAAAACACAAAAAACACAAGAAAGAGGTGATGTCGGTTGCTTCCTGGAAGTCAGAATTGGAGGGAAGACTTTGCATTGCATTGTGTGTAACAGCCCACTCACTCCCTGTAATGGCTTACTTGGGTAGACAGTTTTTTGGTAATAATTTTATTAAGATGTAATTGATATACAATACCAGTTAGCCATTTAGAGTGTACAGTTTAACGTTCTTTCGTATGTTCACAGAGCTGTGCAACCATCACCACAATCAATTTTGGAACATTTTTATCTCCCCAGAAAGAAGCCCATACCCTTTAGATAGCACCCCAACTTTCCCCAAGCCCCCTGGCTCCAGGCAACCACTATTCTACTTACTGTCTCTATGGATTTATCTCTTCTGGACATTTCATATAAACGGAATCATATGATATGTGATCTTTTGTGACTGGATTCTTTCACTTAGCATCATGTTTTCAAGGTTCATCCAAGTTGTAGCAAGTGCATCAGAACCTCATTCCTTTGTATGGCCAAATAGTACTCCATTGTATGAATATACCACGTTTTGTTTATCCATTCATCAGTAGATGGGCATTCGGGTTGTTGCCACTTTTTGATTATTATGGATAATGCTGCTCTGAATATTTGTGTACAAGTTTTTGTGTGGACATGTTTTCATTTCTTTTGGGTATATACTTAGGAGTGGAATTGATGGGTCCTATGGTAACTCTATGAGGAACTGCCAAACTATTTTCCACAGTGGCTGCATCATTTTATTTATATTTCTACCAGCACTGTATTTAGTTTCCCCACATCCTGCATGTGATAGACATTTAATATGGAAAGAATTGCTCTTTAAGCTTGATTTTCTAGTTCAGTAGACACTAAAAAAGTACTTTCTTCCGACACTTTAATTGACAGCACTATTAGAAAAATGCCCTTCAGCCTCCAGGGGTACCTGTGAGAAGACATTTGAGAAGGAAGAAAGTGAGAAGGTTAATCTGCATTCAAATAAAAATATAGAGCCTAAGGAATTTTTTCTGGCATTGTCATTATACCAATAGGGATTTCTTAAGAAATGCAAATATGTATTGTTTTGCCATGCATAAGGCAATTGTTATCTAAAGATAAGGTACAGGATCCTGTATAAATAGTGAGATTTTTGAGAGCAAAAAGAGTTGGAGTGGGACCAAGTGACTTAAGGAAAAATAAAAATCCATTGCAGTAAGCAAGAACAAGGAGATAGAATGGAGCTAATGTGGCAGCTGGGACCTTGGGAGCACTCGGCATGTCTGGGGGGCTGTTAGTGGGGGGGGGAGGGTGACAGGGGTGCAGACCTGGGAGGGAAGCTGGTGGCACTCCCTTCTTTGTTGTAACATGACCATGCTTCTGGTGGTGAGATGAGTCAATGTATGAAAAGCGGGGAAATGCCTGATTCTAAAGCAGTGGTGCAGAGGCTCATCACTCCTTGTGGGCTGAAGCCTATGAAGCGCTTACCATGAGTCAGACACGGTATTAAGCACTTTATATACGTCACCCCAATTCAATCCTCCCAACAGCCCTATGGTTCAGGTACAATTACTGTCCTCACTTTACAGGTTAGGAATCAAAGGCTCACAGAGGTTAAGAAATTGCTGTCTACACTCGCATGTTCATTGCAGGATTATTCACAATAGTCTAGATATAGATAAGTTAACATGTCCATCTGTGAATGAGTGGATAAAGGAAATATGGTGTGTGTCTACACTGGAATATTATCCAGAAAGAGGGAAGTCCTGCCATTTGTGACAAAGTGGATGGACCTTGAGGACATTGTGCTAATGAAGTAAGTCAGACAGAGAAACACAGATATTATATGATCTCACTGATATGTGGAATCTAAAAAAGCCAGACTCAGAGAAACCAAGAGTAGAATGGTGGTTGCCAGGGGCTGGGGACGGGGCGCATGGGGGGAATGGGGAGCTGTTGATCAAAGGACACAGCCTTCCAGTTACAAGATGAATAAGTTCTGGGGATCAAATGTGCAGAATGTACAGAACAATACTGTACAAGGAAAGAAGGAAGGAACGAATTAAGGAAGGAAGGGAAGGAGGAAGGATGGAAGGAGGGAAGGAAGGAGGGAAGGAAGTGGTTAAGGAATTGCTCAGAGTACCATAGCTGACAAGTGCTGAATCTGAGCTGTGCCCTGGAACCAATAAGCCTCTTTGGTCGGCGCCCTTAACCAGTGCACTAGTATATCCCTGCCTATGTTTTTTTTTTTTTCACCTACATTGTCTGAACACAGCAGTTAAAAACACATTTATCCATCTTTTAATCTTAGTTTAAATAAAATCAAAGTCAGTAATTAGTCAATGATTTAATAACTTAATAGTTTTTAATCCAGTTGTAGTGTAACATAGTGTAATATGCCAGGGGAAATAGCAGCTTCGAGGCAGATCGTGCAAGGCCTTGTAGATCATGTTAAAAAGATTCCATGCTATTCCAGGGGCAGTGAGAGGCATTCAGTTTTAAGTCTTGGAGTCAAGGGGTCACGTCTGTGCTTTGGAATTTCCCCCTAATTGCAAAAAGGGGTTTGCATTGGAGGAAGTAAGAGCAAAACTGGGGACATAAAGATCAAGCTGAGGGGTGACATTAAGACCAGAGCATTGGAGATGGATTAGAGGGGACAGCTGAGAATTAAGGAAAGATTAAGGAGTCACCAGTTGGTTGTGGGGAATGAGGGTCAGGTGGGAATCACGTGAGTCTCCCAGGATTCTGTGTGGAACACAGTGTAGTTAGAGATACAGTTCACCAAGATTGATTCTAATGAGGTGGATTGTGCAATGATGTTTTCTTGAGAAGAAAAATGTTTGAATCTTCTCCGTTTTTCCATTTTGGTTTTACTTTACAGCCTTCACTATTTTCTTTGGTCAAAGCCGTTTTCATTTCATCAGACGTGTCATTCTTTTTGCAGAAGCAATTCCAGCTCTTTTAATACTTCAGACTTTAATTTATGGAACATCTATTCATGTCTCTCTAGATCTCTTAAACAGGCAGCATCTTTGTGCAATTTCCCGCACCCATCAAGTTTGCCCAAGTGCTTGCGAATGCCTGTTGTTCAAGGGGATAAATGACTCAGCTAGAAAACTGATGGCTAACCTGTTGAAACTCTTCTGTGATTGCAGGCTGCCCTGGCAGGCGGCACCACCATGATCATTGATTTTGCCATTCCTCACAAAGGCCACTCCCTCATCGAGGCCTTCGAGACCTGGCGAAGCTGGGCTGATCCCAAAGTCTGCTGTGACTACAGCCTTCATGTGGCGGTGACATGGTGGAGCGAGCAGGTGAACCACTGGGGGGTCCAGTTTCTTCCATTTAGTCCTTTAGTCCTTGTTCTGTGCAAAGGTCAAGGAACAGGCAATGTCAAAACGTAAGCAACTGGTGATGTTGGTGGCTTCCTGGAAGTCAGAGTTGGAGGGAAGACTTTTCACTGCATACTCTTTTGTACCGTTTGAATTTTAAATCATGTGAGGTATTATCAACTTAGAAAACTAAAAAAAAAGTTAAGGCGTATGAAAGCGGTAGGATAAATCCCTTATACTCATTCACAAAAGACTTTCCTAATACTTAATTCATGAATTGTAAATACTTTAAATGTATTTTTTTTTAAGTACTGGACTTCTCAACTTAACAATACAGGACACTTTTAAGCAGTGTTTTCCCACAGATCGAAACTTTAGTTACAAATGTTTTTAATATCTGCGAAAAAACCAAGGAAGGGACAGACTGGGAATGTGTTCAAGGCCTTCTCCTAGCTGTGCACTAACCTGGTGCTCTGCTAACATCAACACCTGGTCAAGGCATTTCAAAACAGCTTACACAACCTTCCGTATCTGCTAATGATTTAGGTCATGGCAGAAATGATAACATGATTCAGACAGAAAAGACAGTTTTGAGAGACGTTAAAATATGTTTATTTTTTTTCCCGTGAAAACATGTATGTGTACTTTGGAAGGAACTTTGACTTGTGGTTTAAATCAATAACATGTTTTTCCACATTGAACTTAATTCAGAACTCGTTTTGCCAGAAAGGGCTCATGGGATGACTTTATTTGAAGTTACCATGTAACTTATGTCCCTCCTTCCTCCCAAAATTTGGACTGTAGACACCAAGTTAATATAAAACAAGTAATCAGTCTTTAACAGATAGTTCAGCAAACGTAATAGCAAGGTTTATAGTCCAGAGAAAAAGTTAATTTTTCCCCAGAAACGCCATTCTAAATGAGGCATCTGATCTCTTTCGTGCTTTTAGGGTCTTCCTACCTTCCTACCTTCCTTCTTCCCTCCCTCCCTCCCGTCCTTCCTCTCTATCTCCCTTCCTCCTTTCCCTTCTCCCTTCCTCCTTTCCTCCCTCTCGTTTTATAAGATAGAGCAAAGGTGAAGATGTTTGCCCTTACCAGTGTTCCTCACACTTTAATATGCAAATGATTACCTGGTGAATATTGTTAAAACACAGATTATGTTCAGTAAGTGTATTACTTCGCTAGGGCTGCTGCAACAAAGAACTACAAACTGGGTGGCTGAAACAGCAGAAGTGTACTGTCTCACAGTTCCGGAGGCTAAAAGTCTGAGATCAAGGTGTTGGCAGTGTTGATTCCTTCCGAGGGCTATAAGGAAGAATCTCTTTCATGCCTCTCACCAGCTTCTGGTGGTTTCCTGACAATCTCTGGTATTCTTTGATTTGAAGGAGCGTCACCTGAATTTCTGCCATCATCTTTACATGATGTTCTCTGTGTGTGTGTGTGTGTCTGTGTCTAAATTTCCCCTTTTAACAAAGACACCAATCTTATTGGATTATGGTCCACCCTGCTGACCTCATCTTAATTACATCTGCAATGCCCTTATTTCCAAATGTTGACCTGAAACAAACAGACTGCTGGGTATTTCTCCAGCAAAGATGGGTTAATTTGGGATCAGCAGAGAATTGCAGTTCAGGGTCTGCAAGCTTGGCGAGCCACGTGCAAGTCCCCGCAGGGCAAGGGAAGGAGCAGGCTTTCCTCGAGGGGGAAAGGAAGCTGGGGGGGCTGTAGTAAACAAAGAGTCCGTGACGTTTCATTGGCTGAGTCCTTGCCAAGAAAGGAGTCTTTTTTTTTTTTTCCCTGTGTTGACATGCAGGTGTGAGAGCTCCCCCTTCTGGTCTCCCGACATCCGCTTAATTGAGGTTTCTATTTATTAATTTTTTACACAAGCGAGGCCACATTTGGTACTGGGGGTTAGGACTTCAACATATGAATCTGGGGGGGACACAGTCAACCCATCGCAGTAGGTCTGGGGCAGGGCCTGAGATTCTGCATTTCTAACAAGCTCCCAGGTGATGCTGATGGTGCGAGAGCAATACAGTCTAGTGAGACTTACCCATGGATATGGATGTGGATGACAGGGATGTTTAACGAGGCCACCTTCAGAAAGGCTCTTCTACTCAGGGAGTAATAGGTATTTCATCTGAGCAATGCAGATCATAACTCCCTTTGGGAACTCCATCGTGTGAATATTCCAACAACGTTTAAAGCAATTTTTTTCTGACTATAAAAGTAATAGACTCATGGTAGAAAATATGAACTTATAAAGAAGCTTAAAAAAATGAGGCACACTATCGCAAGTCCTGCCCTTGCTGTCGTCGCTTAATGGATCTTGGAACCCATTCCATCATTTCAGTGATGCCATTCTCAGCATTTTGGTGTTTGCCGTTCCTTTTCATGCATTTATTCATCCAACAAAAAGCTACTGAGTGGCCACTATGGACCAGGCACTATTCTAGGATATAGCAATGGACAAACTGCACAAAGGCCCTGCTCTTACGGGGTGGAAATTCTAGAGGAGGAGGCAGGCCATCAACAGGTAACTATATTATATGCCAGGTGATAAAGCGCTATGGAGGAAAGTAAGGAAAATTAGTAAAGGAATAAATAGTGGTGGAAGTGAGTAACTTAACATGTGATATTGTCATTTTTAAAACTTTGCTGATTCAGTAGGGAAAAATTGCGTTGTTTTATTTTGTACTTTTTTTTAATAAATTTATTTGTTTATTTATGGTTGCGTTGGGTCTTTGTTGCTACACGCGGGCTTTCTCTACTTCTGGTGAGCGGGGGCTACTCTTCATTGCTGTGTGTGGGCTTCTCATTGCAGTGGCTTCTCCTGTTGTGGAGCACAGACTCTAGGCACGTGGGCTTCGGTAGTTGTGGCTCGCAGGCTCAGTAGTTGTGGCTCGTGGGCTCTAGAGCACAGGCTCAGCAGTTGTGGCGCACGGGCTTAGTTGCTCCGTGGCATGTGGGATCTTCCCGGATCGAAGCCATGTCCCCCACATTGGCAGGTGGATTCCTAACCACTGTGCCACCAGGGAAGTCCCTATTTTATACTTTTTAATCAGTAGGAAAGTTAACATTTTTTCCATGTTTATTAGTCATTTGTATTTACTGTTTGAACTGTAACATTTTTTTACCTAGAATGTTAGGGTTTTTCTTATCAAGTAGAAAAAGCAATAACTCTTTTTAAATTTTTTATTAACTAAGAGCTATAATCCTGTCTGTTATATATTTTTATGTTTTGTCGTATATTTCTGTTTTATATTTTATGTTATATATATGTATGTGTGTGTGTGGTTTTTTTTTTAACATGTAGAAATTCAAGCAATTTTATTTGATCGTCTTCTGACTTTTCCTTTGAAGTTTTTAGTCTTTGTTGAGACTAGAATTGGACCTGCAAGGGCAATTACTAAGCTAGTTTTGATCTTAACTTGTCCCTTACCGTTGGTGTGATGTTGCGATTTATAATAAGAAATGCATATCTGGTCTCCGTCCCTATTTCTGGCACAGAGCTCCTAAAACCCTTGGAATTTCCTAAGTGATGACAGCAACAAAGGTGTCTTTTATTATGGTAAAGAGGTGATTTTTAGACCCCACCTGAAGATGGGGACTGATTGCCCCAGGAGCCAACTGTATTATTAGAGGGTTGAAAATTTCAGTCCCACCCAGCTGACCTGGAGGGGAGGGGAGAGGGGCTGGAGGCTGGATCAGTCGCCAGTGGCCAATGCTTTAATCAGTCATGACTGTGTAATTGAGCCTCCGCCACAACCTAAAAGGATAGGATTTGGAGAGCTTCCAGGATGCTGGGCAATTGGAGATTTGGGGAGAGTGGCGCTCTCAGAGAGGGCATTCAAGCCCCATGCCCTTTCCCCATTCCTTGCCCTAGGACATACCTCTTCCATCCAGATGTTCATCTATATCCTTTATCGTATCCTTTTATCATAAGCTGGTGATCCAGTAAGTAAAATGTTTCTCTGAGTTCTGTGAACCGCTTTAGCAAATTAATTGAATCCGAGGAGGGGGTTGTGGGAAGCTCTCACTTATAGCCAGTTGGTCAGAAGTGCAGGTGACAACCTGGACACCCCATAGCACGGAACCCTTAACTTGCGGAACACAGTGCAGTCTACCTGGTGCAGGTAGATAGTGTGAAAATTGAGTTTAATTGTGGGATACCCCCCAGCTGGTGTCTGGAGAGCCGCTTGGTGAGGGTGGGGAACCTCCCCACCTCCACACATCGGAATCGGTGATCAGAACCTTTTAGTTGGCAACCCAGAAGGCTCCTGAGGCTTCTGACAGGTCCAGAGTCACTCAACTCCCAGGAGCTGCCAGTGGCTCAGTCTGCATCTTCCACTACCTGCATCTCTGAACTCATCCTGTAGGTTTCAGATTTGACCCAAACCCTTACTTCACATTAGCTCTGATTCCTTCTAGAGACAAAATTGCCTCTGTTGCTGCCAGTGGCTTCGTTTTCATGTTCTAGAATAATTTCTTCTCATCAGGAGATAGATGCTGAGAATTTCATAAATTTTAACAGTGAAGTATTTGGGGGAAATACTATTAACTGTTTCATGATTTAAAGTATTGTAGGGACTTACTTCCCTGGTGGTCCAATGGCTAAGACTCTGCACTCCCAATGCAGGGAGCCTGGGTTCGATCCCTGGTCAGGGAACTAGATCCCACATGCCGCAACTAAAGATCCCGCCTGCCGCAACTAAGACCCAGAGCAGCCAAAATAAATAAATAACGTTTAAAAATAAAAGTATCGTAACAACAGCAATTCATCAGATGAAATGAGGTCTAACCTAGGGGAAAGATCAAGACCTTCATTACATTTTTCTGGAGTCCAACTGATGTCCTTATTTTACTTCACTTTCTTCTGAATGCAAGAATTTGGAGAATGCTGATATTATCTTTAAATTAAAGAGTGACATTCTGCTGTGGGTTTTGTGCCCTTTTAGGTTAAAGAAGAAATGAAAATCCTTACCCAGGATAAAGGTGTGAACTCCTTCAAGGTGTTTATGGCCTATAGAGATCTGTACATGCTGAGAGATGTGGAGCTGTACAAGGTCTTCTCCTGGTGCAAGGAAATTGGAGCCATTGCTGAAGTTCATGCAGAAAATGGAGACCTAATTGCAGAGGTAAGTAACTGCCTTCCAGAGCTTCCACAGAAATGAAAATGGCCATAACTTAAGGTGAGGACGACTGGCCCCAGGTAGGTAAATTCCTTTAATGGATTGGAAGAAAGGAAATTCAGAAACTGATTTTATGTGGCTTGGAAACGCTTGACTTGAATTACTTGCTGTCCGGCTCTGAGTTTTTTGCAGGTGGCATATGTATTGGAATGAGGAGTTCCCTTTTTCAGATCAGTTATTAGATCTCAGACAAGGTTTATTCTAAAAACACAAATATTTTTCTTTGTGTCCCCAGCATTTTTTTTTTTTTTTTAGGTAGCTCAAGCTGCTGGTTCAAAATGCCAAAGTGTGGACATCGGTGAAATCTGATGACTAAAGCAGTGCATTAGGTAGCTGTTTAAAGCCCCATTCTTTTCAGAAACTGGGTATTAAAATGTGCTGCGGGGGAATCTAGATGATATTTCTCATGTTAATTCTGTTATTAATGCCCAAAGGTACACCATCTGCAAGATTTAAAGAGCTGTCTCTTACCCTTTATATTAGCTGATCTTTCTGTCTCCCTGGGCTCAGTTCCCATTAAAGTCAGTGAGATGGAGGCCCCGTGGCCAGGATGGGGGGTGGGCGGTGGGCAGGGGGGTTGATAAGAGGAAAACGTGAGCTGTAAGCTCAAACACACCAGGTTTAAACTGGACTCTTCCGCCTCCTAGCTGTGTGACACCAGGTGAGTCATTTTGACACTCTGAGTCTTGACTTCTGGACTTTTTTGTAAGGAAGGAATAACCCTTTTGGAGAGAGGAAATACTGGTCTAATATCACTCCGTGGATCGGGGAAGAAGGCAATGAAGACAATGAATCAGTAAAACATAGAACTAACTACGTAATCGCATGAGTCGCTTCATCAAGGATATAATATGGGGGACTAGAATACTTTGTTTTATTATATTTTGTTCTGAACCAATAAAAAGTCTTAAATATGGACACTACTTTTCAAAGACTGTGATTAGAACAGACCTCATATCTTTGTCACCTTTTCAATCAAAATAATTTGATTGTGAAATATGTATATGAAAAATTAACATATGCTTTGAGAGTAGTAGATTATTTTTACCCAAAACACACACTGTCTACGCACACATTCACACACACCTATACCTAATAGATCTAAAATAAAAGCCTGGCAGTGCATTCGTTTCACAACAAAATTGTAGGAGTTGTCGTTAGTAAACCTTTCTCACCGGTGTGTATGTTCCTGCTGCCTTTTTTAGGGAGCAAAGAAGATGTTGGCTTTGGGGATAACGGGTCCTGAGGGCCATGAGCTGGGCCGCCCAGAAGCGGTGGAGGCAGAAGCCACGCTGAGAGCCATCACCATAGCCGGCGCCGTGAACTGCCCTCTGTGCGTCGTGCACGTGATGAGCAAGTCCGCAGCAAGGGTGATAGCAGATGCCAGGAGGGATGGTAATTCCTGAACTGTAGCCTCGCTTACAACTAGTACTGTTAGCTAAAGTGTAAGGTAAAATAACGCCAACCTCTGCTTTTGCTTATCAGAAAGTTGCCCATGAATTCCCACAACTTTTCTTTCTTTTTTATTTTGAATTTTATTTTTTTATACAGAAGGTTCCTATTATGTTTTATACATATTGGTGTATATATGTCAATCCCAATCCCAACGTTTCTTCCTCCCTTTTTATTAGCATCCTTTCTGTGTTCTTGCAGCCTTACACGTCTGTCTGTTTCTGCCCTCTTCAGCCGCAAGCCCCGCCCTTCACACCACTAACTGCCAACTCTCCAGTGAACTTTATAGAAGCTTCCCTGGCTTTTAGGCACCTCCACTAGCCCTTCCAGTACCTGAATCAGGGTCAGGCAGGGCACACAGTAGGTGCTCCACAAATTCCTTTTGAATCGAATTGATTCATCTCACAGCAACTTGATTGTTGGCGCGATTGAAGCAATTATCCAAATAGTGTTTTTATGACAATTATTATAAGATTTTTAAAGCAAAGTTATGTTTACTCCAAATTGCTTAATTGCCTCACTTCGATAGTGTAATTTTATGTGTAAACAGTCATCTTAAAAGAAGGAGAAAATCTCCTATTTTTGATAAGAATTGAACATGGAAATAATTTTATTCATTAGCCTGTACTGGGAAAGGAAGAATGAAAGACAAATAACGTGTGTTTTAGTCAATAGTTTAGACCCTCCTGGGATGTGGTAGTCGTTTCTATCTCTCACTTTTAGGAACCCGGATAATCAGAAGTAGTTGTGTAAATCATCCTGGCTGTTTGTTTTTTTAACCTGAAACTGGCTGCATTTTTATAACATCGATCTTAAAAACTATGAAAATAGATTTGGCATGTCTATAATTGACACTAAAATAATTTTTTTCAAAATTGCTTCTTGTTGCTTGAGTTTCAATAAGGATTTTGTGCAAGCTAAATGCATTTTTAAATGTAATCTATCAGTATCATGTATTGAGTCACCTCAGTTTCACACAGGAGTTAATAAGGTCTTACTACCAGCCATTTCTGGTTGCTTTTTTTCCCCACATATAGTATAATTTCAGTATAAAAGAGCACACCACTTCAAAAAGAATCTGTACTTCAATTTTAAGTTATAGCTTCAGGTTTTGCCACCAGATGGCGCTGTTGCTAGCTCTGTGAAATTGGTTTTCTCTATTTGCTTTGCAAGTGGTGTACCGTGTCCCATAGCCTGTCAGTCAGGTCCGTAACGTCAGAATATGGTTTAACAAATAGCAAAATCAGCAGAAATGGTCAATCTTAACCCACCAGCAATCTGTGATTTTGCCAGTTCTGTCAGGAAACAGTTTCTCGATTTGAGTATTTATTTTGCATTGGGATAGAATTCCATTAGCAGCGGAGTAAGTCTAGGGAAGGTTTTAGAATGTAAATCGTAGGCAGAAAACTATTAAAATTAAATATGAATATTTTAATTTTATTTTAAATTATTTTTAAATATAATTTTATATTTTGAATATGGAAAACACTTACCTGGCCCAAAAGTCAAAGTGATATATTAAAAGATATATTCTCAAAAAAAAAAATAAATAAATAAAAGATATATTCTCAGAGATATCTTGCTTCCTTCCCTAGCTTCTTCATCACATACCCATAAGTAATTATTTTTATTAATTTATTTCTGGCCTACCCTGTAGTGTTTCTCTTTATGAAAAAGGAACATATGTATATTCTTATTTCTCTTTCTTTCCTACTTGAAAGGTAAAATCCATAGTGTGCTGTATCTTGTTTTTTCCTACTTGAAAATATGTGCTAAAGGTCAGCTCATATTAGGTATAGAGAGCTTCCTCATTCTTGTTTACAGGTGCAGAGGATGCCACTGTATTTGTTCAACTAGTCTCTAATTATGGACATTTGGGTCGTTTCCAGTCTTTAGCTGTTACAAATAAAACCACAGTGATGTCCTTTGCCTATGCTATTTCATATTTGTGGAAGGTGTATTAGTCTCCTATTACTGCTGTAACAAATTACAGCAAACCTAATGGCTTAAAGCAACACAAATTTATTATCTTACAGCTCTTTAGGTCGGAAGTCTGCAGTCGGTCACATTGGGCTGAAACCAAGGTGTTAGCAGAGCTGTGTTCCTTCTGGAGGCTCTAGGGGGTATGCCCTTCCTTGCCTTCTCTAGCTTCTAGAGACCACCTACATTCCTTGCTTCCTGTCTCCCTTCCTCCATTTTCACAGCCAGCAATGGTGGATGGAGAACATTGCATTATCCTGATCTCTCTTCTACTTTAAGGGTCCTTGGATGACATTGAACCCACCTAATTAATTCAGGATAATCTCCCTATCTCAAGATCCTTAATTTACTCACATCGGTGAAGTCCCTTCTGCCAAGTAGGGTTAACATATTCACAGGTTATGGGGACATCTTTGGGGTGCCATTATTCTGTCTCCCACAAAAGCGTAGCCTCAGGGAAGAGTCCTAGAAATGAGAACCTGGAAATGGTTCAAAGGGCAAGTGCATATCTACTTTTTGGACGTTGCTAAATCCCTTTGCAAAGGGGTTGTAAACATGAAATACTTAAAACGTCAGCCCAGATGCTCTAGTTGAGTCAGATTTACCGTAATAACACTTGTGAAAATACTCTAATGTGCAATCGTCAGAGGCAGCAGAGGTCCAGAATAAATTAGCACGAGAGATTGTTCCATTGCTGACATGTGACCTCTCACAGGTGGTCAAGCAGTGTCAGTCCATTCACATGGTGACTGCATCAGCTAATCCAAGGGCAGGTCCACGGGGAGTACAGAGTGACAAGAGCTGGTGGACACACTGAGCTTTTACAGAAGATTACTCTGTATGCATTTATTTTTTTATTTTTATTTTTTTAAAGTTATTTTTTAAATTTATTATTTATTTATTTATTTAGGCTGCATTGGGTCTTCGCTGCGGTGCGCGGGCTTCTCATTGTGGTGGCTTCTCATTGTGGCACACGGGCTCTAGGCACAGGGGCTTCAGTAGTTGCAGCACGCTGGCTCAGCAGCTGTGGCATGCAGGCCCTAGAGAGTGTGGGCTTCAGTAGTTGTGGCTCGTGGGCTCTAGAGCACAGGCTCAATAGTTGTGGCACACAGGCTTAGTTGCTCCGTGGCATGTGGGATCTTCCCGGACCAGGGATCGAACCTGTGTCCCCTGCATTGGCAGGTGGATTCTTAACCATTGCACCACCAAGGAAGTCCCATGTACGCATTTATTATCTAATGTAATTTCTGAACATAAAAGAGCAAGATACATCGATTCATTGTTATCTTGTTTAAAGAAGAAAAAATTCAGCCTTATAGATTTGTAATATGAACATCTGTAAATATCTTTGCCAGCCCATTCCATCATCTAGGGCCTTGCCACTCAGAGTGTGGTCCCTGGAACACAGTGCCGACATCCCGTGAGAGCTCGTTAGCAATGCAGGTCCTTGGACCCCATCCCAGATGCACTGAATCAGAATGTCCCCTTATAACTAGAACCCCAGGTGATTCCTATGCGTATTGAATTTGAGACTCACTGCCCAAGGAGGCACAAAAGATACTCAGTTAGTAATTGTCTCTATTGTAGTTGCCTAGCAATTCAATGCTCTTATTACCTTGGATTTTATTGTTGAATTGCCAACTATATACCCTTCAGAGATAGCGACCTGAGGGTTAATGATTATAACAACTGACTTTGTTGAGTGCTTAATATGTGCTTGGCACATATTTTAGTATATCTTTTATCTCATTTCAAGTTTTGTTATATATTTTCTCACCACTGCATTGTAATATACAATATTTTTTTAAATTGTCATAACAATGCTTCAAGCTAAATTTTATCACTGTTTTGTGACTGATGAAATTGAGGCTTGGGAAAGTTTGGTAAATTAAGCCCAAGATCACTTTACTAGTACGTCCTAAACCTGAAATTCAAGTCTATCCAACTCCAAAGCCCACATTTTTTACTACCCTCCACTCTATTCCAGAAGAAATCAGTTTACAGAGTTGGGAAATGCAGATACCAAGTTTATATTTAATTGGTTTTGTTTATTGGCCTTACATTTTTAACAAATTTATTTAAAATATTGCCATCATTTTGTTATTTTTTTATCATTGTTAAAAGAAGAAAACATTCCAGAAATGGAAATGATCAAGAATGTATTAAGTGAAGAGTAAACATCTTCTCTCTCTCTCAGCTCAGTCCTTGGAACTAGCAATTTTTAACCATGTCTATTTTTTTGGTGGTTTCCTTCAAATTTCTAAACCATAAATTTGTAAGCAATGACATAAATTTTTGACAATATCACTTGACTCTGAGTGATGAAAAAAGAACAGTCTAGCCTACATAAATCTTACCTCTCACCTCCTGAGTTTTGTTAGTAGTAAATGTTCACTTCAGGTAATATTACTTAAATTTATGTGTTTTGGCTATTTTTGTGTGTGTGGTATCTCTTTATTCTCTACTAGGCTGAAAAGGAGTTGAGAGGCCCAGCATCACCCTCTCTGCCCCCTCCTGACTTCTTTCAGCTGTATTATTATCTTTACATGGACAGGAGTTACAGCATTTTCAGTTGGCTCTAGGACTAGAATCAGGTCTTCCAAGCTTTGTCTATAGGTTAGGTCTAAAATTTAGAACTTGTAAGATTGTGGAAATATTCTTCTTGGTAGAAACAATTCAGGAGAAGAGAACCTCAGAGGAATTTATATCACTAACTTGAGAGTGAAAGCTAATGTCATTTAACTCTTGGAGAGGCCAGGTGTCAAGGTGAAGTGGGTTTCTTTTCCTACACTCCCATAAGATTAACGGCATGCCTTATTTTAGTTTGCTACATATTTAGACCATTATTGTCTTGTCTTTTTTTTGGCTTGGAATTTTTCCAATTAGCTCTTCTTAATATAGGTTCAGAAAAGAAACATGTACACTTCCTTTACTATATCATGAAGATTTTCCAGCTTCTACCTCATACCTTCTATTGAATGGAATCAGCTTCTGTTGAAATGAATCAGCTCTTCTTGCAGAGATATTTTTTTAAGAGGAGAATCTTTTGGCTTTCTGCTTTATTTTTATACTTTCCAAGCTGTAGAGATGCCATCCTTGGATTTCTTTTCACAGAATCCTAGGTTGGATATACTGTTTCTTGGTTCCCATCTCTCCCCTTTTCTTGAATCACTGTGAAGATTCTCATGTGATTTTTTAAAAAAATATTTATTTAGTTAGTTATTTCGCTGCATCAGGTCTTAGTTGCTGTGGCACACGGGCTCCAGAGTGCTCGGGCTTAGTTGCCCCGCAGCATGTGGGATCTTAGTTCCCTGTGTCCCCTGCCTTGGAAGGCAGATTCTTAACCACTGGGCCACCAGGGAAGTCCCTCTCATGTGAGTTTTAAAGGAAGAGTGTTAGAAGGTAAATTTTCTGATTCTTTGTCCTCAAGCTTGTTTGCAACTTGAACGGACATAGAATTCTAGGTTCAGAGTTACTTCCTTGTGAATTATAAGGGCACCATTTCATTCCCTTCTGGCGTCTAGTGTTACTGATACGTAGACAAATGCCAGTGAAATTCATGTCCTTTTGTCACTCTTTTCACCATCTGGAAGATTTTTATATTTTCTCTTCATTTTAGACTTCCAGAATTTATATTAAGACTATGTTTAGCGGTAGGATTTTAAAAATTCACCTTCATGTTCAGATGTCTGTTTAATCTGAAGACTGATCTTTGATTCTGAACATTTTTCTTCTATTATTTCCTTCATATTAATTTTCTCTGTTCCTCTCTTGGAACTCCACTAGAAGACCTCTTGAACTAAGCCTCCATGTCCTTTAACTACTTTCACCTTTAAAAAAACCTGATTTTTGCTCTATATTTTAGGAAAGGATTTTGTTTACTTCTTCTTTCCTTCTAATAAACTTTCATTTTGGTAATCATATATTTATTTCCAAGAAAACACTTTTCCTTCAGTGGATGAGATCTTTTTGACCTCATTAGAATACTAACAGAGATTTTTTTTTTTTAAATTCTGTTTTCTGGATCATCTTGTTTCTTGCTGAGTCAATTTTTCAGTTTTTTTTTTAAAACATCTTGGCCCTTCTTTTTATGTTGTTTGTTTTTTCTGTAAGTGTCTGGTGATCTTGGGCTGTCTGTATTCATGACTGGACAGTTCAGGTGATTAGAGTAGGGAGCTGGTGTGGATCCCCCTCTGCTGGTGAGTAGGCCCCGCCCCCAAATGAGAGCACCAACAGTGAGACTGTGAACTTTGTGAATGTAAAGGGGGCGTGGTTACTGGTGAGCTTCGGTTGTCAGGTGAGCTTCACTCTGTAGCATCAGCACCACCTTAGAAAGCTTTATTCCCCAGGCAGAGGGCGGGATGAGGGCTAACTGCCCCAGCTCATCCCCTTCCCCACAGCAGGAGGAATGTCTGTCATGACCCTTCTGCTCGTTTGAGTTCAAGCTGTAGCTGCCTCTACTTTCCTTAATAAGCATTGCCATCCCATCTGCTTTCTGTCTTCCTACAATCTATCATAACCTCTGGTCAGCCGTGGTTCCTCTTTTATTCTCAGCACCGTTTTGGATTTTGTTCATCTGTTGTACATCTTCACAGGGGTTTGATGTGAACTGGAAAGCCAGAGACGGGAATGCATGTTCAGTCCATCAGCTTTCTTTCAAAGCCTGCGGTTTCCCTACCATGATATTTCCTTTTAGCGTTCAGCACCTGCAATAAAAAGTGAAAAGCAGGTTACAGGGAAAAGAAGAAAGCTTTCACATGCGAGCCATGGAAAGCTGAGTTGCCTTTGACCGTTTGCAAGGAATTTCAATTTCATGCTTATTTCAAGTCTCAGTTAATCTAAGTTGAGTAACTAGGTTAGTTCCCATCTTTACTGTGAGAAGCCACTTTCGCAAAAATGAGGCAAGTGAATCAGAAGGCTGTCCCTAGAGTATTATCCTTTTCTTCCAGAAGCACAATCCCCCCTCCCTTGCTCCATACCCCCAGTATAAAGTTGGACAAACCAGCTGAAATTGTATCTCATATAGAAGTTCCCACCTACCACTTAGACCTCTCTCACTCACTGTACTCTAGTCTTTGTGCAAATAGTATATGTGTCCATATATGTCATTTGTTTCAGTGACAGAGGTACTTTTTACTTTGGTTTGAATAGCTTTGGGTATTGATGTTCCTTTTCTGCCGTGTATTGACATATGGAATTAATAGTGTTTAAAAAGACATATTGTTCACCTCTCCTTCCCACCTCCCAGTAGAACTTGCATGCACGTGGATTCATTATTTTTCTGGTGCTTTGCTTAGAATGGTGGCAGTTTCTCCCAGCAGCTTACTTGCTGCTCTCTTTGGTGTATATCTGTTATAATAAATTTGTTTACCAATTAATGACTGAAATTTTCCATACTGTTTTTTAGTTCCCTGTTTAACTTGTTTTAATTTACCTTAATAAAACTCATTCTGTTTTACATCCATATTCGTGTCTTCAGGGTATAAATATGACTGTCACTTGAACTTATTAATAAAATGTTTTCTTTATGCTTTTCATAAAAAACCAAGTTATTGGACACCTAATATGTGCTTGGCACTGTGCTTTTGGCATTGAATTTGCAAAAATGATTAAGATAACTTTGGTTCTCAGGTAGCTTCCAGTGAACTGGGCTACATGATGGTTGGGGGTTTTCTGTTTGCTTTGCTTTGCTTTGGTTTTGGTTTTCCATGTTGTAGAAAGCTTTATTTTCCAGGCTTATTGCTGTAAAATATAAACTTCTCTCACAGGGAGGTTTAGATGTCCTATTTTCCATTTTATTTAAACTCTGCCCCCCGCCCCCCCAGCGTATTTCTCTTGTATTTGGGGACTAACAGGGAGAAAGGGCCACACAGAGGCCACTCTCTGCCCATGTGGTCACACTGCCCCCTGCTTGTTGGTGCTGAATAGAGAAAACCAAATCTCACACAAGTACGATGAGCTGATGCTTGGTAACCAGTACTTTTCCTAAGAAAGGGTTGATGTGTGCCCGAGTTAAGGTGGATTTGAATCTCAGGCTTCCTTTTTCTTTCTTGTGCATGAACATCCGAACATCCCTTGTCCTTTAAATTTAGAACAAGATGATTTACCTTATGTCCAACTGCAAAGCAGTTCAAGACTGCCCATTTTAAAAGATTAAAAAAAAAAAGAAGAAGAATTGTGTAACCATAAGGAAACTAACGTTTGTAGAATGTATTTGTTTGCTGCTCTAACAAAGTACCACAGACTGGGTGGCTTAAAACAACGGAAATTAATTTTCTCACAGTCCTGGAGGATAGAAGTTCAAGACCTAAGTGTTGGCAACATTGGTTTACCTGTGGGCACTGAAGGAAGGATGCGTGCGCTCCAGACCTCTCTCCTTGGCTTGGAAGGGCTGTCTCCTCCTTGTGTCTTCACATTGTCTTCCCTCTGTGTGTGTGTGTGTGTGTGTGTGTGTGTGTCCAGATTTCCTCTCCTTATAAGGACCCCAGTTGTATTGAATGAGGGCTCACTTCTAATGACCTTATTTTAACCTAATTACCTCTTTTAAGGACCCCAGTCATATTGAATGAGGGCTCACTTCTAATGATCTCATTTTAACCTAATTACCTCTTTAAAGCGCCCTATCTCCAAATACAATCACATTCTGAGATCCTGGGGGTTAGGACTTTAACATGTGAATTTTGACAAGGGACACAATTCAGCTCATAACATGAAGTGACTCCAGGATCCCAGGAAGATGCTAGATATTTTCGTATATGTTAAGTTGTTTGATCCTCACAAAATTGCCACACTAGAGGGACGTTACGATCCCATTTCATAGATGAGAAAAACTGAGACCAAGAGCAATGACTCATCATGCACAAGGTCACCAACTAGAAGCAAAATCAGGATTTGAACCTGAATCTGTGTGATCTACTTTATTATGCTGCTTCTACATATTTTCCGTCTCAATTATTTTCTTTCGTTGTAAGTGTAATATTTTGAACCCAGACGAAGCCGAAGGTTCTACTTTATCCTTCTAGCCGGGAGAAATTATTTTTATAAAAGCATTTGGCCTTCTGTTTGGCAGCCGGTGCTTCCACTCCGGGCCACCTATGCCAGCTTCTCTGCATCTTTCAACCTTTTCTAAAAGATCCCATGACTTGATTAAATGCTGCTCCCAAATTCAGACAAGATGTTAACATCTGCTCTATCACTTTCATCTAATAAACAATGGGCTGTCTGGTCAGGGATGGGGGGTAGTTTTGGTTGGTTGGACATGTTTCACTATTTGGAAATCGTAACAATCTCTCAGAGAGCAGAACTCCTTTAACTGGGAGATTGCATCATAAGTGAAGGTTTTTTTTTGGTTTTGAGCTAAATGATGGAGAAAGAAGGAGAGAACACGTATGGGGAGACAGGATACAACGTAATGTGAAACTGGCTGAGACAGCGGGAGGATATTAATGATGGATATGTACTATCTGCCAGGAGTTGCTGAAATCGTCTGGTCTCGAATGTAATCAGGAGAGTATCAGGCTAGGACAGATATAGGACTTTTCATTACTAACCTGTTAAATGTAGTAAATCAAACCAGTAAGTGAAATTGGAAAATTGCTTAACCACATCCACAGATCTTATGGTTGACTTTTAAAAATAACATGCTCTTTACCAAGAAATGAAAAATGATACTTTTCCTACTAACATACTGCATATGTATGGTATGTTATCAGTATACTAGGATTCTAATTCTAATGTACCACTCACTACCCCTGTGTCATAGACAAATTAGTCTTATTGAGTGTCAGTTTCTTTGTCTGTCAAACCAGTGTTTGGGTTGCCATGAAGGTCAAGTAAGATATATGACCTTCAAGCTGTATTTGTAAACTCTAGAGTGCTATACATACATTAGATATGTTTATTACTACCTTATTTCTGGCCCAAATCTAACAGAACCCACTGTTATGCTGAATTAATCTAGTTTGATTCTTCAATTTATGTATTATCCAGGCCCCTTGTTTTCTTTTTACAGTTTGCATGCTGTTTAGTCCTTTGAAAAATGTCTTAGAACCATTGTGAAATACAGGGAAGAATAGTTAGGAATTTTTACTTTTTTATTTTTTCATTTTTTTAAGTACTTACAGATAAATTAATGGGGAGACAGTTGAAAATAACCCTGTTAACGAAGAGCTTGTTGTATATACCAAAAAAGTGGCACGTCATATTGTAAAGGTGCTAAACCCTTCCAAGGAAATTACCTGTCATCTGGTTTCAGAGCAGTCCTGGCAGACTCCTGGTCGATGCTGACACTTTTAATTTTTCCTGAGAGCTATTAAAATTGTAGAAATTTTGGAACTGTATTCCCATACCACCTTGATGGGCCAAATGATTGAACAGAACATGTGATAAGACTCTTTCCTCTGTAATGAAGTACCAGGAAAAATCCTGAGTTGGCAACTTGTAAAGTGATTGCAGATCAAGAATCTGAGTTTTTCATTGTCCAAGCATCCGTAAGATGTTCTCTTGGAATAGGAAGGTCTCTTTGTACCTGCAGATGAAATACCATGCCCGTCCTGTTATCTCTCCAGTAAATAGTGCATTACCTCTTAGTTCATGTTAAAAGTGATTGCTTCTTGTTCGGTACACCAGAAGGAGATACTAACGGCATTTCCTCTTTTCTGGGAATAGGACAGTAAGAAACGGGGTGGGATTCATCTAGTGTGTGTATATCATGAAAGTGAAGGATATTAGCCGTGGCTAACTTCTTGGAGGATAACTTTTATCAACAATAGTTTGATGCTAGGTTACATAAGAGGCAAAGTTGGTTAGGCTTCAAGCAACCTTGCTTTCAGGGTTTTTCAAATCCCTAGGCTCACTGGAGGAAGATGGCTCATTTGGGGGAGAAATGATCTGTGAGGTAATAGGGTGCTACGTTCCAGTTCGATATGACTCAGGCAGCTGGTGGCCATCCACTGTCAGGACTCCGAGGAAATCAGTGCATTTCAGTTGTATATCAGGATTTTAACTCAAGTCTGTGGCGTCTGGTTAACCAGAGTGAAGTAATTGGGATGCCAGCTTCTCCTTTCTGTGCACTCTCCTTCATGACTGCTTGGATATGAGCAGGTGGATGCCAAAGAATCTATTATGCTGACAAATGCTAATCAGAGATAGGCTCCTGATTTTAAATTCAAATTCACTACAAGCTATTAACTTTTCTAACACTGTGTGCTTTTGATGGCCTCATTTGCATGATTTTATAAATATGCAGTTCTGGCTACAGTTTTATTATCTGAGTGTTATTTTATTTAACATAAGTTTTTAGAGGAGGTTTATACCTTAAGGGTGTGCAAAGATGATCAGTCTACCTGCAACAGAGATATAGTGTGGTTGGACTCTGTATGACCATAAGATCATTGTCATCAGGATAGTATAGTGTAGAGGTTAGGACCACTCAAGTCAAAATGCCTGGATTCAGACCCTACCTTCTCCACCCCGTCTATGCTGAGTGCGTGTAATTTAACTGTACAAAAGTTACTTAATCCTATAAGCCTTAACCTCATCTTTTATAAAAGTTTTATCTTTATTTATTTATTTTATTGAAATATAGTTGATTTATAATGCTGTGTTAGTTTCAGGTGTACCGCAAAGTGATTCAGTTATACACATATATACATATATATATATATATATATATATATATATTCTTTTTCAGATTCTTTTCCCTTACAGATTATTACAAAATATTAAATATAGTTCCCTGTGCTATACAGTAGGTCCTCATTGTTTATCTATTTTACATATAGTAGTGTGTATTTGTTAATCCCAAACTCCTAATTTATCCCTCCCTCCCTTCCCCTTTGGTAACCATAAGTTTGTTTTCTATGTCTGTGGGTCTATTTCTGTTTTGTAAATAAGTTCATTTGTATCATTGTTTTTTAGATTCCACATATAAGTGATATCATGTGATATTTCTCTTTCTCTGTCTGGCTTACTTCACTTAGTATATGATAATCTCTAGGTCCATCCATGTTGCTGCAGATGGCATTATTCCATTCTTTTTTATGGCTGAGTAATATTCCATTGTATATATGTACCACATCCTCTTTATCCATTCACCTGTTGATGGATATTTAGGTTGCTTCCATGTCTTCCATTTAGGTTGCTATTGTAAATAGTGCTGCAGTGAACATCGGGGTGCATGTAACTTTTTGAATTATAGTTTTCTCTAGATATTTGCCCAGGACTCATACTTTAATGGAGATAATAATAGCTTTTTCCAGATAGGGTTTTTGGGAAGATTCCATTAGAATGGCACATATTTCAGCCAGCTTTTGCTAGGTTATGCTACAGTGACAAATTAACTGAAAATATCAGTGGCTTACAATGGCAGAGATTTATTTCTTATTCGTACTCATATCCATCATCGGTTGGCTCTGCCTCTGCTCTATAGTCTCTTCATTCTGAGACACACCTGAAGAAGCAGCTTCTACTGGTCTCATGACAGAGGGAGAACTCATTGTGGCTCTAACAGGTTCTGCTTGGAAGCAGCACATGTTACTTCTATTCATATATAATTGGCCAAAGGAAGCCATGAGGCCAAGCCTAATATCAGCGAGTGGGTACAGTCATCTACCACAGCATGCAGTGCACACTGACTGGAGCATAGGAAAGGCTCGGTAAACAGTAGATTTTACTTTTCAGTCCTGATCAGAGAGGTAAATTGTAGTTTAGGTAGGACAGAGAAGACTAATATTTATGTGTTTGTCAAATGGCTCTCTTAAGAGCAAATCGAGGTGCTGAACGCTTCCCTTTGAACTTTCCAGGGAAGGTGGTCTATGGAGAAGCCATCGCAGCAGGTCTCGGCACAGATGGCACTCACTACTGGAATAGAGAATGGCCCCATGCAGCCCATCACGTTATGGGTCCACCCCTACGACCGGACCCTTCAACGCCTGACTTCCTCATGAATCTATTGGCTAAGTAATAGTTTAGTAGATGATTGTAAGGTATTTTGCCAAAAGAAGATGTTTTGCTGGTCCCAAATCTTGAGTGTTTTGAGTGTAGGAGATCTTGTCCTACCATCTGGACCTTCCATTGACCTCCCAGTCTTCTGTCCTACTTGACCTCACAGGCCCTGGGGAATCCTTCATCTGGAGACCCAAAAGCATTGGCTTAATTGTGTTATGATGTGGTATAAAATCTCTCCTGGCCACAGAGAAATCGGATCATTTTTACTGAAATTTTCCTCTGCTCTGATGTTTTCGTTGTCTTTTCTATCTCTTGCTGCCTAGGACCAGGTCTCTTCAATATGCCCTATTTTTATCATACAGAATAGTCTTGAGTATTTTTCTATGCTGAAACAACCCAGGAACCAGATGTGCTTGTTGTATAGATACAAGAGATGATGATCTAGGGCAGAGCCACTGGAGAGGTGAAAGGCAAAATCCTACCCTCTGAGCAGGTTATCCCCATGAAAGGCCATCCAAACTATTTTCAGATGCTGTTTTGGGAGACATGTTGATCGTTTATTCTTGAGAAATACACCATTCATGGACATTCAGACATTCCCCATTCACGGATACTCAGATCCAAGTTAACAAAAGAGCTTTTCACCACAGACTGTCCAAGAGTTCACTTGCCATTTCCTTTCAGGCTCCTACCTCCTTCAGCCTTCTACATCCCCAAGGTGACTCACAGGTCAAAGCACAATTCCTGTTGCTCGTGACCTCAACATCCTCAGCCAGTGTCCCACCTCTGCTCATCACAACATTGCCATGTGGCCAGGGGCTGCCTCTGTTCATGTGGATCACCCTGGTTCACCTTTGTGTAGTTCTGTACTCACAAGAAATTTTCACTTATGTTATTGCCAGTGACCCTGAATAATTGTCATCAAGTATATATAATAACCAATTTCTAGATGAGAAACTGAGCACTGGACAAACTCATAGTCACATAGCCAGTAGGTGATGGAGCCTAGAACCCACTTTTTCTGACCCAAGCACGATCCTTCATCATACTTCATGTAAGAGTATTATTCTCCCAAAGTGTTTCCTGGAATAGAGACAGGCATGGGTGAAATATGTACTTGAAAAAGCTGCCCATTCTCCATTGCAGTTTTCTGACTGTCAGTTGAGAATGGGGTCCAGAGACCAGGGAAGGTTATGGTAGCTTCCTCCTGACATATTCTATCTACTCACCCCTATTGCTCTTGTGTGTTTCTCTTTTACAGTGGTGATCTAACCATAACAGGGTCTGACCACTGCACTTTCAACACCTGCCAGAAAGCTCTTGGGAAGGACGATTTTACTAAGATTCCCAATGGAGTGAATGGTGTTGAGGACCGGATGTTAGTAATATGGGAAAAAGGCGTGGTGAGTTTCACAGGATTCAGTCTGTTTTGCCTGATTTTTCCGCCAGAATCTGGCCCATTTTAGGACCAGAGTGGCAAAAGCCTTCATAGAGAAGTTTTTTGATTGTTTTCACTAGAGTGGAAACTGGGAATACAACAGTAGCATCACCACCATGCCATCCCCCAAAATAATAATGAAAAACAATTTTCTTCTCTGCATGGTTTAGAGGATCTTTGCACCATGATGCAGACATTAGGGTATAAATTTAGATTGGGTACCTAGAGGATTATTCTTGAAATCTTTGAAATGTAATAGCACTTCTACTTGATTTCCATGTTTTTGAATCCTAGTTCCTCATGTGTCACTGATATAAATACTTCGAATGATTGAAAGGACATCAAGAATTTTTATTACGTTCATACCTCCTTTTCTTATAAAAATGTAGATGCCCCTTTTAAAGAACTTTTGGATATTATGTTTTAAAAACTGCTATATGAGGTTACATAAATAATAATCCAAAATATAGAAAGAGATTTTTTTTTAATTTCATGATTTAAAAATTTCTACCTGAGGATGAAGAAGAATCAAATGGCTAAATGTTCATGTTAGCCTATCCAGCCAGCTGGCAGGTGTAGTTGTAAAGATCAGCAGTGGAGACTTGCCTGGTAAGACCTGAGGTCCCCATTGTCATGCCATTCTCACCCATCTCTCAGAACCCCTCCCTTCAATGGCACATTAATCACATCTCACACCACAGAATCCCTTACACATACCCCTCACTTCTAGCTCTAATGTTTTACCAGGTCTTGTCAATTTTATTTCCAAAATGCCTCCTTATTTCCACCATCATGTCCACCATTCTACTTTGAGGCCCATGTCTTGTTTGGATCATTGCAGTAGTCTC
The DNA here is from genome assembly GCF_951394435.1 of Stenella coeruleoalba. Lineage (NCBI taxonomy): Eukaryota > Metazoa > Chordata > Mammalia > Artiodactyla > Delphinidae > Stenella > Stenella coeruleoalba. The sequence continues at coordinate 31,842,369 of NC_137163.1, forward strand.
ACAGCTGGTGCCCCTGCCTCCACTCTCTGCCTTGCTACAATCTATCCCACACTCTAAGACCAGAGTTGCCTTTCAAACACCAGGGTCTGTTCATGCTACTTTCCTCTCTAAAATCCTTTAATTTTCAGCATTACTTATTGGATGACATTTGAACAGTTAATTTACATGCAAGGACCTTCAAAACATCTCTACAGCCCTATCTTCTACCAATTGTCCTCTCCACCCCCTGCTACCTCTACCCTAATTCTAAGCATCCCAGATGACTTTTATTTTCTTTCTCTTCGCTTAGACTTTTTTTTTTTTTAGGAGACTCTAAACATATTTATTTGCCAAAGTTAACTTTCCTTTCTCATCTTTGTAATCTGGAAGTGTGGTCTAGAAAAGGCATGTGTTATTATTTCCATGTTTTCCATAACTAGATGAGGTTAAAATTCATTCTCTGTCTTATTTATTTATACTTTTTTTTAAACATCTTTATTGGAGTATAATTGCTTTACAATGGTGTGTTAGTTTCTGCTTTACAACAAAATGAATCAGTTATACATATACATAAGTTCCCATATCTCTTCCCTCTTGCGTCTCCCTCCCTCCCACCTTCCCTATCCCACCCCTCTAGGTGGTCACAAAGCACCGAGCTGATCGCCCTGTGCTATGCGGCTGCTTCCCACTAGCTATCTACCTTACGTTTGGTAGTGTATATATGTCCATGCCTCTCTCTCGCTTTGTCACAGCTTACCCTTCCCCCTCCCCATATCCTTAAGTCCATTCTCTAGTAGGTCTGTGTCTTTATTCCTGTCTTACCCCTAGGTTCTTCATGACATTATTTTTTTCTTAAATTCCATATATATGTGTTAGCATACAGTCTCTCTCTTTCTGACTTACTTCACTCTGTATGACAGACTCTAGGTCTATCCACCTCATTACAAATAGCTCAATTTCATTTCTTTTTATGGCCGAGTAATATTCCATTGTATATATGTGCCACATCTTCTTTATCCATTCATCCCATGATGGACACTTAGGTTGTTTCCATCTCAGGGCTATTGTAAATAGAGCTGCAATGAACAGTTTGGTACATGACTCTTTTTGAATTATGGTTTTCTCAGGGTATATGCCCAGTAGTGGGATTGCTGGGTCATATGGTAGTTCTATTTGTAGTTTTTTAAGGAACCTCCATACTGTTCTCCACAGTGGCTGTATCAATTTACATTCCCACCAACAGTGCAAGAGTGTTCCCTTTTCTCCACACCCTCTCCAGCATTTACTGTTTCTAGATTTTTTGATGATGGCCATTCTGACTGGTGTGAGATGATATTTCATTGTAGTTTTGATTTGCATTTCTCTAATGATTACTGATGTTGAGCATTCTTTCATGTGTTTGTTGGCAGTCTGTATATCTTCTTTAGAGAAATGTCTATTTAGGTCTTCTGCCCATTTTTGGATTGGGTTGTTTGTTTTTTTGTTACTAAGCTGCATGAGCTGCTTATAAATTTTGAAGATTAATCCTTTGTCAGTTGCTTCATTTGCAAATATTCTCTCCCATTCTGAGGGTTGTCTTTTCGTCTTGTTTATGGTTTCCTTTGCTGTGCAAAAGCTTTGACGTTTCTTTAGGTCCCATTTGTTTATTTTTGTTTTTATTTCCATTTCTCTAGGAGGTGGGTCAAAAAGGATCTTGCTGTGATTTATGTCATAGAGTGTTCATATGTTTTTCTCTAAGAGTTTGATAGTTTCTGGCCTTACATTTAGGTCTTTAATCCATTTTGAGTTTATTTTTGTGTATGGTGTTAGGGAGTGATCTAATCTCATACTTTTACATGTACCTGTCCAGTTTTCCCAGCACCACTTATTGAAGAGGCTGTCCTTTCTCCACCGTACATTCCTGCCTCCTTTATCAAAGATAAGGTGACCATATGTGCGTGGGTTTATCTCTGGGCTTTCTATCCTGTTCCATTGATCTATCTTTATGTTTTTGTTCCAGTACCATACTGTCTTGATTACTGTAGCGTTGTAGTATAGTCTGAAGTCAGGGAGCCTGATACCTCCAGCTCCGTTTTTCGTTCTCAAGATTGCTTTGGCTATTCGGGGTCTTTTGTATTTCCATACAAATTGTGAAATTTTTTGTTCTAGCTCTGTAAAAAGTGCCAGTGGTAGTTTGATAGGGATTGCATTGAATCGGTACGGTAGATTGCTTTGGGTAGTAGAGTCATTTTCACAATGTTGATTCTTCCAAGCCAAGAACATGGTATATCTCTCCATCTATTTGTATCATCTTTAATTTCTTTCATCAGTGTCTTATAATTTTCTGTATACAGGTCTTTTGTCTCCTTAGGTAGGTTTATTCCTAGATATTTTATGCTTTTTGTTGCAATTGGAAATGGGAGTGTTTTCTTGATTTCACTTTCAGATTTTTCATCATTAGTGTATAGGAATGCCAGAGATTTCTGTGCATTAATTTTGTATCCTGCTACTTTACCAAATTCATTGATTAGCTCTAGTAGTTTTCTGGTAGCATCTTTAGGATTCTCTATGTATAGTAACATGTCATCTGCAAACAGTGACAGCTTTACTTCTTCTTTTCCGATTTGGATTCCTTTTATTTCCTTTTCTTCTCTGATTGCTGTGGCTAAAACTTCCAAAACTATGTTGAATAAGAGTGGTGAGAGTGGGCAACCTTGTGTTGTTCCTTATCTTAGTGGAAATGCTTTCAGTTTTTCACCATTGAGGACGATGTTGACTGTGGGTTTGTCATGTATGGCCTTTATTATGTTGAGGAAAGTTCCCTCTATGCCTACTTTCTGGAGGGTTTTTATCATAAATCGGTGTTGAATTTTGTCAAAAGCTTTCTCTGCATCTATTGAGATGATCATATGGTTTTTCTCCTTCAGTTTGTTAATATGGTGTATCACGTTGATTGACTTGCGTATGTTGAAGAATCCTTGCATTCCTGGAATAAACCCCACTTGATCATGGTGTTTGATCCTTTTAATGTGCTGTTGGATTCTGTTTGCTAGTATTTTGTTGAGGATTTTTGCATCTATGTTCATCAGTGATATTGGCCTGTAGTTTTCTTTCTTGGTGACATCCTTGTCTGGTTTTGGTATCAGAGTGATGGTGGCCTCGTAGAATGAGTTTGGGAGTGTTCCTCCCTCTGCTACATTTTGGAAGAGTTTGAGAAGGATAGGCGTTAGCGCTTCTCTAAATGTTTGATAGAATTCGCCTGTGAAGCCATCTGGTCCTAGGATTTTGTTTGTTGGAAGATTTTGAATCCCAGTTTCAATTTCAGTGCTTGTGATTGGTCTGTTCATATTTTCTATTTCTTTCTGATTCAGTCTTGGCATGTTGTACATTTCAAAGAATTTGTCCATTTCTTCCAGGTTGTCCATTTTATTGGCATAGAGTTGCTTGTAGTAATCTCTCATAATCTTTTGTATTTCTGCAGTGTCAGTTGTTACTTCTCCTTTTTCATTTCTAATTCTATTGATTTGAGTCTTCTCCCTTTTTTTCTTGATGAGTCTGGCTAATGGTTTATCAATTTTATTTATCTTCTCAAAGAACCAGCTTTTAGTTTTATTGATCTTTGCTATCATTTCCTTCATTTCTTTTTCATTTATTTCTGATCTGATTTTTATGATTTCTTTCCTTCTGCTAACTTTGGGGATTTTTTGTTCTTTCTCTAATTGCTTTAGGTGCAAGTTTAGGTTGTTTATTCGAGATGTTTCCTGTTTCTTAAGGTAGGATTGTATTGCTATAACTTCCCTCTTAGAACTGCTTTTGCTGCATCCCATAGATTATGGGTCGTCGTGTCTCCATTGTCATTTGTTTCTAGGTATTTTTTGATTTCCTCTTTGATTTCTTTAGTGATCACTTCAATATTAAGTAGTGTATTGTTTAGCTTCCATGTGTTTGTATTTTTTACAGATCTTTTCCTGTAATTGATATCTAATCTCATAGCATGGTGGTCGGAAAAGATACTTGATACAATTTCAATTTTCTTAAATTTACCAAGGCTTGATTTGTGATCCAAGATATGATCTATCCTGGAGAATGTTCCATGAGCACTTGAGAAAAATGTGTATTCTGTTGTTCTTGGATGGAATGTCCTATAAATATCAATTAGGTCCATCTTGTTTAATGTATCATTTAAAGCTTGTGTTTCCTTATTTATTTTCATTTTGGATGATCTGTCCATTGGTGAAAGTGGGGTGTTTAAGTCCCCTACTTTGAATGTGTTACTGTCGATTTCCCCTTTTATGGCTGTTAGTATTTGCCTTATGTGCTCCTATGTTGGTGCTCCTATGTTGGGTGCATAAATACCTTATGTGCCTTATGTGCTCCTATGTTGGTGCTCCTATGTTGGGTGCATAAATATTTACAATTGTTATATCTTCTTCTTGGATCGATCCCTTGATCATTATGTAGTGTCCTTCTTTGTCTCTTGTAATAGTCTTTATTTTAAAGTCTATTTTGTCTAATATGAGAATTGCTCCTCCAGCTTCCTTTTGGTTTCATTTGCATGAAATGTCTTTTTCCATCTCCTTGCTTTCAGTCTGTATGTGTCTCTAGGTCTGAAGTGGGTCTCTTGTAGACAGCAAATATATGGGTCTTATTTTTGTATCCATTCAGCCAATCTGTGTCTTTTGGTGGGAGCATTTAGTCCATTTACATTTAAGGTAATTATCAATATGTATGTTCCTATTCCCATTTTCTTAACTGTTTTAGGTTAGTTATTGTAGGTTTTTTCCTTCTCTTGTGTTTCTTGCCTAGAGAAGTTCCTTTAGCAGTTGTTGTAGAGTTGGTTTGGTGGTGCTGAACTCTCTCAGCTTTTGCTTGTCTGTAAAGGTTTTAATCTCTCCATCAAATCTGAATGAGATCCTTGCTGGGTAGAGTAATCTTGGTTGCAGGTTTTTCTCCTTCATCACTTTAAATATGTCCTGCCAGTCCCTTCTGGCTTTTAGAGTTTCTGCTGAAAGATCAGCTGTTAAGCTTATGGGGATTCCCTTGTGTGTTATTTGTTGTTTTTCCCTTGCTGCTTTTAATATGTTTTCTTTGTATTTAATTTTTGACAGTTTGATTAATATGTGTCTTGGCATATTTCTCCTTGAATTTATCCTGTATGGGACTCTCTGTACTTCCTGGACTTGACTATTTCCTTTCCCATATTAGGGAAGTTTTCAACTATAATCTCTTCAAATATTTTCTCAGTCCCTTTCTTTTTCTCTTCTTCTTCTGGAACCCCTATAATTCGAATGTTGGTGCATTTATTGTTGTCCCATAGGTCTCTGAGACTGTCCTCAGTTCTTTTCATTCTTTTTTCTTTATTCTGCTCTGCAGTAGTTATTTCCAATATCTTATCTTCCAGGTCACTTATCCGTTCTTCTGCCTCAGTTATTCTGCTATTGATCCCATCTAGAGTAGTTTTAATTTCATTTATTGTGTTGTTCATCGTTGTTTGTTTCATCTTTAGTTCTTCTAGGTCCTTGTTAAATGTTTCTTGCATTTTGTCTATTCTATGTCCAAGATTTTGGATCATCTTTACTATCATTATTCTGAATTCTTTTTTAAGTAGACTGCCATTTCCTCTTCATTTGTTAGGTCTGGTGGGTTTTTATCTTGCTCCTTCATCTGCTGTGTGTTTTTCTGTCTTCTCATTTTGCTTATCTTACTGTGTTTGGGGTCTCCTTTTTGCAGGCTGCAGGTTCGTAGTTCCCGTTGTTTTTGGTGTCTGTCCCCAGTGGCTAAGGTTGGTTCAGTGGGTTGTGTAGGCTTCCTGGTGGAGGGGACTAGTGCCTGTGTTCTGGTGGATGAGGCTGGATCTTGTCTTTCTGGTGGGCAGGTCCACGTCTGGTGGTGTTTTCAGGTGTCTGTGGACTTATTATGGTTTGTGGACTTATTATGGTTTTAGGCAGCCTCTCTGCTAATGGGTGGGGTTGTGTTCCTGTCTTGCTAGTTATTTGTCATAGTATGTCCAGCACTGTAGCTTGCTGGTCGTTGAGTGAAGCTGGGTGCTGGTGTTGAGATGGAGATCTCTGGGAGATTTTCGCCGTTTGATATTACGTGGAGCTGGGAGGTCTCTTGTGGACCAGTGTCCTGAAGTTGGCTCTCCCAACTCAGAGGCACAGCACTGACTCCTGGCTGCAGCACCAAGAGCCTTTCATCCGCACAGCTCAGAATAAAAGGGAGAAAAAGTAGAAAGAAAGAATTAGTAGAAGTAGAAAGAAAGAAAGGAAGTAAGGAGGGAGGGAGGAAGGAAGGAAAGAGGGAAGGAAGGAAAAAAAGAAAGAAGATAAAGTAAAATAAAATAAAGTAAGATAAAATAGAATAAAGTTATTAAAATAAAAAATAATTATTAAGAGAAAAAAAACGGACGGATAGAACCCTGGGACAAATGGTGGAAGCAAAGCTATAGAGACAAAATCTCACACAGAAGTATACACATACACACTCACAAAAAGAGGAAAAGGGGAAAATATAAATCTTGCTCTCACAGTCCACCTCCTTAATTTGGGATGATTCCTTGTCTATTCATGTATTCCACAGATGCAGGGTACATCAAGTAGATTGTGGAGCTTTAATCCGCTGCTTCTGAGGCTGCTGGGAGAGATTCCCCTTTCACTTCTTTGTTCTCACAGCTCCCAGGGGCTCAGCTTTGGATTTGGCCCCGCCTCTGCTTGTAGGTCGCCGGAAGGCGTCTGTTCTTCGGTCAGACAGGACAGGGTTAAAGGAGCCGCTGATTCGTGGGCTCTGGCTCACTCAGGCCGGGGGGGGGGAGGGAGGGGCACGGAGGGCGGGGCGAGCCTGCGTCGGCAGACACAGGCATGACGTTGCACCAGCGTGAGGCGCGCCGTGCTTTCTTCCGGGTAAGTTGTCCCTGGATCCCGGGACCCTGGTAGCGGCTGGCCGCACAGGCTCCCCGGAAGGGGGTGTGGATAGTGACCTGTGCTCGCACACAGGCTTCTTGGTGGCGGCAGCAGCAACCTTAGCGGCTCATACCTGTTTCTGGGGTCCGCGCTTTTAGCCGCGGCTCGCGCGCGTCTCTGGAGCTCCTTTAAGCAGCGCTCTTAATCCCCTCTCCTCGCGCACCGGGAAACAAAGAGGGAAGAAAACGTCTCTTGCCTCTTCGGCAGCTCCAGACCTTTTCCCGGACTCCCTCCCGGCTAGCCGTGGCGCACTAACCCCCTTCAGGCTGTGTTCACGCCGCCAACCCCAGTCCTCTCCCTGCGACCGAAGCCCGAGCCTCAGCTCCCAGTCCCGTCAGCCCCGGCGGGGGGGCAGACAAGCCTCTCGGGCTGGTGAGTGCCGGTCGGCACCAATCCTCTGTGCGGGAATCTCCCCGCTTTGCCCTGCGCACCCCTGTTGCTGTGCTCTTCCTCCGTGGCTCCGAAGCTTTCCCCCTCCGCCACCCGCAGTCTCCGCCCGCGAAGGGGCTTCCTAGTGTGTGAAAACCTTTCCTTCTTCACAGCTCCCTCCCACTGGTGCAGGACCCGTCCCTATCCTTTTGTCTCTGTTTATTCTTTTTTCTTTTGCCCTACCCAGGTACGTGGGGGGGGGGGGGTTCTTGCCTTTTGGGAGGTCTGAGGTCTTCTGCCAGCGTTCAGTAGGTGTTCTGTAGGAGTTGTTCCACGTGTAGATGTATTTCTGGTGTATCTGTGGGGAGGAAGGTGATCTCTGCGTCTTACTCTTACGCCATCTTCCTGGAAGCCTAGACTTTCTTGATAACAGTCCAACCTTTCACTTTGAACTTGTGTGAATTACAATGAGTACCTTCATTACAGCAGATTTTCATAATATATAAAGTGTATAAATGGCTTTAAAGTGATCGGATACCTCTTCATAATATACAGGAGCCTATGTTATTTTCTGAAACATTCAGATGGTTTATTTAGGGGAAAATTACTTTCAGGACATGGTTCTTAATGTTTTTATGAGATGAGGACTCTTTGATAATTAAATAAACCTTAAGGATGCTCTTGCCATGTAAATGTACATAGGGATGAATTCTCAACATTTAAAAACAAATCATTTTAGAGGGATCACATCCCACTGAAGTTTGTCCATATTAAAATCTCTTACAGCAGACAGTCCATGCCTGTTGGTTCATGTAAATTTCAGTAGCACAAAATTGAATCTTAGTTGATTTCTAAACGCGTAGTCACCTGAATTATAGGTCTATCTTATTTTAACTCTGTAATATTCCACATAATGTCTACATGATCATCTCATAAATCTTAGGCCTAGATTATAAATGTAGTAGGTGGTGGTAGTAAACTTTAAACAAGAATTGGAAATATTGTTACCAATATTTAGCTCTTGTCTGTGATTTTGGAAAGAATGGGAAAAATTAATGGGGCCGTTTTGTTAAGCTGGTAGGTTTCTGAAAACTTATCTTCAGGCTTCCATATATAACCCCATTCATCCCCATCATTATCATTATGATTGTTTAAGATTTATCAGTATTCACAGGTGTGTTTGGCTTCACGATATAAGAAATTAGGTGCAATTTTATTTGGTTCTAAAAGATAAAATTCTTGTACTTTGATTGACAGGAGATTTTTAGTGTTTTATCATTTATCAGAAAAAGAAATGTATTTTCTTCCTTGAATTGTTTTACAGCACAGTGGCAAAATGGATGAAAACTGGTTTGTGGCAGTTACCAGCACAAATGCAGCTAAAATCTTTAATCTGTATCCAAGAAAAGGAAAAATAGCTGTGGGCTCAGATGCTGACATTGTGATTTGGGACCCAAAAGCCACAAGGTAAGTCTGAGTTTTTGTATTGGCTTCTCCATGGAGAAAAAGCACTAACTTGCAAAGAAATTTTCATTGGCCTTAATCAGCCATTTCTTATTAGGTGATTTATTTAGCCAGGCTCAGGTATTTTGAGCCTATGCACAAGATAAAGGTTTTGATGTACAAACATTCTTTTGTTTTCCTTGGCATAGAGAATGCAAAAGTTGTGTTGCTTCCCATTCCCTGGAAATGCATGTGTGTATAAAACCAGTATGAATTTCCCACTTTAGTGCTTGGCAAACGCCTGAGTTCACATGGAGGAAAGGTGCAGAGCAATGAAGAAAAGGAAAGGCTTAGTTTGAAAAGGGCTGCATTGAAAACTCGAAATAATTACAGCCTTTTTACAGCTTCCAGATAGAAAAATTCCAGCACAAAGGATGTCACTTTTAGTTAGCCAAATTTTCCAGCTGAGTTCATCTTGAGCCTGTCATTCCCAGTAGACTCCGGCTTTTTGTTTCCAATTTCCATAATTCTATGTGAGTATCGCAGGTTTGGCTGATTCCACCAATTCAGAAAAGTATTCAATAGAAGCTGAAGCTTTGTTAATTTCTCCTTATAGGATGTTGGCACAGACAACACCTGCATCCTGATTTCTGTTTTTCATAAACTCTGCAGCTGTAATGGAGAAAATCCCACATACTTTAACGTTGCGTGTGTGTGTGTGTGCATGCACGCGTGTGTGTGCATGCACGCGTGTGTGTGCAAACAGGGATACGATAAGACCTTCTACCTTTACCGAATATGCATTTATTCAAAGTCTATTAAGGGTTATGTTGTAGTAAACAGACGTCTATGTAGGCATACCTTATTGCACTTCACAGATACCATGTTTTTAACTAACTGAGGGTTTGTGGCAAACCTGCATGGAGCAAGTCTATCAGCACCAGTTTTCCAATAGCATTTGCTCGGTTTGTGTCTCTGCATCATATTTTGGTAATTCTTGCAGTACTTGAAGCCTTTTCATTATTATTACATTGATTGTGGTGATCAGTGATCTTTGATGTTACTACTGTAATTGTTTGGGGACGAACTGAGCCCCTGTAAGACAGTGAACTTGTGTGTGTTCTCACTACTCCACCAAACGGCTGTTCCCCCATCTCTCTCCCTCTTCTTGGCCTCCCTGTTCCCTGAAACACAACAGTATTGAAATTCGGCCAGTTAAGAACCCTACAGTGGCCTCTAAGTGTTCAAGCGAAAGGAACAGTTTCATGTCTCTCACTTTAAATCAAAAGCTAGAAATGATTAAGGCAAATTGAAAGCCGAGATAGGCTGAAAGTTAGGCCTCTTGCACCAAACACTTAGCCAAGTTGTGAATGCAAAAGAAAAGTTACTGAAGGAAATTAAAGGTGCTACTCCAGTGAACACACGAATGAATGATGAGAAAGTGAAACAGCCTTATTGCTGATACAGAGAAAGTTTTAGTAGTCTGGGTAGAGGATCCAACCAGCCACAGCATTCCCTTAAACCAAAGCCTAATCCAGAGCTTTAACTCTCTTCCATTCTATGAAGGCTGAGAGAGGTGAGGAAACTGCAGAAGAAGAGTTTGAAGTTAGCAGAGGTTGGCTTATGAGGTTTCAGGAAAGAAGTCATCTCCGTAACATAAAAGCACAAGGCAACGCAGCAAGTGACCCAGAAGATCTAGCTAAGATCATTAATGAAGGTGGCTACACTGCACCACAGATTTTCAGTGTAGATGAAATAGCCTTATATCGGTAGAAGATGCCATCTAGGACTTGCACAGCTAGAGAGGAAAAGTCAATGCCTGGCTTCAAAGCTTCAAAGGACAGGCTGACTCTCTTGTTAGGGGCTAATGTACCTGATGACTTGAAATTGAAGCCAATGCTCATTTACCATTCTGAAAATCCTAGGGCCCTTAAGAATTATGCTAAATCTACTCTGACTGTGCTCTCTAAATGGAACAACAAAGCCTGGATGACAGCACATCTGTGGATATTGCTGAATATTTTAAGCCCCACTGATGAGAGCAACTTCTCAGAAAAAAAGATTCCTTTTGAAATATGACTGCTCAGTGACTATGCACTTGGTGACCCAAGAGCTCTGATGGAGATGCACAAGAAGATTCATATAAACATTTTTGCATTTCTCATGAGATTGTAACAAAAGCCTTCTGAAGTAGGCATAAAAATTATTAATATCTCATCTTACAGATGAGAGAGTGGACGGACATTCAGAGACCTTAAATGACATGCCTGGGTTCTCCAGCTTGGCACTGATGAGCTGGGAACAGGATCTACACATCAGGCTCTTGGGCTGTGCTGGTTTTCTAATCTTAGCGCTTAGTTATACACAATAAGCAGACATCAATAGAGAAGACTCAGCACTAGTAATCACATGCCAATATGTATCATTTTTCTAAAAGACACATATAAAAATGTAAATATATAATTTTCTGTTATCATTACTGTTACAAAGTGAAGGACAGATATTATATAAGAAATACTAGAGAACCGATAAGTGAAAGTGATAGAAACTTAAAAGCACAGAGGCTTTTTAGCTTGACCTTAAGTTAGTTATTCTTAGGCTAGAAATGAAGGAAATTAAGCAGGTAATATGTAGATCTTAAAAAAGAATAAGAACTAAACATCTGGATCATTAAGGGCTATTCTGAAACAACTGACTAGGAAAAGGAGGACAAAGAATGTTATAGAAATCAGTAGCTAACACTGGTGAGAGAGTGGTCTAAATTTATATAGTCTGAAAACATGACTCAAAGAGACATAATCACAGCCTATAAATATCCTCCAAGCAACAATATATGTGGTAAGTAAAGGAAGTGACTTATTCACAACCCTGAGTTCAGGTCATTTTTCTTTGTCCAGTTGTCTAAGGAAGACAATGCTTTACACCTGAGCTGGTGTTGTCCTCAGACTTTACAACAGCGGAGGAGACTAAGGCTGGTACCGCTGGAGATACCCAGGTGTAGGGTTAAAAAGAAGATCCACAGGGAATGGCCTTCCCATGGCTCTCCACCTTGCTAGGAATTAAACCGGACAGTTTGAGTGTTCTCATTTCTCCCTCACCTTTGAAAAGGAATCATATTTGAAGAAGGAGAAAGTGCATTTATCATAGTTCATATCAAAAGAGAGAATTTGACAGAAACTGAATGCACCAGCCTTCTCTACTCTTGGCCCGCTTGTTAGGAGAAAGTTGCTCATCTGAGCTGGCTGTTCCTGACCAAAATTTATGCTGATGACCTCAAGGAGGACCTGTATGGTGCGAGATAATATTTTAAGCCTTCATTAACTGTCTGCAAGTCACCCATAGCTTCCCCCTGTCTCCAGCCACTACCCCACCGGCCGTGACGGTCTGCCTCTCCTCGCCTCGCAGACTGCGTTCTCTGGAATGCCGCACGCCTACCGACCATGCTGCGTCACAGCCTTTATTCACTGTCTTTCTCCCTCGTTAACATTCTTGAAGTCTAATTCCATTTTTTTTTTTTTTTTTTGCGGTACGCGGGCCTCTCACTGTTGTGGCCTCTCCCGTTGCGGAGCACAGGCTCTGGACGCGCAGGCTCCGCGGCCATGGCTCACAGGCCCAGCCGCTCCGCGGCATGTGGGATCTTCCCATACCGGGGCACGAACGCGTGTCCCCAGATCAGCAGGCAGACTCTCAACCACTGCGCCACCAGGGAAGCCCTTTTTTTTTTTTTTAATTCCATTTTTTAAAATAAACGTGTTGTTCCAGAATAGTTTTAGATTTACAGAAAAGTTGCAGAGTTAGCACAGAGACTCCCAGATGCCCCACAGTGGGTTGCCATTATGATTATCTTACATTACTCTGATACATTTGCTACAATGAATGAACCAGTTCTGATATGATATTATTAACTGGAGTTCATACATTGAGACTTTCTTAGTTTTTGCCTAATATTCTTTTTCCATTCCAGGATCTCATCCAGGACACCATATGGCATTTAGTCATCATGTTTCCTTAGGCTCCTTTGGTCTCTGAGAATTTTTCTGACTTTATTTTCTTATTTTTATTGAAGTACAGTTGATGTACAATGTTGTGTTAATTTCTACTGTACAGCAAAGTGATTCATTTATACACACACACACACACACACACACACACACACACACATATATATATATATGTTCTTCTTTATATTGTTTTCCATTATGGTTTATCACAGGATACTGAATATAGTTCCCTGTGCTGCACGGTAGGAGCTCGTTGTTTACCCATTCTGTATATAACACTTGGCATCTGCTAATCCCAGCCTCCCACTCCATCCCTCCCTCTTGACAACCACAAGTCTGTTCTGTATGTTTCTGACTTTATTTTTGATGACTTTGACAGTTTTGAGGAATTCTGGTCAGGTATTTTGCAGAATGTCTATTTCCTTTTTTTTTTTTTTTTTTTTTGACGTTATTAGCCTGGGGTTATGGGTTTGGGGAGGAAGACCATAGAGGCAAAGTACTATTTTCATCACAACCTTTCAAGGGTACCTACTATCAACGTGACTTCTCACTGTCGTCGTTGACCTGGATCAGCTGCGTCTGTTTTCTCCACTGTACAATTAGTCGTTTCTTCCCCTTTCCATATTGTACTTTTTAGAAGGAAGTCACTATGCACAGCCCACACTTAAGGAGTGGGGAATTATGCTCTAGTTTTATGTTTTAACTGATTCTACAACCCCAGAGTCTGACCCAGTTCAGCACAGAGTAGAAACACAATAAACGTTGAAGGGGTGAGTGAGAAGGATACAGGTTCCACACTGTATGGAAGATTGATGTGATTAAGACATGGCATAAACTCTATTATATACTTGAAGGTTGCTAAGAGAGTAGATCTTAAATGTTCTAACCACAAAAAAGAAATGGTAATTATGTGACATGACGGAGGTGCTTTGGCAGTAATCATTTTGCAATATGTAAGTGTATATCAAATCAATGTGTTAGGGACTTCCCTGGTGGCGCAGTGGTTAAGAGTCCACCTGCCAATGCAGTGGACACGGGTTTGATCCCACTTGCCACGGAGCAACTAAGCCCGTGCGCCACATCTACTGAAGCCTGCACACCTAGAGCCCGTGCTCCGCAACAAGAGAAGCCACTGCAATGAGAAGCCCGCGCACCGCAACCAACAGTAGCCCCCGCTCTCTGCAACTAGAGAAAAAGCCCGCACGCAGCAACGAAGATCCAACACAGCCATAAATAAATTAATTATTTTTTTAAATCAACACGTTAAACTCACACAATGCTATATGTCAATTACAGTTCAATAAAGCTGAGGAAAAGTAAAGAAATGACATAAAGCAAAATTGGAAAGATTTTATTCAGCAACAATTATAGTGAGAGGAAAAGTAAGAAGAATAGCATTTCCTCCCTTTTTTTTTTAGTCTTTTATTAATTAATTAATTTTTGCTGTGTTGCGTCTTCGTTTCTGTGTGAGGGCTTTCTCTAGTTGTGGCAAGCGGGGGCCACTCTTCATCGCGTTGCGCGGGCCTCTCACTATGGCGGCCTTTCTTGTTGCGGAGCACAGGCTCCAGACGCGCAGGCTCAGTAGTTGTGGCTCACGGGCCTAGTTGCTCCGCGGCATGTGGGATTTTCCCAGACCAGGGCTCGAAGCCGTGTCCCCTGCATTAGCAGGCAGATTCTCAACCACTGCGCCACCAGGGAAGCCCTTCCTCACACTTTTAACGTATTGCAGGTTATCGATAATTGTTGAAATGAATGAAGATGAATAAAGGAGAAAGGATTCTCTAAGAAAAGAAGAAAGAACTGCTTCACGGGTCTTCTTTTCCTTGTGTTCCCTTCATTTTTGAGGTTGGGGCGCAATTAGCTTTTTAAGCAGCTCTTGTAATAAATAAGAGAAGAAAATGAAGTTAACAGAGAGCTATCTTCCTGGTTCTTTCATTCAGTCAGCAAGGAGCATCGCTGAGAGCCAGGTATGAGGGTCAAGGCTGTACAAGAGCCAGGCCCTGCCTCTGGGAAGCTGACAGTCTATGGAGAGGAGATAAGAGATAAAGTCAAAGGGTCTCAGCCTCAGGAGGAATGTGTTAAGGATATCACGTGGGAGGCAGAAACAAGGTGCCGCGGAAGCCCAGGGAGGAAAGATCATTCTTGCACTAGTGCAGTCATTGGCATAGGACCTAGGGTCACGTTAGAGAGGAGAGGAAATGAGGCTTCTGACCCTGAGAGTCAAGGCTAAACATGGAGGTGAGGTAGACTGAGGCATTGGTAGCAGGGTCTGGGTGGAGGCAGTTAAGGCCAGGGATTACAAGCAGAAAGCACAGGTTCAGGCTGTGGAAAGGGACTGGAGGATGAAGAGGTCGTGGGCTGCCTATCTCCAGTTTTAATCTTGTTCGTTACAGACACAGGCAATTTTAAAGAGAGCTCATCTAGTGAAGAAGCATCATTTAATCAAATGAACAAATAGATATATCTGTAGGTTTTTTTTCTTGCAAGATACTCCTTTTGATTTTACCTATCTAATTTTAATATTAGCTAAAGGCTGGTGATGTGAAGGCTTTCTGTCTGACCACAACATTAAAGTTTGAACAGAATTTTCCTTCGAAATTTCCTGAAAGGTTTTTAGCAAAAGCAATTAATTGCCCTGCTGACTAGTTAGTATGTCAAATGACAACAATGTGCATTTCACCCCAGAGCCTGAGGGGGGCGCCCACAGCCCACATTGAGCCAAGGGACCCAACCAGGGCATTCAAGCTTCTGGTTATGCAAGAAAAAGCCAGCCTCTGGAGGATGGATGCGTTTGCTAATGATATTTGGCTTCATGGAACACAGAAGTTTTCCCTTCTTTTTTTTTTCTAATTCTCATTACTTATTAATGGCATGTAGAAGTATGTTTGCAACACAATCTGTAACCTTAAAAATGGACTGCATTAAAGTTGCTGAAGGAGATCAAGGGAAAGACAGGCAGTGCAGCCATGTTTCTTTTTCTTTATAAAAAGCCGATGATTCCAGGGTGAGGTATCTGACATGTGGTGCTGGATGCTGAGAGAGGATTGAGAGTGGGCGTCTGTAGAGAAGGTTTGGACACTGTTGAAAGGTTACCTAAGACATTACTAGCCTGTAAAAAGTTCCTGCAGAAATCAGCTACAATAGCTCTTCTGTGTCGTTGCACAATCAAAACAAACTGCGTTTGGTGCAGGCGGAGCATTCACCTGTTTGGGAAGTAAAAAGAGTCTGCTGTATTGAGTGTGACAGCCCTTTGAGCCAGTGCCTATTGCTTGTGACAGAGCCATGTGCCCTAACACATCACTGCTTGGGTCAGAGCTTGAAATTTAAGGACACATTGCCTATGCAAATGTTTGGCCCATTTCTGTAGGATATCTTGGAGCTTAGAGTCAGGAGGACGAAATCAGGATTATGATTTTCATGTAGTGTCGAGACAGAATCTTGTGGTATCATGTGGTAAATACAGAGACCAGTCAAATTGGCCAACTTGTTAAAAACCTTATTAGAGAAGATGGCATGTGAGTTACTTGCAAGCCTATAGCAGCAGCAATAACTCATGTTCTGGCAATTTAAGACTATCCTATGAGCTTCCGCTCTTCTGCATTCATTAAATAGCACTTAGTTACCATGGCAACTGTCCCTTTTCAGTATTTATGAGCGGTAGGGTATCTCACAGAATCTCAAGCACACTAACACACTGTGTGCACTGGAACATTTAATGAAGACTTCTAGGCTGGACTGTATTTTGCAAAGCAGGCATACTTTCCTCACAGTTATTTTCGTTTATTATTTTTAACTCAATTATGGCAGGCTTTCGACCTTGAATACACCATTCTTGAAGGCATTGTGCTGTCTTTCCTGCTTAATTTCCTTCCCTTTCTCATTGAAGATAGAGATAAATGAATTTAACTATATTCAGAGAAGAGTAATGACTTGCAGTTTAATGAAAGTGCCCCCCTGAGTTCTAGAGAGGGCCTTGTGTGTGAAAAGGAGAAGAATGACTGTTTCATCCTTGGCTAGTCGGGAGTGTGGGATGTGGGGAAAAAGAAGAACTAGGGAGTAGGGTGCCCTTTGGTGCATAGTGATGACGACTGTGGCTGATTATTGCAGCTATGTTATCAGTGACTATTTCACGGAAGCTACTAAGCATTTTCCCTTGAAGTTGCACATCGTGTATCATTTAACTAATTTGTACACTATCATCTTCCTTCTCAAAAGAAGCGTTTGCACACACACATGCTAGCACGCACTCACACACAGGCACATAAACACAACTACCGTGTCTCTGCTTGTAAATGTTGGTCAGCCTGAAAACTCTGCTTTTAATGCCTGTTTCTAAGACTGTTTATAACTCACTCCTCTCCCAGTCCCCAAACCCACACCATCGCATCATGTGGGAGGAGGGGAGAGAGACCCAGGCCTTGTACCATGTGCGTGGCTGGACATGAAGACGATTTATGCCATGCTTTTTCACCGTGTTGTCTTGCAGACGTTCATGGGGGCAGCCTGGCGTCAGGTGAAGGTTGACCAAGGCTCTGCTTTTGCACAGCTATCCGAGGACCTGCCACATAGTAGTTGCCATAGATTTATAGAGTAATTTTGACAATTTTCTGGCAAATGATAGCAAAGTTTCTTGAGGAATAAATGACTTTTGCTAATCCACACAAAATCCAGCCCACCTGAGCCCACCAGCAGAACCAGAGCGTAAAGAGAAAGGCTTTAGGGTTCAGTTCCTACTCTGTCTGCCACATACTAACTGGATGCGACCTTGGGAATGTTATTTAATTTTTCTGAATTTCAGCCTGTTTATTTGTAAAATAGGGATGATGATGATGGTTGACGTTTATCTGATAGCATTGTTGTGTTTAAGATAGTGTACGTAAAATGCTTGGTATAATAAATGAAATAAAAAACAAAATATCCGAAATGCATGGTACATAATTCATGTTCAGTAGTGCCTGGCGTGCAGTAGGTGCTCAGTAGTAGTAGGTGGTCAGTGGCAGTAGATGGTCAGTTGATCAAATAAGTGGGAGCTCTTATTAACTATAATTGTGATTCAAAAGCAGTAATGACTTACTTCAGACCGAACAGGACTAAAATTATATTTCATGCAAAAGCTCCATCTCTTGTGTTTCTTACACACCTGCAACTTGCAGCAAGAATGACTAAAATTAAGGAGCTTAGTGGGTTCTTTAGGCTAAGATAACCTGATTAAATCAGAACTCATGTGCCCCCAGAGCTGACTCCTTTGAAAAATTATTTGCAGTGAAACAGTTTCAACAAACCACCTAAGATCCATTTTGTGACCTTCGGAAGACATTTGCTTTTAAAAAAAAGTTTTGGACTATGCATGAAAAAAGCTAGCTTGCTGATTACATACGGGTGAAATTTTAACCACTATTTATTCCAGGTTGTTTATTTAAACATGTTCTTAGGCAGCTGAACCTTTCAAGTGAACTAGAAATGATTTCCAAGGACTTCACTATTAATAGCTGCAATTTTCTTCAAATGATACAGGAAAAGCGGCTTTGGGACAGACCACAGTAACCCATATTCTATCGTTGACGATTTGCTTTTGCCAGAGTAAGCATAGTTTATTTTAAGCATTAGGATTTGGGTAACAAATAAGCACCAAGGGATGGTGGTTGTATGAAAGGCATAGGCTTTTCTAACCTGCTGTATTTTTCTTCCTACCTGACATATGTTATAAATTTTTCTGTCTTTGGCATTTGCCTGTCTTATTTACAGCTGTATCCCTAGGTACCAAAACAGTGCCAGGAATATATAGCAGCTCAATAATTATTTACTGAGTGCTAAACCAGATATTAATTGTCTCGGGCCAGTGAACAAATGCGATTTTAAAATTTTGGTTGGGCTTTGTTTATCTGCTTCGGAAACACGTTCAAGATCCAGGTTTTACATTTTTCCCTCTGAGTTGGAAAAAAAAAAAGAATTCTTGGCACTTCTTCCTTCTCCTTCCCCAAAGCAGTACTTGACAAGGATACGTTCCAGAGTCAGTGGCCGGTAACATTGCCAGACCTGGCCTGGCCATGAATGTGCCTTAAGCCAGATTGGATCCTTCTGTGGGTTAAACGACTCTGTTTTGGTCCCAGACTCATTTCTAATTCTGGCCAGTTATCTTAAAAACATGGGCCCTTGGTTACGGAGGGTTCAGAAGATGGAATGAAAATAGATGGAGGGAAATTTAGTATCAGTACCTGAAAAGAATCCCAGTGTCCTTATATTCTTTTTTTTTTTTTTTTTTTTTTTTTTGTGGTACGTGGGCCTCTCACTGTTGTGGCCTCTCCCGTTGCGGAGTACAGGCTCCGGACGTGCAGGCTCAGCGGCCATGGCTCACGGGCCCAGCCGCTCCGCGGCATGTGGGATCCTCCCGGACCGGGGCACGAACCCACGTCCCCTGCATCGGCAGGCAGACTGTCAACCACTGCGCCACCAGGGAAGCCCCGTCCTTATATTCTTAAAGCACAGCAAAGAGCATGGCTTCCTACAAAGGCCTTTGGAGAAAGCATCAGTTACTATGCATTGTTCTCTTTAGAAGATGATGACAATTGGAAGTCTGTTTGGAGGCAGTGAGTAATTTAGGGAAGCACAGTCTTTTCTAATGGCCTGAAGAAAGCTCAAAAAACAAAACAAAAAACCTTAATGTAAGCTAATTTACCTTTTTTCTTTTTTTAAGAACAGAGGTTCTTGGGACTTCCCTGGCAGTCCGGTGGTTAAGAGTCCTCACTCCCAATGCAGGGGGCACGGGTTCAATCCTTCATCGGGGAACTAAGGTCCCGCATGCTGCATGGTGCGGCCAAAAAAAAAGAAAAGGTGGGGGGTTCTCAAGGTGTGCTCCCTGGACCAGTAGCATCAGCATCAGCTGGGAATTTATTAGAAATGCTAATTCTCAGGCACCTCCCGGAGCCTGCTCTCTCAGAAACTCTGAGGGTAGAGCCCAGCAACCTGTGTTTTCACAAGCCCCCCAGGGGATTCTGTTCCTCACTCAGGCTTAAGAAGCACTGGTTCTCATAGTGTGAGAGAAGACTTTGGAACTCAAAGTCCAATTAACTCCCCAAACAGAGTTCTCTATAGCCCTGCTTGATTAGTACTAGTTTTAGGAAACTTACTACCTAACCAAACTGTTCAGTCCTTCCTGGGATGGTTGTAATTGTTAGGATGTTCTTACTTTGGTTGCATTAAAAATCCCCTCCTTCCAGCTGCTAACATGTTTGGCCTCTGAAGCTATGAAGAATGTATCTACATTCTCAGATAATAGTTCATTCATTCATTCAATCAAACATTGAAAGAAAGACACTGGCGCCAATAAGTTATCCCATCACCAGATAAGCATCCTCAGATCCCTCAGTGGATCCTTAGGTCCATGATTAGCAGAATCCCAATGTCCTGACCACACTTCTGCTCACCCTTCTCTTGACACACACTTGTCCACATCCTACAAAGATACGAGTCCCAGAACTGGATCCGATTCTGCTTGTAATACCACGAGAGCAGGAACATGTGAGGCTGATTGGTTTTATAGCTAAATGCAGAACTTTGCATTTCCC
This sequence comes from Stenella coeruleoalba, assembly GCF_951394435.1. NCBI lineage: Eukaryota > Metazoa > Chordata > Mammalia > Artiodactyla > Delphinidae > Stenella > Stenella coeruleoalba. The sequence goes on from NC_137163.1 coordinate 31,862,664, forward strand.
TTATGACATTTTCTTCTGTGATGTACCTTATGAAATTGCTATTTGTAGGTTAAAAATGTGAAATGTGAGCAATTGCGTGGAGTTCTAATATCTTATCACATTTATTCAGTCAATAATATAAAAACTTATATTGGGCCTTCTCTGGTGTTTATGTTAAAATAACAGGTTTATGCTAAATGGTTTTTGTTTGTTTGTTTCACACTTTTAAGTCCATTTGAGCAGATAGTAATTTACAGTGTCCATAATTCTTCAAAGATGCAATATTTAATATAAACAAAAGTCACAAAGAATAATGCAGTTAACATTTGTGTATTAACCTTCCCAAGCCCATCTCCTCCCCTCCCCCCAATAAATACCTTGGATCCTGGATTTGATGTTTATTACTCCCATGCATTTCTTCCTATTTGTACTACATATATATATATATATATATATATGCATTCCCAAGCACAATATATACACAATAAATATATTTTGTGTATTTTGTGTATAATGGATTGTATTGTACCATATATATTATTGTGCAACTTTCTCAATATTATGTTTATTGGCACCTAACCATGTCGAAATGTGTGTAGGTGTTTCATTCCTTTCTACTGCTGTATCGTATTCTATTTTATGAATATAGCATGATTAATTATATATCTTCCTATGCTGGTGGACATTTAGGTTGTTTCTAGTCTTTCACTGTTTCAGACAGTGTGTACATCCTTGTATACATGTGTGAGAGTTTCTGTAGGACATCTGTCTAGTCCCTGATTTGTTTTACATCAAATGCTGTCAAATTTTTGCCAGTAGAAAGATATAAAATTGCTCAATTCTTTGTAAGTAAATGCAGAACTTTCCGTTCTGGAGTCGCGTTAAACCTGTCGCCTAATTACCTCTTATCTTGTCCCACATTCATTTATTCAGTTATTAAGAACCATATATTGGACCCCTGCCATGTGTCAAAGACCACAGTAGGCAGCTGAAGACAAAAGCGAGGCATAATCTCACTCCTTACTTGGGTGGCAGGGGCAGGGTTAGTGGAGAGGTGGTGGCTTTTGCTTTTTGGCTGCAGTCATTGTTTTGTGAGCTGCGAGTCTGACATTCCAGGGATCAGCTGTCACTAACAGAGTGGGATGGAATGTGGAGATGGGGTGTGGGTGGTAGGAAGTGGGGTTAGACAACTTGGGCTTATGATCCCTTCCTGTCCCCCGAGGTTACACAGCAAATATCCACCTGTAGACCTGGCTTTGCACCTATTTTGTTATTCTAACTGCATCCCTAACCCCTGAAATACAGAATATTAGCATCAAACAAAGACACACGAACACAGACATAACGGTTTCCTATTCATCAGGGCCCCTGGTTACAGCCTCACATATTTTGCGTAAACATACATGTTGGCCCTGATTTCCCCACTTTATCATGTATAAACTGAGATTAAGTTTATATGTCCATATATACACATCTATGTATGTGTATGTATATAGGTTCATGCAGAGTGGAGAGCTGGGGGTGCTGAGCAGGGCACCCCTGAATCCAGGGTCAGAGCTTCCTCGCTGGGCTGCAGGGCAGCAGACTGCGTGCTCTGTCCTTGGTGACAAGTGCGCACGTGGCATATAGGTCCCTGCGAATCTGCCAGTACTCGGGGATCTCACTTCCCAGCACATCCTGCTGGCTGGGGGATTCTTTGGACACCAGAGGACAGTGGACATTTTCCATTTAAAAGATGTCCTGTGCCTGCAGAACACCTACTCGGTGCCCTCCCAGAAGAGCGGGCTGTGCAAAGCAGAGAGCTGGGGAAGGAGAGTGAAGGTACATTAAGCTGATTTTGCAGCTGCAGCTGGAGTCGCGTTAAACCTATTGCCTAATTTCCTTTGTCTAACTTGATTTATTTTTGGCTGTAAGGGAAATGGATCAGCATTGCTTTTTATGCCGAGATTATGTCGCCTGAAGGAAATTTTCCATCATTCCGTGTGCCTCTGGCCTCAGTCCTGTAATTGGGGCTGGGCAGTGACCTCCCCGGCGGCCTTCTGGAGGGGGGAACACAGGCTGCCCCTTCACACAGAGCTTGGCGTTTGTGCCAGGCCTTTCTGTAGGTTTCTCTGGCCATACTCTAACATAGACAGCTTCATTTTATTTATTTTTTTCTTTTCTGTGAAGCCCTTTTCTCCCTACCTTTGCTCTATCTCTTTTCCTATATTTGGAATGCTCTGTCTCTCCAGAATTTCTTAAAGGTGCTTTCTTTACATTTCTGATATAGTATTTCCTTCCTGTCTCCCCTCCTCCCACCCCACCCCAATGTGATTCTGCCCCCCACCCTTTTTTTTTAATCACCAAGGAGGGACGTGTTTATACTTTGCTCTTGGTTCTATTCTCCTACCCAGGCATTTAAGGAAAGCTAAGAGTCTGGAGGCAGAAAAATAAAAAGGCAGTTTAGCCACACACAGAAAATAGGAGCATTTATCTGTATGGAAGGGTTGCTGAGTTCCTCGCATGGTGGGGATGGGAGGAGAAGTATTAACCGGTTACCTACAAACACGTATTTATTGCGTGCTCAGTCTGTATAAGAAATAGTGTTGCTAGGTGCTGTGAGGGACATAAATGTAAGATGTAACATCTGCCATCAAAGAGGCTGCATTCTGGTTGGACAGACGAGATATAAACACGGGAAAGGGTAAGATAACTCTTGGAAGGGGAAAATTAGAAGCGCTCAACACATCAGTTCAAGAAGTGGGGAGGGTCTCATGTGCTTGACTCCTACCAATGAGTGGTCCAAATAAATAATCAGTTCAAGAAGTGGGGAGGGTCTCATGTGCTTGACTCCTACCAATGAGAGGTCATCAAGCCTTCACAGAAGACTGGGTTAGGCTTGGGAAAGGGCTTTGACCTAGCTGAATCCTTGGGGACGGTTCTGGATAAGTAGACAGGGGGCAGTAAAGCCCTCCAGATGGAGAAGTCAGGGATAAATGAGGGAAAATGGAAAAGATAATTCAGTGGGCAATCAGGAGACCCAGGAGGCTGGGCAGAGGGGTCAAGGTGGCAGGCAGCTGGAGACAAGATTAGTCCTGGCCAAACTGCCAAGGGCTTTGAATGGTAGTCTGAGTACAGAAGATTTTCTCCTAGGCAGCACGAGCTATTGAATGTCTTTGTGTGAGGATTTGAATTGATCTAAATCTGTACCTCCCTATTTTTACATGGCATAAGCAGAAAATAGTTATTTGTAGAGTACGCGGCACTAAAGAGAAAGGGATTTGGAGACTGGGAGGAGAATATAGCAAACCCAACTTGTCCTGGTTTGCCTGGAACCTTCCCAGTTTTCCCATAGCACTGAAAGTCTCATGTCCAGACAAATCGTCAACCTCAGCCTACACCAGGACTGCTTGTCACCTGGGAGAATACTTTTGGTCAAAGGTGACTAGCCTATGAGCTCTGCCCACGCCTGGTCACCCTGGGATCCCAGCGTTTCAATCTTGCATCTGGGCTCATCAGTTGGGAAACCTTGATTAAATAGTATTTTAGGGTTATGAGTGGGCAGGATGGGTTGGAGTCTGGAAGAATGGTCAGGAGGCTATTGGTGGAGTCTGGCTTGAGGGGATAAGGCCTCAAACAAGATGATGGCAAGGAAAATGGGGGAAAATTTTTTGATTTAAGACATTTTTCCCCCCGGGAGGAAGAATTCTCCTGACAACCAGGAGAAAGATTGAACGTTGAATGAGGTAAAGGAGTCAGAAATGACTTCAAAACAACTGCAACTTTGTTCATTTATGACCCAAGCATTTATTGAGTGCCAACTGGGTGCAAAATATCATACTCGAAGTTGAGTGAGAAATGTGTTCCCCTTATATAACTTAGGACCTAATTAGATTAAATAAAAGTTAAAAAAACTCTTCAAATAACTGTAATATAAGGTAAAAGGTCAGGGTGTGTGGCACAGTAGTTAAGGGGCATGGGATTCAGAGCAGAAGCGGGTTACTAGATTCAAATCTCAAATACTAGCTGCAGGACCTTGGACAAGTTACCTTTTCAATTCTCAGTCTCCTCTCAGACGCACAGTAATGTAGATATGCTAGTCATAGTGCCAAGCTCTGGGCCTTGTTGGAAGGAGATAATACCTTCAGCATGGTGCATGGCATATAGTAAAACTTTAAGCAACATTAATATCATTATCATTATCACATACAAAGTGGTAAGACATGAGAGATTTACTACCTAGCAGGGAGGTGTCAAAGTAAATGACTTATAAATTGAGAGCCTATAGAAAAAAAAAAAAGCTTAGATGAATCAACAGTAGTTCCAGAATTCCAGATTGTTTTGTCAATCATAGTTTCACTCCTGTTTCTGCATATCCACTTCCTCACATTTAGTTTGTGATTGGCGTGTCAGTGGGGTGCAGTCGTACCTGCAGTTTAGGTAAGATGCCCCTTAGATGTCACATTGTAAAGGGCCATTAATCAGTGTTGGATGTCTGACCCTGTGGGGCAGTGGTCTCCAGAGAAGGGTCTCTATATAATTTCTTTATTTTAGTTATAACTTGGATTACTTTTTACAGTTTAAAACATTTTTTTTCTTTTTCTATTTTAAATCCAAATTTTTGATTATTTCTATTGGATGAGTTACTAAGAGCAGAATTACTATATCAAAGGGTATATGCATTTAAGGGTTCTCTGCATGTGTGGTTACATCCTCATGGTTCCTCACCAACTCTGGGTACAATCTTTTTTTTTTTTTCCCTTTGAGTTTTGTTACTTTCGCAGGTAAAAATTTTTACCTTTCCGCTACAAATTGCATTTGAGCACTAAGGAAGTTGAATATTTTTCCATGTTTATTAGTCATTGGATTTTTTTCCTTATGAAGAAATATCTGTTCATGCCCTTTGTTCATTTTTCATTTGGTAACGTGTTATTATTTGTCTCTTCATTTAAAGGGGCTGTCTTATTTCTTGCAAACTCCCCAGGTTTTTTTGAGAAATAAATGCTATAGTTACATGAAAGTGTTCTGCATAAACTGTAAGGACCTATATGCATGTTATTATTATTGAAAAATTGACCTTGTTCGTATGTTAGAGTCATATTTATAACAAAGAGGTCCTTGCAAATTCAGAAATAGGCTTGACTAGAGTGTGAGCTCAGTTCCCGTCGGGATTTTTGTCTGTTTTATTCACTGCTGCATCCCCAGTGCCTAGAACAGTGTGTGGCATGGAGTAGTGATCAATAAATACATGTTAAATGAATGGAATATGAGATAAACACATAGATGGATAGAGATTTTCTACAATGTTCCACCAAGTTGACTTCATTTCATTTGCTTTTTTGCCTCAAGCTGGAAGCAAATAGAGTTGTGTATGGCTGGTAGGTCAGAGCTGTGAAATAGTGTTATCATTCTGGACTTAGGAAACTCATTTCTTAGAACCTAACTTTCTTTATGGTAACATTGTAAGCCTAATTAGTAATTCTACCTCATTTATTTAAGTGATAAACTAGAGACAAGAAGAGTTTAGTGACCCAAGCATGGCATTCAGCAGTATGATAGAAGACCCAAGTTGTTGTTCTAGTTTTATATAAGAGCATTTCTAATTCCTAAATATATGACAAGCCTCCTAGTCTTTCCATGCCTCACTTGTGGTTTCTGGCAATTATGAGAATAAATTGTACACAAAGTCTAAAAGAAAACATGACAGTATGCCTTAAAATTGATTCATTCTTTGGTTGCCTATTTTGCGGGAAAGGTTTTGCATAGAAATTTATGCTAATGAGTTTAATCTCCTGTATAGACTTAAATTCAACTACCCACAGGTGCCTGGTACCAACTTCTTTTCTAGAGTTTCTCTGCTCTGTTTTTATCACTAATTAACCTACCTCACATTATGTTTTCCTTTTAAGGTGCTTTAGTGTTTCTGGAAGAAGATGGGGTAAAATTTCATATAAATGTACATTTTGCTCCAGACTTGTGTTCTGGATGGATCACTTACAGTGGGAGGCAATACATGGTGGTTTTTTTTTTTGTTTGTTTGTTTTTTGTGGTACACGGGCCTCTCACTGTTGTGGCCTCTCCCGTTGTGGAGCACAGGCTCCGGACGTGCAGGCTCAGCAGCCATGGCTCACGGGCCCAGCTGCTCCGCAGCATGTGGGATCCTCCCTGACCGGGGCACGAACCCTTGTCCCCTGCATCGGCAGGCGGACTCTCAACCACTGCGCCACTAGGGAAGCCCATGGTGGTTTTTTGAGGCCCATAGACTCTTATTTATGATCTCAGGTGAGTTACTCAGCTTCCCTGAGCCTCAATTTCTTCATTTATAAAATAGGTATTTAAAAAGCCCTGCTTCCATTGGATTGTAAGGATTAAATAAAATAATGTGTGAAAAGATGTTAGCATAGGGTTTGGCAAATAAGCAAGCAGGAAATAGAGGCTGCAACTGAATATTATTATTGTCATGTTCATCATAGATGGCTTGACCATGGCTCTTAGCCACTGAGGTGCTATTAGCAAATGTAAGAAAAGCAAGTGAAAATGTCAAAGCAAGAGACAAGGAAAGAGAGATAGATGCCTGCAAGAAACAATCCCAGAAGCAACCCATCCAGGATATATCAGGGTTCAAACAGAGAAGTGGAACCACCTGGAGATACAGATACAGATACAGATACAGATGTATACACACATGCACCCATGCATATATACATATGTGTGTGTGTAGATATATGTGCACATGTATATATACATAGATGTACACATACATATATGTGTATATGATTTGACCTTTCACAACTGTAGGAGCTGGTTGATCAGTGTCTGCAAGGCTGCTGTCTTTGCATCTGATGCTGGAGCTTGAAGTCCAGTGGTTAGGCCATCGGGAGGGGAAGATGGAGGTCAAGCGGGAAGTGCGGAGACAAGGTGGAACCACAAGCGCAAGCTGGGCCCCACAGGGAGGACGGAGTGACACCAGTGCCTGTTCTTGTTGCCTCTGCCCTTGCTGGTGTGGCGTGGATGTCAAACTTTGGTCATGGGGCCAAACACACACTGGGCGCAGGGGTCAGAGCTGCTGATGGAGGATCCAGAGGAAGGAGAAGCAGGCTCAGCCCCGGTGGCTTCTCACACCAGATGAGCCCACAGATAATCTGAGCTGCAGATTGGTCGCTGCTTCACTTCCCCCCTCTGAGGCCTAGATGTCATTATCAATGTGGTTGTCTGTTTCTTTTTGTTTTTTTTGTTTTTTTACATCTTTATTGGAGTATAATTGCTTTACAATGGTGTGTTAGTTTCTGCTTTATAACAAAGTGAATCAGCTGTACATATGCATATATCCCCATATCTCTTCCCTCTTGCGTCTCCCTCCCTCCCACCCTCCCTATCCCACCCCTCCAGGTGGTCACAAAGCACCGAGCTGATCTCCCTGTGCTATGCGGCTGCTTCCCACTAGCTGTCTATTTTACGTTTGGTGGTGTGGTTGTCTGCTTTAAGGTGAAGACACTGATGGGTACAGAGAGGTTATTCATTTGCTTCAAATCACACAGCTGCAAAGGGCAGAGCTGGGCTTCAGAGCAGGCCTGGTTGACTTGTGTCTGACCTCTTAAACACTGCAAAGTTACAGCTGCCCAAAAAGGCAGGGAAGGAAGGCATACCTACCACACAGAGGTTAGCGTGTGGTCTCTGGAGTTTGTAATCTGGCCTCTCCACTCACTGACAGCGTAACCTGGGGCAGGTTACTGAACCTTGGCTTGCTTCCATTTGCTCATGTCAAATGGGCCTGATTATAACGCCCATGTCACAGGCTGTATGTAGAGCATTAATACACGTGGATTCTCTGCCACAGTGCCCAGGGCCGTAAGCACCCCATGAACGTTGGCAGTTACTACCCCAGGTTGCTCAAGTCAGCGGCTTTCTGCACGTCTCTCCGCAGTGGCAGGTAGCTTGTCAGGCCCTCCTCGGGTGTCGCTCCCTTTCGGTGCTTCATTACAGATGAGTTGCCCTGAGGCTGGCTCGGTTGGTGTAGCCAAGTCAGTTTCACCGGCTGCATTTCCGCATCAGCACCTTGGATTTTGAGCCTCATGCCCACTCAAGGCAGACAGAGGTGATGTTGCAGTGACCCCGTTTAACCCCGGCGCCTGCCTCTGTGACCCGACAGTGCTTCCTCGAAGCAGCTGCCTTTTGGGTCCAGTCACGTTTGAACTAGACAACCGTATTGCTAATGGGGACTTTGGGGCTGTGCTAACTCTGGCAGAGCCTCCGAAATGCTCTGTTTTCCGAGGGTCGATGAAATGCTGCAGTGCACCAGGATGGAAATAGATGATTAGGTGTCACCAGAGTTCTTGCCCAGATGGAAAGCAGATACTCACTATTACAATTCCAAGTGTTCTGGTAACCTTTTTAATGAGTGAAGAATGTAGTGCTTTCATCGTTGGAGCAGGGGGTGCTCACGGATGGTGGAGCATGGTGAAGGAGGGTGGAATGGGGGGTCAGCCTGCCTGTGTTTATTTCCTCCCAACCGCATACTTCCTGTGTAACTCGGACAATTTACTCAACCCCTCTCAGTCTCCATTTCCTCGTCTGTTAAATGGAGATAATGAGTTCTTGAGAGATTAGGTGAGGCAGTGCACATGGAAGAACCTAGAATATGGCTTAATGGACATTGACCACACCTGGAACTTGCTGGGCCCCTAATTGAAGTGACTTGGAAATAGAATCATGTGATGTTCTGTTTGCCTCATCACTTTCTCGGGATGCTGGAGGCCAGGGCTCTGTTCTTAGGATTGCAGAGCCGGAAATTCTCTCTGACTTTTGAGGAGGTGCTGTAGCCCACCCTGGTGGATTTCACACAGTTCATTGGCCGCCTGTGTCCACGGATCTCTTTCCTGGCCACAGACTTTGCTCTCGTTCTTCACTAACACACCTCACTCCCAGCTGTCACGAAGTTATTTTCCAGTGTCAAACTACATTTCATCTGCCAGCGTTTCTGCTTACTACCTCTTTTTATTTTCCTCAGCAGGGATGGAGGGAAAATAGGTCATCTTTTTCCTTTCAAAAAAAAGAGTAAAGTTTAGAAGTGCCCCAGACATTTCTGTTATCCAGCGTTCTCTTTTCCATCCCTTTATTGAGAACCCCACTGACTTCCCTTTATATTCCAGGAAGTCTTCTTTCTTCCTAAAATATGGTATTAGAGCCGAATATAATCATAAATACCTGGCCAACTCTGGTGTACAAGAAGGATATTGTGTGAATTTTACCCAGTTTATTCCTGTGTAGAAAACCCACATCTTTTTCTGCCCAAGTTGTGCCCCTAGATAGTCTGTCAAACAATGTCATCTTGCCAAGGGCACGGCATCCTCCCAGGAAGGGTGACAATGTAATTACAAGACCAAGTCCACACCCCACCCCAGAAAGTTATTTCTAACGCTTACCAATATGTTAGGCCAACAGCCTCACCTTCCAAAAGCTGATAATCGTACCTCACCTATAAGCACTTACCTGTTTAATATTCATAAGACATACATCCTAGTATCATGCTAGCTTTTGCTGATTCACATTCAGCTCCTCATTTTTTTATGTGTGGTACGCGGGCCTCTCACTGCTGTGGCCTCTCCCGTTGCGGAGCACAGGCTCCCGACGTGCAGGCTCAGCGGCCATGGCTCACGGGCCCAGCCGCTCCGCGGCATGTGGGATCTTCCCGGACCGGGGCAAGAACCCGTGTCCCCTGCATCAGCAGGCGGACTCTCAACTTCTGCGCCACCAGGGAAGCCCTCAGCTCCTCTTCCTTCAAGACACTAAATTATTTTTAATTCCCCACTTTCTGAAAACTAGTATATAGAACATGAAATATTTATGTTAAGTAGTAATGTCAAAATTTGCTAATAACTTATTCTTAGATAAACAAATATGTATCTAAAATGCCTTCTATTTGCTCAGTGCTGTGCAGGGCACAAGGGGTGAAAGATGTGAGACCTACTTCCAAGGTCAACTTTCTAGAATCTAAATCCAGTTTATCTAACCATGGTCTGCACCACCATCCATGACCTGGATGACATAACTCCAAGGACAAAATAGCCGGCTTGCCTGATCAGTTTATTTCTTTAAGCCAATGTTTGGGCAGCATTATTATGAATCTGTATTGTTTTGTCGTCCATGTAGCACCAATAGAGTTCCAAGTTATTGTCCGATTTAGATTTAATAATGTGGCTGAAGCAATTCCCATTTTCTCTTCTGTGGGAGGCGGTGCAGAAGTCTGCATAGAGGATGGAAGATTGATGGGTGCAGTGAGCAGCAACTTTGCTTAATAATGAGAATGTACTTGAAGTAGCACCGCTTAGCATTTCCAGAGATGTGGTTGCTTTGCTCCCCATTTATATAACTTGTCACATCCAAGAAATTCACGGAAGAACGAGTCTGAAATAGACAGTTGGAACACACGTCAAAAAAATATTTTCCATCATGATCACGTGGAGAATGACCAATTTCAGTTTAAGGAATTTTTAATAGCATCCTAAATCCCTTGCCGCTAAACAGAAAACAGACTAAGAAACATTAGGAAGTAAGGAACGAGCTGCTTCCCATTTGTTTTCTGGTGGATGAAGAATGTTTTCACTGACTGCATGCTTTCCCAGTAGCTTCTCATAGAGCTTTCAAGGGGCAACACTGTCTCGTGGTTAAGAGCCCAACCTTTTATCTCCCCTGAGCTGCATGAACTTACTAGCTGTGTAACATGGGGTGAGTTATTCACCTTTTTGTGTCTCATCATCCTTGTCTATTGCACGGTGCTATTGGGAAGCTTTAAATGGTTACTATTCCTTCATGTTGAATATACAAGATGTCATATAACACATGTAGAGAGATGAGGTATATTTTTAAAGAAGCCACTAATAGACCTGATAATGATTCTTTCAAACTTTTTTTTTCTTTTTTGGTTCTCATGGCAACCTGGTAAGGATCCATCCATGCCATGGACAGAGTGGCTGAGTTGGAGGAAATATAACAAAATACCTAGACAAGTCATTTCTCTGGGTTCAGGAAGACCCACATTGTTTTAAGAAATTCTCTTCCTTTCCCCAGTGTTCTCTTTGAATGCACACGGGCAGTCTCCTGCAGGCTTTTTTGCTTCAGTGATTTTCTCATCTATAGGAGCACGCAGCTCTTTGATAGGAAGCTATTTGCAAAGGGACAGAATGTTTTTCTGCAGCTGTGATGTGAGTGGTATCAAAGTTATAGACAAAGTTGAAAAATAGCTTAATGTTATCTTCAAGGCTTCTGCTTTCCTGTCGGCTTGAGCCTTGGAGATGTGTATAATTGGGACTCAGTAAGACAACCTTGACACCCCTCTGCAGAGAGATGTGCCCGTTTGATACAAGCTCAAAGCGAGTTTGACAAAGAGCAGCTTTTCCCTTGGGGCAGGGTGACCATGGAGAATCTGCTAATGAAGAGTTAATGGCCCAGGAACCCCAGCTTCACTTATCAGATGGGAAGGTTTTAATCATTCCTATCTTTCCTGTTACCACCAGGACGGGCCAACAGCCTAGCCATCCAATCAGTAATTAGAGAGAAGGTATTTCTCTACTCTCCTGACCTGACTATCATATTGTTAAATTTGAAAAATATTTGATGATGAATTTTACAGCTCTTTGGTTTTACTTATGAGTGGAATCAGAGCACCGCCCCACATTTGCATCTGTTCTGTGGACAGATTTGGTGGAAAATAGTTCCTGGTTTCTTTTTGAGTCACAAACCTTTTGAACTGTGCCTCAGAGACATCCATGGGCTCTTCATTACAGGAATTACTCTCCAAAGGACAAGGTCTTTATCAGTCAGGGTCTTTGGTTGCAAACCATAGTAACTAACTTACACGCAGATGAGCAAAAACACACTCTGTGGGAAGGCCATGGGGTGCTCACAGACCAAAAGAATAGTCAGTGCTCCAGGCTTTGAAAGAACAGAGTCCAAGGCAGCCCTGGACAGCCTGCAGCAGGAATTGCTCTGTGTTCAGGGATGCACCCTCCAATCACTTAAAAAAAATTTTTTTTTGTCATTCTACCAAAGATTCAAATTCTTGGGAAACAATGCAGTTCCCCCTCTCTTGGCTAGGGAAGAATAGGGCGCCATGCCTAACCATCTTGCCAGATATCTCCAATGGGGGAGAGATGTTTCTTTTTTTTTTTTGCGGTACGCGGGCCTCTCACTGTTGCGGCCTCTCCCGTTGCGGAGCACAGGCTCCGGACGCGCAGGCTCCGCGGCCATGGCTCACGGGCCCAGCCGCTCTGCGGCACGTGGGATCCTCCCGGACCAGGGCACGAACCTGTGTCCCCTGCATCGGCAGGCGGACTCTCTACCACTGCGCCACCAGGGAAGCCCGGAGAGATGTTTCTTAAAGAAAAACTTGGGGAATGCTGAAACCAGAGGAAGGGAGAATGTATGCCAGGGGATGGAACTACAGTGCTTGCTACACTGCATTTCTCAGAATAGGATCACGTGTGTGGCTGAAATGCACAGCAAAGCTCCATGTCACCTGCTCCAATTTATCTCACAGTGTCGCTGAACCTTAGGACGATAACACGTTAGCCCATTGACTGAATCCCTTTTAGTTAGAGCCCAGACGTGTGCTTCCGCTTTCTTCTAAGATGGTTGAAAGAAAAAGATGGACCAGGCAGGGTTCTTAGCTGCACCCAAGAGAAATCTACGCTAGGTGCTTAAACAGAAGAAGAATGTATTAAAAGAACTGGGCGGCTCAGAGAATCTCCAGGAGGACCAGAAGACCAGGCTGAGAGGCTGTGTAGCCAGGACCAATGCCCCAGGCCTACCATAGGACAGTGGAGAGCCCCAGTGTTGCCCCTGGGCTCAGTTGCCATGAATCGCTTCACTGAGGCAGGGCTTGGACCCTAGTGCTAAACCCCTGTCACAACTGGCCTGAAAAACAGGATTGAGCCATCTCTCCCTTCACCAACATGGATCCTGCAGCACCTGCTTCCTGAGTCACCAGCTTGCCATGCAAAGTATGGTGCTGGGGCACCATTTTGGAGGAGGCCAGGTCACATGACTGGGCCCCAGCTGCAAAGGGGCCTGGGAAAGCATGTTCTGGCTTCTGCCTTAGAACAGAAGGCCTCTGCCTTGGAGGAAGCATGTTCAAAGGAACAACAAGTGTACTTAGAAAGGCAATTGTGTGACTTTGAACTTGTGTTCATTCCACTAATGGACCACGTCTCCCATACTACACTAGTAATGAATAGATTTTAAATACATTTTGTGGGCTTCCCTGGTGGCGCAGTGGTTGGGAGTCTGCCTGCCAATGCAGGGGATGTGGGTTCGTGCCCTAACTGGGCCCGTGAGCCACAATTACTGAGCCTGCGCATCTGGAGCCTGTGCTCTGCAACAAGAGAGGCCGCGATAGTGAGAGGCCCGCGCACCGCAATGAAGAGTGGCCCCCGCTTGCCACAACTAGAGAAAGCCCCCGCACAGAAACGAAGACCCAACACCATAAATTAATTAATTAATTAATTAAAAAAATTTTTAAATACATTTTGTAATAATTTTATAAACCTTATGATGATATTGCATTCTATTTTTTGTTGAAAACAAATATTGAAAACGTACCACAATTTTTTTAATCTTCTTATGACGGGGTTACAGATATACCAGTATGCTCAAAAAGTGGCAGTGATTCCAACCTCTCAGAGGTTCCTTCAATATCAAGCTGTATGATCCTTGGGCAAACTCTTCCACAGCTGTATTTCAGCATTACCATCCAGGACATGGTGTAATAGTACTTAGCTGCGGACTTAATCGTGTTGATAATATTGGTATTGCTAAGTACTTCTAGTTATCAAACAAATGTTTCATCTAACTGGATAAGATACAACTAAGAATGATAATTATAACAATGTTCCTTTATTTATTTATTACTAATGAGCTTGTACAGTTCACCAGAAATGCTAAGTAACAACAGAACTTTAGGATTGGATGTTTACATTCCATGTAAGTCAGTGTTCTGTTATTTCCAAAACACTGTAGTTATCAAGAGATCATTACAATTGATTCAGATAATGCTACAACACAGAGGAAAATGCAAGGTTTTGCCATGGGTTGTCAGGGTCAGCTTCTAGGAACCAGAAGCTGGTCCTTCCCTTCCCTTCTCTTCCCTTCCCTTCCCTTTTGTTTCTGTTTCCTTTCTTTTCTCTTCTATTTTCTTCTCTTCTTTTCTTTTCCAGCTTTATTGAGATATGATTGACATGGGACCAGGATTTTTGAGCAGAGTCTTGGGGCAGGGAGGGGTCAGATCTGAGCAGTGAGACGGGCACCCGGGGAAAAGGAAGACTCAGAAGTGTGGAAGTTCCTAAAGAACTGGAGACTTGCAGCTCTGGCTGGAAGGAAAAAGTTGGGTGAGGAATGACACCCTGTCAGACACCTTCCAATGTGAAAGTGGAAGCACATTCTTTTTGCTGCTGGTGATAATGCCGAGAATTTACATTTTGTGTTAATTTGACCTCATTGACATAATGCCTTATTATAGAGAATCACTTAGATGTCGCCTAATTGCCTTCTTTCTCTTGCTAACCCCAACGCTGAGAAAGTCAAAAAAATGACCTTTGTTTTGGCTGCGGCAGAGAAATCTGATTTGATATTTTGTTGTCACAGATCTTTTGCTTTCATATTTGTTTGTTTTTTCCTAGGCCACACAAGCACTTTAATTTGTATATGTCCTTTTGCATTTGTCCACATGCATATGTATTTTCCCATGCTTTCTGTAACTTTTTTTCCATTTAAATTATATAATTATCATTTTCTTTGCTTCCCCAGTGTATTCTTATTTCTAGTCTTTCACAGAAGTCCAATATTCCATTGAGTAATCATTGGAAAATTGTTATGCTTCAGTTTTTCAATAGTTTAGATATCGTAATGGCAATTTTTGTGTATAGAACTTATTTCTTCTGTTAGATTATTTTCCTAACAGCATCTGTAACTCTTAACTTCCTGCTTGGAAAAATAAAGTTTTATGTCTTAGGGTTTTCCCTTTTTTGCCTCCCATTCTTGTATATAACCATTTCATCATGAATTACTATGCATTTTACTTTCTCTGTATGGCAACCTTACTAATCCATCTGTCCAGACATGCTTATATAACATTGTACAGTATAAGCCCAAGAGCTTCTGCCGTCAGTGTAACTGTGATATGCAGGAAAGCAGTAGCCCAGACTATGGAAGTATCGCAGAGAGATTGTGATGGTCATAAAACAACACTCTAGCCTGAAGGTTTAAATCTCCTCTATGTTGTTTCCTAGATTTATTTTCTTTAAGTTTGTATCTTTCATCACCAACTCATAACTTATCATAACTCATTCTATACCTAGTAACCCTTTAACCATTTTCTTACTTTAATGACATTACTTACTATTTGATCAGTACTCTTCCCTCCTCCTTAGTGTTTGAAATTATTGTTGTTGTATTTGTACCTACCTCCGATTCATTAACCTTTTAAATGTTTCTCTCTACCAGTAAGTTGGTTCCTAAGGATACCGGAAGCTCTTTTTGTGCAGCATACACTGGCCATAGGACCCAGTGATGCCACTCATGGGAACTTACACTAAGAAAAGCATTCACACCTAACATGTACATGAATCTTTATAATATCTGTATTCATAATCATCAAAAACTGGAAACAACCCAAATGTCCTTCAGTAGGTGAATGGATAAACACTCTATGGGATATTCATACGCTGGAATACTACTCAGCAATTAAAAAGGAATGAACTATTGATACACACAACAACTTGGATAAATCTCAAAATAGTTACGCCAAATGAAAGAAGTCAGCTTCAAAAGGTTACATACTCTGTGATTCCATTTACATGACATTCTTGAAAAGAGACAGCTCAAGAGATAGAGAACAGATCAAGGATCTCCAGGAGTTACGCGTGGGGGGAGGTTGCGACTACACAGGGATGGTATGAGTTTTGGGGGGCGATGGAACTGTTTGTGTCCTGAATGTTGTGAGGATAACAAATCTATCCAGGTGTCAACATTCATAGAACTAACACTAAAAATGTAAATTTTATTGTATGTTAACTTAAAAAATATGAAAAGATTCCCGTTTCATCAAAGTAGTCATAGGTCCTTTGACAAGTTATGTAGCCTCTCTAAATCTCAATTTATTTACTTGTCAAGTGTAGACAATACTCTCTACCTTGAAGAGGTGTTATAAAGATGAAATAGAATGTCATAAAGTATCCACCTGACATACAGGAACATCTTTTTCTTTTCCATGCTGATATTTCTCATTGGGAGCAGATTCTTTTTCATGATTATTATTATCTGGGCTTTTCTACAGTTATATGTGTCTTGGGGAACAGACTGGAGGGTTTCAAGCAGAAAAGTGACCTGATCTGATGTTCATTTTTAAAATATGATTTGAGCATCTTTGTGGGGGGATGGTAAGGAGTGTAGGAGGGTAAGAATGGAAACATGGAGGCCAGTAAGAGGTGTTGGGGGTTGTCCAGATGAGAGATTATGGTGGCGTGGACTCGGTGGGAGCCATGGAGGGGGAGAGAAATGGGCAGGTTTGGGATTTATTTTTTTTTTTGGAGGTAGAACCAACAGGCTTGATGATGGTTTGAGGAGTGAGAAAAGGTGGCTGGGGGTGTCATTTACTGAGATGAGAAACTCAAGGGAGGAGCAAACTCCAGTGTGTGGGCTGGAGTCATCATGGAAAATCAAGAATTCTGTTTGGATGTGTTAAGGAGTGGAAACCAAACAGATAATTGGGTACAGGATTCTGGAACCCAGGACCAGGTCAGCGTCGTGTCGTTCATTTCCCCTGGAGGTGGCACTGTGAGTCTCCCAGCTCCGCTCCTCCAGATTAGGGTTGCAGGGGAGCTTTTAGCTGCTATTCCTCTGACCTAGCCTTGGGATTTTTAGCAAAGCACTTTTCTTTAATCCATTCCTGAGAGCAAGCACTTGTAGAAACTTCAGATTACCCTTGTATGATCCACTGCTGCTAGATTTTCTTTTTCCTTTTCCATTTAATGTGATTTAGGGAAAGGCGAACACCCAGTATTTCCAAATATCCAGCTTAGAAGTCATTAGTCATATTGTGTAAGATTGAAAAGTATTAATAAAATGCTGAGAATGCTGATGAATATGCAGATGCGTGACAAAATATGCTGAGATTATATTCAACACATTTTGTTATTTTTATTGTCCTCAAATTTCCAGTTTTGCCACAGCCAAGGGAAAGAAATTCAAGATATAATTTTCCTTTTCAAGGTATAATTTTTTCTATGTTGAATTTTTTAAAGTTTTTATTTTTTTATACAGCAGGTTCTTATTAGTTATTATACATATTAGTGTATATATGTCAATCCCAATCTCCCAATTCATCCCACCACCACCACCCCTCCCACCCCCACTTTCTCCCCTTGGTGTCCATACGTTTGTTCTCTGCACCTGTGTCTCTATTTCTGCCTTGCAAACCGGTTCATCTGTACCATTTTTCTAGATTCCACATATATGCGTTAATATATGATATTTGTTTTTCTCTTTCTGACTTACTTCACTCTGTATAACAGTCTCTAGGATCTCTACAAATGACCCAATTTCATTCCTTTTTATGGCTGAGTAATATTCCATTGTATATATGTAACACCTTCTTTATCGTCTGTCAGTGGGCATTTAGGCTGCTTCCATGACCTGGCTGTTGTAAATAGTGCTGCAGTGAACGTTGGGGTGCATGTGTCTTTTTGAATTATGGTTTTCTCTGGGTATATGCCCGGTAGTGGGATAAGCGTCATAAGAGACTGCTACAAGCACTCTATGCCAATAAAATGGACAACCTGGAAGAAATGGACAAATTCTTAGAAAGGTATAACCTTCCAAGACTGAACCAGGAAGAAATAGAAAATATGAACAGACCAATCACAAGTAACGAAATTGAAACTGATTAAAACTCTTCCAACAAACAAAAGTCCAGGACCAGATGACTTCACAGGTGAATTCTGTCAAACATTTAGAGAAGAGCTAACACCCATCCTTCTCAAACTCTTCCAAAAAATTGCAGAGGAAAGAACACTCCCAAACTCATTCTACAAGACCACCATCACCCTGATACCAAAACCAGACAAAGATACTACAGAAAAAGAAAATTACAGACCAATATCACTGATGAATATACATGCAAAAATCCTCAACAAAATACTAGCAAACAGAATCCAGCAACACCTTAAAAGGATCCGTACACCATGATCAAGTGGGATTTATCCCAGGGATGCAAGGATTCTTCAATATATGCAAATCAGTCAATGTAATACACCACATTAACAAATTGAAGAATAAATACCATATGATCATCTCAATAGATGAGCAGAAAAAGCTTTCGACAAAATTCAATACCTATTTATGATAAAAAAAACTCTCCAGAAAGTGGGCATAGAGGGAACCTACTTCAACATAATAAAGGCCATATAAGATAAATACCAATTAATGATTGCCTCTGGGAAGGGAGGGACAGGGATGGAATTTGAGGGACAGGGAGGTATTGAGGAAACCTCGACTGTGTTTGCAAAACGTTAAAATTCTGTAGAGTGGGGTATTGAGTCAGTGTGTTCATCATACTCATCTATGTTTGAAATATTTTACAAGTAATATTTTGTTCTTTAAACATATACATAAAAATAACTTAAAATTATAAACACTAGAGACAATGCCCTTCTTCCACTCACTCCATCCTCATTAATCACCGCAAAGAGTGACCTACTGGGTTTTTCTCTCAGAAAATGTAATTACTTTGCAATAAAATGTTAATACTATGTTCTATTCTTAAAGTCACTTGTTCCAGTGATAAAGCTATGGCTTAATAGAGTTGCTAAATTTTCTTCTAAGTCATTCTTTTAATATTTCATATTTGTCATATGAGCTGGTAATGATCGGGAACATCTTTGTTTTTACATCAGGACCATTTCGGCAAAAACTCATCATCAGGCTGTTAACTTCAACATCTTCGAGGGCATGGTGTGCCATGGGGTGCCCCTGGTGACTATTTCAAGAGGCAAAGTGGTGTATGAAGCTGGAGTTTTCAGTGTCACAGCAGGAGACGGGAAGTTCATTCCTCGTAAACCATTTGCTGAATATATTTACAAACGGATCAAGCAGCAGGACCAGGTGAGTTGGGGCTAAGTGGGCTGTTAACACGGGCTGGATTGTCACTTGCTCCTGGATGCTGGTGATGGCGTTGTCACATACAATTGGTTAACATATTCATGGGGTGTTAGAAGAGGTTATGAACAAATACAGCTTTCAAAGAAAAAAGTCATTATTGGATGGATGCAGTTTCTTTTGAAGATTGGTGTCTATCGGGTTTCCTAATGGACCAAGTCAGGTTTTGCCAGGCAAGTGTAGGGCCCCTGTGGGCCTTTTGACAATTGCTGTTAGTCAGGGTCCTCTGAGAAGCAGCCACCCAGATGGATAAAGGTGTGAGTTTTTTAAACACCTGGGAGAGAAAATGGGTGGGAGCCCGGGAGAGGCTGGGAGAGCCCTCAGCCTGCAATTCAAGCCTGGCCCCAGTGAAGGAGAGAGGGAGAAAAACAAGTGGTGGAAACATCCTAGACTACTATGCAGACCAAGAAAGGTTGAGCAAGGCCTGCAAGCAGCCCTTGAGCCATCTCCTGCATCTAGCCACGTGGCGTGCCGTCATTGGCTGAGAACGGCAGTGGGAGGCATGTCCTCCGACGAACAAAAGGATGGAGTTCAAACTCAACTACTGTCCCTTGAAACATCAAGCTCCCTGTAGTTGAAGGTCTGCAAGGTGTATTCTAATGACCACCAGAGCAATGGCGGAGTTTGAGGTCAAGGTAAATATGAATTCTACCTTGGCTTCCCTTTTCCTAGCTGTGTGGCCAAGAGTAAGTGTCTCTATCATCCTTGGTCTGTTTCCTCATCTGGAAAATGACAACAGTGTTTTCTCCCCAACAGATTGCAAGAGTCAAATGAGATTTTAAAACGTAAGGCACTAGTAGGAGGTCAATAAACATCAGTTCAGTCTCTTTGCTTTCCCCCTTTGATGACCGAATTTATAATAGAGGCCTCCAAGTCTTGTTATAATCCAGCTGTTAAAAAAGAGGTGTTTGTCCTTTTAATACGTCTTGGATTTTCCAATGTTTGTTTAGCTCATGCAGTGTTTTAAACAGTTTTAAAAATTCACTTCACTACACACAGTAATATATCAGAATTTTCAGACTAAAACCATCTAAATTGCTGGGTTTGGAGTGAGGCGGGGCACCGTGTACCCTCAATCCCACATGGTAAGAGCAGGCCGGAGCTGGATGGCCAAGCCCCACAGAGGCAGCCTTTCTGATTTTCACCTACAGGCTTCACTCATTAATGTTCCCAACTTGGCCGTGTAGCCCTTAGAATTTGTAACCCTTGGGTTAGTTCTAAGGCTTCTGTGTCTTCTTTCCATTTTAAAATATACTTCTCTTTTTCCAAAGTTCTCTGGCTGTTTTCCGATTCATTTCGTTTGGGTCTTGTAGTCTCTTTGATTTCTCCTCTAAAGTCTTGTGAAAATTTTTTGCTTGTGGATTCTCAGAGTTTGTTAGATAAGATTCATCCTTTTTTTTTTTTTTTAACCACTTCCTAAAGCTTTGATTAAGTAAACAAGTGCTCTAGAATGCTTTAAATTCTCAGGATGCTACAATTCTTTTTTTTTTTTTAAGATCTTTATTGGGGTTTAATTGCTTTACAATGGTGTGTTAGTTTCTGCTTTATAACAAAGTGAATCAGTTATACATATACATATGTCCCCATATCTCTTCCCTCTTGCATCTCCCTCCCTCCCACCCTCCCTATCCCACCCTTCTAGCTGGTCACAAAGCACCGAGCTGATACCCCTGTGCTATGCGGCTGCTTCCCACTAGCTATCTACCTTACATTTGTTAGTGTATATATGTCCATGCCTCTCTCTCGCTTTGTCACAGCTCACCCTTCCCCCTCCCCATATCCTCAAGTCCGTTCTCCAGTAGGTCTGTGTCTTTATTCCTGTCTTACCCCTAGGTTCTTCATGACATTTCTTTATATACTGTATTTCAGTTAAAATATTTAAGGTTGCAATTTATTTTGCTGGGAGTTAATTTGTAAATATTGACACTGACAGGTGACAGGTAGGTAGAGACTATAAGGTTTCCATGTATTTCTAAACATCACATGGTAAATAACAGCAATGCTAACATTTACTGAGCTTTTACTGAAGGCAAGGCACAATGCTAGGGGCTCTGTCACTGTAACAACCCTGTGAGCGAGGGAGTATTATTTTCCCCACTTTATTTATTTATTTACTTTTGGCTGCATTGGGTCTTCGTTGCTGCGTGTGTGGGATCTTCCCAGACCAGGGCTCGAACCCATGTTCCCTACATTGGCAGGCGGATTCTTAACCACTGCGCCACCAGGGAAGCCCCCCCACTTTAAATATTAGGAAACTGAAGCTTCAGGAAATTAAGAAACTTGGTCATGTCACACAACTAGTATATGGCAGGACCAAAACATAAACTCTGGTTATCTGACTACAAAAGCTATATACTTAAGCAATAAACCATATAACGTAAACCATAAAGATTGAGTTAAATGAGTTAATGGGAGATAAATTATTCTAGGTTTGGGGAAAAAATCTAAGTGAGAGGCCTTGATGGCAGCTAGTTCATTCATGACACTTGTAGAATCCAAGGGATGAACAGATAAACAGATAAGTGTTGACTTAGAAGAGATAGTACTGACAGCACTGGGTGATGGATCCTGTGACGCTTGAAGTGGATCCAGGACGAGCCTGCTCCTGGCTGTCAGTACCAGTTGCCCACCAGCAGGGACACTAGACTAACTGGGAACCCCTGACAGACTGTATTTAAAGGACTGACTTTGCCTAAGTCTTCCTCTTGTAGGGAAAACATGCCGAGATCACTGAATGACTGGCTTCATCAGTTCTCCTTTTCAAATCGTTGTTGGGTATTTTATTGGCAAAATTAATGCTAACATCATTTTTTAGTTCACTCTCAATTTTGTGAGTTATTTTAGTTTCTCAATATTTTCTTCTGATACCAACTTTTTAGGTATTCTAGTGCATTATTGTTTTTACAATAGCAGTAAGTAATAGTTGTATTACAATATATTGTTCTGAGCACTTACTATCTGCCAGGCAGTGTATTTGGTGTAATTTATATTTATTATTTTACCTAACCTGCACAACAAGCCATGTGGGAGATATTATCATCCCCATTTTACAGAATAGAAAACTGACTCTCAGCAAGATTAAGTAACTTTCCCTGGGCTGAGCAGTAAGTAAACGTAAGAGCCAGGGTGTGTGATAAGGCCTTTCTGATTCCCGCTGTACATGAGACCTCTGTAGAGCAAGAAAAGAGAAGAAAATGATTGTGAAACTCAAATCATGGGGAATGCATTATTTTAAAAAGTGTTGATGTGGAAAAAGTATCAAAAAAAATGAATAAAATGAGGTTTGGGGACTGTGTGGAGATGTTTCAGACCTTTTTTCTCTCCATCAGGCAAAGATAATTTTATAGAAGAAAAATATTACGTTAAAGTTAAGAAAAAGAGTTGTTAGGAATCCTAGATTTTAAATTCGCATGAGGTAATTAGAGCTCTTACTTTGGTTTTCATTTGAAACATTCAGATTTCTTTGTAAGTGAGGATAAGAGTTTGAAGGCAAGCAGGAAAGGCCCATACCATTTCTCCTGCTATCCTGTTATCCTTCCCAAGAAAATAATCACTTACCACTCTGGACTCCAAAGCACAGATTGTAGAGACACGCCAGTGTTTGTCAGTCCCAGAACTCAGCTGGTCTCCTGGCTAGAACGTTAGTTCTTCGAGGAACTTATTTTTTATTCCCAGTACTTCCTATGTAGTAGGCGTTTGATAAATAAACAAATTGCAAATGGAAGGAGCAAAGACTGTAGTTTCAGAGGTCATAGAAAGGACTGGAAATAAATTTACACAGAAGATTGCCTCTTGCCTCGTCCCAAACAGTGGGGTTGTCTGTGAACTTGATTCTTATCCACGATTTTATTACTTAGTGAAACTTGGCATCATGCTGTGCAGCTATCACTGTTAACGGATATTGTGAGGAATTTCGAAGGAGAGAAATGACATTTTAATGCAATTTGACAGCTTCAGGGAATTGTTACTTTATTTTAATATTTAAACAGGGGATCATTAAGGGGAAAAATTTAAATCAGAAGATGAAACATCAAAATTTATTTGATATGTGTTACATAATAAAATACATATTTCAATTCAATATAAAAAGTCACTTAAGGAAGCGTGTTGGGGGATTTAGGAAAGAAAAATATAAGAGGAAGGAAAAACAGTACATGGTCCCTCGGTATCCATAGCGTTAGGTGCTCAGTATCTGCAGATACCAAAATCCACAGCTGCTCAAGTCCCTTATACCGTTGGCCCTCTCTATCCGTGTATTCACCCAACTGTGCACACGGAGGGCCACTGTAACAGCAGCTTGGGTGTTCAAGTACATTTTGAAAGAAGAAAATCAACTTACCTACTGTTCCTTCTTTACCAAAAACAACAAAAACAAAACCTTTTTAAACTCAAATGGTTTATTATTCCTAGAATTTTTGTGTGTTTAGAGTATTATAATTTTTACCAAAATTTGGAAGCGTAGACATTCTTCAAGTCATCCCTTTTTCTCTTTTTTCAGTAATAAGCAACCCAATCTATTTTGGAAAATTAGGGTCACATTGCATCTTCTAGAGAAGCAGGAATAGCTTCATGGAGTAAGGCATGGTTTCAGAATACTGCGCCAAAGCTTTTAGACTGGCTTGTGCCCTTGCAGCCATAAGCGTAATTTGCCTTTTAGATAAGATAAAATTAAATGGATGGCTGATCTAGTCCTTGAAATGGGTGTTTTCCATTTCCGAAATAACAGTTTATCAATGTCTTTCTCAATGTGGTGGCCCAGAGAAAATACTTTCATATCACCAGCTGCCACGTAATTCTGATTTCCTCGGATTGCTTGCTAGTAATTGCAAAAGGCCGTGCATATGTTGGAGCCAGCTCATTTTGGCTGTGAGAGACCCTTGTATGTATCCCTTCCCGACTCCTCATTCAGTGATGTCGGTAGCTTGAAATCAGCCATGGTGAGAGCATTTACACAACAGAAATAGGCAAGTGCTATAAATCAGGGCTTTAGGAGTGATGAGAAAAGGGGAAGGTGGGCTGTCAACACTTACCAGTACATCACTGTATACAGGGACTTTGTAAGTACTCTCTTTCCATGTTTTATCTAACCATTCAGTGTTCATCCAGTAAATACTTATTGATGACCAAATTATGTGCTCACATTGTTCTTGAGAAATAGCTCGCAGGGTATTTTGAGGATTAAATGGAAACATTTGGTGGATTGTAAAACATCAAAATGCAAATTTTCATTGTTATAGATCACCTCTGTTGAATCTAGTGATTCATAGTCCCCTGGAGAGCTCAGTCCTGTGAGGACCTCTAAGAACCTTGAAGTTCGCCAGGTACTGAATACCTACCTGTAAATTCACCAGCCAGGCATGGATTTCATTCTCAGGGAGTCGCTGCTCATTTGGACTGTTTGGTGTTACGTCAGTGTCTGCTGTTTGGTATTTGGAAGTTCTGTTGTCTTTATCGCTATTTTAGTATCTTAGCCTCCATGATCAACATTGTATTAGTAACTTCTTGAGGTTCAGGATTCTTGTCTATGGGCTTAAAAATCTCAGAAAAATCTAGCATCCTAGCATTTTACTCTCTGCAGACAATACAGGTAAATTTTCTATCAATTTTAAGCTTCCTCTTTTCCCTGATCAGCTAACCAAAAACATTTCTGCAATCATGCGGGTATAGTGATTGCAATTAATATTTAGTCATAGCACTTCACATTGTGATATAATTCCCATTTTTGTCTATGAACTCACCACAGTGACAATCATCATTAAATACTATGAACTCAAATTGAACTCCCATCTACCTAAGTAGACCACCAGCACGCTGCTGGGTGAGGTACCATCCACGTTTCCCGTATTACTTAGGATAGCCCCTCACAGTGTTTTACCCTCAAACCTTTCTATTTGATTGTAAACCCATCAAGATGGGAAGAACTGCTGGTGGGGTGTGATCATCTAATTTTGGCCAGCCTGTACTGGGGGAAAAAAATGTCACCACCCAGATCAGTCTTCCGAAGGTGTGCGCTCAGGATCCTAGTCTCTTTTAGGTGCTCCTTAAAAAAGCTTTCAAGTGATCTTAGATAATGCTACCCTCAGGTGATTCTGTTGCCCAATATCATCTAAAAAGTTCTAAAAAGTCCTACAGTCAAGAAATCTTTCATTTAACAAATGTTTGTTAAGCACCAGATACAATTCCATATTCCAGGTGCCGGGGGTACAGGTGTAACTAAGACAGCAGTCCCTGGGCTCAAAGAGTTTTAATCCTACTTCTCTTTCAACTATAGTTTGTGGTGCTTAAGTTCTAGTTCTGTTTGAGATGCTAATTACACCTCCCTGTGAAAAGGTCAGTTAGCCACTTGGATAAAGAAGTCCAGAAATTGAGAGGCATTGGGGCTGGACATAAAATTTAAGAATCCTGGCATCTACATTTATTTAAAAACACAAGTCTGAGGCCACCAGAGAGACTGTAGACAGAGAAGAGAGGGGACTTGAGAAAGAGCTCTGGGGCTGCCAACCTTCAGAGGCTGAGGGGAGAAGCCAGCAAAGGAGCCTGAGAAAGCTGACCAGTGAGATCAGACGAAAACTAGAACACGAAGAAGAGAAGAGACCTGCTTACTTTGTTCAACCCAGAACCCTCTGATACTTCATCCTGGTCTTTCTGTGAGCTTTATGCTGCATTAATGTCCTCTAAGAAGTAGGTATGCAGGGACTTCCCTGGTGGCGCAGTGGTTAGGAATCCGCCTGCCAATGCAGGGGACATGGCTTCGAGCCCTGGTCCGGGAAGATCCCACATGCTGCGGAGCAACTAAGCCCATGCGCCACAACTGCTGAGCCTGCACTCTAGAGCCCACGAGCCACAACTACTGAAGCCCACGTGCCACACTACTGAAGCCTGCGCACCTAGAGCCCGTGCTCCTCAATAAGAGAAGCCACCGCAATGAGAAGCCAGCGCACCAAAACGAAGAACAGCCCCCGCTCGCCGCAGCTAGAGAAGCCCGCACGCAGCAGCGAAGACCCAACGTAGCCAAAAATAAATAAATAAGTAAAAAAAAAAAAAAAAAGAAATAGGTATGCATTTAGTTGGGAGACTCAGGATGGTGTCCCTGTCATCACTGTACTCATCCTGGATACCTGGGAAAGAAGCCCACTTTGGACCCAACCACTAGGGTAACCTCTGAGCATTATGCACTGGTTGTACCAGATGCTGATGCCCATGTCAGGGCTGGGCACGTCACACTTGAGATGGAGATTTTCCATTTGCCACTAGAGAGAAGCCACGTGACTACTTTTCCTGAGAGCTGCAGCGTGAGTCTGCTTAGAAAACATGTGCAGCCGAACTCTGGAATAATGCAGGGAAGGCTTAACATTCTGCGGAACGAGTGCCATCACCTTTCCATTTCGTCACAGTGAACATCTATTGAGGTTCTAAAATGTATATAGAGTACAGTGCCAGGGGCAATAGACAGTACAAAGATGGACAAGACCTGGGTCTAGCGTTAAAGAACTTACGTAACCACATCTAAGGCTAAGAAAATATTAAAAGGTTGAAAGTACTGCAAGGCTTGAGACCAGAACTTAAATTGTCTTTGATTCCTGTCAACTTGTCTATAAAGGGGAAGACTGTGAAGTGTGGGGCAGCAGAAGCCTCCCCAGAGAGGGCCAGTCTGTCTGAGGTTGCGGTGTGGGCAGGAGTGGTTGACAGCCCATAGCCATCCTGGCGGGAAATCGGTCCCTGCCTGTCTCGAGCCTCAGCAGCAGATGAAGAGGAAGGCTGTGTGCACGTGAGACCTGGCCAGTCAGATCAGAGACATTTGATGGGCAGTGTGACCAGAGTGACCAGCCAGGCTAAGAGGGGCCTCGTGGCATTGCTAGTACAGTGACTGAGCGGCCACAAGGGGATTCTTAGACAAAGTGCAAAGTGCAGATATTTATTCAGGATATAATATTCCTGAATATTTCCTGAAGTGCAACCTGGGGAGCAGATCAGTGGTAAAGCAGAACAAGAGAGGATGAGGGAAACTGAGCTCTGGCCAGGATAAGTGACACAAAGAGGAGAGGAGCTCAACTAGGGATCTCCTTCCCACCAACATCCTTCCCTTTACACGCTCAGAAGTGTCCCAGTTTGGATGATGAATTATATGGTCACCGTAGGTTTAAGTACATATATATAGTTGGGCTTGAAAAGTAAACCAGGAGAAGAAAAAACATGGAGACTAAAGACCTGAAACGGGGCATGTGGTCAGAGAGTGGGGTATTAAATTAATTTAAAGTTTCAGGTGTGGATTGGCTCCAGGTAACTACAATGTCCAGGGACTGGGTGGCAGCCACCCCATGTCGGTGTTCAAGGTGATGGCAGGATCCAGGGTCAAGGAAAGGACTGAGTCGATAGCGAGCCAAGATGCAAGTCCAGCAAAGCATCCAACCAGACACAGAAAGTGGACAGAGGCTTGGACTTGTGCACAGAGGGCAGGGGTCTTCCTAGTCACTAAGTGATCAGTGTGCTTCAAATTCCACTGTAGGGACACGGTCTCTGTCTTGTTCTCTGCTTTGTCCTCTGCAAAATATCTGGGGCTTGTGTGTGCTCAGTAAATATCTACTGGATGAAGGAAGGAAATGCTTTGTATCTGGGAAATCTCATGTGCCTGTGAGGTAGGTTTTATTCCTTGCATTTCATACATGAGTGAGTAGGCTCAGAGGAGCTTATTAACTTGCCAGTTTCCTACAGCCAGTAAATGGCAAAGCTAGAATTCAGACTCAGACCTACCTTTCTCCAAAGCCCACACGGTTGATCACTACAATACATTAGTTTTGGTGGTCAAAATAAGACATGTACACAAACGTACACACACACATATTTATTTTTTAAGAGCTTTTATATGCTAGGCGTTATTCTAAATGCTTTACATATATTTAATCCTCACAACCCCCCTACAAATTAGGAGCTATTACGATCCCCAGTTTACAGCTGAAGCACAGTTTTAAGTAACATGCCCAGGCAAGCTGGTTCCAGAGCCCATGCCCTTAATCACTGTGGTTTGCAATTACTTGACTTGCCAGTGAATTTGTGTCCACATTGACAAACAGTAGGATTTAGTTCTTATGCATCCCTTTGTTTAGAAAGTCCTGATTTCGAAAGTCTGCTCAAGCACTGAATTAACTCTAGCTGAATCCAGGGTTCTGCTACACAGTTGGGCACCAAAGGGGTATAGTCCCAGATGGGAGATTCTGTGGAAGGCTTGTTACAAGCGGGGACTATCAGGAAAATGAGGAAACACACACACAGACTGCTAGAATCTGAAACAAAAAGCTGAAAGTCGTAGGAGACGTACAACAAAACACTCTGGGAATATAGACACCTAGAACTGAAACTACAAGAAAAGGTAGAATGTTGGAAAAGCCTGGAAGGTGGTTATAGAACAGAATGTGTGAGGATATGGCAGAGGCCCCAGTGAAAGTTGCGGTGGAAGGAATGACTGTTAGGAAGTGTTCCCTCGGCCTTTGTCTGATGCAAATCAACCCCAGTGAAAGAGTGGGGCAATGCGGGTACTCGAGGTCGCCGGGAGTTTCTGTGAAAGGGCAGGGCATGGGAGGCACATGATAATTCACAAGGCTCGTTTTTGGTCTCACAATTCACTTAGGGAGCAGAACTTAGCTTTGAATTCAAGAAGTCAACAAGCCACAAGAGAAAAATGAAATGTTCTGTTTCAGACTTGCACGCCTACCCCCGTGGAGCGTGAACCCTATAAGGGAGAAGTCATCACACTGAAATCCAGAGGGACAAAAGAAGACGCCACACATGGGACCAGGAAACAGGCCCACTCCTGAACCAGGTGCTGTCAGTAAGGGATAGTGGGCAGAGAAAGTTTCCCTCCCTGACAGCATATGAAATTAGCATTATCTCTTTCTTCCTTAGTGTTTAAAGAGTCCACGGTCAAGGTCAAAGACTTCAAAGTGACCTAAGACTCAAGGATAGTTCAGCCAAAGGGCAGGCTAACAAAAGACCTCTTGACGCAGAACACTTGGATGAGGCCTCCAGGTTGAAGAAGGCCTTGGGCTAGCTGGAGGTTTATTCTCTGAGACGCTAGGAAACATTGCACAGAGGCCTAGAGAATCAAATATGAGTGAGAGGCTGGTAACACAGAGAGAGGCTGTTATTGAGGAAGGCTGGCACTGCTTAAAACTGAGAGTGCAAGTTTATAGTCAAAATTTATAAACCGATTAGGACTTTATCTGGAAGAAATGCATCTATGTATTGTAAAGGCAACCATATTCTAGAACTTAGAATGGAATGAAAAATGAATCATGTTGCTTTGGGTATAATTTTTCACGAAAATGATTTGATAGCTTATTTCACACAGTTTTAGAATAATACAGATGTGGTCATTTAAAAAACATTTGAGTGCTTCCTCTGTTTTCTCTTTTGACATTCAAGTCTTTCTTTTTGAAGCACGTATTATCATCATCCTTGTCAATTTTCTTTTTCTTTTTCTGGGTTTTTTTTTTTTTCCCCCCAGTTGTTTTCTGGTCCTGCTCTGCCAGGTACCTATTTCACCATGGCTTTCCTGTGATTTAAACATTTCTCTAACATCGTTTCCACTGACTCCATGAAATCTACATGTTTTGCCAGTTTTGTAATTTCACTAGCCTCTATGGCTTTGTTTTTTCTTTTTAACGTGTGATACATTTTCAGATGTTTCAGCAGGTAGCAATCAGCAAAAGATTACAGAGGAGGTTGACAAGATGGACAGGGAGAGATGTTTGTGTTAATTAGGGACGCTGTCTGTCAAAGGACTCGTTTTATACAAACCCAGTTAGGCATTGCAGGTTTTTACATTATGATAACCTATGCTTCCTTACGTAAACCCTGAGCCTTGTATAATGGGGCCCTGTGTACTCCCAGCTGTGTTCTCTTTCATTAGTGAATGCTGTTAAGTTTTTAGTAATGCCGGACAGCCAGCAGTTGCAGCTTGGTTGTCATTTCCTGACTATTGGAACTATTTTTCCAATCCAGGAAGGTTGTGTTAAAAATCCAGAAGAAGATTAGCAAGAGGAAGACATTTTATTGAACGCTGTAACATGCTATTACCAGCATTTGTAGGAGCGGGATTCATGTTTACTTTGATTATAGGATTTCTTGGGGGTCAGGCTTGGGTTCTGCATCTCTTTGTGAGGGAGAATGTTACACTGGGTTCCTTTTATTCTGTTCAAAGGTAAAATCAGAGAAAAGGATGCTGCTGTTCCCATCCCAGTTAAACGTTGTCAGCCCGTGGAGAAGCGGGCCTTATTTCAACTCCCCAAGATCCTTTTGAAAAAATAATCGCTCTAGGCTTCTTTGATTTCCCTTCAGAAGCAATTGCCGTCTTTCTTACTGTGACTTTGTTGCTGTGTAAGATTGAAGATATAAGTGAATATTACTGTGATGGAAAGTCTGTGTGAAAATTCACTGATGATACTTTAAAATGTCATCTTTGCTTACACCAGATTTCTTACTTTGAATTTTTAAAAATCACTTTCTTGTTTAAAGTTTTTTAATGGCTACATTTGTTTAAAAATAGCGAACTCTGTGATTTTTACATTCTATTGTAATTTGTAAACATTTAGATCTTTATTGTAATTAATAAACATTTAGATCTTCATTTTATATCCTGTTATCTGAGTTATGTGTGTCTTCTTTTAACTAGTGGGACTGGGGAGTCTGGGAGGTTGGTTTTGATTCAGAATTTCCCGAGAGACATCTGCTTCCGCAACTCCTGGAAATCCGGTCGCTCAGCAAACCCCATGTAATCAAACTGGATACTCAACCTTAGAATAACTCCAAAGCAAATAATCCAATTACACTGATGAATGCAGGATTTGAGGGAATTAAATGGAGTCAGCGTGGCTGAAAGATGCTGCAGTGATACCTTCCGGCCCCTATGCTTCCTGGTCTGTGCTCTGATCCTTCTGTGTGTGCAGAGAAGCTGAGTTTATATTCCTTCTCCTGGGTAACTAAGCCAAGAGGGATTTTAAAAACATGCAGTAAAATCAGGGCAATTATGTTCTCACTGCAGACACATCTGCCCCAACTTACTCACTTAGATCTGGGGTGTAGTCACACTTTTGACAAAGGATGGTAGGAATCTAGTTTACTCAGTTGTGATTCGTTTTGAACACACAGTAAAAAGGATGATGAAATACATCTATGGAAGAATCACAGGTCTCTTTTCTCAGGTAAGAGATACCTTAAAATATGACTTTTCTCCTCCACTTTGGTTGATGAAAAAATTCAACAATAAGATGACTGAATCCTCTGAAAAGAAGAATGAAATTGCTTTTTTAACTAGAAGCCAATTTTCACTCAATATTTAGAATTCAGCTTAAATATCACCCTCACTCCGAGGCTTCCCCAGACCCAACACCATAGGGTTAAGTCCCACTTTCTGTTCCTCCATATCAAGGCCACCATATACCCCGTCACAGCACCACACCCCACTGTACTATATCTACCTGCTTTACTTGTTGACCTCCTCCAGGAAACTGAAAGCTCGTTCAGGGCAGGGCTGTCTGGTCCACTGTTATTTCCCCAGCATCTACCAGAGCACCAACTGATGGGCATTCAATGGATAATTATCAGAGGACATGAAGGAGTTCCTGCTAAGTTCCTGAATTGATACTGATGAACTAAGTGAGAACTTTCAACAAAATAAGGATAAATTTTGTGGAGTATTTTAGTGTAAAGGGGCTTTAAATGAAGAAACGGATTCGTTGTCTAGTATTTGGTGGATCTCTTTGGGAGAATGAAATAGCCTCAGGATTCTACATTAACAAAATCATTTGAAATGAATGTGGGGATCCCTACGTTGCTTTCCTTAGGCTTTGTCATGAAAATGTTTGTAGAAACATAGTTCTAAATAAGTGACCTAAGGCAATGGAAAAACATGATTCAAGCTATTAATATTTCATAGCTTGTTTTTCAGGATTGCCTCTGGTATACAAAGTAAGGGTCCCTTTGTCACTAAACAATTGCATTCTCAAGGTCTGTGCAAAGACTAGATGGAATTAGTAGCTTTTTTTTTTTTTTTTTTTTGGTAAATATTCACTCCTTACTCTGATGGGCAGTATGATGTACTGGGAAACAAAAAAGTGTGGGATCTAAACTTCTATTTCCTATTTGTGAGGCCTTAAACAATTCTTAAAATTAAAAAACAATTCTTAAAATTAAAATACATTATGAATTTATCAAAACATACCAAAAGCAAAAAAGTTAACATAATCACACTTATATACCTATTATCCTGTTTAAGAAAGAAAACTTTACCAGTACAGCTGAAGAGCCCTGTGTGCTTCTTTATTCATTTTCCTTTCCTCCCCCAAGGTAACCAGTGTCTGGAATCTGGTGTTTTATTCCCATGTACAATGCATCTTTTATATATTTGCTATATGTGTACATATCTCTAAGCATTGTTTCATAGTGGTTAAATCTCATAAAAGCATTATATAGTATGTGTTGGTTTTTTCTTTGTTTGTTGGTATGTATTCTTTGGTTTCTGCTTTTTTGCAGTCAACATGTTTGGGAGTTATTTGTTTTGCTAGGTCTAGCTCTAGTTATCCATTTTATCGCTATACAGTGTTTCCTTGTATGACCACACCATAATCTATTTACCCATGTTCCTGTTGATAGACATTTAGGTTGTTTCCATTATCATAAACAACACTGCCATAAGCGTTTTTGTACCTATTTCCTTGTGCTCACTGAGTGCTTCCCTAACATATATGCCTTGAGTGAAGGGGGGTGGAACTGACGGGTCCGAAGGTAGGCGCATTCTCCCCTTAGATACTGGCAAATTCTCCTCCAAAGTGGAAACGTACGCCCCCCATAACAGAGTGTAAGAGTTTCTGTTGCTCCAGATTCTCACCAACATTAGATATTGTCCAACTTACTAACTTTGCTAATTTGATTCTTGTCAAAGTTATTGGAGTTTCAATTTGCATTTTCTTGAGCGCTAATGAAGTTGAGCTCCTTTTTATTATGCAGTTTAATTGATCTTACTAAGCGTCAGCATCTTCATTTATAAGATGAGAATAATGGTATCTTCCTAATGCACAAGGGTGCTGTGAGGGTTACAAAGCCCATACTGCGTGGTCAGCACGGGCTAGCTAGGATTACTACTAATAGTGTCATGATGAAATAATAAACAGCGTGCTGCCCAGAGACTGCCGAAGTCTTGACTTCTCCTTCTGTGGGAAAGCTCACCAGGCTTGGTAATGCCAGCTCCCTTGGCAGCTGGAGGAGCATGGAAGCCAAGACCGGAACGGCGGAGTGAGAGAAGGGACAGGGTGAGGGACTAGCACAGGCCTGGGGAGGGCTCAGTGGGCATGGTGGCCCTGGGTCCTGGCACATGTGAGCAGTCAGCAGGGGCACAAGCAGAAATATGGGGGATGCGCAGAGCCTGGCTCTCAAGTGACACCTGTGGATCCAGCAGGTCCCAATGTCAGCATCTGCCGGCTACACCTGGGACCCTCTTCTCTCAGTGTTTTCTCTCCCCTCTGCCTGCCCACTGGAGAGGAGACAGCGTCTTGTGGGGGAAAGAGTGTCGGCCTGCCACTGCCTTTAAAGTCACAAGGCTGGATTTGAACCAGATGATCTAGATGCTTGACCTTCCTGAGCCTGTTTCCCCATTGCTAAGGTGGGAACAATTCATAATACTTCCTTGGCAGGGAAGAGGCGAAAGGATTAACTGAGATGGTATGGAAGGTCAGATTCATCCTCTCCTCGTGGCCCCTCCCCTACACCTGCTTTTACTCTTTTTTTAGCCTTCTTTCTCACTTACCTACTATCGAACACCCTGAAGGCACCAATAGATTCATGAGATTTCTTTGTGTCAAACCCACTCTCTCCCTTTCCTTCTTTTTGGAGAATATCTGCGGACAAGTTAAAAGGAAATAAAGGCAGTGGATCTATCATTTATTAAACACCTACTGTTTATAGAACACAAACCAAACCCCTCAGTTTTGGCTGCCACTGTCCCTCAACAGTCCAGTGAGTAACACAAAGAAGTGCTCAATGAATTCATCTTGGGAAGAGAAGACAAAGAAGATTATGGTGATGGAGGAAGAAGAGAGAAATAATTCACGAATGAAAATCAACACTACAGCAAACCATTATTTGTGTTCAGGGGTCAGGACGGCATTTATCTCAGGAGCTATCCGTAGCGTGTCAGGGGAGTTTGTAAAAATCTAAATGGCCAGTTGTGAAATATATTTGCCCACCTTTTAACTCGGCCTATACACTAACCTAACACGATAAAATAACTCTGTTATATTTGTCATACAAAATATTTGCAACTGCATTATGATTGTAAGTTCCTTGAGGGCAGGGACACTTTCTTAACAGCTTGTGCCCCAAACAACACCAGCACAATGATTTACACAGGGCAGACCTTCACGATGGGCTTGGTGAATTGAAATTAATGTACTGTGGCCGAGGGGATTTAAAGGAAAGCGTCTGAATTTGGAAAGGCTCGCTGAAAGAAAAGGATTTAAAATCCTATTGATGAAGACAGTCACACCTGGCAGAGGAGAGGAGGAAGTATATTCTAGGAAAAGGAACAGTGCAGCAGAAGCAGAGGTGGCTCAGCCAGGGCCATCCGCCAATGGAGGTTCACTGGGGACTGGCCATTGTGGTTCTAGGGGCCAACAGAGTTTTCCATGACAAGCTGTTGGGGTAAGGAAGTATTCTCAGGGCTTTTTCAAGCATTGCTTTTTGCCTTAGAGTAGGATGTAGTCTCCACAAGAACATAGAACCTTTGGCATTTTCTTTCTTAAGATTTCTATAAATGTGCTCAATGGATCATTAATATAACGTTTTTTAGGCCCGTATTGAAACAGAGCAGGACCCAATGGGGCTCCTGGACACGGAAGCCTTTCGGTGTCCCCTGTTTCTTGTTTGTAGGGAATAGACTCCAGCCTCCATGACCTTCCAAAGGGCAGGTTTGAACGGTTGCTAATCAGGGAAGGGAGGGGATGCAGAGACAAGGGAGGAGACCACCTGAGGCCAGATCAAAGGAGTGCAGGCCCTGCACACACCCTGATCCTTAGCAGCAGCTCTGCCCCTGAATCATTGCTATAAAAACTCCTCACCAAATCCTCCCAGTTTGGGACACATGGTTTTTGAGGCCTGAGCCTGCGATGTCCCCTTTTGCCTGGCAAAGCAGTAAAGCTGTTCTTTTCTACTTCACCCAAAACTCTGTCTCCAGGATGCGCTTAGGCACCGGTGCACAGAGGCTGAGCTTTCACCCCTCTGCAGGCAGACATTTGGGAATTATTTATTCCCACTCCCCCTCCTCCCAAGGCCTGCATTCTTTTCGTAAGTGGTTTACAATACTCAGAGTTGCTTTACACCTTAGATGCAACTCGCTCTAAAGACTTCTCTTGTCTGGGGAATTCTAGTAACAAGACTTGCTTTCTCTTTTCTAAAAGAACATGGCACGGCCCCTCCAATCAATATTTACTGGCTCTAGGTCTGCTGAGAGGGAGAGAGGTTTACATTAAGAAGATGTAGACACAGCCCTCAGGGAGCTCATAATAAAAATGTTACGGGGAGAGGAGTCAAAAAATTACTAATATTCTTAGGAGTGGAACTATGCCGGCAGTGGTGGGATTTCAAGGGAGTTCCTGAAAAAAGGATTTTCTTGTTGTGGTTTTTGTGTTGTTTTTTCCTTCTCCTCCTCCCCCTCCCCCCCACCCGGCTCCTCCTTCCTGTAGGCAAAGAAGGAAAAAAATGAAGGTTTCTGAATCTTAGTTGTAGGATCCTAGAATCTACCTTTATGCCATGGAGCTAATGAAAGAGGGGAAATTGAAGGCGTGAGTTGGTATTTCTCTTTACTGAAATTCTTTGGAGGACAATGGTATAACACTAAGAAGGAAAGATTCTTAGAATAAGATGGGAGGGGTGTGGGCAAAGACTCAGAGTCCCAAAACTTACGCTTCATGCACCAGAGGACACATGACCTGGGCAAGGAGCCTGGGATTTGGAATGAGAAGGTGGTTTTCATCACTTCTCAACGTGTGGCTTGGGGAAAGTCACTTAACCTCTCTGAACCTCAATTTCTTTTTTTTTTTTATTTTGGGGGTAGGAGTTTATTAATTAATTAATTTATTTTTGCTGTGTTGGGTCTTCGTTTCTGTGCGAGGGCTTTCTCTAGTTGTGGCAAGCGGGGGCCACCCTTCATCGCGGTGCGCAGGCCTCTCACTATCGCAGCCTCTCTTGTTGTGGAGCACAGGCTCCAGACGCGCAGGCTCAGTAGTTGTGGCTCACGGGCCCAGTTGCTCCCAGCATGTGGGATCCTCCCAGACCAGGGCTCGAACCCGTGTCCTCTGCATTATCAGGCAGATTCTCAACCACTGCGCCACCAGGGAAACCCCTGAACCTCAATTTCTTGATCCATGAAATGGAAATGATAATACCTGCCCTGCTTACTTTACTGCTTTGAACTGAATGAAGTTTGTGGACAATAAAACATTATGAGTGTTATGAGTATAATATGATGATAATATCAATGCCAGGCTCAAAAAGCCAGTTACTCTGGAAAGCTGGTTTGTAGTAAAAAGAAGATTCAGAATGAGAGAGATTCTAAAGGCCATGGGAGATTTGAAAATAGCCTGGTGAGATCACTGTAATTACAGAAGGACGCTTTTAAGGGGAGGGTGACAAGAAAAGGATTAAATAACTGAGAACTGAACAAGAAGTTTAACAGGGGCCCCAGAGAAGGAGGAGGTGTTGCTGGGTCCCACTGGAGGAAGCTGGAGGTTTTGTTCACTGATACATGGAGGAATGGGGTTGGGGAAGAGCTTATAATGTGAGCATTTACTGTGAGTCACTGTACCATCCCTATTGAGTGTCACATGTAAAAGCTAGAGCCAAGAACAGGCATGCCAAGTGAAGGCTAGGACTGCATTCAAGAACCCATGGAGAAGATGCACTGAGCTGGGAGGACCAAGATGTTGAAAGGAGTTGGACACTCGAGGCGAGTTCTGAAACAGCTCAGCAGGAGGCAGTGGGAGGAGTTCAGAACGAGCGCACGGATATCTGGGTAGAGAAGGCTGCCAGGAGGTGTAAGGACCTGCCGTGGGGATGGGTTGGAAGCCAAGAAGGTCAGTTCAGGAGGAGCTGGAATCCTAGGCAGGGTGGCAAGGATGCTACCTTGTCAGGAAGGAGACTTGGCAGACACCCTAGGTTCGGACCAGAGCTACAGGGCAGAGAGAAGCTTGATTCCCGAGAGCGGGACATGAGGCCAGTGTTTAGGTCTTGCCCATCCAGAGAGCAGTCAAGGACAGCAGGCTGCTTGTGACCTGGAACTATGTCTCATTGCTCTCTGTAGCCTCACTACCTAGCACAGTGCCTGGTGTTCAGAAAGCATTTGATCCATGTTCGTTGGAATGAACCAAACAATGAATGACAAAAGAATAAGGCCAAGTTCAAAATACCCAATAAGCTGTGAATTTTATTCCTCCCTCTGGTGGCTTTTGACAGCCTTTGGCTTTCTTTCTAGGGCCAGATAGTTCATGTGGAACCACCCTCACGGTCCCTCCTGAGAACTCTTGGCCACCCAGTGTGTCTCCTTCCCTTCTCTTTAGTGGTAGATGTGCTCGATGTGGCCACATTCCACTTAGCGGCTTGTTTCCATGGCAACTTGCTTCATTATGCCACACTCACCCTGCCTCTCATTACGAGGCATTGCCGTATCTTATTCAGATTTCTAACCCTGTCAGTTCCCAGCCGTGTTTATATCCTGTCTGATATAGAATGTCTTACATTAAGGGAACATTGTCTTCTCAGAAAATTAACTTTAAAAATTGCATTTAAACACATTATGGCATGATTTATTTTCCAACTAGAAATATCAATTTTCTCCACAACTTCCTTGCCAAGAAACAAGTTCCCTTGTCAGCCATTTTCACTGACTCTTTTCAAAACTTTTTTCTCCATGCATATTTTAGAGCCCTGGACAGAGTCTCCAGAAGAAGCATCTGGCTCCTGAAGTAATGTATGGCTCTCAAACTTACACCTGCATCTGCGGACTCTAGCCCCTGGTGGTCACTGCCATGGTCAGACCACCAGCAATCTCTCCCTTGGTACTGAAGATCTGAACACCATCCCAAGAAAATGTAGGCACAAGAGTCACAGGGCACACTTCATTTCATTTTATTGTGTCACTTTTATTAGACCAGTCTATTTGTGTTTTAAGACTCCCGACATGGTTTTCATCACTTTAATGAAGAAAGATCTAGCTAATCTGTTCTTAGAATCCATCTTGGTCAACTTACAGAGTGTGTCTTGACCTTAGTCTCTTTCTCAGCTGTCAACTATTTTAAGAAACACTCAGATGGGACCCACTAATGCCGGTTCAGGATCACCTCGTCTTTTCTTTTCAAGGCGGATTTTCACATCTGCTGGAAGAACTGTCTGCCACACACCTGCCACTTGTAGCCAGTGTGGATAGGCTTGTCCTTGGTCCAGCAGCTCATTCTGTTCCTCAGTTGGGGCCTTTCACCATTCCTTACCTTCCCATAAAGCACCAAATGGATTCCTACATTTGGTGTCTCTCACTTATAAGGTCCCTCATGGCTCAGCTCAGTGTATTGCTGGGATCCTTCATTTAGGTCTTTGCCTCAATGCTCAGTGAGCCTCTATGTAGCAGAACATTTATTTATTGTGGCTAAGATATACTTCCAAGTTCCATAGAACAACTTTCCTCTGGCTGTGCAGGGGAAAAAAAAAATTCAGTTCTGAAGGACCTACTATATAGCACAAGGAACTACACTCAATATTTTGTAATAGCCAATATGAGAAGAGAATCTGAAAAAGAATATATATATAACTGAATCACTTGCTGTGTACCGGAAACTAACACAACATTGTAAATCTACTATACTTCAATTTAAAAAAAAGGAAAAAAAATCAATTCTGATTTCTCCTGCCCTTTTCACACCTGCATTTAGAGTTAGAATGCATCAGAGGATGTGTAAAGTTCATCCTAACCGTGCAGCTATGCTATAACCCAGTAGAAGATATTTTCTGAAGAGTTGGTTAAGCATACCAGACATACTGTACAAGGGGTGATTTTTTTTTTTTTTTTTTTGTGGTACGCGGGCCTCTCACTGTTGTGGTCTCTCCCGTTGTGGAGCACAGGCTCCGGACATGCAGGCTCAGCGGCCATGGCTCACGGGTCCAGCCACTCTGTGGCATGTGGGATCCTCCCGGACCGGGGCACGACCCCGTGTCCCCTGCATCGGCAGGCGGACTCTCAACCACTGCGCCACCAGGGAAGCCCCAAGGGGTGATTCTTGTAGGGGAAAGTCTTTGCTGGTTGTTTACTGTACTGGGTTGAATTGTGTCCCCCACAAAAATACCTTCAGGTCCTAATACCCATTATCCGTGAATATGACCTTATTTGGAGACACGGTCTTTGCAAATGTAGTCAAATTAAGATGAGGTTATACTGGATTAGGTTTGGTCCGAATACGACTGCTGTTCTTAAAAGAAGAGAGAATATTGGACACAGAAGGATGAAGGTCACGTGAAGACAGAGGCAGAAATTGGACTTGTGTTGCCATAAGCCAAAGGATGTGAAGAATTGTCAATAACCACCAGAAGGCAGAAGAGACAAGGGAAGATTCTCTCCTAGAAACTTTGGAGGAAGCATGGCCCTGCCAATGCCTTGAATTCAGCTTCCAGGCTCCAGAACTATGAGCGCATACATTTCTGTTGTTTTAAGGCCTCCAATTTGTCATTTGTTACAGCACCCTAGGAAACCAATACATTCACCACTGGAAAACTAAATAAAGGTAAGAAGTTTGAGGGGCTTCCCTGGTGGCGCAGTGGTTGAGAGTCCGCCTGCTGATGCAGGGGACACGGGTTCGTGAGGTCCGCGTACCGCAAAAAAAAAAAAAAAAAAAAGAAGAAGTTTGAAACTTGGGAATTTTGTCCTGCCTCCAACGTTCAAATCCCCAAGGATAAATGGGAATTTGCCCAGTTTGTTTCTTGGATATGAGAAAAAAACAGAGACATTTTTTCCTCCCCTGACATTGGTATCATTGTTAGCCGTAATATATTAGACTGTCATATTTGAGCTACTGCCTAAATATTTACAGCTCCTCCTGGAGAATGAATGCCTAACATCCTGATAGAGGCTGCTTGAGAGACACACCCCTGACCATGATGCACAGCTTTGCACCCTCCCTCCATGCCCAGCTAGTGAATTAAACATGACTGCTTGAGTTGACTCCTTAATCTGCAAGGGCAGCAGGCAGCTTGGGGGTTGGATGTGATAAGTAATGGGGATTACAAATGACCATTGTAAATTCTCATCCGAGGAAAAGCTCCGCACAAATTGCTTTTTAGATTATTTTTTTGTTTGTTGTTTTGGGAGAAAGAGTTCTAGAGCTGAGGCTTGATGGAGAAGCTGGAGTAGGGATGGGAGCAAATGCAATGGTTTGGTAACGAAATGATAGTGGCAGTTAACACTGGAAAAAAAAAGGAGATTCAAGAGATGTGCAGCAAGGAAATTGGTTGGATGCTGGATAGAAGCAGAGTTACAAATAAAACTGACTCCTAAGCTGAGAAAATCTGGAAAATATTTGGGTCACTGATTGTGATGGGGAGTTGATGTTTGAGACTAAGAAGGGCAAGAAAGAGGGTGATGAGGTTGGGGATCTAGCAGCCTCATGAGCTAATAGAGCTCGTAGGGCTCTCCAAGTCATTGATTCCAGGGGTCACCCTGAGGCCCACAGAGGGGAAACTACTCAACCAAAATCCTACGGCCAGCGACAGACAGAGCCCAAGTCAGAATCCAGGACTCCTATCATCGTCCTGTATTCTTTCCAAATTAGAAGACTGGAAGAAAGTGGGGAGCTTTAGGCTGAAGCATGTAGATTTTGTAGAACCCCGCTTTATAGCTGGTAACAAACATGGTTCCCGAAAAAGAATATATGAGCAGAGGCTGCAAACCACCAGCTCATGGATTGACCTCGACTCTATTTTTTTAAATTAATTTTTGAATTGATTACTGGGAATTCCCTGGTGGTCCAGTGGTTAGGATTTGGTGCTTTCACTGCTGTGGCCTGGGAACTAAGATCCCACCAGCTACATGGCGCAGCCAAAAAAAATTTTTTTAATCGATTACTAACAGTTAAAAAGTAAGCAATATATGTGGAATCTAGAAAATGGTACAGATGAACTTAGTGGCAAAGCAGAAACAGAGACACAGATGGAGAGAACAAACGTATGGATACCAAGGGGGGAAGGGAGGGTGGGATGAACTGGGAGATTGGGATTGATACATATACAATACTATGTATAAAATAGATAACTAATGAGAACCTACTGCATAGCACAGGGAACTCTACTCAATGCTCTGTGGTGACCTAAATGGGAAGGAAATCTACAAAAGAGGGGATATATGTATACATAGAGCTGATTCACTTTGCTGTGTAGCAGAAACTAACACAACATTGTAAAGCAACTATACTCCAGTAAAAATTAATAAAAACTTAAATGAATTAATTAAAAAATAATAAAAGGCCTTAAAAAAAAAAAGAGTAAGTGAGCTCCTCTAAAACTCTGGCTGTCTAGCTGTTCTGGGAAAAGCCAGTGGATCTATGAGAAAGGAGGAAGAGCTGCCCTCTGTTTAGATGAGGCAGGCAGGCACAGGCTGGTGTGCCCATCTAC
Organism: Stenella coeruleoalba; assembly: GCF_951394435.1. Taxonomy (NCBI): domain Eukaryota; kingdom Metazoa; phylum Chordata; class Mammalia; order Artiodactyla; family Delphinidae; genus Stenella; species Stenella coeruleoalba. The sequence continues at coordinate 31,904,523 of NC_137163.1, forward strand.
CTGGCCGGCTTCGCTAACTTATATTCTCTACCTGGCCCCTGCGGGCCCTGGAGTCTGCCAGCCCTGGGAGGGGAGGAAAGGCAGAGGCCCTGAGCCCGAGGCCGAAGCCAGAGTTGGGACTCTTAATGGCAGGGGTGAAAACAACCTGGCAAAGAAACCCAGGGGCTAGAAGGACTAGAGAGCCTAGGTCACAGAAGCTAAGGTCTTGTCCAAAAAGTCAGGGACAGACATTTCATCTATTTTTAGATAAAGCAACAGGATGTGGAAACCAAAAATGTGGTCAGTTCTCCCATACTGCGCAATGGTGATGACTTATGCAAAACATCCTCTTTTCCTATTTTTAACTAGATCACAGAAGCTGCATCAAAGGACTGGCTGCTGACTAATCCTGTTGAGACGCCTTTCTCTGAGTTGCATAAATGTCATCTACACGAGCTAGAGAACATTTGAGAAGGAAAAAAAACCCTGTTAAGACTCCTGCACATAGGGCATTCTTAAAAATAGTCTTCTGAGTGGTATCAAGGTGTTCTGGGCCACAGCTTTCTGGAACTTATCTAGGATTTCATGGCTGAATGGTGCAGATATTCAAAGAGAAATCATTCATTTATTAAAGATGAATTAATGATCCATGACTTTTTTGGACTCCAAAGTACAGTGATGACAGTTTTTCAGTAGATCACCTGGAGAATTACGCTGATTTTTTCAGCAAAACTATTATCTAGTTGTATAAATATCCCTGCACCAGGAACAGGCATTTTATTGGAGAAAAGGAATCAGGAATGAAAGCAAAGGGTTGTCAATGCGTTATGGACGAGAACCACATCATGACAATGGCAGGCCTTGGACGTCAGCAGAGAGCTCAGCCATCATGGAGGGCAACCTTCTCACTTTACTGAGGGGGGAGACGGAGCTGTTACAGGTGGTGTGGAGGCCCTGCCCCTCCCCCCCGGGCCCCCCCCCCCCCCAGGCCTCACCACTTCTGTGCGTTCCCACTGTCCAGTGGCCAGACTCTGAAATCTCTTTGCCTGGGGGCTTTTTTCATAACTGAGGAAAGCCAGATGTGCCAGGGAATAAATACCACCGAGAAGCAGCAGCAGCCCACAGTCAGGGACTGGTAGGACTTGGTGTCTAAATACCCCAGGCCCTCACCCCTCAGTGGGGCGTGAGCTCTACAAGCTGCTAACACAGAGAGAGTAGGCTGCAGGCTTTAGCAGGCAAGTATCTTGCTAGAGTTAATGTAATAATGTTGTTTTGTTTTCAATGTGTATGTCTGTGTGTGTGGTATGTATAGTTTATATATGTATATTTAAGATGTATATATTGTGTATATTAATGTATATATGTAACTATGGGTATATAATAAATAATGTATATATGATGTTTATATAAGTTACTTTCTATTTACGGAAGGTGATACTGTTTTTCCATTTACAGTGGTGTTATAAAGTTTCCTTTTATTTTTTAAAAATTTATTTTATTGAAGAATAGGTGATTTACAATGTTGTGTTAATTTCTACTGTATAGCAAATGATTCAGTTATACATATATATACATCCTTTTTCATATTCTTTTCCACTATGGTTTATCACAGGATGTTGAATATAGTTCCCTGAGCTACACAGGAGGACCTTGTTGTTTATCCATCCTATATATAATAGTTGCCTCTGCTAGTCCCAAACTCCCAATCCTTCCCTTCCCCACACCCTGTCAGGTCGTCAGCCTCTGTTTCAAGTACGGCACCTCTGTCTTTGTTGGGTTAAGAACTGGTGATATAAAGAAGGAATTAGAGATACAAACTACTAGACATAAAATAGATAAACAACAAGGATTTACTGCATAGCACAGGGAATTATATTAAATATCTTGTAATAACCTATAATGAAATATAATCTGAAAACAAAAGCTGGATCACTTTGCTGTACACCTGAAACTAACACAACATGGAAAATCAACTATACTTCTATTTAAAAAATACATTGTAGGCTTTGAACTGTACATTTAAAAATTGCTAAAATGGCAAATTTTATGTTACATATATTTTACCATAATAAAAAATACAAAATAAAAATATATAGGTTTAAAAAAAGGTGACTTAGAGGAAGGGGGCTTTACTGCTTAAAAGAATAGTAGTTGATACGTTTGCAAATTTCAAATGGAGTACAACCCTCAATCGATCACGAAATTGAGGCCCAGAGAGATTAAATGACATTTCCCAGTTCCCACACAGAGTCTGTGACAAAGCCAGGACAAGGCCCCATTCCCTTAACTCCCATCCATGCTCTTTCCACAGTACTCACTTCCTGAGGAGGCGGGACTTGAAGAATGGGAGGAAGTGAATGGGGAGAGAAGATTGGAGCGTGCAATGAGGAGATCCAAGAGAGCAAAGGTGTGAAGGGGGAATGCAGGCGACTCTCCCCAAGCCAGGTGGGAAGAGCTTTTTGACTAAAGGGAGGGTTGGGGCAGAAGCGGGGTCAGATTGGAGGGGAGTGTGAATGACCGATGGGAAGAATGTTAACTCCCCAGGACCTATGATGCAAATCTCTGAGCTGGGAAACGATAGGTCAAAACCATGCTGTAGGAGGCAGCATGGTAGAAAGTAACTATGTTCAAATACTGTTTCCAGGACACAGTGCAGACAAGTTACTTAGCCTCTCTGTGCCTTGGTTTCTTCACCTACAAAACAACAACAGCGTCAGAACTCCCCTCATGAAATTTTGGTGAGGATTAATGGAACTAATACACCAGAAACAATATCTAGTATCTAGTAAGGACTCAATAAATCATACCTATTATGATTTCTAAGGACTGAATTGACTCAAGAGACAGAAGTGCCTTGGCTGAGCTAGTTAATAGCAGAGCCAGAATTAGGAGTCAGTTCCTATAATTTCTAAGTCAACCTTTTTCTTTCATTGTATCATATTTTAAAACAACGGATTATTTATTTTCTGGTATGTATTAGCATTTCGACTTGCAAGACATAGCACTCATTCTTTGTGTACAATCACTACAATGGTTTCCTTTTGGAAAAAGAATTTTGATCAATTTTCTTTCACTCTCCAATTAATATATCACATTTAGAGTGAGTGCACTGTGTGCTTTGAAAAAGAAAGACTTCCAATTTTCAGGTCTTCAGGCAACTGACATTGCAGCCTGACTTTAAACCATAAGAAATTACATATGACCTTTAGAATATAATAACTATTCCGATTGCTTCTTTGTGTCTGTGGAGAAAACATTTATTTTTACCAAATGTTATCTTTTCCCGCTTTCATCAAATGAATCATACTTAGGACCCAAGAGCATCTGTTGTTCTTTATGATTCATTGATCAACCATGAAAGAACAAACAAATCAAATACTGAAACTTGGGTGGCACTTTATTGGTGATTGTCTAAAGGAGACTGTGGTCTCCTGAAGAATCATAGACCTTAAGAGATGGCAGCTTCCTTGGAGATTCCGTATCCCTGCTCCTTCATCTTTATAGACGAGAAAATTCGGTTCAGAAAGGTGAAGTGACTTTTGCAAAGTCATCCAGCTAGTTGGTGGAAAAGAGGGATTTTGATCCCACTTTTTTTTTTCTAACTTTGAAAAAGAAAGAGGGATTTTGATCCCCCGCCCCTTTTTTTTCTGACATCGCATCATGTCCTGCATCAACTCATGGATTTCTGAAAAGTCTTCCTGCATTTCAGGTAGGCCAGATCCAGTTTGCTGCTTCTTTGTGCAAGTAAAGTTTTATTGAAACACAGCCATGCTCATTCCTTTACTGATTGTCTATGGCTGCTTTCTCACTACAGTGGCAGAGGTGAGGGGGTTGTACCAGACCCACATGACTGCAAAGCCTGAAAGACTTACTATCAGTCCCTTCACAAAAAAAGTGTGCCAGTTTCCATTGTATATCAAGCCTAGTTGAAATTCTGTTTTTTGTTTTTATTCTTTTTGTATCAGACCCTAATGTCAATGTTGAGTAAAGTGGGCTTGGGCAGGGAAGAATGGGAAAGAAGAAAGAGAAAGGAAAGAGCTAACATTTATTTGTCTCATTGGGGGAGACTTTTTATGTGTCACCCCATTTAATTCTCAAAAAGATGCTATCAGATTGCTCTTTTAAGCCCCATTTTATAAATAAGAAAACTGAGGCTAAGAGAGAGAAAAGCCGAGTTGCCTAAGTTCATGTCACTAATAATTAGCAGGACTAAGGTTTGAATCCAGCCTTCCCCATTCTAAAACTCTCTGTTCTTTCTTCTGTACCATGTGACTGTCATAGTCAAGGTTACCTTCTGTTTTTAAAATGTGATATATCATCCCTTAAATTGAAAGAGTTGAATTAAAAAATAATATTGGATACCAAATCATATTTGATAAATAGTTAAATACTAGTTACAATTGTCTAATTCATGATGCCATCATGGGTTTTATTTTCCTCTGGGTGCTCATTTATACAAGTGGGTGAGTTGGACTGCAGAACATAATAGTACATTTTTTGACAATTAGCATTTTGCATTATTGGCTAAACTTGATGGATTTAATAGCTCCTGCAGCAACTTGTAGAATGGAGGTCTTGTGTGTATGTCCACACAGCTAATTACATAGATACCACATAGATGTGTTTTTATTTAATCAACAATTCCTCCTCTCCAAAGTTGGCTACACTTCTCTAAAGCAGTGTTTACCAGTTTGCCTCATCATCTGAATTGCCCGTGAAGACCCTTAGAAGACAGATTCCCAGGACCCTTCCAGGTCTCTCTAGTTAGTATATCTGGGTTTAGGTTTGGGAATCCATAATTTTACATTATTTTGTAGCCTCGGAAGGTAATTCTGATGATTAATCAGCTCTGGGAACCACTACTCTGTAAGGTCATGAAGGGATGGATGTCCGTGTCTTTGTCTCAGTCCTTCCTGGTCTTCCCTTACATCCTCTAACCTGTCCTCTTCCTGAGTCCCACTCGGTGATCAGTGGGTACATTGTTCCTTGTCTTTGCTGAATGAGGCTGGGGGCAAGGGCATCTCACACACCACACTATGTATTTCCTCAGTGTCCAGTAAAGCAGTGCAGGTACTTTCTGCCTTAATCGTAGTTACTGTGTTTAGTTATGCTTTTATCTCTCTCATTGCTTTTTTTGCTTTTCATTTGCATTTGCAAAATTTCCTCAGATACAAATCTGACTAACTTCTGCTTTTTGACTAAAAAGTGAGGTTCATAGACACCCAAAATTTAGATCATAAAAGTCTGTTATCCCCTGTACCCTGTTATTCATCTCCCTGTCATTTCCAACTTTTAAAAATGTCACTGCAACCATTAGCAATTAAAATCAAAAGGTACTTTGTACCCTGAAAGTTTGGTAGTCTCAGACACGCATTAATTTAAATCTTTCCTCCCCACTGTACAGGGTTTACATTAGCCTAATATAACAGGCTTTTAAGTATACATATATAACCACACTCAACACACATTCATTTTATTAACCAGTTCCTCTACCATAGTATAAATTAAATAAAATAATTATATATAGTAGGGTGTATATGTTAATCCCAAACTCCTAATTTATCCCTCCCCCCCCCAACATTTCCCCTTTGGTAACCATAGTTTCTTTTCTATGTCTGTGAGTCTGTTTCTGTTTTGTAAATAAGTTCATTTGTGCCAGTTTTTAGATTCCACATATAAGCGATACTGTATGATATTTGTCTTTCTCTGTCTGATTTCCTTCACTTAATATTATAATCACTAGGTCCATCCATGTTACTGCAAATGACATTATTTCATTCTTTTTTATGGCTGAGTAGTATTCCATTGTGTATATGTACCACATCTTCTTTATCCATTCCTCTGTCAATGGACATTTATGTTGCTTCCATGTCTTGGCTATTGCAAATAGTGCTGCAATGAACATTGGGGTGCATTTTTCTTTCGAATTATGGTTTTCTCTAGATATATGCCCAGAAGTGGGATTGCTGGGTCATATGGTAGCTCTATTTTTAGTTTTTTAAGGAACCTCCAGACTGTTCTCTACAGTGGCTGTACCAATTTACATTCCCACCAACAGTGTAGGAGGGTTCCCTTTTCTCCACACTCACTCCAGCATTTATTATATGTAGACTTCTTAATGATGGCCATTCTGACCAGTGTGAGGTGATACCTCACTGTAGTTTTGATTTTCACTTCTCTGGTAATTAGTGATGCTGAGCATCTTTTCATGTGCTTTTTGGCCATATGTATGTCTTCTTTGGAGAAACGTCTATTTAGATCTTCTGTCCATTTTTTGATTGGGTTGTTTGTTTTTTTGATGTTGAGCTGAATGAGCTTTTTATATATTTATAAAATAAATAATCAACAAGGACCTACTGTATGGCACAGGGAACTCTACTCAATATTCTGTAATAACCTATGTGGAAAAAGAATCTGAAAAAGAATGGACATATGTGTATACATAACTGAATCGCTTTGCTGTACACCTGAAACTAATACAACATTGTAAATCAACTATACTCCAAAAAAAAAAAGTCAATCAGGACTGTTAAGAAAAATAAAAGACATTTACAAGCTTCCCATTCAAGATGGGGACCTAAAAGGACCCTGAACTCACCTCCTGCCACAGACACACCAAGTTTACAACTACACATGGAACAGTTTCCTCTGAAAAAAACCCTAAAAACTGGTTGAGGCACTCCTAGCATCCAGCGAACGAGAGAAGGTCTACATGGAAGCCCCCGGTAGGAGAGGCTGGGATACAGTCTCTCCAGAAACCCCACTTCCTCCTCCTTTTCCTCCTCCTCTTTGACCCCTTGACCCCTGAGAACCCGCAGCTTCTCACTGAGGAGCAAAAGCTTTAAACCCCACATTGGGCACCTCCCACTTTTAAGATCTGCACCTGAGAGACGGGCCTCCAAAACATCTAGCTTTGAAAACTAACAGGGGCTCTGTCCACAAGCCCCACAAGGCTCTACGGAACTGGGCTCTTAAAGGGTTCACACTGGGATGCACCAGCCCCAAAGCTCAGGGCAAAGCGTGGATGCAGGGTGCCAGGACTTGCAGGGGGAGAGGCCCACGTGCTGGTCTTGGAGTTGGCCTGGGCTCAGGCATCTGATCAGACAGGCATTTGCTGGCGCTCTGGGGGCGGGGGGAGGGACCGGGGGGGAGCTGGCGGCTGCCATCTTGGCTCTCCGTCCGCAGCCTCCAGGGGCCAGGGTACCCTGAGCGGAGCTTTTATGTGTGTCTGGCTGCCGCCCAGGAGCCACTCCTTGATTGCCTGGCTCTGCTGGCCAATGGTGCTTGCGTCCTTGGGTCCCCTGGGAGTATGGTAATCTGCAAGGTGGTTCTTGGTCTGCCACCTGGGGCAGTGCACAGACAGCCGTCTGAGGCACCCTCCCCAGGCTCTCTGCGAGTGCCGCTCTTTGCTGGTCCTGGACCTCCGGTTGGAGGTGCAGGCCCACCTATAGGGCTCTATGGACGTGGATGTGCTCTCAGGGAAGGTAGGCTAGTGTAAGGCATCTTTGCGCTCTCCCTCTGCCTTGCTATATAGCTCACAGACAGGAGTTTGTACACTCCTCTGGAGTCCCAATTTGGGGGACTGCTTCCCCAGGGGACACCTCGAGATGGTGGCCAGCGAGGCATACACTTGCAGTCCCATAGGATTTGTATTTGCATACTTTAAAAGCTGCTGCCTGAAGGTCTGGCTTCTTAATCACATACCACAATATAGCACATTAGAAAACTCTAAATATGAAAAATAATCTTCCACAATCTCACCAGCAGTCATTGACTTTTTCATTCATGCCACCTTCTAGTCGCTGTCCAGCTCATTTTCAGAATCTGTATTGACTTTTTTCTTCCTGTATTGTGATTTTAAAATACAATATTTGTTTAACCAAAAAAAAAAAAAAAAACTCTTAAAGAGCTATGCATAAGCTCTACCAAGCACAGCATTGATTTCTAATGTGTATGTGAGTAATAAATTTACGAATATCATGGGTTACCCTCCTTGTGTTTCTTGTGCTCTCCTGCAATAGTTCATGGACTGGCTTTGCGAATCGGTGCTGTCCAAATAGATATCTTATATTCATCTCTTCAATTCTTGCTTACTAAACTTCACAGATATAGTGGTTCCCCATGATATATTATTAAGAACAAACAATTAACTTGTCATTTTATTTAAAAGAACAAAGTTCTCATTTCAAAAGCTCTGCATGCATTTACCATAATTATATGGGAATCTTTTCAAAGCTGCTTTTTCATCTTTTGAGGTTCCCCCTCTAACTTTGCCAAATATAGTTATTAATAAATCTCTACAATAATTAATTTTAAACAAATTTGCTTATAATTTAAAACAAGTTTGGAATGTTTTATTTATGTAAGCACTTTTGTAAATGCAAAAAGATATTGGGCATCCTTGAAAGTAATATTGGGTTGGCCAAAAATTTCGTTTGGTTAATGAATACATTGTTCAATAAAGTTCTTAGTGAAAATGAAAAATGTCTTGTATTTTTACTTAAAACTGAACGAACTTTTTGGCCAACCCAATATTTAAAAAACCTGACCTTATAAATTCTCTGATGTATGAACTTTGTATTAATACTTATATAAATGCATACCACCACCTCTTCCATTACCATAAGGCTTAATGATTATGGTCTTAGGGTAATGTTAAAGATTTCTTTTAAATAAGTAGTACCCAACATCTTTTTGAGAACATTTAACTTTTTTTACTTGGAGGCAGTGTGAGGGATTGGTGAATCTAATCATTTACATCAGATTCAATCTAGTGTGTATCCTCCCTTAAAGTAAATGAGTTAACCTTATCATTAAACCTTATTTTGTTTTAAATACAAGAATAATAATAGGGCTTCCCTGGTGGCATAGTGGTTGGGGTCCGCCTGCTGATGCAGGGGACACAGGTTCGTGCCCCGGTCCAGGAGGATCCCACGTGCCGCGGAGCAGCTGCGCCCATGGGCAGTGGCCGCTGGGCCTGCGCGTCCGGAGCCTGGGCTCCACAGCAGGAGAGGCCACAGCAGTGAGAGGCCCGTGTACCGCAAAAAAAATAATAATAATAATGATAATAATAATAATAAAATAATTGACCTCAATGGTCTTTGTCAGTATTAGTGACTTGGGGTGAAAAAGTTAGTTCTTACTCACTCAGAAATAAGATATTTTGATCCACCAGAGGGCAGACAGAAGAAGCAAGAAGAACTACAATCCTGAAGCCTGTGGAACAAAAACTACATTCACAGAAAGATAGACAAGATGAAAAGGCAGAGGGCTACATACCAGTTGAAGGAACAAGATAAAACCCCAGAAAAACAACTAAATGAAGTGGAGATAGGCAACCTTCCAGAAAAAGAATTCACAATAATGATGGAGAAGATGATCCAGGACCTCGGAAAAAGAATGGAGGCAAAGATCGAGAATATGCAAGAAATGTTTAACAAAGACCCAGAAGAATTAAAGAACAAACAAGCAGAGATGAACAATACAATAACTGAAATGAAAAATACACTTGAAGGAATCAATAGCAGAATAACTGACGCAGAAGAACGGATAAGTGACCTGGAAGACAGAATGGTGGAATTCACTGCTGTGGAACAGAATAAAGAAAAGAGAATGCAAAGAAATGAAGACAGCCTAAGAGACCTCTGGGACAACATTAAATGCAACAACATTCGCATTATAGGGGTCCCAGAAGAAGAAGAGAGAGAGAAAGGACCAGAGAAAATATTTGAAGAAGTTATAGTCGAAAACTTCCCTAACATGGGAAAGGAAATAGCCACCCAAGTCCAGGAAGCACAGTGAGTCGTATACAGGATAAACCCAAGGAGAAACATGCCAAGACACATAGTAATCAAATTAGCAAAAATTAAAGACAAAGAAAAATTATTGAAAGCAGCAAGGGAAAAATGACAAATAATATACAAGGGAACTCCCATAAGGTTAACAGCTGATTTCTCAGCAGAAACTCTACAAGCCAGAAGGGAGTGGCATAATATACTTAAAGTGATGAAAGGGAAGAACCTACAACCAAGATTACTCTACCTGGCAAGTGTCTCATTCGGATTCGATGGAGAAATCAAAAGCTTTACAGACAAGCAAAAGCTAAGAGAATTCAGCACCACCAAACCTGCTTTACAACAAATGCTAAAGGAGCTTCTCTAAGTGGGAAACACAAGAGAAGAAAAGGACCTACAAAAACAAACCCAAAACAATTAAGAAAATGGTCATAGGAACATACATATCGATAATTACCTTAAACGTGAATGGACTAAATACTCCAGCCAAAAGACACAGGCTTGCTGAATGGATACAAAAACAAGACCCATCTATATGCTGTCTACAAGAGACCCACTTCAGACCTAGGGACACATACAGACTGAAAGTGAGGGGATGGAAAAAGATATTCCATGCAAATGGAAAACAAAAGAAACCTGGAGTAGCAATACTCATATCAGTAAAATGGACTTTAAAATAAAGAATGTTACAAGAGACAAGGAAGGACACTACATAATGATCAAGGGATCAATCCAAGAAGAAGATATAACAATTATAAATATATATGCACCCAACATAGGAGCACCTCAATACATAAGGCAATTGCTAACAGCTATAAAAGAGGAAATTGACAGTAACACAATAATACTGGGGGACTTTAACACCTCACACCAATGGACAGATCATCCAAAATGAAAATAAATAAGGAAACAGAAGCTTTAAATGACACAATAGACCGGATAGATTTAACTGATACTTATAGGACATTCCATCCAAAAACAGCAGATTACATTTTCTTCTCAAGTGCGCATAGAATATTCTCCAGGATAGATCACATCTTGGGTCACAAATCAAGCCTCAGTAAATTTGAGAAAATTGAAATCATATCAAGCATCTTTTCTGACCACAATGCTATGAGATTAGAAATGAATTACAGGGGAAAAAACGTAAAAAACACAAACACATGGAGGCTAAACAATATGTTACTAAATAAGCAAGACATCACTGAAGAAATCAAAGAGGAAATCAAAAATACCTAGAGACAAATAACAATGAAAACACGATGATCTAAAACCTATGGGATGCAGTAAAAGCTGTTCTAAGAGGGAAGTTTATAGCTATACAAGCCTACCTCAAGAAACAAGAAAAATCTCAAATAATCTAACCTTACACCTAAAGGAACTAGAGAAAGAAGAACAAAAATAACCCAAAGTTAGCAGAAGGAAAGAAATCATAAAGATCAGAGAAGAAATAAATGAAATAGAAACAAAACAATAGCAAAGATCAATAAAACTAAAAGGTGGTTCTTTGAGAAGATAAACAAAATTGATAAACCATTAGCCAGACTCATCAAGAAAAAGAAGGAGATGACTCAAATCAGTAAAATTAGAGATGAAAAAGGAGAAGTTACAACAGACACCGCAGAAATACAAAGCATCCTAAGAGACTACTACAAGCAACTCTATGCCAATAAAATGGACAACCTGGAAGAGATAGACAAATTCTTAAAAAGGTATAACCTTCCAAGACTGAACCAGGAAGAAATAGAAAATATGAACAGACCAATCACAAGTAACGAAATGGAAACTGTGATTAAAAATCTTCCAACAATCAAAAGTCCAGGACCAGATGGCTTCACAGGTAAATTTTGTCAAATATTTAGAGAAGAGCTAACACCCATCCTTCTCAAACTCTTCCAAAATATAGCAGAGGAAGGAACACTCCCAAACTCATTTTATGAGGCCACCATCACCCTGATACCAAAACCAGACAAAGATACTACAAAAAAAGAAAATTACAGACCAATATCACTGATGAATATAGATGCAAAAATTCTCAACAAAATACTAGCTAACAGAATCCAACAGCACATTAAAAGGATCATACCCCACGATCAAGTGGGATTTATCCCAGGGATGCAAGGATTCTTTAATATATGCAAAACAATCAATGTGATACACCATATTAACAAATTGAAGAATAAATACCATATGATCATCTCAATAGATGCAGAAAAAGCTTTTGACAAAATTCAACACTGATTTATGATAAAAACTCTCCAGAAAGGGGGCATAGAGGCAACCTACATCAACATAATAAAGGCCATATATGACAAACCCACAGCAAACATCATTCTCAATGGTGAAAAACTGAAAGCATTTCCTCTAAGATCAGGAACAAGGCAAGGATGTCCACTCTCACCACTATTATTCAACATAGTTTTGGAAGTCCTAGCCACAGCAATCAGAGAAGAAAAAGAAATAAAAGGAATACAGATTGGAAAAGAAGAAGTAAAACTGTCACTGTTTGCAGTTGACATGATACTATACATAGAGAATCCTAAAACTGCCACCAGAAAACTACTAGAGCTAATCAATGAATTTGGTAAAGTTGCAGGATACAAAATTTATGCACAGAAATCTCTTGCATTCCTATACACTAATGGTGAAAAATCTGAAAGAGAAATTAGGAAACACTCCCATTTACCATTGCAACAAAAAGAATAAAATACCTAGGAATAAACCTACCTAGGGAGACAAAAGACCTGTATGCAGAAAACTGTAAGACACTGATGAAAAAAATTAAAGATGATACCAACAGATGGAAAGATATACCATGTTCTTGGATTGGAAGAATCAATATTGTGAAAATGACTACACTGCCCAAAGCAATGTACAGATTCAATGCAATCCCTATCAAATTACCAATGGCATTTTTACAGAACTAGAACAAAAAATCTTAAAATTTGTATGGAGACAGAAAAGACCTCGAATAGCCAAAGCAGTCTTGAGGGAAAAATGCAGAGCTGGAGGAATCAGACTCCCTGACTTCAGACTATACTACAAAGCTACAGTAATCAAGATAATATGGTACTGGCACAAAAAGAGAAATATAGATCAATGGAACAGGATAGAAAGCCCAGAGATAGACCCACGTACCTATGGTCAACTAACCTATGACAAAGGAGGCAAGGATATACAATGGAGAAAAGACAGTCTCTTCAATAAGTGCTGCTGGGAAAACTGGACAGTTACATGTAAAAGAATGAAATTGGAACACTCCCTAACGCCATACACAAAAATAAACTCAAAATGAATTCGAGACCTAAATGTTAACATCGGACACTGTAAAACTCTTAGAGGAAAACATAGGAAGAACACTCTGACATAAATCACAGCAAGATCTTTTTGAATCCACCTCCTAGAGTAATGGAAATAAAAACAAAAATAAACAAATGGGACCTAATGAAACTTGAAAGCTTTTGCCCAGCAAAGGAAACCATAAACAAGACAAAAAGACAACCCTCAGAATGGGAGAAAATATTTGCAAATGAATCAATGGACAAAGGATTAATCTCCAAAATATATAAACAGCTCATGCAGCTCAATATTAAAGAAACAAAAAACCCAATCCAAAAATGGGCAGAAGACCTAAATAGACATTTCTCCAAAGAAGACATACAGATGGCCAAGAAGCACATGAAAAGCAGCTCAACATCACTAATTATTAGAGAAATGCAAATCAAAACCAACAATGAGGTGTCACCTCACACCGGTTAGAATGGGCGTCGTCAGAAAATCTACAAACAACAAATGTTGGAGAGGGTGTGGAGAAAAGGGAACCCTCTTGCACTGTTGGTGGGAATGTAAATTGATACAGCTCCTATGGAGAACAGTATGGAGGTTCCTTAAAAAACTAAAAATAGAATTACCATATGATCCAGCAATCCCACTACTGGGCATATACCCAGAGAAAACCATAATTCAAAAAGACACATGCACTCCAGTGTTCACGGCAGCACTATTTACAATAGCCAGGTCAGAAGCAACCTAAATGCCCATCTACAGACGGATGGATAAAGAAGATGTGGTACATATATACAATGGAATATTACTCAGCCAAAAAAGGAACGAAATTGAGTCATTTGTTGAGATGTGGATGGATCTAGAGACTGCCATACAGAGTGAAGTAAGTCAGAAAAAGAAGAACAAATATCGTATATTAATGCATGTATGTGGAACCTAGAAAAATGGTACAGATGAACCGGTTTGCAGAGCAGAAGTTGAGACACAGATATAGAGAACAAACGTATGGACACCAAGGGGGGAAAGCCGCGGAGGAGTGGGGATGGTGGTGTGATGAATTGGGCGATTGGGATTCACTTGTATACACTGATGTATATAAAATTGAAGACTAATAAGAACCTGCTGTATAAAAAAATAAAATAAAATTCAAAAAAAAAAGAAATAAGATTTTTTTTTTTTCGGTACGCGGGCCTCTCACTGTTGTGGCCTCTCCCGTTAAAGAGCACAGGCTCTGGACGTGCAGGCTCAGCGGCCATGGCTCACGGGCCCTGCCGCTCCGCGGCATGTGGGATCTTCCCAGACTGGGGCACGAACCCGTGTCCCTTGCATCGGCAGGCGGACTCTCAACCACCGCGCCACCAGGGAAGCCCGAAATAAGATATTTTAATTTCTTTCTCTTAGGTTAATTAAGACAAAAATATATGATGTGTGAAGATGTCAACATATCCCATATTATCATTAGGATTGATTAGGTTCTAAAGCAGCAGATATAGGATCTAAGAGGAAGGACAAGGTTTTACTTCCTGAGTAGAACAGTAAAGGAGATCTATTACTATGAAGGTGTTTAGAATTACTGTATCTTATTGTCAAAGAGAAACGTAACTGACAACAAATATGGAGTCAATGAGGACATCATAATGACGCTTATAACAAAATACAGCCACCAAGCTGAGATTCGTTAGGTGAGAAATAGTGACTTAGACCATAATGTGATACTCTTTTATAAGCCATTAACATTAGAGATGAAAAGGAAGTTCTATTAAATTACCTGGGGCAATATCTTTCTTCCTCTACAAGATTAACAAAGCACACTTGACAATAGATGTCTCAAGAAATGTAACTAACCATTTGTTTAAATCTAACATGGATAAGCTGCAATTAAATAAGCATTTTATGCCCTACGTTAGATTGGCCGTAATGAGCAAGTCTAAATCTTGTTTTCAAGATCAAAATTGCCTTTTGTGACAGCACCTCTTTGCCAGTCTGTCCTTCCAATAGGGACAAGCACTTCAGAGTAAGGGCAAGCATGCCTAACAGATAGAGACAGCAGGTCACTCTCCAGAAGTCGCGAGAACTGTTCAAAGTCACGGTCCATTAGAAACAACAGAGACTGTGCTACTTCAGAAAGGTAGTTTGGTTTCAAGAAAATTAAGACCCTTTTCCCAACCCCTCCAGTGCCCTTGTCATAGAGAAGATGGGTAAACTGGGCATTCGTAATAGACGAGGGCAGAGAAACTGGCCATGATTCCCTAAAGGCACTGCCTGCCCGTTGCCCTTGGCACTTAACAAAAGCTACCACATATTGTTATTTTTTGTCTAAGCATCTGTCTGTCTTCCTGACTAGATCGGAAGCATCCCAAAGGCAGGGACCAAGGAGAGCTGTCTGGGTATCACCAGCACCTTCTGTGTGCCCTGTTCAAGTGTTTGCTGTAGATATTGGTGATATTTTTAGGTAAATAAGTAAGTTAGTTAATTAGTAGAATTTCGAAAGGCCAAAGGATCCGATTTTCTCTAAAACTTGAGCAGTTGATTTAAAAAAAAATTTTATTGAAGTATAGTTGATTTATAATGTATTTCTGCTGCACAGCAAAGTGCTTCAGTTATACATATATATACACACTCTTTTTTAAAATATTCCTTTCCTTTATGGTTCATCATAGGATATTGAATATACTTCTCTGGGCTATACAATAGGACCTTGTTGTTTATCCATTCTATACATAATAGCTTACATCTGCTAACCCCAACCTCTCACTCCATCCTTCCCCCAACTCACTCTCCCCTGGCAGCCACCAGTCTGTTTTCTACGTCTGTGAGTCTGTTTCTGTTTCATAGATAGGTAGGTTCACTTGTGTCATAATTTAGATTCCACATATAAGTGATATCAAGTGGTATTTGTCTTTCTCTTTCTGACTTACTTCACTTAATATGATAACCTCTAGTTGCATCCATGTTGCTGCAAATAGCATTATTTCATTATTTTTTATGGCTGAGTAGTATTCCATTGTATATATGTACCACACCTTTATCCATTCATCTGTTGATGGACATTTAGGTTGTTTCCATGTCTTGGCTATTGTAAATAGTGCTACTATGAACACAGGGGTGCATGTATCTTTTTGAATTATAGTTTTGTCTGGATATATGCCCAGGAGTAGGATTGCTGGATCATGTGGTAATTCTATTTTTAGTTTTCTGAGGAACTTCCATACTATTTTCCATAGCAGCTGCACCGACTTATATTCCCACCAACAGTGTAGGAGGGTTCCATTTTCTCCACACCCTCTCCAGCATTTGTTATTTGTAGACTTTTTAATGATGGCCATTCTGACCAGTGTGAGGTGGTACTTCATTGTAGTTTAGATTTGCATTTCTCTAATAATTAATGATGTTGAGCATCTTTTCATGTGTCTATTGGCTATCCGTATTTCTTTGGAGAAATGTCTGTTTAGGTCTTCTGCCCATTTTTGGATTGGGTTGTTTGTTTTTTTGTTGTTGAGTTGTATGAGCTGTTTGTAAATCAAGCCCTTGTCATTTGCAAATATTTTCTCCCATTCTGTGGTTTGTGTTTTTGTTTTGTTTATGGGTTCCTTTGCTATGCAAAAACTTGTAAGTTTGATTAGGTCCCATTTGTTTATTTTTGTTTTTATTTCTATTGCTTTGGGAGACTGACCTAAGAAAACATTGGTACAATTTATGTCAGAGAATGTTTTGCCTATGATCTCTTCTAGGAGTTTTATGGTGTCATATCTTATGTTTAAGTCTTTAAGCCATTTAGAGTTTATTTTTGTGTATGGTGAGAGTGTGCATTCTAACTTGAGCAGTTGATTCTTTGCCTAGTTAATGTGGGGCAGATCCCTTCTCTGTAGGAGGAATAAATGCAAAATGAGTAAAAAAAAAATCACATATTGTATTAGTTTATTAATATATAATTTTAATAAACACAGTTTTGTTTTCTTTAGAAAACACAGTAAAGCATAAAATCATCAGAATATTTAAATAAGCCAAAACTGGGGCTTCCCTGGTGGCGCAGTGGTTGAGAGTCCGCCTGCCGATGCAGGGGACATGGGTTCGTGCCCCGGTCTGGGAAGATCCCACATGCCGCAGAGCGGCTGGGCCTGTGAGCCATGGCTGCTGGGCCTGCGTGTCCGGAGCCTGTGCTCTGCAACAGGAGAGGCCACAACAGTGAGAGGCCCGTGTACCGCAAAAAAAAAATAATAATAAAATAAAAATAAAAGCCAAAACTTCAAATTCATCTTCACCTTCTCAGATCTTTTCTGGTTGAAAGTTATGCCAACTATATCAGTATCAGAGCTGTAGAACTGGTCCTATGTGCTGTTAACAGTTATTACAGGTCAAATTGTTCCATGGTTTAATAATTTGAGAAAATTTTGGGTGAAACAGGTTAAATGAGATTTCTTTATTATAGGGTTTCTCAAAGTTTTAAAATTATGCCAACATGCATTATGAATCTTCAAGGTTGAAAGGCAGATTGTGTGGATTTATTGACGTCATATAACTCTTCTATGGAACAACTAAGGGATTAGTGGTCTGAGGAACACACTGGGAAATGCTGACTCAGATTTCTAATGTAGGCTCCTTATGCTAGAGAAATTTCACCATTGAAGACCTGTGTTGAAAGACCTGCGATTCAGTACAACTTCCTGGAATGATGGTTCTCAGTGCTGGCCAACTATTAGAATCACCTGAGAGCTTTAAACATGCCAGGGCCCAGGCCCCAGCCCAGGCCAGCTAAGTCAGGGTCTTTGAGGGTGAGTTTTCCCATCTGTAAAATAGAAATAATACTACCTACCTCACAGGATTATCATGTGTAAAATGCCTACTCTGGTGCCCAAAACAAAACATGGTCTTCGAAAAAATGTTTCATTCTGGGGAGAGCGTAGAATTTCAATTTTAAAATGTAGAAGATATTATTAAAATAGAAAATCACTATTTGGCTGGCCCAGTTTTGCCTCCATGGATGCTAAAATTAGAGGGTAAATGTATGATGAGAAACAGGATGTTTGCATAGTCTGAAGGTATTTCCCACAATATACTTATTCGTTCCAAAAGGAAAATAGTAACTTCAACAGTGGAAGAATCTGCGGACCCCATCTTAACTAAGTGAAGAAAGGTAACCTCACCAGTAATGAGACATATTAACATCACATACCCCTGATCTCATGCATTGAGAAGAGCATGCCAGCGCTTCTGTACTGTTGTTGCCCAAAAATACATTACCTGGGTTTACTTATAAGGAAACATCAGACAAACCCAAAGCAAAGGACATTTTACAAAATAAGTGGCAGCACTCCTCAGAAATGTCAAGGTCATGAAAGAAAAAGAAAGACAGACTGAGGAACTGTCCCTGACTGGACGAGACTAAGGAACCATGACAGCCAAATGCCATGCATGAGCCTGGATTGGATCAAGGACTAGTCCTTGGGACATTAGTGGGATATTAGTGGGACAGTTGGTGACAATCCAATGAGTTTTGCAGAGTGTGCATTTGTCAGTGTTATTTACCTGGTTTTGACGATTGTGCTGTGGTAATGTAAGATGTTAATGTTCGGGGATGAGGGGTGATGGGTAAATGGAACGCTGTACTTAGTATTTTGCAACTTTTTTGTAAGGCTGAAACATTTTCAAGATGAAAAGCTAAAAAGTTGTTTTAAAATTTTAATGTTTCTTCATTTCTTCCCATTCTGGCACTTTAGAGATAATAGAATCAGTATTTTTCCCTCTTAGGTATTTTGAATATGGGGGAAATAGGCCCCTGTACTGCAGAGTGTACATTGATTATAGTGAAAAAGAGGCCCAAGATGCACATTGTAGGAAGCCTCTCATATGACTTTAATAAATGTGTTCTCTAAATGAATGTGGCTGGAGGCTTTGGTAGAAGAGGAAAAACAAAAGAGATCCAGGAAAGTAGAGGATAGGAGCAGAGGAGGTGGTGAGAAGAAATTAGGAGCTGCTGGAGATGGGTTTTGGAAAGAGTTCTTGAGTAAGGGGGCAGGGGGAGGACAGACAGCTGTGGGTAGGAAATAGCTATGAAGGCTATTAAGAAGGGCAGAGAAGGGATAGAAGCATTTAAAGATATTTTGCTCGCATCATACATGTATGTCCTCCTTGATATTTCTTTGTGAGCCTGCAGTAGAGATTTTGATTTTTTCCAATTTTTTTCTGTTTTTTTCTTTGAATACTACTCTATGCTGAGACTCTCCTCGAAGGGCCTGGTTATAGCTGTTACACTGAGATACAGTCCAGATCGTGTGCCTTGTTTGCGAGACAGACAACACAACAATTTATCTGGTAGCCCTTTGGCCCTTATGGAAAAAAGGAGTTTGGCCCTGCAACCTCAAACCGCTGAAGGACCATGCAGTGTAGTTCTCTGTTGCTGGGCATGAGTAAGGGTCACGATCAGTAGACTTAGGGAGAATTGCTGGAACAGTGTGGCTGAGGAGCTGCACGGGGCCTCTCACGGGTTGTCTTCACTGGCAGTGTCCATTTGTTTCTTCCCAATCATTTTCAGGACTGGAAGCCAGAAATGAATCTGAAAAGACACGAAGCTGGATGAATGAGCATTAGGGTCATTTCAAATGCCACTGACACAAACTTTTCACAAGACTTTGAAATGGCCGGGAAAGCTTATCCTTAGGGATTATTTCGGTCTTTCATTGTCCATGAACTATTTTCCAGTTCTGTAAGCTGTAGATAGCTGATGGCAACAATGCAGATGACTCTTGTCCATGCACATGCAAATGAATTTCACCTTGCAGAGTACAATTGACCCTCCCATCCTCCCTTGTGGAAGAAGCCAGTTTTGTATCTATTAAACAAATTCATTTTGGTATTCAAGATGGCCTGTATGTATGTGTGATTTAAATTGTTCTTTGAATTGGTTGGAGTTTCTTACTGTTCTGTCTTTAATATGTTGAATGAAATCTTTGACAAGTGTTCATTTTATATGTGTATGAAAGTCATTATGTTATCATATATATGTATAAATATATACATATATATATATATCTCATCATATATATATATATATATTTTTTTTTTTTTTTTTTTTTTGCGGTACGTGGGCCTCTCACTGTCGTGGCCTCTCCCATTGCAGAGCACAGGCTCCGGACGCGCAGGCTCAGCGGCCATGGCTCAGGGGCCCAGCCGCTCCGCGGCATGTGGGATCTTCCCGGACCGGGGCACGAACCCGTGTCCCCTGCGTCGGCACTGCGCCACCAGGGAAGCCCTCATCATATATATTTTGTAATACTGGAGAATGAGCAAATTCTTTGGAGTTTACCAAGCTGTAGTAGATACTTCCCTTCTGTTATTTATTTATCCCGGTAAAGTAACTCTGACTGGGTATTGTTCTTTAACAGCCATTAGAGAGGGCCTTCCCGGTAGCTTTTCTACAATATGACTGAATGTACTCACTTGAAATCAGTGTTTTGAAGGCTATCTGATAGAATTCTCTGGACCGGCATTGCTGCAGAGTCTTCTGGACTTAGTCATGTACATCTGTTCCCTGTCACTGTTCACCTACCCCCACCCCCACCCCGAAAGTGTCCTATCTGTTGCCGGGGATATAAGCCCTAATGTAAAGTTGAAGAGTGCTTTAAAATTCCATTTGCCCTTCAAAATCAAAATTTCCCTAATTACAGGTTATAACCCTATTTTGGCTTTACCTTTGTAAAGTACAGACTCAGTTTCCTTTTTACTTCTCCCACTGGCTGCTTTGATCTTTTCTTCAGTAGCTTTGCATGTAGGTATTGGATGCGCTCCCTCTGCACACTTGGGTAGAAGGATGCTGACACCAGGATTTTAAGTTGCATCAGGATGGAGGACAGCAGTCCTAGCATCACTAGTATCACAAGAATAAAACTGAGAGGAATCCAGGTCTCAGACAGAAGTAGCTTTGGTTTAGGGAGGCAGCTGGGTTCAAACAGAGATACATTAAATGAAGAATCATGGATGATGTCTTGAGCTTCTTGTTTCTAAAACGAAAGAATAAAATCATCAAGATCCATGCCATTTTCATACTCTGTCCTTGTCTTTCTCAATACTGCCCCGTAGCACGTAACATTTATCTTAAAATATGCAGGGAGCTTTGGCTGAAGGGGCTATCCCAGCTCCTTTTATGTGCTATGACTGGAATAAAGGAGAAGGGACGAATTTTAGTTGTAGCCATTGCAGAGTTTTCCAAAGTGGGATTGTGGAAATACAGATTTCCTTGAGAGAAGGATATCAGATAAGTTTGTTTGCTCTGTCCTTTCTTTAGAGAGTCACGATGGCCATGAGACTGTTGAGGGTGCTGAGAAGAAAGCAGAGAAATTTGCTTAAATTCAGCCAACGATTCTCCTATTAATTTTGACCGCATGACTTATTTTTATGGAACACCCGTTTCTACACTTCAGAGCATGTGGGACTAACGAAAGATGGTTTTTGCTCAACTGGGGGAGAAGTTTTTTTTGTAGCAGAGCCCCTCAAGACCCAGTCATAGCCTCTCCATCTCGACAAACACCTCGTCAGCAGACCACAAGGTCATAAAGATGTGGAGACATTAAATTATGTTCTAAGTCATCCTTCTAGAGCTTGAGGTGGCGGGGAGGGGGGGTGGGGGGTGGAATTACTCTTGATGCAAGAATACAAAGAAGAGTATATTTACTCAGAGTGTCTCTAAAATCCTATTTATAGAGGTCTCAAAATAGGACATTTTCACATCTCTCTTAGACGATAGGAGGGGTGCATTCCTCCCCGCTTGAAGGCAAGAGAATAAGCCAGTTGCCCTCAACAAACTGACCCAGAGGGCAGATGACATTGAGCCACCCAGCCAAGCCACCAGCAGGAGACGCGTGTGCTGATTCAGCTCTTACTTTTCCCTGACCTGAGAAAGCCACATAGTCTCTTGGTGGATTTGTTTTCCAGTTTGGTAAAACAGGAATTAATGGACCAGATCCTGCCCACGAATAAACGACTCCCAGTGTAAATTAAGCACCTTGGGGATGGAGCATTAACGTTACAGACTGGAGTACTTAGTAAGTTATTATCACTCCAACACCCTAGAGCCCTGGGGCGCAGAGGAGGAAAATGACTTCTGAAAAGAACCCAATCACACCCAGAGAACACCACGCACCTTCGATTTACCCCAATACCTGTGAAAAATCTGGAAACCCCCAAACCTGGGACTTCTACACAAATGTCAAGTCAGATCTGCAATTTCCCCAGCACTGTGGCTAAGCAGTAGAAAGCATTTGTGTTGCCTCTGCTTTTCTCTTATTAAAAAGACAGTTCACCTACGATTAAATAGAGAGATTTCAGTCCCCAGAGCAGAGGCATGCATTCTTTTCAATACTGTTGAAGAAACAAACACATTGATTGAGTAAGTGATGAGAAATCCTGCAATAAGAAAGCAGCGGGTGTCCGGTCTGGGAAGAAGTTATTTAGTCTAGGAATCTAACCGGGGATTTTGCAGCTGGGAGTCAGGGCTTCAGAAAGGTTGTCAACAGTCTTGTACGGGCTTGGTGGAGGGTAACAAACTCTCAAAATACCGAGCAATGTACTAAATGGTACCCCAATGTTTTAAAATGTGTTTGCCTCTCTCAAGTAAACAATTTGCCAAGGTGGTATTGAGTAACGGATGGAAGATTCACTCTGGTATCAGACAGTCCTGAAAAGTTAATGCAGACCATTGCTGGGCACATAGTAGGTGCTCAATAAGTAGCGACTGTAGCTTTATTTATTTATTATTATTATTTTTTTGCGGTACACGGGCCTCTCACTGTTGTGGCCTCTCCCGTTGCAGAGCACAGGCTCCGGACGCGCAGGCTCAGCGGCCATGGCTCACGGGCCCAGCCGCTCTGCGGCATGTGGGATCCTCCCAGACAGGGGCACGAACCCGTGTCTCCTGCATCGGCAGGCGGACTCTCAACCACTGCGCCACCAGGGAAGCCCGACTGTAGCTATTTTTACTTACAGCGTCCACCTATCCAGCCAGGTCTATTCACGTCATTTCCCACTTTTCTTCTTTATTTAAAATTGTATAAAAGTGGGAGAGGGGCTTCCCTGGTGGCGCAGTGGTTGAGAGTCTGCCTGCTAATGCAGGGGACACGAGTTCGAGCCCTGGTCTGGGAGGATCCCACATGCCGCGGAGCAACTGGGCCCGTGAGCCACAACTACTGAGCCTGCGCGTCTGGAGCCTGTGCTCCGCAACAAGAGAGGCCGCGATCGTGAGAGGCCCACGCACCGCAATGAAGAGTGGCCCCCACTTGCCACAACTAGAGAAGGCCCTCGCACAGAAACGAAGACCCAACACAGCATAAATAAATTCATAAAACTCCTATCCCAACATCTTCTAAAAAAAAAAAGTTTAAAACAAAAAAAGTGGGAGATACCTTGAGCCAATGTTTCTTTTCTTGCTTGACTTCTCCTTTGCAAATCTGCTGCAATGGAGAGACCAGGAACCTCCAAGGTCATCGTGGGATAAGGGCAGGGCACTGCCAGTTACGTGGAAGCGAGCTGCTGGTGGCACAGCCTCCCAGGCTCGGCAGGAGAGTTTGAGACAAGCTCCCACAGCAGTCTTGTGCTCGCATCTGTTTTGCGCCCACCACCCTGCTGTCATTGTGAGTGTACGTGGTGGTCTCCCCCGCCAGGACGTGAGCCCTTCGATGGCAGCCATCACGGTCTAGACAACTTTGCATCCCCAGGACCCAGCAAGACCCCAAAATGTATTTGCCAGGACATTGTCATTGGAAAGCTTCTGGGCCTTTTTTGGAAGGCAGACTTGCTTTTCTCCCCCCGTCTATCTAAAACAGTGAGAATTCACAAAACAGGCATGGGTTTTGGCTCAGAGAGAAATAGATGAGAGAGGAGCAAAAAGATGAAGGAGAGGGAAGAACTGAGAGGGGAAGATCAAAAAAGGGACTAAGGAGGGGAATGGACTATGGGGGAGAGGAGGAGAGAAGCCCTTCTACTAGCCGCCGCCCCGGATCAAGCCTGGCGGAAAACCTTGTTTGGCTTTCATTTGAAACACTGCTTCCATTATCCACCCTGCTCCAGATATGTAGAGCAGCAGGGTTCTTGTAATTAACTGAAGACTTCAGAGGAAACAGAGGGCTCAGAGTGATCAACTCCGAGAAGCAGCCCAGGATTAGGCGGGGCAGGGGCCAGACAGTGCCTGCTGAGCCAGGAGAAAAGGGGAGGGAGAGTGTGGATGCAGCAGGAGGAAATGGGCTTTCAAAGGAGGGTTTCCAGGTCCCTTTCTGCCCTTCCCCTCTGAGATTTCCCCAGCAGAGGCACAATCTATTCTAGCTCGATAAAGAGGAGGGAAAATCAGACATATGGAAACAGTAGATGGTGTGTTCACCAGCCCAGGCTAGTGCACACCACCCAGCATGCATGACCTTCACACACACACGCACACGTGCACAGGTACACACAACTACACGCGCTACATGTGCACATGCACACAGGCACACACGTGTGCACGGTCCACGTAGCGCAGAATGCTAGGTTTAAAAACAAATAAGACAAGTATCTGACAGTATCCAGATCCTCTGAAATGTCTACATAATCATCAATTTCCACAGGGAAAAATGGAAAAGAGAAAAGATGGGATGAACAAAAAGCATGGTCTCCTCTGTTGCGGTACGGCTGCCACAGGAAACTAATACAGCGATCAAAAATGTTCAGAATGTTCTCATACTCTAACATTGGGGTTTCAACTCAATCTAACCAGCATTTTGGGTGTTCTTCCTACACGCCAGGCTCCGTGCCAGGCACTGAGGATCCAGAGGGGAATAAGACACTGCCCTGCCTTGGGAAGTTCACGATCTTTTGCAAACACACAGCAAACAGCTGGGATACACAGTGAGACGGGCCTGCGAGCACCTACCTCTCTGTGCAGCTTCAAGTGAACCTCAAGCCCTGGCAAGCTTTGGAAATGTTTGCTGATGGAGAAAATGAGCCAATATAGCAGATAATCTATGGCTGCAAACAACACCCAGATGTAGAGATGGGTAAGTACCGGGAGGAAAAACAGCCCCAGGTTTTTCCTGTCTTTAGGAGTCAGCCAGAAAGATGGGATGACGACATACTTCTTCCTTTCCTGCTTATTCAGCGGGAGGACGCAGGGCCTCTGTTCATGCCTCTCCCTCTCGTCAAACTGAACAAATTGTCTGGTGATGTAGATGTTCTCAAACTTCCAACCACAGGAGCCCAAAAATCGCCTCATGAAGAGGCCAGTGCCAAGTAGCACCAGCAGAAGCCCCGTGAGGGCAACCAGCTGCCGCCCCAGGGAAGACAACACCTCTGTCGCTGTCACCACCTGGTACAAGACACGCAGGGCTTTGTATGTAGTGTCATTGAGCTGTGCCTCCAGGGCTTGGCTGGGACTAAAAAGAGAGACCTCCAGTGTTTGGTTCCAAGAAACAAGGTCATCAAATAGACTTAGGTGAGTGGCAAGGCCGTATATCCACTGAATGGCTTCAGTATATTTTTTCAAAAGTGGAAAATGGATGGAAAAGCTCTTTGCCCTTAGGTTGCAAGTCATACTGTCCAGGAGACCTTTAAAGTTGTGAAAAATATTTTCCACGTGTCCAAAGATGACCATCCCTGTGCCAGCAGTGATCAAAGCGTTCCTGCCTTCACGCAGGCCACACGAGAGGAAGAAGAGCAGAAGGAAACACCGTGCGTGCTTGGAACAGCACAGCAGAGCACACGTGACCATCCAGGAGGTGGTGAAGACTATGAACGAGGACAGAAACCAGTAGAAGGCCCCAGAGAGGAGGCCAACAGAAATGAAAGCAACAAAACAACAAGTGCCCAAATGTTGGGTGAAGTCCGTCCATCCAAGCCTCCTTGGAGACACATACGTCCTCCAAAGACTGAGGAAGATATTGGTGCCTGAGGTCCAGATACCCATGCTCCCTGTGTACCTGGAAATGAAAGAGAAACAGGGTCAGATGTTGCTTTTAAATGTCCTCTTTGTAAAGGGCACGATGATAGATTGATTGCAAAAAATGGCCGTAATTTTTTACCCTTCTCAGTCTCTACACTATTACTAAACCAAACTTGGGCCCACTCGCTGCCAATCCACTGACACTGGATTGTGGTGAAGGGAAGTGCAGAGTTTATTGCAAGGTGCCCAGGGCAGGACCAAGCAAGGAGAACGGGCAGCTTGTGTTCAAAAGACCTGAACTTGATATAAATGAGTTTATTTACAAAACAGAAGTGGATTCACAGACATAGAAAACAGACTTACGGTTACCAGAGGGGATAACGGGATGGGGAGGTGCGGGGGAGCTAAGTTAAAACTTTGGGATCAACTGCTATGTATAAAATAGGTAAACAACAAGGACCTACTGTACAGCACAGGGAACTATATTCAGTGTCTTGTAATAACCTATAATGGAAAAGAATCTGAAAAAGAATATATATACAAATGTTTATGCATAACTGAATCACTTTGCTGTACACCTGAAGCTAACACAACACTGTAAATTAACTATACTTCAATTAAAAAAACACGGTTTTAAAAAAAGATCTGGGCTTCCCTGGTGGCGCAGTGGTTGAGAGTCTGCCTGCCGATGCAGGGGACATGGGTTCGTGCCCCGGTCCGGGAAGATCCCACATGCTGCGGAGCGGCTAGGCCCGTGAGCCATGGCCACTGAGCCTGCACATCCGGAGCCTGTGCTCCGCAATGGGAGAGGCCACAACAGTGACAGGCCCGCGTACTGCAAAAAAAAAAAAAAAAAAAAGAGAGAGACTTGAGCTCCACAGTGGCTTTCGGGGAAGGGTTGTTAAAGGAAAGGTGAGGGAGGGGGTTGCAGGGCGCCTGATCAGCTTGGTACATCCTTCTAATTGTGGGTGGTGAGGTAACAGCGTGATGTTTCGGGAATTAACATCATCAACCTCTGGTTCCAACCCCTCTGGGGTCTACATGCTTATCGTCACGGGCAGGTAACTTCTGCCACCTGGTGGGGGGTTTTAATGTCTGCAAAACACCTCAAGGATATGGTTCAGGTTATTATCTACAGCCTTGAGGAGGCACTAAAAGTCCTTGACTTTGTGTTATGGCTAAACTCTTATTATTTTGTCTTACTTGACTGTTTTCCTTTGTTTCTGCATTTTCTCACTTTTCTCATTAAATTTGCTCTTTGGACTTGGGGGGAGGCCTACGAGGCTAAAGCTTTTCTACAAACAAGAGGTGGGGGACATGGGGTGTGTCCCTGGGGAGGCCCCGCAGGGTCCTGCTCAGTTTCTACACCTCCTTGCAAAGTGACATTACAGCTTCTCCCATCAAGAAGTGAGAGAGGGCTTCCCTGGTGGCGCAGTGGTTGAGAGTCTGCCTGCCAATGCAGGGGACACGGGTTCGTGCCCCGGTCTGGGAGGATCCCACGTGCCGCGGAGCGGCTGGGCCCGTGAGCCATGGCCACTGAGCCTGCGTGTACAGAGCCTGTGGGGTTTATTTCTCCAGCCCTTGAATTTGGGATGGCCTTGTGACACCATCGGCCAATGGAATGTGGCAGAAGTAATAGTATGCCTGTCCCGAGTCTGTGATTCCCTCCTGCCTCTCTTGGAACCCTACTACTAACTTGTTGACAAGTCCAGGTATTTTAGCTTCTATTGCTGCTGTAGCAAATTTCCACAGACTTAGTGGCTTATAGAAACACATATTTATTCTCTCACAATTCTAGAGGTCAGAAGTCTAAAACTGGTCCAGAGGGCTGCAGAGGGCTGGAGGTTCTAGGGGAAAATCCATTTGATTGGGGAAAATCCATTTGATTGCCTTCTCCAGCTTCTAAAGGCCACCTCTATTCCTTGGCTTGTGGACTCTCCTCCATCTCAAAGAGAGCAATGTTGCATCTTCTTTTCTTTCTGACCTCTGCTTCCATCCTTATATCTTCTCTCATGACTCTGATCCTCCTGCCTCCCTCTTCAAAGGACCCCTGTGACTATACTGGGGCCACCCAAGGAATCCAGGATAATCTCTCCATCTCAAGGTCCTTAACTCAAGCACATATATAGAGTTCCTTTTACCATGAAAGGTAACATAGTCATAGGTTCTGGGCATTAGGACATGGACATCTTTGGCTGGGGCTAGTGGGGGTGGGGTCATTCATCCTGTCATACCAGGTTGGGCTGCTGAATGACAAGAGGAACATGACCAGTCTATTCCATCAACTCAGCCAATAGCTAGTCAACTGCCATATATGTGAAATAGGGCATCCTAGACCAGCCGGTCCCCAGCCACCAGCTGATCACAGATACTTGAGCAATAAGAAACGCTTATTCACTTTGAGCCCCTGAATTATGTGCTGCTTTTTTTGCACAGTGATTGTTCACTGATAAAAGCAGCAATCCTGTGCCATGGGTCTTATTAACTGAAACAGACCTTAGGTTGATGGACAGGCTGAAATTTCAACGAACTGCATTATATAAGATCACTTTCTGACAGTCATCTATTTTCTTGTGCTCTAAGTTTACAGACAAGAAAGCAAACCAAAGGCATCCAAACTTAAACGTGGCATTGGACTGAGGCCATTGTATTCAGCTCTGTAACCATTGTGCCTTCCCTCCCTCGTTCCTAACCTCTGAGTGCAGTTCTCTCCTGAGAATCTTACAAGGAAAAGGAGAATAATCTGTCACCGAGTTAATCATCTTTTCTTTTTTCCCGGATCTAAAATGAAGGTGCTGTGGGGCTGCTACTGCCCTGTCAGTCACGCAGATTTAGGCGTGTGATGCACTCAGAGAGCCTTGGGTTCATTTGGGATGATACAAAATAAATTTGAGCTATCTTAATTGACATGAAAATATCTAATGAGCATTATACCTTATGTATGGAATTTTAACGAAGACATTGATCAGTTGTTAAACACTCTCAAATAAATCCCTTCTCACATCAAGTATTTTGGGGCTGGATTTATGGAGTAGCTTAATACCGTTTGAGCCAGTGAATTACACTGGTAATGTAAGGTATCCAGTCACTGGCGGGAGGGCATGAACTGAGCAAGCTGAAGGGAAGAAATGGCTCTCTTTTCGGGTTCGGGCGGAATGGGGTTAATGTAGGACAGAAATGAGATGGGGAAATAGGCAGGTTAGGAACAAACCTGTGGAAATGTCTTCAGCAATAATATAGAGGGCTTGCAGCTCCTGCACGTAATCTGAATGGGAAAGTTCAGTGCAGAGAAGAGATACGGGGAGACGTCGTGTTGAAGAAGGGTCATTACCATGTGGGACTGGCCTTATAGAAGATTCAAGATCCTCCCTAAGAAGGTGGTTTTACTCCATGCGGAGGAAAGGAAATTGGAAGAAATGGACTTTAGAATGGGGACCAGCAAAAGAACAGAGTTCTTTTTTCCTGCAAGCTTGCTTCCTTTCAGAACTGGAGGTTGATTTGGAGGTTGGCAGTACTCCTGTGCACCAACTCCACTCCTGTGCCTCTCTGAGCCCCAGGAATCACTGATAGCCCCTGTGCTCCTAAACTGTCCCCAGCCTTGCCAGTGCGAGTCAGCCCTGCTTCCTTGCCTGGGTCGGAGGACTTGATCAGTCAGCGGAGAGCAGGCAGACACTGGGCAGGACAGCCAGCACCACAGCAAACTGGGAGGTGCTGCCTCTCCTCCTAGGTGTGTCCCCATTTGCTTTCTTTGGTATGGCTTTGGATTTGACCCCAAACCATTATCTGAGTAATTGGTACACTAATAGATAATAATTGTCTATTATGTCCTAGGAGCACTTTATATGTAGCATCTCCCTGCATCCTCCCTAAAGCCTCTGGAGGTTGCTTTTCACACAGTGGACACTGGGGCTCAGGGTGCTTGCTGAAATGTGTCAGCGATCACACGGGGAGTAGGTGGCATAGCAGAATTCAGACCAGGTCTCCCTGCCCCCTGAGCCATGCCCAGATTCCACGGCTCTGCGTCATGTGACAGGGTGCTCAGCCCACTGTGTCTGCTGGAAACACATCACACTTTCTGCCAGTGACTGTTTAAGAGCTGATTTGTAGATCACAAACCCATTTCTATCTGCTCATTTCTTTTTGCATCAAAATAGTTTACCCTGTAAGAATGTTTCTCAAATCAGCAGATTTTTCTCTACAGCAAATCAAAAATCCCAGCTGTCTTATTTTTTTCTAATATCCTTTATGAGGTACCATGTTGCTTGCTTTCTAAAAAATTAATAATGCGTATTTTAGATTCATTTTTCCCTCCTTTTGCCTTCATCCTTGTACAGTGTGTTCTTTATAAAGAGATTTCTCTGCAAGTGAGAAACAGATTTATGGATACATTAAAATTTTAGCCTTCGGCAATAAAATCTAATAACAATTAAATAAGATATATTACTGCAATTTTGTCTTGTAAGAGGCACATATTTTCTTAACAAGCAAAAGATCTAATATTATTCCCCTTTGTTTTGGTGCTGAAAACAGCATGTCACCAAAAGACATCAAAACTTTCTGCAGCAAGAGGACCAAATGCCTTCTCTCCTATCTTATAGCTCAAGCCACAGAGGCGAGTTTGGACCACAAGCTCAGGGCTGGTGTTCCAGTCTGTTGAATGTGGCCTTGATTTTCTGTCGCTGTTGAATGTGGCCTTGATTTCTTCACCAATCTCTGTTCCTCATTTTCCCTACTTGAATAAAAGACCTGCCTGAGCTCCTTCCTGGTGAGGTTTAAGGAGGGAAGCTTTGGCAAGCACGGTAAGATGCCCTGGAGATAAGGTGCCTAGGAAATGCAACCCATTTCTTCTTGTTTCTTTGCTGCCACAGCAAATTGAGAATGTCCCTTCTCTGAAGCTCTTTAGGCAAGGCTTCAATGTTCCAACGATGAGAGGCTCAGAGGCAGGAGGTGGATTGCACCGCCTTCCCAGCACTGATATTTGACGCGTTGCCTTTAGATGTCTGTTGATTGCTATCCTCTCGCTCCTGCAGAGGTGCAGTCATTCTGCTGAACTTTCTTTCTTCAGATGGCCCCAGTTCTTTCCTTTTAGAAAAATCAGGGAATCAGGATTTGGACAAGCTGGTTACTTATTCCTTTCTCAAAGACTTTTTCAGGCAGATACCCAGATTCTTAAATTTTACTTCTAGAGCTGGAAGAAATATTATAGGTCAGAGCTTCTTAAACTTGAGTATGTTATCACTGGGGGAGTCTTGTCAAAATGCAGATTTTGGTTTCAAAGCTCTAGACTGGCCCCTGAGAGTCTGCGTTCCTAACAAGTCCCAGGTGGTACTGAGGCTGCTCGTCTGAGAACCAGGCACTGCGTAGCAATCTCTAGAATTCAGGACTGTCTGATAGCACTTTCAGCGATGATGGAAACGTTCTGTATCTGTGCTGTTTAACATGGTCAGCACTAGCCTGATGTGACAATTGAGCACTTAGGGCTGGTGCAACTGAGGAGTTGAATTTTTAACTTTATTTAGTTTTAATTAATTTAAATTTAAACAGTCACATGTGGCTGGTGTCTATCTACTGAACAGCACAGTTCTAGATGAGCAACACCTGGCCGGCTGGTTTCCACAGATGAGGAAACGAAAATCCAAGGGGGCTACTGGGCTGGCCGAGGCTGTCCTGGACTAGAGGCAGAAGTGGGAGGGAGACCCCAGTTTTCTCCCACAATGTGACACATTTCCCATCACATCAACATCTCATTTCTGACTTTTCATGAAACCTGTTTTAAAATTCCTACCAGAGTTCCTAAGCAACGGAGTTAAAATTTCCCACATACCAAATTTGCCTTCAGGCATCATAAAATAAATAATTAGAAAAGTGGACAAGCAAAATAGTAATAATGATAGATAATAGTTACCAAGTTGTTACCAAGCGTCTGGCCACTGTTAACGGCATCCAAAATACATTATTCCTAATTTTCACAGTAGCTCTGTATGATTATATAGATATATTTTAGATGATGAAACTGAGGCTCAGAGAGGTTCAACTTGCCCAAAGTCACACAGCGAGTAAGTAGAAGAGCCAGGATTCTAACCCGTGTTTACGTGGCACTGAGGGTTCAGGATAGGCAAGTTTCTCAGACTCTCTTTACCATGATCCTCAAAGAGTAGCTTCTAAATTTGGTTGAAATGTATTCCCAGGATCCCAATCATACGCGAATCCTGAAATGCCATTCAACGCTCTAGGTATAAACTCTCCTTGCGTTGTCATGTGCATGGGGCGTCCTCCACCTCCTCTGTCAGCACAGCCTAACTGAACCCTCCAGAGCTGACTCTAGATCTCCATCGGTGTCAGGCCCGTCCTGGTCTGAGGTCTAGGCTGCAGGGCATTCATTCTCAACTGAACCGTCTCATCCCAGGGGATGAGAGCAGCATTCAGTGTTGGTCCCCACCTTCTCTGCTGAGCTGGGGGTTAGGGTCGGGGCTTTCCCTTTGCTGGTAAATTAGGGCAGTGTGGGCAGCACTGAGCCTTTACACGCCTGCAGGGGTCAGACAGGCACTGTAAAGAGTGAAGAAAATCAGGAGGTACAGAGACTTCCTGGGGGGCAGGGGTGTGGGCAGTGGGTCCTGGGGGGCTGGGAGCCCATGTCCCAGCTGAAGTTGCAGGAGCAGTAGCTCCAGCCCAGCAGATTTTCTTCGAGGCTGTACACAGACCCAGTGTTGCCAGATTTTCTGATTTTTTTTTTTTTAAGAAAAGCCAGAAATCTAATTTTCTTTGGGTAGCATCTCTGATTAAAAAAAAAGGTTGGCTCAAGTTATTTTTAAATAGTCTGACACTGATTTTGGCTACTGGTTGCCAGTTTGCAACCCTTGGTGTTTGGGGAAATCCTCAAGTGACTTCCCCCTCTTCTCTCTGCCCGGCCGTCCTCCTCTCCTCCTTCTCCAGTCATCTGAGTTACCCTCTTTTTATTCCCTGGTACCTTTTAAAATCGTGCTGTAGGCCAGAGTCCAGTCTCATGCATAAAGGTTTTTCTCTATGCCTTGGGAATATTTTTTCCCCAAAGATCTCTAGCTCTATTTTATTCCCTTCTCTTGCTCTCCTGGATTGAGCCCTTCCCTCTCTCTCCATCGCTTCTTCCAGCAGCAGCTGAAAGGCTCACCTGATCGCTTTAACCTGCAGTTTCTCTTTACGGTGCCTCCATTATCAACAATGTTTATCTCAACATCAGTGTCTCTCCAGGACCGTGTACCTGCTTTTTTGCTTTTATCAACGGCAATATCCCAAGAATAATTACCACTCTTCTGCCTTTATCCCTAAACTCTAGTTCGTGCCACAACCCGGGGCCAGGAAACCACAGCTGCAGTTCACAGGAGAATATCACCAAGGACCCAAATCTCTTTCACGGGATGAAAGGGATGTTTGTGTGGCTGGGTGGGAGGGGACAAGTTAAGGAACGGGGGCAGTGATGAGAAGCTCCTGGTCCAAGTCCGGAGCCAGGCAGAACTGTGCGGTCTGTGTATCCAGCCTGAGCCCACACATCTGCTTTCACGCAGAGCTGAGCTGTTGCCATGGGAAACAGAAGCGGCCAGGCTTCTCCATCAACCTGCGCACACCAGCAAACGCCGGCTGTGAGGTGCATACGCAGTGGATTTGATTGTTTTCCCCGGGGGGTATTAAACGTCAGTGGCAGCAGCAAAAGCCCTGGCACGGAGGACACAGGCTCCCAGCCCCCAGCCCCAGCCCCAGAGCCCTGTTCGCCCACTTTGTTGGGGAGTCAGGGCGATGAACATTCCTGTGTTGTCCTGTGATTCCTTTGAGCACAGATTAACTCTCAAGGTGCAAAGAACGCATCCTTGCTTCAGATAACAAGGCCCAGTCAGCAGCTGTGACAATAATAACTAGAGCCTCCAAAGTGGCCCACCCTGGGCGCCTTCAAGATTGAGGGGATATTGAAGAAGCACATCACCAGTGTCGCTCTGGCGCTGGCAGACAGAAACCCACAGGATCACAGCTTTTGCAGTTGCAGGAGAAACCAGTGCAGCCTTCTTTGGGGAAGGACCCAGAGGACAAGGAACTCAGTGCGGCCCTATTGCTCCCCTCCTTCCCCAAGTGGGTAGCACTCGCCTTGTCGGACATCCTGAGATTTCCAGTAAGTGAGACCAGCTCCTTCTGACCATGCTCCCCATGCAGAAGCCAATGGCTTATGCTCAACAAGCCCAGGTATAGTCTGCAGACACCCTGGGGAAAAATAAACCCGACTGCCGACGTTCTATCTCCGCTCCTCCAACCGGCTCTGCTAATCCCCTGTGGGAACCTTGTCTGAACACATCAGCCTCTCATTGACCTCAGGACTTGATGGGAATCTCATTTTAAAGGGAATTTGGAGAAAGGGCAGAGTGAGATAGAAAAAGACCACGGGGCAGGGAGACAGGAGACCTGGGGTCTGGCCTGCATGTGACCTTGGATAAGTCACTTCACCTCTGGGGACCACAGCTCCCTTGGGTCCTGCCAGCCCACAGTCTCTGAAATAAAGGCAAAGGAGAGTGGCTGAGCCCACTCTGGGCACTGGCATTTTGCAGAAGCCCAGCACCCGTAAGGGGGACAAAAGGAGGACAGAGCGTTTCTTGTCCTTTTCTCTTTTTCTTTCTTTCTTTTTTTAAAACTCTTGCAAACTTATAAATTGGTCGGGAACGCAGTGTTCTCTGAGCCTGCCAGAGTAGCTCGAGCAGCGCCAAGAGGTGAAATGAATTCCTCATAATTTTGTTTTCCTCGTTCTTGCCTTGGGAAAGCCAGTGAACGCCTTCCTCTCTGAAAGCACCCTTCACACAAGGAAGGAAAGATTAATGAAAGCTACTGGGTAAACAGAGGAGTGTCTACGGAACAATTCAGCCCAGCATGGCACTGTGTGTGAGGCCTGGCAGCCTTTCCGGGCCAGCCCTGCTCCTCTCTGTGACCCGAGGCCTGGCTAACAGATCAGTTCTTCAGAAGCCAGGGATGGCCCACGTCCACACAGCTGTTCTGTTAAGAAGATGCTCAGGCTGCAGTCCTCCCTGAGATGAGGGATTCAGATCCCTCAGACCCATGTTAACAGAGACTTTCTGAGATTTCTGTACATAGGTAAACTGTCGGGGATAGAGGCAGAGGTTTAAAGTTTCCTCTAGTCTCAACAGTTTATTCCAATTTACTAATACTTAATTTTTTCTTATTAAAAAAAAGCAATTTCAAAATCAAGATTATTCTGAAAGTTTACTTACAGGCTCCTCTCAGGTTCTTCTCTGAGTGCAAAAAGGCCCTTCCCTAGGGCTCTAAGTGTTGATATAGAACACGGAAAAAGGAACCAGAAGTGACAAGAGGGTCACATAGCCATGAATCAACCTCTTTAATTCCCCAGAGAAGTGACTAAGTCGTTTAATATTGACAAAGGGGATAACTGGTGCAAAGAAACGACATGTTCCTTTCTAATATTTTTCTCGGAATAGATGTTGGAGAAATCAATCCTAGAAAATAATGAAATAGGGTATTTTCAAACGTCAGAGAGTGAGTTACGAAAACTTGGGTGGTCTCTCGCCCTCTTCCTCTTCCTTCATTCATACTCCCCACCCCCATCCCTACCCCCAGAGGTGGGACCAAACGTTCACCATCTCCACTCCCAACCTCAGATGAAGAGGCAAGTGGCATGAAGGAGCCACCTCTGCCTTGATGACTCAAGAGAGGCGTAGTAATCTGTGTCATGCGTCTCAATCTCTCTTTTTTTTTTTTGTAATATGTATTTATTTATTTGGCTGCACTGGGTCTTAGTTGTGGCACGCGGGATCTTTGTTGTGGCACACGGAATCTTTAGTTGCAGCATGCAGGCTCTTAGTTGCAGCATACGGGAACCTAGTCCCCCAGCCAGAGATCAAACCCAGGCCCCCTGCATTGGGAGCATGGAGTCTTAACCACTGGACCACCAGGGAAGTCCCACGCATCTCAATCTTGCTGGGACCTTCCATCTTAGAAATTTAGCTTCAAGTCAAGAGGACCTTGCGTGGTGGCAGGGAATTAGGAAAGATCAAAACCCTTCCACAGAACTGCTCTTCACTTTTTGATTGGGACTGCAAGAGCTTTTATCTTAAAAATTCCACATTCCTGTAAATTGGTGCAGCCACTATGGAGACTAGTACGGAGGTTCCTTAAGAAACTAAAAATAGAGTTGCCACATGATCCTGCAATCCTACTCTCGGATAAATCTGGAGAAAAACATGGCCCGAAAGGATACTTGTACCCCAATATTCATCACAGCACTATTTACAATAGACAAGACGTGGAGGCAACATAAATGTCCATCGACAGATGAATGGATAAAGAGATGTGGTACATATATACAATGGAATATTACACCGCCATTAAAAAGAATGGAATAATGCCATTTGCAGCAACATGGATGGACCTAGAGATTGTCATACTGAGTGAAGTAAGTCAGACGGCAAAAGAGAAATATCATAATATATTGCTTATATGTGGAATTCTGAAAGAAAATGATGGAAATGAACGTATTTATAAAACAGAATCTGACTCACAGACTTAGAGAACGAACTAAAGGTTATCAGGGGGGAGGGAAGGGGGAGGGATAGTTAGGGAGTTTGAGTTTGATATGTACACACTGCTATATTTAAAATGGAT
This sequence comes from Stenella coeruleoalba, assembly GCF_951394435.1. Classification (NCBI taxonomy): domain Eukaryota; kingdom Metazoa; phylum Chordata; class Mammalia; order Artiodactyla; family Delphinidae; genus Stenella; species Stenella coeruleoalba. Next base: position 31,941,129 of record NC_137163.1, read on the forward strand.
AACAAACAAGGACCTACTGTATAGCACAGGGAACTCTGCTCAATAGTCTGTAACAACCTAATTGGGAAAAGAATTTGAAAAAGAATAGGTACATGAATATGTATAACTGAATCACTTTGTTGTACACCTGAAACTAACACAATATTGTTAATCAACTATACTCCAATAAAAATAAAAAGTTAAAAAAAAATTTCACACATTCCTGCCAAAATGCAAACATCCCTGAGAAGGGTCAGTGTAAAGTAAAATCTAAAACAAGTAACTGTATAGACGAGACACTGAAAACTCATGTCAAATGTGGTGAAGATATGCAAACATCTGATGTTTGGGAAACACAGCCATTCATTGATAAACAGTAGGGCTCCAGCAAATTTTGTGAGCAAATTAACATTACAAAAAAAATCAGCGAGCATCATTGGAGTGGGCTGGAGGGGAGTGAACGCAGGAACAGGGAGCCGAGTTAGGAGGTAGAACAGTGTATTAGTCAGGGTTCTCCAGAAAACCAGAAGCAATAGGGTGTGTGTGTGGAGAGAAAGAGGTTTATTTTAAGGAACTGATTCACATGATTGATTGTAGAGGCAGCTCATCTAAAATCTGCGGGGTGGGCCGGCAGCTGGAGACCCAGGGAAGGGTTCATGTTGCAGCTGGAGTCCAAAGGTGGATTGCAGGTGGAATTCCCTCTTCCTCAGAGGACCTCAGTCTTTTTTCTCTTAAGGCCTTCAACTGATTGGACAGGGCCCACCCACATTTGAGAGGATAATCTGCTTTCCTCAAAGTCTGCTGACTTAAATGTTCATCTCATCTTAAATACACCTTCAGAGTAACGTCTAGGTTCATGTTTGACCAAATGGGTTCTGTGGCCTAGCCAAACTGACACAGAAAATGAACCGTCACAACCAGATTGAGTACTAGAAAGGAAAGACAAAGCATAGGGCTTGCTTTGTTTTGCTTGTTTGTCTGTTTAGGCTGTGAAGGGCGAATGGACAGAATTTGGTAGCTGGGGGAGAAAGAGGAAAGCAGTCAGTGCTGATCAGAACTTTCCATCCTGCGAACAGGCAGAAACATGGGTCTGGCCTTAGGAGAGGACATGAGGTATAAAGGCAGAGAGCTGAGAATTAGCCCAATGTGTGCTTGCAGGGTAGCATCCAAGCATTTCTGCTGAATTGAGCTGCAAGCTGAAACTGGGAGATGGAAAGGATTTTCAGAGGGAGCCAGTGTGGAAGCAGAAGACTGAGGATCTCTGTTTGTTGCGTACCGGGCTGCAGGGTACCTTCCTGGCGCTCAAAGGGCTGAGGCTGCTGCCGAGTCACTAAGCGCATAGAACACATTCAGGAAAAGCATTAGGAGCACGGCTTCCCCCACTGAGGGGGAGAGGCGAGTGGTGGTGGGAAGAGAGGTATTCCAGACAGAGGAAACAGCACCTGCAAGCTTATGGAAACCAATGAGAGGGCTACAAAAATCTGGATGTGACTGAAGTATACGGGGCTAGGGACAAGTGGTCACAAGTGATGCAGGCAAGCCTGCCAGGGCCACATCTGTGACAACCCATCATGTCAGGGGGCTGATTTAGTCCAGAAGGTAACGAGAGCCCTTGAAGCAAGATGTTTTCATTCAAACAAGAAGGTCCAGAGTGCAGTGCGGTTGGCTGATTGGGTCATCGGAAGCAATGCTGGGGGTCCAAGACAGGGAAGAGTCAGGGAAGGAGAGTCGGAAGCAGGCTGGTGACCATGAGGGCAGGAAAAAGAACAAAGTCCTGGAAATGGCCCTAGACTTTGGTGACCAGGAGGTCACTGGTGCTCTGGGAGGAGCCATTTCAGTAGAGGGGTGGGGGAAGGAACCAGGAGGAGGCGAGGCGCAAGCCAAAGGTTACTGTGTAGCTGTGTTGAGGACGGAAACGGAGAGGGGAAGGCAAGTCCTAGAGAGGCAGTGATCTTGGTTTTCGGAAGAACAGAGAAAACTTAACATATCAAGCTCACAAAGGAGATCAGATGAGGAGAAAAGGAAGAAACTGGTGAGGATGGTCTCAGCCCTCTTGGGGAAAGAGAAGAGGGGGCCTTCTGCTCAAAGAGAAGGGAAGGAGACAGAGGTTGCTGGGTCGAGGAGAGCAAATCTGGGAGCAGCTGCTGGAAGAAGTACTGGGATGGGGGGAGGACCCCAGACCCCAGGGCCCATCACGGGCAGCCAGGGGTTTGGAGAGCCGCCTGGCAATGCCCAAGCTGGGAGTGGGAGGAAATGGCCAATTGGGTTTAGACCTTAGAGACACCTAGAACTGGGTGCAGCTTAAGGCTGGGGGGCTGGGATGCAGGTGAATGAGATTCAGCTATTGCTGCAAGATTTCTTTCCGGTGCTTCCAGTGAACTTAGAGAATAGAAAAGCTATGCTCAGTGGAGAATCTCAACCCGATTCAGCTCAAATGTTCCTTAAAGACTCTGAGTCTGCAATTAGTGGGCTGGACTCTTTAGAGAGCGTCTGTACGCCGCAGATAAATGGCTTCAGAACAGCAATGGTCCTGATATGCAGGAACCATCCTGATTCCAATGCTAGGGCCTGCTGGCCACCAGCCAACTAAGACTGGGGCCCGAACTTCCAGGGCGTCTCTGGAATTCTGCCTGGGATGGCCGGCAAGGAAGAGTCAGTCACTGCTGCAATGACTGTACAATCCTGGGCCCAGGAGCATCTCCTGTTCTTTCTCCTGCTATCAGGAATCTCTGCCCCACAGAGGTGATTTTCGATCTGATGAGCCATGAAGCATGGATAATCTGAGGCTCACTTCAGACGCACGTGATTCATCCAGCCCAAAGATACCTCTGGAGAACTGAGATCGGGAGAGGGTGTTTTGTGAGGTTGCGGGGTCTGGCATTAACAAGGGAGGTCACTTTGTCCATTTAGTAGCTTTTAACCTCTTAAAAATTGTTGTAGTCTTCCCTGAACGACCTCTTCGAGACAATAAGTTCCATATGTTGAATGAACAGAGAATTCTGTCCCATGAGGCCAGCTGTGCCACCTCTGTTCTAAAACTCTCTCCTTTTAATTTCAGAGCGATATTCCCAGGTCTGTTTTTTCTGAGCTCATCCAAGTGATGTCCTTTGTCATTCTAGATCTTGATCATTTCTGCTGCTTCAGTACTGAAGTCTTCCAGTGTTTAGTACTCGCTTCTGTACTGACACCGCTCCTAGCCTAGCACCTCCCACCTCCCACCTTTGCCTTGTGTCCTCTCCGGGACCTCTTCTAGCTCCATCGGCTTTTCTTCCTATTCAAGTTCACTTTTTCAGGCATAACTGGGCTAGGTCCCGGGACTCCCCTAATGAAAGAGGAGTGGTTCTAGAAGCTCATGTCTGGCCGTTAAGACATGTGCCCGCATAAGGCAGTCTAGACAGAAGGACAATGAAGTTATATAGAAAGGCCTGTGGGAACCCCAGTGAGCATCACTGAACCCTCTGGGGTAGAGGGTGGAGGAAGGGAGCGCCAGAGAGAACAGAATTTTATAGATGGAACCATACAGGGGAGACACAGCCCAAAGATGGGAAGCATCTGTGTCCTCAGTAGCATCTGTAGCACCTGAACAAACCCTTGACCCCCCCTCTGCCCCCAGAGCCCTGATAAGAGAGACAAAACATATTCAATGGTTCAAGCCAGTTTTTTAAAACGAAACATTACTTTTTAGAGCAGTATTAGGTTCGCAGCAAAGTTGAGCAGCCAGTACAGCGATTTCCCCCGTACACCTTGTCCCACATATGCACAAGCCACCCTCACCATCGACATCCCACACCAGAGCGGAACATTTGTCACCACTGATGAATCTACATTGACACGTCATAACCACCCAAAGTCCATAGGTTATATTACAAATCACTCTTGGTGTTGTAAATTCAATGGGTTTGGACAAATGTGTCCACCATTATAGTGGATACTCAGTCGGACAGAATAATTTCACTGCCTTAAAAATCCTCTGGGCTCTGCCTGTCGATCCTTCTCTCCCCACCAACCTTTGGCAACCACTGATCTTTTTATGGCCTCCATTGGTTTTGCCTTTTCCAGAATGTCATATAGTTGGAATAATAGAGCATGTAACCTTTTCAGATTGGCTTCTTTCACTTAGTGTTATGTATTTAAGTGTCTTCCATCTCTTTCCAAGATCAAGCCATTTTCAAGTACCACTTTATTAAGGTATAATTGACATACAACAAACTGTACATAATTTGATGAGTTTCAATGTCTGTGTACACCTGTGAGACCATCATCACAAGCAAGATAGTAAACATACCCACCCCTTCTGAAGTTTCCCTGTGCACCACTGTGACCCCTCCCTCTCTCCCCTCCCCACTCCACCCTATCCGCAGGCCACCACTGGTCTGCTTTCTGCCTCTATAGATTAGTTTGTATTTTCTAGAATTTTATAGATGGAACCGTACAGTATGTAGTCTTTTTTTTTTCCTTTGGTCTGTCTTTTTTCATGCAGTGTAATTACTCTGACATCTCTCCATGTTGTTGCAGATATCAATGGTTCATTCTTTTTTATTGCTGAGTAGCATTCCACTGTATCGATATACTACAATTTGTTTATCCAGAAACCTGTTGATGGACAGGTTGTTTCCACTTTGGGGCTATTAAAAATAAAACTGCTATAAACATTTGCATATAAGCCTTTGTATGGGCACATGCTTTCTTTTCTTTGGGGACAATACCTAGGAGTGGTACGGCTGCATCGTATGGTAGGTGTCTGCTTATCTGTCAAGTTTTCTAACGTGGTTGCACCCTTTTACATCCTCTCCAGCAGAGTGTGAGAGCTCCAGTGGCTTCATGTCTTCGTTAGCACTTGATATGGTCCGTCTTTTTAATTTAACCCACTCTCATAGGTGTGCAGTGGTGTATCAATGTAGTTTTAGTTTGCATTTGTCTAGTGACTAATGATGTGGAGCATCTTTTCATGCACTTATTTGCCATCCCTATATCTTCTTTGGTGAAGTGCCCATACTTGTCTCTAATTCATTTTTAATACAACTGCCACAGTAACAATTTCTTTCTGTTGAAATATGTATCTTCTTTACAAAAAAAAAAAAAAGCACATTCATTGTAGAAAATCACCCTTAACTTTACCATTCAAGATAATTCTCTGTTCATTTTATACATTTCAAATATTTTTCCAATTTGTAACTTGCATGATAATTTCATTTATAGGTTTGTTTTTAATATATAGAGGTTTTTACAAACGCTTTCACTCTGTCTTTGAAGCCATAATTATAAGATCTACTCTCCCCACAAGTTTTGTTTGCTTGGTATTCCTATTTAAATATTTAATCTAATATTTATTTGATAAGTTATAAACTGGGAACTCATATTAGTTTTCTATAGATGTAACAAATGGTCACAAACTTAGTGGCTTAAAACAACACAGATTTATTCCCTTATTATCCTGGAGGTCAGAAGTCTGCAATGGGTCTTAAGGGATTAAAATCAAGGGGTCAGTAGGGCTGTTTCTCTTTCTGGAGGTCCCAGAGAAGAATCTGTGTCCTTGCTTTTTGCAGCTTCTAGAGGCTGCCTACATTCTTTGGCTAGTAGACCCCTGGATCTTTATCTATTCCGCTGTCTCTGAAAAGATACACAAGAAACAGATTAACTGTGGTTGCTCCTGAGGAGAGGAGGGACCTGGGCGGCTGAAAGACAAAGGTTGAGGTGGGGGACTTTTCACTGCATTCCTCTGGTATATTTTGAATTTTGAATTGCATGCACTACTGCCTATTCGAAAAATAAATAAAACCTCAACAGTAATAATAAAAATAGTCATTAACTATAAAATAATTTAATATATTGCATAATTTTACAAATATATTAAAGTTCTATATATAAAACAATATGTCAGTAACTTACTATAGTATTAATATTGGAAAAATAAGTAAACAGTAAAGCAGATGGACTGCATTTGAAGCCAGTTACTAGCTGTGTGGTCTTGGACAAGTCACTTACCCTTTCTGAGCCTCTGTTTTGCTCTGAGCACAGTGACGTCTGTTACTGGGCAAATTAGAGTCAGGTGGATAGTGGGAGCAAGGGCTGGCACTGCGCACGCGCGGGGAGCTGATGCCTGGGGTGTGGATCGGCTCTGGGAAGTGGGAGGTGCTGGGCAGAGGACTGGAGGGTAACAGAGCAGGGCCTTCGTGGGGAGGGTGAAGCAGCCTTGGGCCAGCAGTCCCTCCTCTGGGAAGCAGTCACTCTGGTTCCAAAGGCAACTGTAGCCCGAAAGCCTGCAGCGCTGGTCCCACAGTGGGACTTTCTTAGTCCCTGGCCTCTTCTTGGCCTCTTTCCTTTCAGCCACCAACAGGATAAACGCTTTGAGTTTATACGGCCCCAGACGCCTGCCCAGGCCGAGTCCCTGATTGCTTCCTGGCTGGGGCCGGAGGATAACTGAGAAGCCAGAAGGGCTGTCTAGGCCCCTTCCCCGCGGCCCAGTTACTCCTGAATTTCTCCTCCTTCCCGCAGTCGGGCGCCCCCTGCCGGCGCGCGGGCCGTCAGCGCCTTCCCGGCAGTTCTTTATTCTCCGGAAGGAGAGGAGTCAGGAATCAACTAGTGGGTCATGAGTTAGGGAAGTGGCTTCTTCCTTACCTCGTTTTGGTCGTGGGTAAAACTGAAGCACCAAAAGTTTGAGTCACAAGAGCAGGGCAGGGAGGCTGGGCTGCCGGGAAGTCCAGCCCCCGACCCACCGGGCTCAAGCTGCGCTGTCCTTTCACCTCCTAACCCACTTTTAAAAATCAAATTAGCTCACAGAGAGAACAAGCTAGTGATTACCGGGGCGGGGGACAAACTGGGGTGGGGTAGTGAGGGTAAGGTACGCTCAAGGATGTATTGTACAACTCTGGGAATATAGCCAATATTCTGTAATAACTGTAAGTAGAAAGTAACATTTAAAACTGTATCAGGGCTTCCCTGGTGGCGCAGTGGTTGAGAGTCCGCCTGCCGATGCAGGGGACGCGGGTTCGTGCCCCGGTCCGGGAAGATCCCACATGCCGCGGAGCGGCTGGGCCCGTGAGCCATGGCCGCTGAGCCTGCGCGTTCGGAGCCTGTGCTCCGCAACGGGAGAGGCCACAGCAGTGAGAGGCCCGCGTACCGCAAAAAAAAAAAAAAAAAAAAAAAACTGTATTAAAATTTTTTTAATTAAAAAAATTAAATTCTGTAAAGGGAAATCAAAGATGTCTTGTTTTCATCTGGTCTCTGTAGTCCCCTCCCCCCAGCCCCATACAGTTGTTCAGTTGTAACCAACAGATTTATTTGTTCATAAATAAGCAGTGGGAAAATGGAAATGTCTTAATTCTTCCTTCTCTGTAGCATCCCTGACTCACTCAGACTGGCCTCCTGTAGCGCCTTGAAGAGAGCTAGATTTAGAAGAAATATTACTTCAGCTCTCAGGATAGCAAAAGATCTAGCCAGGAGGCAGAGACTCTGGAAAAGTGCTAATAAATTGTTACTGCCTGCTATTAAAAGGATCGATAAGGTAAGGCCAGAAATAACTGATGGGAGGGACTTGGGAAGTGGCACCTGGCAGCTCAGAACACCTCTGGCTGGGGCAGGACCCACCTTCTTCGGCAGAACCTTGGGCAGCTTCGTTCATTGCTTTGGAGATCAGTAGTTACTGATGCTGGTTATGAAGAATTAAATCAGATGTCATGTGGGGCAGTTCAGGTATCAGGGAAATTGCCTAATTTATGTCTGTAGCCTTGAAAATGCACCAACATACCTCTTCTGTGATTGTATTCGGGATGCTCTCATGGGACAGAATTGGGGTATGGGGTGCTGTTTCCTTGTGAGGCTTCCCCAGGACAGGAAGGAGCCCAGGTGTGCTGCTGGCTTCTGCACGCCTGCCCAGCTCGTGCATCTTGTTCCTTGAGACTTCCCTGCCTTTCTGTATGCAGGCAGCCCCCGGGGGAGGCAGTATGGGCCCCACAGCCAGACGGACACGTGGTGGGCCGGGCTCTCCTGTGGGACTAACCTTTCTTCCAGTCAGCACACCTCCCAAGATCCAAGAGGACCAATCCATGCATCCAACAGCCTGAACTTTTTTTTTTTTTTTTTTTTTGGTGATGTGTGGGCCTCTTACTGTCGTGGCCTCTCCTGTTGCGGAGCACAGGCTCCGGACGCGCAGGCTCAGCGGCCATGGCTCACGGGCCCAGCTGCTCTGCGGCATGTGGGATCTTCCCGGACCGGGGCACAAACCCGTGTCCCCTGCATCGGCAGGTGGACTCTCAACCACTGCGCCACCAGGGAAGCCCTAACAGCCTGATCTTTCAGTCACACACATCTCTGTCCATCTGCTCACTTTTTTTCCTGGTCAACTGTGCCAGCAGAGAGGCCTGTGGTGGGATTCCAAAGTGCCCCAGGAGGCTTGTTAGCTGGAAGTCCTGCCTGTCCACCTCCTCCAATTCTTGCATAGAACTCCCAATCTTTAGAACCTCCAGAATGCCTTGAGCAGACCACATGTTTCTACCGACCATCCTCCCAACACAGAGAAGTGTTTGCAGTCTCAAGGATCAGCGCTGGGAATCAGCTGTCCCTGCAAAGAGCAAGACCATGAAACAACGGGATATGAATGAGGTGCAAAGTGAGGGGCTGGGTCTATGGAGGGTGGCTGGGCAGGAAACTCCAGAATCTGGAAGTTGCCTGAGGATGTACGAAAAGGCAAAATAGGCCAGTTATGTGTGGCGCCCTTGCTATCTCCTCTTCACTTTCTTTTGCACATGCCCTTCAATGCTTAGCTCTTCTGCTCAGGGAAGCTCTGGATTTTGTTGCTACCTCTTTCCGGAGGTGGCCAGGTTCAAGGCCATTCCTTTCCCTTTCTCCCAAGCAAGCGCAGCCTGCTTTCAGCAGGAGCCCAAGCTCACCAGCAGCCTGGGTGTCATGGGCTTACTGGGAAACCGTTTCACAGGCATCTGAGGAACACTGAGTGTGCACAGTGGCCTGGGCTGCCCACATAATGACAGTTAGTGGAGCTACTGCTCTCCTTACTGTGTGGGGAGCATTCTGAGTGCTAGAATTATCCCTTGCCCAGAGCTACTCAACATCCCAGTCCTGGAGCCCAGATCTGGCCCAAAAGCCAGGCTCTGTCCTCGACACTTCACCCCTCCTCTTCTGTAGGGGCCTCAGGAAGATGGATCTCTTAACAGGGGCAGTGAAGGCTCTAGACTGACAAGGGAATGCCTTAGGGGCCCAGATCCTTGACCTTTGCTGATAATGGTACATAAAGATCACAGGAAAGCCAGGACCTGAGGAGGTTATGGCTGGGAAGTGACCAAAGACACTGGCAGCTCCTTAGATCACCCTGGGGCTGCCTGGCCTGCTGGGAACAAAGCTGGAATACTCTTGATCTAGGGAAATACAGCCTAAAACAGCCGTTCCCCAGGTGATATAACCAGAGCCTGAACAGGGAGAGAATCACAGGCAGGCAAAGGGCCTGGCCTCTTTGAAGGGGGAGTCCAGCACGGAAGGCCCTGGGCAGGGGCGGGGGAATGGGGGTGGGGCAGGTTGCAGACATGGAGGTCTGACCACGCCAAGGCCGAGAACAGCCCTCAGGAGATCCACACTCCTGGGGTTCGCTGGACCCTGCCCGGCTTGCCGGAGGCCCAGTGCAGCCTGGAGCTCTGATGTGCCCGTGGACTTCCAGTTGGCATTTCTACACTTTGTAGCAGCCAACTTGTGCAGTTGGCAGCGTGCCACAAAACAAGTTAGGAAATTGCAGAGGGGTGGCTGACAGAGACAGCTGCCCATCCTCCTGCCTGGAAGCTCATTTGGTGGGAGCCGAGGGTTCATCCACACGTGCCCGGAAGGGAGGGCCCTTGGGCAGCAGGGAGCAGGCCCTGGTTTGATACCGGCGGCCCTTGCCAGCAGGCAGGGGCACAGATTGGTGAGGCTTTGGGTCCCATAAGGGTGGAACTGGTGACCAGGCATTTCAGGCTCTGTCCTCCACTCGGCCTGAAGGTGACAGCTCACCCTGTGTCTGGAGAGGCTGGGCGCTTCTTTCGGTGAGGCCTTCAAAGACGGCCAGCTTCTCCCTCCTGGGGAGTCTCGAACCAGAGCCTGTCTCCAGCCTTTGGAGGCTATGAAACAGCCTCACTTCTGTTTTCAGAGATTCACTGCTGGAACCGTTCATACCACTCACCACTCCACAGCGTGGAATGACACAGAGTGGCCCCTGGCCAAAGGGTCATCACCCCAAGGGGCCTCGTAGGCAAGTGCGCCCCTGGGAGTCAAGCCAGTGTGCGTGTGAGCTCCTGCAATGCCACGTACTAGTTGAGTGGCCTTGGCCTAGGGACTGAATCCCTCTGAGGATGAGAATCAGAATTCCTGATTTCCTCCCTGCCTGCCTGTCCTCCTCAAAGAAGTCACATTCCAGGAGTCCCCAGGCCAGGTGGGTTGGAGGAATAACATGGAGGCTGTGAAGGGATGGAAGCACCCATTGATCCAGGAGAATCCAGTGTGTGAGTACCAAGCAGTTAGCATCCGGTGGACCCAGCAGGGATGGCCACCCCTTCACACCCTGCCCCGCTGAGATGCAGGGCACATCCTGCTGGGCACTCAGCTCCTGCCTCTGCAGCCAGGCCAGCCCCAGGAGGGACTAATAACAGTAATAGTGATTATAGCCACCACCCGCTGACCCTGACTCTGTGCCCGACACTCTTACAGGCAATTTATATCTATTACAAACTCATTTAATGCTAACAACAATGGTAACTCATTTAATGCCCTGTACTGTTGTTATCCAATTTATAGATGGTGAAACTGAGAAGTTAAAGGACTTGTCCAAAGTCACATAGTTGATAAGTGGCAGTTCTTAGATTCAAACCAAAGCAATCCAGCTTGACTCAAGAGAGTGCTTTTAAGGACTAAGCTGAGGTGTCTCTTAAGGATACCGTCAGCACCGCTGTCAACAAAGGCCAAGTGCAGAATCATGGAGGAGCATGTTCTGGGGACCCAAGTCTGTTCCATGTACAGAGCACAGGGCTCTGTCGCCTTACCACCAGTGTAGAATAGATGCTCTGGAGCCAGGTGGCAGCCAGCAGAGCTAAAGGACAGCCTCCCTCTGGGGCTGGGAAGAAAGAATCCATGGAGAGCTCCTTCCCTGGGTGTTGGGCCCCTCCTGAGCCCCTCCATTGACACTGAGCTCGGTAATTCTGCTCCGAACCCTGAAATGGAACAGCACAGGCCCTGACAAAACAGCAAACCCTGGGGAGAATAGCAGCAGAATTAGAGTAACAAATGCCTAACTCTGCGGCGGGAGCTACATAAGCATTAGAATGGAAATTAACCTGGAGAAGAGAAAGCTCGAATGGACTTTAGGGACTGGTTTTTGTTTTTTTTCCATTCCATAGATTGCCTTTCAGAGAGAAAATTAAACACTAAACAGAAAGCAAATGTTCCAGGGAAGAGGGACTCTGCTTTCCCGTTGGTAGCCCGAATGCTCAGGCTGGGCTTGCCTCTGAGGTCCCCATCAGACCCGAAGCCTGGTGCCATGGCCTACGTGTCCCGGCCACCTTCTGCATATACTGTGGATGTCGGGGGTGATGAGGGCCTATCTCTATATAACTAACCTTCAGTAAAGGGAGCTGAGGCGGGACAGCCATAACGCATCAGCTGAAACTATTAGAGCCACTACTTGCTGCCTGGGATGATCCCAGCTCTAAGGGGAGCTTTTATGAAGCTGCAGAATTCCCAGGGAGTCTGCAGGACTGGGGCATCCCAGCAGAGAAGCAGCAGCCATTACACTAGTCACAACGCCCTCAGCCTGCCGTCTCTCCCCACTCCTCCCCCACCTCCATTCAGTTCCCGGCCTCTGCACCCTAATTATTCGTGGGCTGGGGGGTGGAACACGCAGAGGCCCGACTCTCATAATTATATTAAGAGCTTTTGACAGGACCAAGCTTTCTGGCTTCTATTTCTGTCTTGTTGAAATTCTACTGTGCTGAAATAAATGTGAGGGGAAGGATCCGTCAACCCTTTCTGGAAAACAGGGGAGACAGCAGAGTTTATTGTGCGCCCAGCACTCCCATCCACAGGGAGATTTATGGCTTGTCCTCTTGACTAACAGGAAGATTGCCCAGACTGAGGTCAGGTGGGAGGTGGGAATGTCTCAGAGTTAAATGTATTGCATTCAGTTTTATGCCAATATCAAATCATAGGGCTGAAAGTGACCTCCAGGGGCTCTCTGGCCTACCCCTGTTCCTATCTCATGGGCTGGCTCTCTCCTTGCACCCCTGTTCTTGTCTTGACCTGACACGTGGTAGTTTGCCTTGTCAGGTATAAAAAAGGTTAGCGCTGGCAAAGTCAAGGCCATTGGCCAGGACCTTCAACTGGCATGTTGGCCAAGGTCCTGACTGCCTTCCATCCCCAGCCACCTGCTTCTCTGACCTCAAGGGAGTTAGCAGGGTAAGAGCATAATGGCTGACACTGCAGGACTCCTGCAGGGAACAGTGGAGGTGGAGGCATGAGGGTAAAAGGTCAAGAAAAGCCCCCTGGACAAATAGTCACCTGCTCTCCCTGAAGACCCGCACAATAACCAACATTATCGATTATATACCATATGCCAAGTCCTGAGTTCAGCACATAGCATGGTGCATCTAATTTAAGCCTCATGACAATGCTATGAACTAAGCATTATTAGCCCGTTTTGGAGATGAAGAAGTAGAGGCTCAGAGAGTTTAAGTAACTCATCCAGTGTCATACGGAGAGTTTCATGATTGGAATTGTATTTATAACTCAAGTTTTGAACCCAGACAATCGCGGGTCCTCAGACCAGCTCATTTTATTATTATTTTGCTTTATTCATTAGCAAGTTTTGCACCCGTGCATGAGTAAGTGACATCATGAGAATCTGTGTCTCATTTTCTTCATCTGGGGCCACATGAGCACAGACTGTGGACTCGGACCTGCGTCTCCGCCACTACTTGCTCTGTGACCTTGGCACCTCACAGGGTCTGCTTTCTGTCACCCAAATAGAGCTAGTACCTCCCACATGATAATGTTGCCAAGCACATAATAGATGCTCAATAAATGGTGTCGTTTACCGTTATTATCAATAATAATATCTTTATTTCAGTCTTATTTAATCGTCCAGCTCCAACAAGAGGGATGACGCTCTTGTACTTTATGCATTTATTTAAATGGATCTGTTTAACCATTAGATGGTGGCTTCATTTGAATGGAAGCCTCTAGAGTCAGGGGCTCTCATAATTTTCTGTGAAGCCCACTCTCTCCCATTTCCTCATCTTCATAGCACCCGCCTTGTAATATTTATCATTTGGGCCCAGATTAGGTCACAGAAGGGCTGCAACTACTGACAAGCATGCGTAGGAATGCAGTCAGTCCAAACAAATATCCACAAGGAAACCCACCAAAAGGTGAATTCATTCCAACAACTTTCGAGTAGGAGAAAAAAACAAAGAAACGGTTGGAAAGACGAGGCCCACTGGCTTTGACTAAATGCTTCACTTTGGCCTGGATGTTTTGTCCTCAGGCAAAGCCCGCAAACACCTCTGGCTGAATCTCTGCACTTCCTGGGTTCTGCAGCTATGTCCTACGAAAAGGAAATGGTTTCTCCGAAAACCCAATAACCCGCCTCCCGCTGTCCTGCCTGTAGGTATCAGGCAAGCACCTATTTAGGCAGGAAGGGAGACAGCAAGCAGAAATGAAGACGTTCCTCTTTAAGTGTATGAGGTCAGGTGTAGCTCCTAGAAAATCAAAATCAGGTCTTTGGAAGAAACCTCATTCCAGCACAGATGGTCTTGACTGACAAGCCCAGCCAGCCTTTAGAGTGAGAGTTGAGACAAAGCTAAAGTAACAGGACTTTCCACCAAGGTAAGAGGTATTTCAAGGGGAAAAGATGTTTTAAACCTGCATATTCATACTCAAATCCCTGGGCTCCCTTTGCCTTTCTTTTTTTCTTCTATTAGATTCATTTTTCTAAGGTCTACAGCAATTATCTTGAAAGGGAAATTTTAAAACACTGCACCTTGCTCATGGTCAGGCGGCAATGATTTTTTTTTTTTTTTTTCCTAAATTGGATCACCCATTTTGTATTTATTCATCCCTCTTGCCTCCACGTCTCTCTCTCCCCAGCTCTGGGACAGGCCCAGAGACATCACTCCCACGAGGAGCCATCTTTGAGTCAGCATCACTCTCTAGCTCCATCCCATTCTCATCCCTCTATGTCAGTGATGGTGGGGAGACCTCAGGGCTGATACCCAAAGGCTGGAAGGCACAGGGTACACTCACATGCCTGGGTTTGTATCCTGGCTCCCCGCTTAGAGCTGTTTGAGCTTGGGCAAGTTACTTAACGTCTCTGGGCTTCAGTTTCCTCATTGGTAAAATGAGGAATGAGAACTAGAGCAATTAAGACAAACAAAGTGTGCTTCCAACAGTGCCCAGCATGTGAGAAGTACTGGGTGAGTGGCATCTATTATTAATAGCCATTATTAGCCATAGATTCATAATATAATCTCATAGATCTCTCTACTCACATCATCCCAAAGACTATCTGTGGTCATCTGGGATGATACCCTTTGGGCATAAGAGCTGGGCGTTGCACACCACACCATGTGTGCACACCACACAGTGTGTGCCCACCACAGAGAGGGGTTTCCTGAGGCCCAGAGAGGCACCTTTGCTCAACCAAGTGAGGGCCAGGACTGGAGATCAGGTGGCCTCATCCTCAGGCTGAAAGTTACTAGTCAGCCTAAGATTTAAAAACTTTGGCAGAAGAAGAATCACTCTCGAGACTCAAATCACATGAAGCTGAGCCTGGGTACGTGTGTTGTGCTCAAATGAAGCAGCTTATGATGTGGGTATTCAATTGCTATAATCTGTTCTAAATTTAAGCATGCAAAACGTCAAGTTATCTCACTATTTTGCTTCAGTTAAAAAAAAAAAAGATTTAGATTTATGACTGGATATTACAAGAACTGCTGCTTCATTTCAAATCCTGGCAGGTCCCTCCAAAGAAGCAATTGACTAAGAAGTCACTTCCTGAGCTGAAGGTCAGTGTGTTGGCCCTGGAATGAACATCGGTGCACCAGTGATAAGAGCCAAGTGCTCTCTCCTGCCATTTTCGGGTGAGGTTGGGGGGAGGCCTTGAGGCTCCAGCTGCTCCTGGCACCACCTATGCTCCCCATATGGCCCCCAGCCCCCTCCGCTGTGCCCCTCCCACAGAGCTCCACGGGGCATGTCTGTAAGACCTGGGATGCTGCATGCCCTTGCCCTCAGACCCTTGGCAAGAGTGTACCCATCTGAAAGGGCTCCCCTGGACTTAGTGCTGGGGCCTAAGGGACAGTGCCTGGCTTTGGGATCCCGAGTCACTTTTAAATGTCCTTTCAATGTCTGGGAATTCAAGAAGGTACCAGGGTAGGTTAAATATATTTCTCCTGGTTTATGTGTTCTTGGGTAACAACCTTTCAAAACATCCCTTTTCCTTATCAAATGTCTGATAAGAAAACTTCCAGATGGCTAAAAATCCCCTTTAAATAGACAAAGGAAATGGGACCTGGGAGCATTTTTTATTCACTTTCTAACCAGGTCTGGTTACCCCCTCTGTCTGGTATAGATAAGCAAACATTTACTTGTTTGTAACTTAGAGCCAGGAGGGCAGAACTCTGTTGTGTATCTGGTGCTTTCACAGCTCGAGTAAGAGTACTGTCAATCATAAATTGTCAACGGCTCCCCAACCCCAAGAGCTGCTCCAAAGACCACCTGATCTAAAGTCATCCCTGATCAATTGCCATTTCATCTCCCCATCTTAATTCTCAGCACGACTCCCCCAAAGTTTTCTTGTTTGTTTGTTTATCTACGGTCTCCAGAGCACAAGAATGTAAACTCCTGACGTCAACCTTGACCACAGCTGTGTCCACGGAGCCCAGAACAGTGAGTTGTTCAACACTCAAGGCTCTTTACTGTGTTAACCCTTGTTATGCAGGAGAGGCCAGGAAACAAGTGGAGAACCAGAAGAGGAAGGAAAGACCCATGGGGTAGGGGAACATCTGGATATCCACCAAGTAAAGGAAGCTGTTTCCAGGAGAAATCCAAGGAAGGAAAAATCCAGAGCCTGATGACAACGTGGGGGTAGAAGAGGCTAGAAGGGCCGGCTTCCTTCCTTCTGCATTGCTGGACCTACAGGAATAAACAAGAGTTTCAAGCCTCAACGGAGCTTTTCAGTCACGCTTCTCCTTCAGCAAGCTGCCTGATGTTCACGTGATCCTCTTTCACATCCTCTGAGCCCATAAATAGTCTCAAAGCAGCTGCTGGAATCCCTCCTTCCGTCTGCTCCCATCGCCCCTCATCATAGCCACAGGGGCTGTGGCATCAAAGGTCACACTGGACAGTGTTGGGAGCGTAACCCTGTGGGTGGCCATGCCACCTACCTAAGCTGAGAAGATGGCTGCATGGACCTCACACACTGAGATGTAAGTCAAGGAAGAGCCCACAGAGTGGGGGAGGGAGTTAGGCCTGGGGACAGTGCTCAGGAGCATTGCCAGATGCAGCCAGGAGGGGCTTTGAGCAGTGGATTGGTCAGCTCAGGCTGCAGAACAAAATACCGTAGACTCGGTGGCTTAAACAACAGAAATTTATTTCTCAGCTCTGGAGGAAGGAAGTCCAAGGTCAGGTGCCAACAGGTTTGGCTTCTTCTGAGACCTCTGTCCTTGGCTCACAGATGGCCACCTTCTCACTGTGTCCTCACAAGGTCTTTCCTCTGTGCATCTCTCTGGTGTTTCTCTGTGTGTCCAAGTTTCCTCATTTTATAAGGACATCAGTCATATTGGATTATAGCCCATCCTACTGGCATCATTTTAACTTAATCACCTCTCTAAAGACTCTATCTCCAATCACATTCAGAAGTACTGAGGGTTAGGATTCAACATATGAATTTAGGGAGGACACAAATTAGCCCATAATAAGCAGTGTAGGAGCATGGAACCATGGGCACCACTGGCTTTGGAGGTTTGAAAGGGTGGGAGGTGGAAAAGAAAGAGGCAGTAGCAACTAGAACCAAGGGTGAAGTCCGGAGTTTAAAACCACCAGTTAGAATTGGGATTGTGTTACAGGTTGACTTGTTCCCCCTCCCTCCCCCAAATATCTTGAAATCCTATCCTCTAGAACCCCAGAATGTGGTCTTATTTGAACGTAGTGTCTTTACACAGGTAATCAAGTTAAAATGAGGTTATTAGGGTGGGTCCTAATCAAATGTGACCGATGTCCTTATAAAAAGGGGAAATTTGGACACAGAGAGACACACAGAGAAGGAAGATGACGTGAACATGGAGGACTAGAAGGAGCAATCTACGAGCCAAGGAATGCCAAAAATTGCCCGCAAACTACCAGAAGCCGTGTAGACAAGTAAGGATTCCCCTACAGTTTTCAAGGGGAGCATTGTTTTTTGACCTCATAATCTAGATATTATTTTTTTATAACATCATTGTAAGATTTTTCCAAATTCAGAATTTAAAAAAAATTTTACCTACCCTTCTTTCTTGTATCTCAGACCTATTGAGGATTCTTTTTTTTTTCCTCTCTTTCTCTTTCTGTCTCTCTTTATAGTATAGACTTTAGAATTTCAATTAGTAAGCGTTTGGAGGTCAACGTCCTCAGTGTTTATCTGAAAATGTCTTTATTTTGCCTTTGTTCTTGAGAAGTAGTTCTGCTAAGTATTTCTGTCTAGCTTGACAACTATCTTATCTGAGCATACTGAAGATATTGTCTTACAATTTTCTGACTTCCATTGTTGCTGCGAAGTCAGCTGTCAGTCTAATTATCACTTGTTTGTGGTTATCTTTCCTTTCTCACTGGCTGTCTTAAAGATGTCATTGCCTCTGATTTCTGCAGTTTTGCTATGATGTGTCTAAGTACGTTCTTTTGTCTACCTTCCTCTTAGTTATTCTGCTTGGAAGTCATAGGGCTTCCTGACTGAAGATTTGTGTTTTTCATAGTATTTGGAAAATTTCTCTCTCTCTCTCTCTCTCTCTCTCTCTCTGGGAGAGGAGATATGCTAATCAACTTTTTATTTTAAAACAATTTTAGGTTTACAGAAGCACAAAGATAGTGTAAAGATAGAAGGTAGTACATATACCCCACACCCAATTTCCCCTATTATTAACATTTTACATTAGTAAGGGGCAGTCTCATTTGTTTTAAAATTCTGCTTCTTACCAGTTCTCTTTGTCCTCTTCTTCTATAACTCTCATTAGATGTATATTGGCATTTTTACACTATCTTAAATGTTTGTTAACCATTCTTTCATATTTTCTATCTCTTTTGACACCTCTTCTTCCATGTAATTTATTTAGACCTATCTTCCAGTTCACCAATTCTCTCTTCAGCTGTGTCCAAACTGCTGTTTAACCCATTGATTAGTATTTTATATTTCATTTATGATAGTCTTTACTTCTATAAGTTCTACTTGGATATTTTTCAAATTTCATCTGCACATTATCACTTTGATACCTGCTGCTCCTTACTAGTGTCTTTAATTCCTACTTTGTTTCTTTAAACAGGTTGTATTCTATATTTTACAATCCCAATATCTGAAGTCTTTGTAGTTCTGGTCTTTATTTTTTATTCTGACTCTTATTCATGAAATATTGTTTCATTTTCTCTTTTGTGATTTTTTTTGTAAATGCATATTTGTTGCAACTCTATCAGTGAAAATTAAGGCCTGGCTTGAGAGCATGACTAGTGTTTGCTTATGCCAAATGGGGGAACAACAGCCAAGAGTCACCTAAGTGACAGTTCTTAGGTTGGGAGAGGGGTTACTTGTCTAAGGTCAAGACAGACAGTTGTCCCTGTTGTTTGTCTCTGAGTGCCATAATGGTTCCTGCGTTTCTAATTTCCCTTTCCTCTGTGGGTGTAACTCTTTCTAAAACCTATAAATACTTGTGGTGGCCTTTGATCTGCCTCCCCCCTTTGAATCCATCCCCCTGGGCACTAATATTCTAGACCACTGGGCTGCACACAATGCCCCCAGGGTTTACTTGCTTCTGTATTGTGCTGACTTACCTTCCTGGATTCCTGCAGCTTTTCTGCACCAGGTCACCACCACAATGCTCTCTAAACCACACATAATGTGTATACTTTATATTACAAAACACACCCTAAAATATATAATCATGTACATATTTAAATAACATATATTATATATACATGTTTATGAATATAAACAACTGAGCAGTTATTATTATGCTGAAGAAGACATGGAAGGAGTAGGAAAGAAGGATGAGTTCATTCATACTAGGGCAGCAACAGCAAAATAAGACAGACAAGGATTTGCCCAATATATTTACACTCATGAAGTAGGAGCATGAGTGGGATACCTGTTTTAGTATCTGACACCTTGTTAAGGTAAATAAGAAAAGTTTCATTAAGAATTCCAGGGCTTCCCTGGTGGCGCAGTGGTTGAGAGTCCGCCTGCCGATGCAGGGCCCTGGTCCGTGAGGATCCCACATGCCGCGGAGCGGCTGGGCCCGTGGGCCATGGCCACTGGGCCTGCGCGTCTGGAGCCTGTGCTCCGTGGTGGGAGAGGCCACAACAGTGAGAGGCCCGCGAACTGCAAAAAAAAAAAAAAAAAAAGAAAGAAAAATAAGAATTCCAGACATGCCAGCAATAATTTTTGGATGTCATGGTTTCCACACAAGGGAGGGAAGAGGAAGGCTGGGAGGATGACAGGGCAGCTTCCCTGTGCTACTGACTTTGCCAGCACTTGAGCCCTGGCAGGGAGTTAGAAAAAGCTGATGTTAGCAACCTCAGGCATATGACTAACAAACATTCCCAACCCTTCTTGATCCACTTCTTAGTTCTCTTTCCAATCACACTCAGCAAAGTTGCACTTTTACCTTCATAGCTCATTATCTGAGTTACCATTGTTCCTGTTTCTCTCAAAGTCGGTTTCCAATTCTCAGAATCTCTCTTCTCAGCTCTCCTGACAGCCCTTTTCATAGGTATATAAATATATTTCTCCTAGTTCTTCTTCAGCTCTGTGTGCCCGGGTGACCAAGGCAACACACGGCTATGGAAGTGACTATCCCTGAAATGGGGTCAGATAATGAGAAAGTGAGTGTGTTTAGGCCTCTGATGCCCGGGGATACAATGGCATCCTATCTTTATGTGTGATTTGAAGTCAGCTTGCCTTTGAATGAGACAGGTCTGAACCATCACTGGTGCCAAAATAAACTCTTTGTTTACTCCAAGCCACTAAGGAGCACACTTTTAGCTCATCTCTGTTGAGAATGCTGGATCCCTGTGACAGTCAAAGAGGCTTCACTTTTGGCAATGAATAGGAGGCGCTGCCATGGTGATGATGCTCCCCGACTTTTATTTTCCATTTGTGGCTTCTCAAAGCTGAGGCCCTGGTGAACTTTTCCTCTCTTTTCTAGGTCATGAAGAGGAAACCTGGATTCTAGATGACTGCAAAGAGGTAAAATATCTCCAAAAGATAAAATTCTTTCCAAAAGATCTTAATAACAGAATGGTGCTATATTTTGTGAAATCATATTACAAAATGAATTTCGCTATGATGGAGACAAAAACAGACTAACAGCAATAAAAGCATAGCTTACCTTAAGAGACAAAAATAAAGGTATCCTGTATTGGCCATTTGTAAACTTTTATAAATTCTC
This sequence comes from Stenella coeruleoalba, assembly GCF_951394435.1. Lineage (NCBI taxonomy): Eukaryota > Metazoa > Chordata > Mammalia > Artiodactyla > Delphinidae > Stenella > Stenella coeruleoalba. The sequence goes on from NC_137163.1 coordinate 31,961,762, forward strand.
TGTTTATGTCATTTTAAAATCCTTTTTTTCTTTTAGATTATCTTTTTTTAAAAAATTCACCTTTCTTACTGATCTCCATCTGTGCGGATAATAGTCTCCAACTTGGTGGCTTAAAAAAAAAAAAAAAAGACTTTTTTCTATCTTTACTAGAGAAGTTTTGAATTTTATAAGCTCAAATCTGTCAATCTTTTTTTTTATGCCTCCTGAATTTTTTGGGTTTTGTTTTGTCTTGTTTAGGAAGGCCTTTCTTATCTCAAGATTACAAAGAGATATTCTAATTATCTAGGTTTTCCTTTTACATCTTGATCTTTAATCTACCTGGAATTTATTTTTGTGTATGATATGGGATAAGGATCCCACTTAATTTTTTTCCTTTTATGAGTAGCCCTCATTGCTCCTTACTGGCCTGTTTGGCTGCCTTGAAAAGATAAGCCTGGAAATAATCAGCCTGCAAGGTATTCCTGAGATCAGCAGCAGGATTCTGTTCTGTTCTAACTGCGTAAGTGGTAGGGTTATTTTCAAGCGGAAAAAGTGCAAGTGAAACCAACCATGAATGCTTAGTTGTAACAAACATGAATAACTTGCTGGTTTTCTTCCAGAAGATGCTCTGACCATAGGGCTCTACCACCTCAAATTCATTTCCTTTCAATTTTAAAAGGAATTATTATACATTTGCTTTATACCCTGAACACTGGGAATGATCGTACAACATACATCCCCTATGCTCAAAATGCTTAGTCTTATGGGAAAACCAATTATATATCAATATCTATATCTATGTAATATAAATATATACACATGCAGCTGAGTTGAATAAACACTCTAAGGCAGTGTATATTAATGCACTATGATGCGGTAATGAATTCCTATCTCCCCTCCAAGTCCCCGAGAGGGTAGGATGGTGTCACTGTCGTTTTCATTGGCCTGGAACAAAGTAGGAGCTTGGTAAACGTAGGCTGAATGGAATTGAAATAGCAGGTAGCATCGGAACTGAGAGAAGAGAGAAATCTTCATAGTTAATAAAGGTCAGAGGATGTTTCCTAGAGGCGACACTGTGCTGGCCCTAAGGATCTGGAGAGATAGAAAAGAGGAGGGAGGGGCTGCCAGGGTCATCTGACCCTGAGTATTGTCTCCCTGGGAACCAATTTTCTCTGTTCTCACATATCAGTTCAGGTTGTCTAGGGGGGACTCGAAAAGGTGCAAACATGGTGTTGATCTCTCTCAATCATCAAATGCTCCCAGAGCCCCGTAGCTTTTCAAACCCGTGGAAATAGATTCTCTGGGACCAACGTCCCTACTGACGCTCCTCTCTGCAGGAGCGACCAGCCGAGCGTGAGTCGCACGCGGGAATCCATCTGACACAGGGCTTTAGCGCTGTGAGTACACACTGTGCTCACAGAGCAGAAGATACAAAACACCCTTGGCCGTCTCGTCAGAAGCCCGAGTCTGACGTCTCCTCCCACAGCCATTGCTAGTGTCAGTCACCAAACAGCAGCGGGTTTTCTGCCCAAGAACAGGAGCGACACAGCTGGCCCTGGAGATGCTGAGCCTTCAGGTCAGCCCTGAGGAGGACAAGGAAAAGAGACTGAAGACAAAAGAATGGACCCGGGCTTCCCTGGTGGCGCAGTGGTTGAGAATCTGCCTGCTAATGCAGGGGACACGGGTTCGAGCCCTGGTCTGGGAGGATCCCACATGGCACGGAGCAACTGGGCCCGTGAGCCACAGCTACTGAGCCTGCACGTCTGGAGCCTGTGCTCCGCAACAAGAGAGGCCGCCATAGTGAGAGGCCTGCGCGCTGCGATGAAGAGTGGCCCCCGCTTGCCACAACTACAGAAAGCCCTCGCACAGAAACGAAGACCCAACACAGCAAAAATAAATAAATTAATTAATAAACTCCTACCCGCAACATCTTCAAAAAAAAAAAAAAGAATGGACCCAAGCCCACACCCTAAGTCAGAGCCCCCTGAATTTGCCTGGCACATTTCCTGGAACATCAGGACACTGGGAGAAGGAGGCATGTGGCTGTGACCTAGGCCAGGAGAATACAGGTTCATGCAGACCAAGCTCCTCTGCACCCTTCTCTGCTAACGAGGAGCCTGTGCCCAGCCTGTTGGAGCAGAAAGGTGGAAAATCAGACACACTCCTGGCCTCCCACGGGCGAGAGGATGCTTCACGGAAGGCCCAGGGAATGATGGGCTTTTCTCTCTCTTGAAGGGTGCTATTGACCCCGCCCAGCTCTGCAGGGAAAGGGTCTCATTTCCAAAATGACCATTGGTGATTTTTCTGTTTTAAATTAGATTTAGCAGAGTGGCTTTGGGCATTCACTTACCCTCTTCTGTTTTCCTTCTCTCCTACTGGAAATGTGGGACTGAACCAGGATTGTGAACACAGCATGGCTACACAGGGGCTGGGGTTCTCTGACCCGCACCTTTGCTGCCCTTTCTGAGCTCTGCTTGAAGCCAACTTCCCGCCATCAACGCATGTACTGAAAGCAGAATTTGTCTTCTGAAACCTCCTGGGCCAAGATTTCCCCAAATTGCTGGCATATTAAAACGAAGCCACCATGTGAAATACCGAGCGGGGATCCAAGGCCACAGTCAAGTTTACCTGCCCCACCTGTCTCTAAGCCATGCCCCTGGCCTCCACACTCATCACTGGGGGCGACCTCCCTGTTCTGGGGTGAGTCTCCACAGCTCCGAGATCATGCTCACGACCCTTCTGTGAGTCCTTGACTACGGTGGCTCTAGCCCTTCCTCTCCAGGCCACACTAGCCACCACCAGCTCCAGGTTCAACCGTCCTCCAAACTGCAGTCCCCTTGCCTACCAAATGGAGCTTGCACTTACACCTGCCTCCAGGGTGGTCTTGAGACTGGGGTGACAAAATGACTGGAAAGCCCTGACACTCTGCCCCATACCCAAAGCATGTGAGGAAAAAGTACATGTGGACTGTGGCCACGTTCCCCACCCTCTCATCCCATTTTGGCCTTTAAGATATCTTCTGGAAGTTTTGAATTTATGTAAATCAGAAGAGTACATTCTAGCCCTCTCCCCTCAGAATGCAGTAGGGGCGCCTCCTTCTCCTTGGCAATCTGCAAGAGACACCCTCTATCCCTGGTGCTCAAAGACTCAGGGAAGGTCTGGTCCTGTCCCCATGACCCTGTCCTCACACCTCTGTCCCCCTTGATCTCCAGCCTGCTGTTCTGAGCAGAGGCTTTTCTCTGCATGTTGGGAGTAGGGCTTTCGAGGTGGACAGAACACCTCACTCAGGAACTTGGCTACCTTCTGGCACTAGCCCAAGAAAAACCTTCCTTCCTGCCAGGGTCCCACAACAAAGAGAAGAAACACGAATTCACCCAGTACTTACTGAGTATCTCCCCTGTGCCCGGCACTGTCTAGGAACTGAGGAAACATCAGTGCACAAAACACACAGATATTCCTGCCCTTGTAGAACTTACGTTATAGCAGGGGAGGGCAGTGGGGACAATAAACAAATATTATGAATAAACAGAAAAAAGTTAACACAAATTAATCTTTTAGCAGATCATCCCACCACCCTGGCATACCCCAATTTAAAATATATGTACTTTTTTCCAGTGGTGGTTTAATTCAGATCATAATGGCCATGATGACTGCCCTCCTAAGACCAGTGGGGCTGGTCATAGAGTTCAGCAGAGATTTGTTTAAGCTTCTCTTTTGAAAAAATCCATGAGCAGGCCCAGGAAAACCTTCCCTATACCCACAGTCACATGTGAGAAAGGTCGACCTTATACAAACGTTTGACTAAAATTTGCAAGACTGAAACTGGAGAGAATGCAAGTACCAATATAAAAGGCATTTTCATGAGAAGCCTGGTTCAAAAGCTTTAAAAAGAAACGTTCTGCACAATATAATACACCAAGCAAAAGAACCTGCCTCAGCAGATCTCTACCCTGCAGCAATTTCCCCCAAGCAACTGAAGCAGGTTCTGTGGTAGGTTGCCTGCAGGAGAAGGCGTGTCCTTCTAAACCAATGAATCCTGTGCATTGAGAGGCAAATTTCTTCTAGACCTTCATTTGCTGTAAGTATTTACATGCAAACACACACACACAACCAGCTAGCTAAAATGTTTCTTCTTCTTTTTTAATTTTTTTTAACAGATTTTTTTGATGTGGACCATTTTTAAAGTCTTTATTGAATTTGTTACAATATTGCTTCTGTTTTATGTTTTGGGTTTTTGGCCAGGAGGCATGTGGGATCTTAGCTGCCCGACCGGGGATCGAATCCACACCCCCTGCATTGGAAGGCAACGTCTTAACCATTGGACCGCCAGGGAAGTCCCTTAAAATGTTTCTTCTAATCCCTATTTTTTATGAGAACTTGATCTTTCCTTCAGAGCTTCTGCCTGCTGTGGAACACTGTTTCCAAATCTGTCCTTAGCTGATGTTTCTTGTCCTTTAGGAGGCAACATGCTAAAGGACGCTATCCTTTAGCATCCCCTCCTGAGATGCTATCCCCTCCTGAGATGCCTTTCCTGACTAGTCTAGGACATACTCTTCAGGCCATACTCCCCACCCACCCTGTGACTCCCTTCTATAAGAGAAGGCAGAACTAAATATAATTTATTTAGTTTTATCAGAACTAAATATAATTGGAAATGATCTCTTTCACTCATTGATTCCTTTGCTCACTTGTTTATTGTATGTCTGCTTCCACTAGAAGATAAGCTTCATGGGAACAGAAAGCTTATCTTGCTCACTCCCCAGCTCCTAAAACAGTGTTTGGCAAGAGTAAATGTTCAATAAACATGTGCTGAATGAACACATAAAAACCTGCCAGACTTCATTTAGCAAAGCAGCTTTGATTTTGCTGCTACCTCAAGCGGGCATCTTATTTCCCTTCCTTTTTTCAGCAGTCCAGTGTTCTGTCTCCACTTTCGATCACTCCTTCCTCAGTCTGGCTTCATATCTGACCCCATCGCCTCCGTGAAGCAGATCTCTTGGAGGTCAGCCATGTCTCCTTCAAGGTCAGACTCAGTGGTCTTTCCTTGGCCTCGGATGTTGTTGACTCATCTCCAGATTTGGTAGTGAGGAACCTTCCTGAGATGCTTCTCGTGAATGTGGCCCTAGTAAACTGAGCCCTTTGCTTTTCTATGCGTTTTTATTTTGCCTCTGTAAGTATGTGTTCTTCCTATGTATTCCTCAAGTTTCTGTCCTTAGAGTTTTGCTTTCCACTCTCTCTCCTCTTTACATCAAAGGCGGTATCTACTGCTCTGTCTTCATCAAGGGTCTCAGTCTTAGATGATGCATATGGGAGTCAGAACAGCAGTTGCACAGATGGTAGTTCTTTTGCCCTAGGCACATATAGGATTATTTATCCACATTCTCCTGATCTCAAGGATGATCCCATGACCTGCTTTTGCCAATTAAATGTGAGGGGAAAAGAGGCACGTGACATTTCCGGGCAGCAGTTTTTTGGGGTTTTTTTGTATTGGTAATATTTGTATTTGAAAGTTCCCCATTGATACCTGAGGTCTGGATTACAACTTATATACAATAAGTGATTTCCAAAAAAGTAAAGAAAGAGGAGGGAAGGAAAGAAGAAAAGAAAGGAGGGAAGGAAGGAGGGAGGGAGGGTAGAAAAGGAAACCTATATTCATAGACATCGTAATATGGGATGTTTATTTCCGAGAGAGATACTACTGCTGCTGTCGTGCACAAGAAGCAGCACAAATTAACACTAGATTAAAATTTGCTCAGCTTTCTAACTGGCTCCTGGGTGTCCATGTTCCCCTTGCCCAGTCTCCATGATCACTGAGAACACACGGAAATGGATCCTCCATGAAACTGCATCCCTGATGAGCAGGGTCTCCTTGCGGAATTGCGGTGGCCATGGTGTGTGAGTTATAAATAAGCATGACTGTTTCAAGTCACTAGGATTTTTAGTGCTGCTTGTTATGGCAGCATAAGCTGGCCTATTCTGACTTTCTTCTGAAGCTCAGTCCCCACTTCTCCAGCTGCTTTTAAGATTTCCATCTGGTTTTACTTACAGAAGTATAAGCCTAACATATCTAGACTTACATTTATCATTTTCTTCCCCAACTCTGCAACATACCACTCCCCCTGACTTTTCTATTTTGGTTAATGGTACCAACACTCTTCTCAAAACCTAAACTTTATACAGTCGGTTACCATATTTTGTCTCTCCTTTATTTATACCCCACTTTTTTGTTCCCATGGTGCCTCCTGGGTCTTGCCTGGATTAGTACACTCCTGGGTCAGTCCTATATTAATACACCTCTTGAGTCATCTCACTGCTTCCATTAACTCTTCTTCCTTTGTCATTGGCCATTCATGAATGTGATAAAGGTAAATTCCAGATCATATTATTCCTTTGTTCAAAAAAGTCAATGTGCTGCCGTTGTCTACTGAATCAACTCTCAATCCTTGACCTAGCATTTACACCCCCTTTTTTCTCACCTCTAATCTCCTCTCCCACTACTCCTTTGCATGGATCTTACATGAGCAATGAACTACTTAACTCACTATAAATGGGATATACTCAGCTAGTTTGCCTCTGGTGCACTTAGAATTAATTCCCTGTCCTTGCTTTTCTTCCCATATGCCTGTCAAAACCCAAGTCCACCTTTGAAATCCTGCTGAGTTACCACTTTCTTCATAGAACCTTCTCTGATCACTCCAACCAAAACGTGACTCCACTCTCTTCTGAGTCCTCAGCTACTTGCTCTGCTCCACTTCTTGCTGTCACAGTAATTTCTGCAGAAGTCTCCTCTCCTCTACAGTAACCTTTTCTCCTTGAAGTCACCATATCCTGAACACCTTTGGCTTCCCCACAGAGCACAGGTCCTAACTTTTGTTGTTTTTCCATAAACATTAGTTGAGTGAAGAAGCACCAGGACGTGGACTCAATTCACAGAAAAGTTGTGTGACTAAGCAAAGTGAATGCATGTGGGAATTTCACAATTTGACAAAATGGAGAGCTATATCAAGTCTAGGCAGTAATTAGTGTTATTGTTGTTTTTTGGTTTTGCATCTATTAAAAAATGGGCCATCACTGGGCTGTGAAATTTCATTTGATGTGAATTAGAGATGTACTGCTGGTGATAATGACCACCTAAATATTAGAAACATCTGTGGCCCACCATCATTAGCTTTTCCCAGTGTAGTTTATTAAAGAAATACTGTCAGATCCCAACTGTATACTTAAGGCTGTTTATTTATAGCACAGTAAGTACTGGAGAAGTAACTGGAAACCCTCAAATCTCCCTGCTATCATTTTTTTTTCCAGGAAAAATCCTTATTACTGAAATGGCTCCTTTATAACCTTCTCCTTGATCTTGGATATCAGCTTCTCATCATCTAACTCTGGGAATACAGATGACATAGTGTTGTAAAGTAATGAGTGACCACAGAGCTGATGACTCTCTAAAGATGAGAAACATAAATACAGACCAACATAAACATGAACTTGCTCTGAGAACTTTCCACATCAGTAGTTCTTAAAAGTGTAGTCCACAGACCAGCAGCACCAGTAGCACCTGGACCCTTTTTGGAAATGCAAATTCTCGAGCCCTTTCTCAGACCTACCAAATCAGAAACTCTGGCAATAAGGCCTAGACATTTGCATTTTAACAAGGTCTTCTTGGTGATTCTGATGGGCACTGAAGTTTGAGAACCACTGCTCAATATCATCTGTTAAGACATAAGGTCAAGAGAACTGAGTAAATTCTATTGGGTGGGCCAAAAATTGCCTTCATTTTTAAAGTAAAAAAAACCCAAAGACACATTTTTCATTTTCACCAAGAACTTTATTGAACAACGTATTCACTGTTTTGTTCCACTACTTTCTGCCATTTTTCAGGCAACTTCATAATTCCATCTTCCCAAAACTTTTTATCTTTTTCAGCAAAGAACTGTTCCAGGTGCCTTATACGGTCTTCCAGGGAATTGACATTTTTTCCATTAAGAGAATTTTGTAAAGACCAAAATAAATGGAAATCCGAAGGTGCAATGTCTGGTGAATATGACAGATAAATTAGAACTTCCCAGCCAAGCTGTAACAGTTTTTGCCTGGTCATCAAAGAAACATGTGGTCTTGCGTTATCCTGATGGAAGATTATGCGTTTTCCGTTGACTAATTCGGGATGCTTTTTGTCGAGTGCTGCTTTCAGTTGGGCTAATTGGGAGCAGTACTTGTTGGAATTAATCGTTTGGTTTTCCAGAAGGAGCTCATAATAGAGGACTCCCTTCCAATTCCACCATATACACAACATCACCTTCTTTGGATGAAGACCAGCCTTTGGTGTGGTAGGTGGTTTTTCATTTCGCTTGCCCCACGATCTCTTCTGTTCCACATTATTGTACACTATCCACTTTTCATCACCTGTCACAACTTGTTTTAAAAATGGAACATTTTCATTACGTTTAAGTAGAAGATTGCATGCGGAAAGAAAGTGTTTTTCACTTAACTTAGGTGGAACCCAAACATCAAAGTAATTAACAAACCAAGCTGGTGCAAATGATTTTCAACACTTGATTTGGGTATTTTGAGTATGTCAGCTATCTCCTGCGTGGTATAACGTTGATTGCTCTCAATTAATGTCTTGATTTGATTGCTATCAACTTCAACTGGTCTACCCGACCGTGGAGCATCGTCCAGTGAGAAATCTCCAGCACGAAACTTCGCAAACCACTTTTGACACGTTCGATCAGTCACAGCACCTTCTCCATACACTGCACAAATTTTTTTTGCATTTCTGTTGCATTTTTACCTTTTTTAAAATCATAAAGCATAATATGCCAAAAATGTTGCTTTTTTTCTCCCATCTTCAATATTAATGGCTACTCACAAATTCACCAATTTTTATAAGTTTTTTTAAAATGCACATGGATATGACAGCTGTCACATACAATCTAACAAAATTGTTTGAATGATGTTAAAGACAATTAAGTGCTACTAGAGCCATCTTATGGAAAAAAACGTGTCTCTAGCTTTTAGATTGCTCATCTGTTCTTAATATATTAGGCCTATTCCTGCACTGACACAGTGTGTGTGTGTGTGTGTGTGTGTGTGTGTGTTTAATGAAAATATTGGTATGAACATTTTTGATAAAATATTGATGTCATGGCTTGACAAATATTCTGAATTATACATTATGTTACAGTTTTAGCTTGTCTCTTAGGTTAAATAGAGACTCATTCAAAGCAGCTTAAATTGGGGGGAGGGAGGTTAATGTGAGGAATCAGGTGAAGTGATTAGGAGACCCCTTGGATATCTAAGAAGAGGAGATCTCAAATAGGGTGGAGGCTCACACAGTCTGTAGCTGACAGATGGTTCTGAATTCAAGACTGGTCAAAGCATCCTGGCAAAGCTATAATGCTACACCATGATTGTGATGCAATTACAGTCTTATATGTCAGCTTTTTAAAAAATTCTACTATCAATTAACTTCCTCTATTTAATCATGCTTTTTGTGATCCACAATTTTGGGTTGTAGGGCTAATTCTTTCAATGTTTTTCTTTTGAGAGAAAGAGTATGATAAGTTCAACTTATCTTTTGGGTGCCACATTACTGGTTATTTTTGGTGAGAGTCAAATACTTAATAACTAACACAAGGCAGACCTCAACCAATCAGAATGGAGAATCAACCTACTAGAAGAGGGTGCCAACCAATTAGAATGGGCCCTGACTGAACACACCTGGTATGGCCTTATGAATGCATACCTGCTGAATAACAGGCTGAAAAATAGCTGTTTAGATTTGTCCCTTTTGCACAGGCTCCGGACGCGCAGGCCCAGCGGCCATGGCTCACGGGCCCAGCCACTCCGCGGCATGTGGGATCTTCCCGGACCGGGGCACGAACCCGTATCCCCTGCATCGGCAGGCGGACTCTCAACCACTGCGCCACCAGGGAAGCCCTATTTTGATTTTTGTTTGGTTAGTTTCATTTACTGTATTACAAGCAACTTACGTAAGCTTCATGGCTGTTAGCACACAGATCAAGAATGAACTAGGCAACATGCACCTTTCCCCACATTTTTTCAACAGTTCTCCAGCAAGAGCTTGAAATTTGCTCAGAAAAGTTTATGATTGCCTAACGGACAGTTTCTTGTTACCATGCTGTTCATCTTTCCCAGGTAGGGCCTGAGTCATCCATCAGTGGTTCAGGGTTTGTGTACCCCAGCATATTGTCAGGGCCGGCCCCTGCTGTCCTTGAGTGGAAACCCAAGAAGTGTGTTGTCCCTGGCAGCCTACCAGCCAGACCTATGACAGAGGGGAGCCCAGACTCTGGAGGTGAGACCCAGAAAAGAGCCTGACCTATTTCTTGCTTAGGAAACATCCAGAGAAGCTGCATGATCAGAATGCAAGGATCTGCCTACGAGGATTCTGAGGTCGCCCTGCTTCCATCTAGTGTTATCTTCCATGGGAAGGGACTTCCCCTCCCATTTCCAATGCTCCAGGACACACAGAGCCATGGAATGAACTCTCCCAGGGTATTTTTAAAGTCCTAGGTTTTGGAGAACTGCTCAGCTCTGTCTGCCCAGCTGCTCCCTTCTGAGAAGGCCCTGAGCTGCCTTCCTTCTTGAGATTCCTCACTGGGGTCTTTCTTGTATGCAGCTCTGACTGTGGGCTGCTGAATCTATTGGGGGTATCTTCATCTCCAGGGGAGATTAGGCGAGGTCTGCTATTAGGGAACTCAGCAGACCCACCTCCAAATCCAGCAGCTGGTGCCCTGAATGTACAGAGGAAACTATTTGTTTCCTTAGAAGTGCTTGTACCTTCGATGAGACAGACCAACAAAGAATGAAACCGTTTTCAGGACATTCTAATTAATTGCTTATGCTCATAATAGTTGGCATTTGCAAGCACTTATTTTATACCTTCATGATGCTGTGGGTTCTACATAATCTCATTTAATCCTCCTGAGAACCCAATGCATTGGATAGTTTTACTATTCCTATTTTGCTGCTGTAGGTAGTGAGACTCAGAATATAAATGATATTGTCAAGGCTGAACCCTAAGTGGCAGAGCCAGGGACCAGCCAATAGAGTGTAATTCTAAAACAAACAAACAAACAAACAAAAACCCCCAAACTGGTTTGTTAAGTAGAAGTTAGTCATTTACACTCTTGGGAGTAAGTCACTATTTCATTTTATATTTATCACAGTGAGGAAAGAAGATACTGGTCATCATCAGACATGTGTCCTAGAGCTTTTACTGGCGTGTTGAAAAATGCAGAGGATGTAAGGATGATTCCCTGGCGGGAGTGGTAATGGCCAAAGAGGCATGCAAAAATCTAGGGAAAACAAATCATCCTAATATTCCAACAAGAGAAAAGGGAAAGGCAGACAAAACAGAAATACATAAAGCAAACATATAAACGAAAAGTCTAATTACAGAGAGGCTCCACTGATGAGCTCTGATGAGAAAAGGAGGATATCCTCACTTTATCCCATAAGTGAGGATAAATAGCACCTACGCATGTACCTGTCGGAAGAGTGTTATGATGGGGAAGAGTTTCCACGATAAGGAAAAGAACTGCCATTGGTGAGTACCCACTTTATGCCAAGACCATATCCATGTTCTAGTCAAATCCAAATAATAACTCAGAGAAGTAGGTATGATTATAACCAGCAACTGCTTCCTCCCTCCCCACCTCCCCCTCCCCCCCCCCACCCCGTGCTTTGTTGGCACCTTGCAGTAGGAGGAAAATATAATAAAGGTAGTAAATCTGTATTTCAATAAGTCATTTGAGAAAGGTCCTATGGATTGCCTAAGGATAAAGAGGGAAAATGCATGGTGGATGACGTAAGGTGAAGTGGTCTCATAATTGATCGAACAACTCAGTTTGTTGTCAGAGGACCCTGGTTTGCATCCGGATATACCACTTCTCAGATGGGAGACGTTGCTCACGTTATGTAAACTCTCTGAACTATAGATTTCTTATGTGTAAAATAAAGATAATAACACTATTTACTTCATAAGGATTAAGTTAGATTATGTATATTAAAGGCACCTTATAAACTATAATGGTATTACATGACAATAACTATTAATATCCAGCAATATTACCAGTAGAGGATTACAAAGCTTTGGTCTTGACCCTATTTTAGTCAGCATTTTATCAAATTCATGGATGAAGACAGGAAACACCAGAGCTGGCAATGGAAGCTGATACATTTGATGTCTTAATAATTCAGAGTTGATGCTAGAGTTAGGACAGTCATAGTGATTTTAGCAGGCTGGAATATTCAACAAACCCAATAAGAAAAAAATTTATCAAGAATGAACTTTTATATCTGTGCTTGGCCAGAAACAAAATTCCACAAGGACGGAATGAGGAAGCAGTTCACTGAAGGAGGGTCTGGGAGATTTGGTTAACCTTGAGCCCAGTCTGAAAGAGCTACGTGAGGTGGCTGCAGAAAAAAGCAACGGAATTTCAGGCTGTGTTTATAGAAGTAGGGGCCGTAGTCTAGTACTCTTCATGGGCCAGTACCCATCTGGGGTCCTTTGTTTAATTCTGGAGACGATATTAAAGTACAAGCAAGATGACCGGGTTTCTAGTAAATGACAAATGGTTGAAGGGATTAGAAGTGCAGGGGTGAGAGAAGAGTCAATAGTGGTAGTAATAAGTATAAGGCCAGCAGGTCCGGGGAAGGGCCCAGGGAGGCAGACTGAACCACCGCCAAGGAGGCTGATGCAACCGACCGGTCTTCCTGCTCCCCAAGGGGCGGAACCAATGGCTCTGAGGCTGATGCAACTGACACCTGACATTGCTACAACACCCAAAGATTACCAAACCGAGAGATTACCAAAAAAGGGCTGCTTCACACAGCAAGCACCTCCCCTGCGTCCACCCCTATAAATTTTGTTCGCGGCCCGCACCCAGGCGCGACTTCTCTGGCCCCTTTCTCTCGGACCAGTGAACCTCGCCCGGGAGCGTTCCCAAATAAAGCTTGTTTAAGCTCTCCTCCGTTTTTGGTGCCGTTCCTTACAATAAGTACAATCACCATCACTACAGCAATGGTTAATACTTACTGAGTACTTACATGTCTAGAATTAATATGTTATCTCACTTAATCCTCTCAAAAACCTTGGGAGGTAGGTACCATTGTTATCCCTGCTTCCCCATTTCATAGATGATAAAGCCGACTTAGAGAGGCTAGTGGCTCACTCAAGTTTATACAGCTAGTAAATGAAGGAGCACATTTTTGAACTCAAGTATTCATATCTAGAACTGGTACTTTTAGCTAACTTGCTCTGCTGCTTTCTTAGAGCTGGGGAAAGTAAACAGCTAACAAAATATTTGAAGGACTATCATGTGGAATAGAGATCAGCCCTTTTTTATACAGTTCTAGAAGGTAGTGCTAATGTAACAGGGGAGAACTTTTGTATTCCATTACAAGTTCATCACTAAAGGGATGTTGCCTATAAGCTAAATTATACAAAATGGCCCATCTCTGGGAACCCTGCCTCCTAGGTAATGAGCATTAAGCTAAAAAACCTTTGTTTAGCTCTTAGGAAACATCCTGACCAGGCCCACCTGTGAATGACTGCGGGCAGGAAGAAATTAACACATTCCCTCTGGAGGCGGGCTGGAACCCGGAAGTGTTTGACTTTACTCCCTCCCCTTTTAGTATAAAAGAAGCCGAAGTTCTAACTCAGGTAAGATGGTTCTTTGGGGTGTGAGTTTGCCGTCGTCTCAGTCCCCTGGCTTTCTGAGTAAAGCCGCTATTCCTTTCCCCAACAAGTTGGTCTGTCGTGTGGTGAGCAGAATGAGCTTGGACTCGGTAACACTGAGTCTAGGAAATGTAAAATTCCAGAAGGGAGATTTAGGCTAGGCGTTAGCAAGGAGTCTGTTAGAGACTATGGAATGGGCTGCATTGCCGAGTTTCTCTCTCCAGCCTCCTGCCAGGCAGAGGTTGGATGGCCGGCCCCAGTTGGAAAATTTTCAGGTAAGGCCTTAGCATCTGCCGGGACCACTTGTACTGAGGATCTTCCCTTCAGAATTCTCTGAAGTAGCAGTGCCTACCCCAGCGCTGGGCATTTGGAACAAGGTATCGGCATTCGGGAGCTGGCGAGCTCAATCCAGTAGGGTAAGTCACTCCAGTGTGTGCAGCTGGGAACTTTAGTTTCTCTCCGTTTGGGGCTTTTTCTCTGGAATAAGCCAATTCGTTTTGCATTTGAGTGGGGTACACTGTTGGAGAGAGGAAAGAGTTGTTGGACTTCTCCCCGATTTGTGAACTGATTCATTTGTCTGTTTGGATGCTGGCATTTGTGTGTGAAGTTTGTGTTTTGTTTGTCTTGAATTTCTGTCTTTAAAAATGGGGAACGTTTCAACAATCCCTGAAGTCCTCTGGGGCACATTTTGGTTAAGTGATCTGATTACAACTATGAACACATGGGTGAGAGGAACATGATATTTTATTGTAAAAATGTGTGGCCAGAGTACCTATTAGGATCTCCACAAGGTGTTTAGGCAGGGTTATCTTGGGACTCTGTGCACCATGTACTGCTTATCCTTAATGTGTTAATTACGCTGTGTATGATCGCCTGTGTCATTTGTATATATAAAACCCCAAGACCAAACTTGAGGGTTTATTTAGGATTTTCTGTTTGTCCTTTGGGTTTTTCATTTTGTTTTGTTCGGTACTGTTTCTCCATTTACAGCCAAATCAGTTGTGATATTTAAAACTTTTGCTGATGTCAAATGTAGGAAAGGAACAGGAAAAATAAATAAATAAATAAGTAAATAAACCTGTCTGTTCTTCTCCAAGAGTGGGACATTCCCCGGAAGAAGAGAAAGGTTCCACTTGGTTCCTAAAATCACCAAAAGCTACGAATAGAAGTAGAAGTGCCTTTTCCATAAATATTAGTAAAAAGGGTTTAGTCATCTAGACAGGTGGCCTTGATTTGTCCCATCTGCCAGAAACCCAGTTTGAATCCAACCTCTTTTGTAACTGGTAGGTTTTACATTGTTGTACCTGATTCATGGCTGAAACTTTGGAATGGGAACTATGAGGTCCCTGTGCTTTTTTGTTTTTATTTGTTACTATACTTCTTATGGTTCATAACATATAAGCAGACTAGTTCGTTGGCAAAAATAGATTAATACAACTCTTTGCGTCAATGTATCATGCCTTGCATTTCCCTTGACATTCAATGTCAAATCATAAATGAACTTCTTTTAAAAAAAACTTTGCCCCCTTATATAACAAAATAACTTTTAAAATGTTTATATCTATTATGAAAATAACAATATATAGATGGCAAACAATAAAATATAGAAAAATAACAGACATGAATATATATTTATACGATATAAAATATCTTCTATTTGGTATACAGTTGTGCTGTATTAAAAAATTGCTATTAATTTATATCAGTCATATATCTCACTTTTTACAATTTGAACTTTTCTTGAACTCCAATTTTTTTTTCCAGTAGAAATGGGGAAAATATTTTTCCTAACTAATGGACTATTCTTTAAAACATTGAAGTAATCTTTATATGTTCTTAATTATGAAAGCATATTTAGTATTTCCCCTTTGACCTCCTTCCCCAGCATATTGACTAAAGCATCATCAGAATAGTAGTTTCCTATGGTGCATTTTGTGTACTGATGTTCCCCCAAGAGATTGCATTTCTGACCTCCTCATTGTAAGTCTCTCTTCACATCTAGAGGATACATTTTCTCAATGCAAACATGTTTAAAAAGAAACTAGTCAACGTTAGCCCATTTTACGAAGTCCAGATCCATTTGCTTTCACATTCATACAGAAATATTATGAGAACTGTCCAATACGCAACTAACAAAAAGGGTAATCATAATATCAGTGATCCTAGAGCACTAACAGAGCAGAAAACCTGAATTTCAACGATCATCCTTGTCTCCATTTTGTCATCTGTAAAATGAGAGGTTATAGATCTTTCTGTCTCTCTGCTTGTCTCTCTCCCTCTAATTCTTTCTCTCTCTCTGCAGCCAACATCTTTAGAGAAACCCTTCTCACATTAACAGGTGAGCATGCTCAAAGAGGATTCCATAAACTCACTCCAGACTCCTTTGCTGCTAGGAAAAGGCCTGTCTCATAGGCTCTGTCACATATGCATAAAAGAAAAATACAGGGAAGACCCTAATAAAATTTAGAAACTCGTCTTGTAGAACGCTTGTGGCAATCAACTCACGTTTATATATTTACTACTGGTCTTACACATTTCCAAAATGCCCAAATTTTGGTACCTTCTGGGAGGCAACCTGAAGGGCTTGGAATAAATGATCTACATCAATAAAAAGTCTATAGTGACATTTTTTCAAGAGTTAAAATGTGTGCATTTGGAAAAGAAAGTGAAGAAGTATAAATTATACCTCTATTACAACTTCTGATCCATTCATAGAATTTTTGTTCTTCATTGCAGCAGTCTGGGCTCTACTTTTTGTAGGATTTTTTTTTTTCTTTCTTTCTTTTTTTACCTTGGCAGTAATTGCTGTTAGATTTTTTTTTAATTTTTATTTTATATTGGAGTATATTTGATTTACAATGTTGTATTAGTTTCAGGTGTAAAGCAAAGTGATTCAGTTATACATATATCTATTTTTCAGATTCTTTTCCCATATAGGTTATTACAGAGTATTGCATAGAATTCCCTGTGCTATATGGTAGATCCTTGTTGATTATGTATTTTATATATAGTAATGTGAATATGTTAATTCCAAATTCCTAATTTATCCTTCCCCCCACCTTTCCCCTTTGGTAACCAAAAGTTTGTATTCTAAGTCTGTGAGTCTGTTTCTGTCTTGTAAATAAGTTCATCTGTATCTTTTTTTAGATTCCACATATAAGTGATAATCATACAATATTTGTCTTTGTCTGACTTACTTCACTTAGTATGTTAATCTCGAGGTCCATCCATGTTGCTGCAAATGGCACTATTTCATTCTTTTTTACGGCTGAGTAGTATTCCATTGTGTATATGTACCACATCTACTTTCTCCATTCCTCTGTCAGTGGACATTTAGGTTGCTTCCATGTCTTGGCTATTGTAAACAGTGCTGCAGTGAACATTGGGGTGCATGTATGTTTTCAAATTATGATTTTCTCTGAGCATATGCCCAGGAGTGGGATTGCTAGATCATATGGTAGCTTTTTTTTTAGTTTTTTAAGGAACCTTCATACTATTCTCCATAGTGGCTCTATCAATTTACATTCCCACATATATACATTCCCACATATATTGAGGGGCTATCAATAAAGGATGTGTCAGAGTGTTCCCTTTTCTCCACACTCTCTCCAGCATTTGTTATTTGTAGACTTTTTAATGATGGCCATTCTGACCAGTGTGAGGTGTTACCTCATCCTAGTTTTTTTTTTTTCAATATTTATTTAATTTATTTATTTGGCTGCACTGGGTCTCAGTTGTGGCACATGGGATCTTTTAGTTGTGGCATGTGGGATCTAGCTCCCTGACCAGGGATCAAACCCAGGCCCCCTGCATTGGGAGTGCAGAGTCTTAGCCACTAGACCACCAAGGAAGTCCCCTTCATTGTAGTTTTGATTTGCATTTCTTTAATAATTAGTTGAGCATCTTTTCATGTGCCTATTGGCCATCTGTATGTCTTCTTTGGAGAAATGTCTATTTAAGTCTTCTGCCCATTTTTTTTATTGGATTATTTGGTTTTTTGTTGTTGAGTTGTATGAGATGTTTGTATATTTTAGAAATTAAGCCCTGGTCTGTTGCATCATTTACAAATATTTTTCCCATTCTGTAGGTCTTTTCAGTTTTATAAATGTTTTCCTTTGCTGTGCAAGAGCTTGTAAGTTTGATTAGGCCTCATTTGTTTATTTTTGCTTTTATTTCTATTGCCTTGGGAGACTGACCTAAGAAACAGTTGGTACGACTTATGTCAGAGAATGTTTTCCTTATGATCTCTTCTAGCTTTATGGTGTCTTGTCTTATATTTAAGTCTTTTAGCCATTTTGAGTTTATTTTTGTGCATGGTGTGAAGGCATGTTCTTCACTGATTTACATGTAGCTGTCCAACTTCCCCAGCACCACTTGCAAAACAGACTGTCTTTTCCCATTTTATATTCTTGAGTCCTTTGTCTAATATTAATTGACCATAGTTGTGTGGGTTTATTTCTGGGCTCTCTGTTCTGTTGCATTGATCCATATGTCTTTTTTTGTGTGCCAATATCACACTGCTTTGATTACTGTAGCTTTGTAGTATTGTCTGAAGTCTGGGAGCGCTATGCCTCCTGCTTTGTTCTTTTTCCTCAGGATTGCTTTGGCAATTCTGGGTCTTTTATGATTCCATATAAATTTTAGGATTATTTGTTTTAGTTCTGTGAAAAATGTCATGGGTATTTTGATAGGGATTGCATTAAATCTGTGTATTGCTTTGGGTAGTATGGTCATTTTAACATTTTATTTCTTCTAATCCAAGAGCATGGGATATCTTTCCATTTGTTTAAATCATCTTTAGTTTCTTTAGTTAATGTTTTGTAGTTCTCAGCATATAAGTCTTTCATGGTCTTGATCAGGTTTATTCCTAATTTTTTTTTTGGAGTGTTTTATTAAAAAATACTTTTTTTTTTTTTTTTACTTTCTGCTGTTACATTGTTAGAGTAAAGAAACGCAACCAATTTCTGTATGTTAACCTTGTATTCTGCTACCTTGCTAAATTCATTTATCAGTTCTAGTAGTTTTTGTGTGCCAGTCTTTAGGATTTTCTGTACAGTATCATGTCATCTGCATATAGAGACAATTTTACCTCTTCCCTTCCAATTTGGAAACACTTTATTTCTTTTTCTTGCCTGATTGCTGAGGCTAGGACTTCCAAGACTATGTTGAATAGAAATTGAGAGTGGGCATCCTTGCCTTGTGCCAGATTTTAGTGGGAAGGCTTTCAGCTTTTCACTGTTGAGTATTATATTGGCTGTGGGTTGTCATAAATAGCTTTTACTATGTTGAGATGTGTTTCCTCTATACCCACTTTGGTAAGAGTTTTTATCATTAATCGCTGTTGAATTTTGTCAAATGCTTTTTCTGCATCTATCGAGATGATCATGTGAGTTTTTTCCTTTCTTTTGTTGATATGGTGTATCACATTGATTTGCATACGTTGAACCATCCTTGTGAAGAATCCCAATTGGTTGTGGTGTATGATGTTTTTTGTGTGATGTTGGACTTGGTTTGCTAGTATTTTGTTAAGAATTTTTGCATCTATATTAATCAAAGATACTGGCCTATAATTTTCTTTTTTGGTGGTATCTTTATCTGGTTTTGGTATCAAGGTGATGGCAGCTTCATAGAACGTCTTTGGGAGTGTTCCCTCCTCTTCAAACTTTTGGAAGAGTTTGAGAAGGATCAGTAAAATTCTTCATTGTATGTTGGTAGAAGTTGCCTCTGAAGCCATCTGGTCCTAGACATTTTTTGTAGGGAGTTGTTTCTTTTGTTGTTGTTTGTTTGTTTGTTTTATTACAGATTCTATTTCACTTCTAGTGATCAGTCTGTTCAAATAATTTCTTCTTGATTCAGTTTTGGTGCACTTTATGATTCTAGAAAGTTGTCCATTTCTTCTAGGTTGTTGAATTGATTGGCATATAATTGTTCATAGTATTCTTTTATGGTTTTGTGTACTTCTGTGGTATCAGTTGATATTTCTCCTTTTTCATTTCTTATTTTGTTTATTTGGGTTCGTTCTCTTTTCTTCTTGGTGAACCAGGCCTGAGGTTTCTCAGTTTAATTTATCTTTTCAAAGAACCAGCTCTTGGTTTTTTTTTTTTGTTGTTGTTTGTTTTTTTATACTGCAGGTTCTTACTAGTCATCAATTTTATACACATCAGTGTATACATGTCAATCCCAATTGCCCAATTCAGCACATCACCATCCCCACCCCACCATGGCTTTCCCCATTTGGTGTCCATACGTTTGTTCTCTACATCTGTGTCTCAACTTCTGCCCTGCAAACCAGTCATCTGTACCATTTTTCTAGGTTCCACATACATGCATTAATATACGATATTTGTTTTTCTCTTTCTGACTTACTTCACTCTGTATGACAGTCTCTAGATCCATCCATGTCTCAACAAATGACTCAGTTTCGTTCCTTTTTTGGCTGAGTAATATTCCATTGTATATATGTACCACATCTTCTTTAGCCATTCGTCTGTCGATGGGCATTTAGGTTGCTTCCATGACCTGACTATTGTAAATAGTGCTGCCATGAACATTGGGGTGCATGTGCTTTTTGAATTATGGTTTTCTCTGGGTGTATGATGAGTGGTGGGATTGCTGGATCATATGGTAATTCTATTTTTAGTTTTTTAAGGAACCTCCATACTGTTCTCCATAGGGGCTGTATCAATTTACATTCCCACCAACAGTGCAAGAGGGTTCCCTTTCCTCCACACCCTCTCAAGCATTTGTTGTTTGTAGATTTTCTGATGATGCCCATTCTAACTGGTGTGAGGTGATACCTCATTGTAGTTTTGATTTGCATTTCTCTAATAATTAGTGATGTTGAGCAGCTTTTCATGTGCTCCTGGCCATCTGTATGTCTTCTTGGAGAAATGTCTATTTAGGTCTTCTGCCCATTTTTGGATTCGGATGTTTGTTGCTTTAATATTGAGCTGCATGAGCTGTTTACATATTTTGGAGATGAATCCTTTGTCCATTGATTCATTTACAAACATTTTCTCCCATTCTGAGGGTTGTCTTTTCGTCTTCTTTATGGTTTCCTTTGCTGTGCAAAAGCTTTGAAGTTTCATTAGGTCCCATTTGTTTATTTTTGGTTTTATTTCCATTACTCTAGCAGGTGGACCAAAAAAGATATTGCTGTGATTTATGTCAAAGAGTGTTCTTCCTATGTTTCCTTCTAAGAGTTTTATAGTGTCTGGTGTTACATTTAGGTCTTTAACCATTTTGAGTTTATTTTTGTGTATGGTGTTATGGAGTGTTCTAATTTCATTCTTTTACATGTAGCTGTCCAGTTTTCCCAGCAGCACTTATTGAAGAGACTGTCTTTTCTCCATTGTATATCTTTGCCTACTTTGTCATAGATTAGTTGACCGTGGGTGCATGGGTTTATCTCTGGGCTTTCTATCTAGAGGCTTTCTATCTTGTTGCATTGATCTATGTTTCTGTTTTTGTGCCAGTTCCATATTGTCTTGATTACTATAGCTTTATAGTATAGTCTGAAGTCAGGGAGTCTGATTCCTCCGGCTCCATTTTTTTCCCTCAAGAGTACTTTGGCGATTTGGGGTCTTTTGTGTCTCCATACAAATTTTAAGTTGATTTGTTCTAGTTCTGTAAAAAATGCCATTGGTATATTTGATAGGGATTGCACTGAATCTGTAGATTGCTTTGGATACTATTGTCATTTTCACAATATTGATTCTTCCAATCCAAGAACATGGTATATCTCCATCTGTTGGTATCATCTTAAATTTCTTTCATCAGTGTCTTATAGTTTTCTGCATACAGGTCTTTTGTCTCCCTAGATCGGTTTATTCCTAGGTATTTTATTCTTATTGTTGCAATGGTAAATGGGAGTGTTTCCATAATTTCTCTTTCAGATTTTTCACCATTAGTGTATAGGAATGCAAGAGATTTCTGTGCATTAATTTTGTATCCTGCAACTTTATCAAATTCATTGATTAGCTCTAGTAGTTTTCTGGTGGCATTTTTAGTATTCTCTATGTATACTATCATGTCAGCTGCAAACAGTGACAGTTTTACTTCTTTTCCAATCTGTATTTCTTTTATTGCTTTTTCTTCTCTGATTGCCATGGATAGGACTTCCAAAACTATGTTGAATAATAGTGGTGAGAGGGGACATCCTTGTCTCCTTTCTGATCTTAGAGGAAATGCTTTCAGTTTTTCACCATTGAGAATGATGTTGGCTGTGGGTTTCTCCTATATGGCCTTTATTATGTTGAGGTAGGTTGCCTCTCTGCCCCCTTTCTGGAGAGTTTTTATCATAAATGGGTGTTGAATTTTGTCAAAAGCATTTTCTGCATCTACTGAGATGATCATATGGTTTTCACTCTTCAATTTGTTAATACGGTGTATCACATTGATTTGCATATATTGAAGAATACTTGCATCCCTGGGGTAAATCTCACTTGATCGTGGGGTATGATCCTTTTAATATGTTGTTGGATTCTGTTTGCTAGTATTTTGTTGAGGATTTTTGCATCTATATTGATCAGTGATATTGGTCTCTAATTTTCATTTATTGTAGTATCTTTGGTTTTGGTATCAGGGTGATTGTGGCCTCATAGAATGAGTTTGGGAGTGTTCCTTCTTCTGCAATTGTTTGGAAGAGTTTGAGAAGGATAGGTGTTAGTTCTTCTCTAAATGTTTGATAGAATTCACCTGTGAAGCCATCTGGTCCTGGACTTTTGTTTGTTGGAAGATATTTTTTTAACATTTTCTTGGCGCATAACTGCTTTACAATTGTGTGTTAGTTTCTACTCTACAACACAGTGAATCAGTCATACACATACACATGTTCCCATATCTCTTCCCTCTTACATCTCCCTCCATCCCACACTCCCTATCCCACCCCTCCAGGGGGTCACAAAGCACCGAGCTGATCTCCCTGTGCTATGGGGCTGCTTCCCACTAGCTATCTATTTTACATTTGGTAGTGTATATATGTCCATGCCACTCTCTCACTTTGTCACAACTTACCCTTCCCCCTCCCCATATCCTGAAGTCCATTCTCTAGTAGGTATGTGTCTTTATTCCCATCTTACCCCTAGGTACTTCATGACAATTTATTTTTTCTTAGATTCCATGTATATGTGGTAGCATACAGTATTTGTCTTTCTGTTTCTGACTTACTTCACTCTGTACGGCAGACTCTAGGTCCATCCACCTCACTACAAATAACTCAATTTCGTTTCTTTTTCTGGCTGAGTAATATTCCATTGTATATATGTGCCACATCTTCTTTATCCATTCATCCGATGATGGACACTTAGGTTGCTTCCATCTCCTGGCTATTGTAAATAGAGTTGCAATGAACATTTTGGTACATGACTCTTTTTGAATTATGGTTTTCTCTGGGTATATGCCCAGTAGTGGGATTGCTGGGTCATATGGTAGTTCTATTTTTAGTTTTTTAAGGAACCTCCATACTGTTCTCCATAGTGGCTGTACCAATTCACATTCCCACCAGCAGTGCAAGAGTGTTCCCTTTTCTCCACACCCTCTCCAGCATTTGTTGTTTCTAGATTTTTTGATGATGGCCATTCTGACCGGTGTGAGATGATACCTCATTGTAGCTTTGACTTGCATTTCTCTAATGATTAATGATATTGAGCATTCTTTCATGTGTTTGTTGGCAATCTGTATATCTTCTTTGGAGAAATGTCTATTAGGTCTTCTGCCCATTTTTGGATTGGGTTGTTTGTTTTTTTGTTGTTTAGCTGCATGAGCTGCTTGCAAATTTTGGAGATGAATCCTTTGTCAGTTGCTTCATTTGCAAATATTTTGTCACATTCTGAGGGATGTCTTTTTGTCTTGTTTATGGTTTCCTTTGCTGTGCAAAAGCTTTTAAATTTCATTAGGTCTCATTTGTTTACTTTTTTCTTTCCATTTCTCTAGGAGGTGGGTCAAAAAGTATCTTGCCGTGATTTATGTCATAGAGTATTCTGCCTATGTTTTCTGCTATGAGTTTGATAGTTTCTGGCTTTACATTTAGGTCTTTAATCCATTTTGAGCTTATTTTTGTGTATGGTGTTAGTGACTGTTCTAAAATCATACTTTTACATGTCCCTGTCCAGTTTTCCCAGTACCACTTATTGAAGAGGCTGTGCTTTCTCCACTGTACCTTCCTGCCTCCTTTATCAAAGATAAGGTGACCATATATTTGTGGGTTTATCTCTGGGCTTTCTATCCTATTCCATTGATCTATATTTGTTTTTGTGAGTACCATACTGTCTTGATTACTGTACCTTTGTAGTATAGTCTGAAGTCAGGGAGCCTGATTCCTCAGCTGTGTTTTTCATTCTCAAGATTGCTTTGGCTATTCGGGGTCTTTTGTGTTTCCATACAAATTGTGAAATATTTTCTTCTAGTTCTCTGAAAAATGCCAGTGGTCGTTTGCTTGGGATTGCATTGAATCTGTAGATTACTTTGGGTAGTAGAGTCATTTTCACAATGTTGATTCTTCCAAGCCAAGAACATGGCATATCTCTCCATCTATTTGTATCATCTTTAATTTCTTTCATCAGTGTCTTACAATTTTCTGCATACAGGTCTTTTGTCTCCTTAGGTAGGTTTATTCCTAGATATTTTATTCGTTTTGTTGCAATGGTAAATGGGAGTGTTTTCTTGATTTCACTTTTAGATTTTTCATCATTAGTGTATAGGAATGCCAGAGACTTCTGTGCATTAATTTTGTATCCTGATACTTTACCAAATTCATTGATTAGCTCTAGTAGTTTTCTGGTAGCATTTTTAGCATTCTGTATGTATAGTATCGTGTCAGCTGAAAGCAGTTACAGCTTTACTTCTTCTTTTCTGATTTGGATTCCTTTTACTTAGTCTTCTTCTCTGATTGCTGTGGGTAAAACTTCCAAAACTATGCTGAATAAGAGTGGTGAGTGTGGGCAACCTTGCCTTGTTCCTGATCTTAGAGGAAATGCTTTCAGTTTTTCACCATTGAGGATGACGTTGTCTGTGGGTTTGTCATATATGGCGTTTATTATGTTGAGGAAAGTTCCCTCTATGCCTACTTTCTGAAGGGTTTTAACCATAAATGGTGTTGAATTTTGTCGATTGCTTTCTCTGCATCTATTGAGATGATCATATGGTTTTTCCCCTTCAATGTGTTAATATGGTATATCACATTGATTGATTTGCGTATGTCAAAGAATCCTTGCATTCCTGGAATAAACCCCACTTGATCATGGTGTATGATCCTTTAAGTGTGCTGTTGGATTCTGTTTTCTAGTATTTTGTTGAGGATTTTTGCATCTATGTTCATCAGCGATATTGGTGTGTAGTTTTCTTTCTTTGTGACATCCTTGTCTGGTTTTGGTATCAGGGTGATGGTGGCCTCGTAGAATGAGTTTGGGAGTGTTCCTCCCTCTGCTACTTTTTGGAAGAGTTTGAGAAGGATAGGCGTTAGTGCTTCTCTAAATGTTTGATAGAATTCGCCTGTGAAGCCATCTGGTCCTGGGCTTTTGTTTGTTGGAAGATTTTGAATCACAGTTTGAATTTCAGTGCTTGTGATTGGTCTGTTCGTATTTTCTATTTCTTCCTGATTCAGTCTTAGCAGGTTGTGCATTTCTAAGAATTTGTACATTTCTTCCAGGTTGTCCATTTTATTGGCATAGTGTTGCTTGTAGTAATCTCTCATGACCTTTTGTATTTCTGCAGTGTCAGTTGTTACTCACCTTTTTCATTTCTAATTCTATTGATTTGAGTCTTCTCTCTTTTTTTACTTGCTGAGTCTGGCTAATGGTTTATCAATTTTGTTTATCTTCTCAAAGAACCAGCTTTTAGTTTTATTGATCTTTGCTATCATTTCCTTCATTTCTTTTTCATTCATTTCTGACCTGATCTTATGATTTCTTTCCTTCTACTAACTTTGGGGTTTTTGGTTCTTCTTTCTCTAATTGCTGTAGGTGCAAGGTTAAGTTGTTTATTCGAGATGTTTCCTGTTTCTTAAGGTAGAATTGTATTGCTATAAACTTCCCTCTTAGAACTACTTTTGCTGCATCCCATAGGTTTTGGGTCGTCGTGTCTCCATTGTCATTTGTTTCTAGGTATTTTTTGATTTCCTCTCTTTGATTTCTTCAGTGATTGCTTCGTTATTAAGTAGTGTATAGTTTAGCCTCCATGTGTTTGAATTTTTTACAGATCTTTTCCTGTAATTGATATCTAGTCTCATAGCGTTGTGGTCAGAAAAGATACTTGATACAATTTCAATTTTCTTAAATTTACCAAGGCTTGATTTGTGACCCAAGATATGATCTATCCTGGAGAATGTTCCATGAGCACTTGAGAAAAATGTGTGTCCTGTTGTTTTTGGATGGAATGTCCTATAAATATCAATTAAGTCCATCTTGTTTAATGTATCATTTAAAGCTTGTGTTTCCTCATTTATTTTCATTTTGGATGATCTGTCCATTGGTGAAAGTGGGGTGTTAAAGTCCCCTACTATGAAAGGGTTACTGTCGATTTCCCCTTTTATGGCTGTTAGTATTTGCCTTATGTATTGAGGTGCTCCTATGTTGGGTGCATAAATATTTACAATTGTTATATCTTCTTCTTGGATCAATCCCTTCATCCTTATGTAGTGTCCTTTTTGTCTCTTGTAATAGTCTTTATTTTAAAGTCTATTTTGTCTGATAAGAGAATTGCTACTCCAGCTTTCTTTTGGTTTCCATTTGCATGGAATATCTTTTTCCATCGCCTTACTTTCAGTCTGTATGTGTCCCTAGGTCTGAAGTGGGTCTCTTGTAGACAGCATATATATGGGTCTTGGTTTTTTTTTTTTTTTTTTACACCTTTATTGGGAGTATAATTTCTTTACAATGCTGTATTAGTTTCTGCTTTATAACAAAGTGATTCAGTTATACATATACATATGTTTCCATATCTCTTCCCTCTGGCGTCTCCCTCCCTGCCCCCCTCCCTATCCCACCCATCCAGGTGGTCACAAAGCACCGAGTTGATCTCCCTGTGCTATGCGGCTTTTTCCCACTAGCTATCTATTTTACGTTTGGTATTGTATATATGTCCATGGCACTCTCTCACTTTGTCACAGCTTACCTTTTCCCCTCCCCATATCCTCAAGTCCATTCTCTAATTGGTCTAATAGATGGAGAGATACACCATGTTCATACTTCGGAGGAATCAACATTGTGAAAATGACTCTACTACCCAAAGCAATCTACAGATTCAATGCAATCCCTATCAAACTACCACTGGCATTTTTCACAGAACTAGAACAAAAAATTTCACAATTTGTATGGAAACACAAAAGACCCTGAATAACCAGAGCAATCTTGAGAATGAAAAATGGAGCTGGAGTAATCAGGCTCCCTGACTTCAGACTATACTACAAAGGTACAGTAATCAAGACCGTATGGTACTGGTAGAAAAACAGAAAGATAGATCAATGGAACAGGATAGAAAGCCCAGAGATAGACCCTGGCTTATATGGTCACCTTATCTTTGATATAGAAGGCAGTAATATACAGTGGAGAAAGGACAGCCTCTTCAATAAGTGATGCTGGGAAAACTGGACGGGTACAGGTAAAAGTATGAGATTAGATCAGTCCCTAACACCATACAAAAAAATAAGCTCAACATGGATTAAAGACCTAAATGTAAGGTCAGAAACTATCAAACTCTTAGAGGAAAACATAGGCAGAACACTCTATGACATAAATCACAGCAAGGTCCTTTTTGACCCACCTCCTAGAGTAATGGAAATAAAAACAAAAATAAACAAATGGGACCTAATGAAACTTCAAAGCTTTTGCACAGCAAAGGAAACCATAAACAAGATGAAAAGACAACCGTCAGAATGGGAGAAAATATTTGCAAATGAAGCAACGGACAAAGGATTAATCTCCAAAATTTACAAGCAGCTCATGCAGCTCAATAACAAAAAAACAAACAACCCAATCCAAAAATGGCCAGAAAACCTAAATAGACATTTCTCCAAAAAAAAATATAGAGACTGCCAACAAACACATGAAAGAATGCTCAACATCATTAATCATTAGAGAAATGCAAGTCAAAACTACTATGAGATATCATCTCACACCAGTCAGAATGGCGATCATCAAAAAATCTAGAAACCATAAATGCTGGAGAGGGTGTGGAGAAAATGGAACACTCTTGCACTGCTGGTGGGAATGTGAATTGGTACAGCCACTATGGAGAACAGTATGGAGGTTCCTTAAAAAACTACAAATAGAACTACCATATGACCCAGCAATCCCACTACTGGGCATATACCCTGAGAAAACCATAATTCAAAGGAGTCATGTACCAAAGTGTTCATTGCAGCTCTATTTACAATAGCCAGGAGATGGAAACAACCTAAGTGTCCATCATTGGATGAATGGATAAAGAAGATGTGGCACATATATACAATGGAATATTACTCAGCCATAAAAAGAAACGAAATTGAGCTATTTGTAATGATGTGGATAGACCTAGAGTCTGTCATACAGAGTGAAGTAAGTCAGAAAGAGAAAGACAAATACCATATGCTAACACATATATATGGAATTTACAAAAAAAAATGTCATGAAGAACCTAGGGGTAACACAGGAATAAAGACACAGAGCTACTAGAGAATGGACTTGAGGATATGGGGAGGGGGAAGGGTAAGCTGTGACAAAGCGAGAGAGAGGCATGGACATATATACACTACTAAACGTAAGGTCGATAGCTAGTGGGAAGCAGCCGCATAGCACAGGGAGATCAGATCCTCACCTAGAGGGGTGGGATAGGGAGGGTTGGAGGGAGGGAGACGCAAGAGGGAAGAGATATGGGAACATATGTATATGTATAACTGATTCACTTTGTTATAAAGCAGAAACTAACACACCATTGTTAAGCAATTATACTCTAATAAAAATGTTTAAAAAAAAAAGAAAGGGAAGAGATATGGGAACATATGTATATGTATAACTGATTCACTTTGTTATAAAGCAGAAACTAACACACCATTGTAAAGCAATTGTACCCCAATAAAGATGTTAAAAAAAAAAAAGAAAAAAAAGAAAGACAAGAGACCTGGATCTGATTTAGCCTCCAGATACAACCGTTAAATTTTAGGCAATACAGCGGATAGAAGAATATGTTACTTGACATATTAGGATTATAATCAGCAAATCAGGACTATGGGAAACTTGAAAGACAGCTGGGTTTCTTCAACAATTATCCTGCAGCAAAAGAGAAAAAGGAAAACATGGATTAAAAGGTTTAATAGATATCAACTCTTTTCTGTGTTTGGACTTTATTTCGGTGCTTGAGGTAGTTCAGGATGTTTAAACATTGATAGATATTTGATATAAAATGATTTGGGGGTTTGGTGTGAGGTAGTATTGTGGTTATTTTAAAATAGCACTTATATTTTAGAGATACAGAAATATTCAAGATAAAGTGATATGATGTCTGGAATTTGCTTCAGAATAACCTGGAAAGGAAAAGTGGGTGAGAGGGGTCTAGATGAAATCATGTTGAAGACAGGTAGAAGTTAACCAAGATGGGTAAAAACTGTGACAAATGGGGACTGGGATTAAGGACATATTGAGTGGAGACCAGAACGTTAGTTAAGACCTCTTTGAATTGGCACAGACTGTGAAGGTATTTGTGTCCCATGTGAATGCCCACCAAAGGCCATCAACTGCACAAGAGGCTCTTAATGATGAGGTGGACAAAGTACCTCGCTATGGATGTGAATCAGCTTCTTTCCCCAGCACTGCAGTGCTAGTTCAATAGACCCCTAAACAAAGAGGCTGAGGTGGCAAGGATGGAGGTTATGTATGGATTCAACAACATGTAATTTCCCTTACTAAGGCTGGCCTGGCTAGTGCTTCTGCTGAGTGCCTAATGGGCCAACGGAGAGTCCAGCCTGGAGTCTCTAATATGGCATCATTCCCAGGGGGACAAGCCAGTCACCCAGTGGCAGGCTGATTACACTTGCCTTCTATCATGGAGGGGCAGAGATCTGTTCTCATGGAAATAGACCTATATTCTGGATACAGATTTGTCTTCCCTGCCCTTAATGCTTCTGCTAGCACTACCATTCATGGACTCACAAGAATGCCTTATCCACCACCTTACATTCTAAACAGGATTGTCTCTTTTATATTTATATATATATATATATATATATATATATATATATATATATATATATATATATAAATTTTTTTTTTTTTTTTGCTGTGCTGGTTCTTAGTTGCAGCATGTGGGATCTTCATTGTCGCATGCGGGATCTTTAGTTGCGATGTGCAGGATCTAGGTCCCTGACCAGGGATTGAACCCAGGCCCCCCTGCATTGAGATCGCGGAGTCTTAACTGCTGGACCACCAGGTAAGTCTCTAAACAGCATTGTTTCTGATCAAGAAACTTCATGTCACAGCGAAGAAGTGCAGCGATAGGGCTTGTCCCATGGAATTAACTCGTCTTTCCACATCCCCCATCACCTGGGAGTGACTAGCCTAAATGAGAGGGGAAATGGTTACTGAGGACTCATTGATGGTACCAGTTGGTAGACAACATCCTGAAAGGATGAGGTTCTGTCTTACAGGTGCAGTATATGCTCTGGATCAGAAAGCATTACATGGTGTTCTCGCTCTTATAGCCAGAATACAAGTGGTAGAAGTGCAAGTGGCTTCTCTCACTATTACATCTTGTAACCCATTTGCAGATTTTTGCTTCCTGTCCTGACAACTTTGAGCTCTGCTGGTTTGGATATCTAAGTATCCAATAAGGGAATGCTTCTGCCAGGGGATACAACAATGTTTCCACTGAATTGGAAGATGAGACTATGTGTTTAAAATAACAGAAAGGTCTTTATCCCCTGGTTTCTGTGGGTCAAGGATCTAGGCACAGGTGAGCTGAGTCCTCTGCTCAGGGTGTCACTGTGCTGAAATCAAAGTGCTGGCTGAGGCTGCAATCTCACCTGGGGCTCAGGGTCCTCTGCACAGGTCATGTGGTCGTTAGCAGAACTCGGTGCCTTGCAGCTGCATGATTAACGTCCCTGTTCTCTTGCTGTCAGCTGGGGATGGCTCTCAGCACCTGGAGGTCGTTCTCAGGGCCTTGCCACGCGGCCCCTCCTATCTCAACCTGGCTGTTTTGCTTCCAGACTAGCAAGAGAACTCTTCTGCTTTTTTAGTGTTCTGAAACATGTTTTTATCTTTCATTTAACATTAAGAACATCTTTTTTGTTGTTGTTCTTGTTTTGGTGGGATTTTTTTTGTTCTGGGGGTTTTTTTTGGCCACTAGTGCAGCATGCAGGATCTTAGCTCCCTGACCAGGGATCGAACCCGTTCCTCTCTGCAGTGGAAGCACAGAGTCTTAACCACTGGATCACCAGGGAAGTCCCAAGAATGTCTTTTCATGTAGACAAATGTATGTTTACCTCATCCTCGTAAACAGCAGCACAGCATTCCATTGTGGTAATAGGTCATCATTTATCTAGCGAGACCCTCGTGACTGACTGACTGTTAACATTGCTTTCTATTCCCGCTGTTTCAAACAATGCTGCAGTGAAATTTCCTTGCACACACAGTATGTCCTGGGGCATTTCTGCAAGAGTGCTTGTAGGGCAAATTATCCCTGGGTCCAAGAGGAAGCATGTTTCAAATTTTGATATATCACTGACTTACCCTCAATTATTATGACAATTTTCACTCCTGCCAATAGTGTTGGAGAATTTCTGTTCTCCCTACCCTAGCCAGCATGGGATCTTATGAAACTTTTTTTTCCTTCCAGTTTCATTGAGATATAACTGACATACAGCACTGTATAAGTTTAAGGTGCATGGCATAATGATTGGGCTTAAGTACATCTTGAAATGATGATCACAGTAAGTTTAGTGAACCTCCATCATCTCATATAGATATGAAATAAAAGAAATAGAAAAAAAATTTTTCTCCTTCTGATGAGATCTTAGAACTTACTTTCTTAACAGCCTTCACAGATAACATACAGCAGTGTCAATTACATTTATCATGTACATTACACCCCTAGTACTTATTTCTATAACTGGAAGTTTGTACCTTTTGACTATTTTCATCCACTTCCCCCTTCCCTCAGTCCCCACCTCTAGTAACCACAAATCTGATCTCTTTTTCCATAAGTTTGTCTGTTTCTTTTTGAAACCTCATTGACCTACAACGCTATGTTAGTTCCTTTTGTACAATATAGTGATTCGATATTTCTATACATTTCAAAATAATCGCCATGATATCTCTGGTTGTCAACCAGCTGTTTGTTTTCTGAATCTATGACTCTGTTTCTGTTTTGTTGTGCTTGTTCATTTGTTTTGTTTTTTAGATTCCACATATAAGTGAAACCAAACAATATTTGTCTTTGTAAATATCTTCTTTCATTCAGTAGGTGGCCTTTTTTTTTTTCGTGAATAGATGTTGAATTTTGTCAAAAGATTTTTCTTCATCTATTGAGCTGATCATATGATTTCTATTCTTCAGTTTGTTAATGTGGTGTGTCACACTGATGGGTTGGTAGATATTGAATCTCTTTCATCCCTGGAATAAATCCCACTTGATCATGGTGTATGATCCTCTTAATGTGTTGTTGAATTCAGTTTGCTAATATTTTTTGAGGATTTTTGCATCTGTGTTCATCAGTGATATTGGCCGTAATTTTGTTTTCTTGTGTTCTGTTTGTCTAGTTTTGGTATCAGGGTGATGCTGGCCTCGTAGAATAAGTTCGGAAGAGTTCCTTCCTCCGCAATCTTTTGAACTAGTTTGAGAAGGGTAGATGTTAACTCTTCTTTAAATGTTTGGTAGGATTCACCTGTGAAGCCATCTGGTCTGGGATTTTTTGTTTGTTGGGAGATTTTTTACTACAGACTTAATTTCATTCCTGGTCATTCATCTGTTCATATTTTCTACTTCTTCCTGATTCAGTCAGGAGATTGTACCTTTATTGGAATTTGTCCTCTTCTTCTAGTTTGTCCACTTTATTGACATATAGTTGTTCATTGTAATCTCTTATGATCCTTTGTACTTCTGTAGTGTTTGTTGTAACTGCCCCTTTTTGTTTCATTTTATTTTGGGGGGCCTTCTCTTTTTTTCTTGATGAGTCTGGCTAAAGGTTTATCGATTTTGTTTATCTTTTCAAAGAACCAGGTCTTAATTTCATTGATCTTTTCTATTTTTTTGTTTAGTCACTATTTCATTTATTTCTGCTCTGATCTTGGTATCTTTCCTTAACTAACTTTGGGTATTGTTTGTTTTTCCTTTAGATGTAAGGTTAGATTGTTGATTTGATATTTTTCTTGCGTTCTGAGGTAGACTTGTATCACTATAAAATTCTCTCTTAGAACAGCTTTTGCTGCATTCCATAGATTTTGGATTGTGTTTTCATTTTCATTTGTCTCCAGGTATTTTCTTATTTCCTCTTTGATGTCTTCAATGGCCGATTGGTTGTTTAGTAGCATATTGTTTAGCTTCCACGTGTTTGTGTTTTGGGTAGTTTTTTCCTTGTAGTTGATTTCTAGTCTCATAGCACTGGGTCAGAAAAGATGCTTGCTATGATGTATGGTCAGGCCCTCAAGATGGCTGTTCTCTTGCTCTCTGTACCTCCCCTCATCAACCAGTCCCTGCTTTACTCACATGACTCTCTAATCCTCTTAATTATCGGGCTTAATTAGTAACTGCCTACCTCCTTGCCCCCTGCACTGCTGGTTTCCCTGGTAACTGATGAGCTAATCTGGCATCAATTCACCCTATAAATGGTAGCCGCCTTCTCCCGGGAGTGGTGGAGACTGCTGCCGTGTCCTGCCTGCTGTCTGCCACGCACAGTGAGGTGTTGCTCCAGGACCTTGCTTCATGTGTAAGTTTCTCTTGTCCAATAAATCCCTGATGTCTCTGTTGCTGTCTCTGGGTGAGAAAACTCCTGGGAGCTGAGATGTCAGGACATAAGGACGGGAAACAGAAAGTTGTGGAGGTGATCGGGAGGAGGCCATCTACTAGCATGTGGGGCCTTGTGGTAGCTGTGTACCATGAGAGATGTCTTTTTCTTCCATTATGTTGATGATATCCTGTTAACCTCAGTCTTTTCCCAGTTTAAAAGTAGGAGCCCAGTGCTCCTCATTCATCTGACTGCACGGGGGTGGCTGGTGAATAGAGACAAAAACTCAAGGACCTGGATTATCTACAAAATACAAGCATACCCTTGACCTACCACCCCTAAACAATTAGAGACACAGGCTTTAGGGATATGAGTTCAGAGACAGACTTGTGAATTAGCATAGCCTGTTACCCGGGAGTGTTTTGTTGAGATCTGTGGCAACAGCAACATAATAAGAGTGCCCTTGGGCTTCTGGTCCCAACTATGGAAGGGGGCAGAGCAATGATAGAGTGTGATGGAACAACAGCTATATGCAGTCTACATACACCACAACAGGTGGAAGACATTACAAAAAACCTACCCGATCCTTTGAGCATGCAGACAACCACTATTCATTTGTATGCAACATATAGGATCCCCATGGACATCGATAGTGACCAAGGAATCTACTTTATTGGCCATGAAGTTCAGGAATGGGCCGATACAAAGGACGTACAGGGGCATTTCCACCTGCCTTACAACCCCACTGCTGCCGGGCTATGAAGAGACTACTTAAACAACAGTTGAGCTGGGAAACTCACTCTTAACACGTGGACACATCCCAGGAGCAGTTATCCCAGTGCCGATGCCATGTTAACCTGGAGGTAACTAGTCAACACCATTTGAGTTCAACTGTTGACCACCAAAGGACTGTTGCCAACTACAGGTCAGGACAGCAACTCATTTTTGCCCTTCACAGGATCTATCCCCAGGGGAACATATTATAAATAGCCCTGAGGACTGGCAGGTAAGTCCTCAGTGGTTCGGGTTTGCTGTCCCATTGGGGAATAGGATCAGAAAGGGATTTACAGATTTCACCTGTCTTCTCCCCAGCCCCACCTCAGATTACTAAGGTAATGAATCCAGGCCTCTACTGTAGAGAGGCACCATTATACTAACCCTGTGTACTGTTACACCACCTCTCCAGTATTCGGCACTGGCTGTGGAGACTGAGGGTGGGCAGGTGGTATGGTATTGCAGGCCAGGACAAAACGCGTGGACAGGGGTGGCATTACCTCAGAATGATGTTACTGCTTGTATTTTGCTTAATGGTCATGATCTTCCCTATATTGTGCTGTTAGACATCTTGCAGCTTGGCCTGCTCTGAGTGAAGGGAATCTGTTTGTGGACTGGGTGACAATGGTGGCCTCACTGAGAAATGAGTTTGATTGGTGGCTGTACAGCGAAATGCCATTGTCAACCTCTGAGAGTCCATGAAAAATTGACTTGATAAGCTCCTGGTTCCAAAGCCCACCTGTTGGACTGTCTGTATTGCATTTGTGGTGTTTGGTTGCAGTTGTACTTCTACCTACCTGTCCTCGGGGATATAGCAGAAGAAGTATGGGCCAAGATTATAAGGGTCGTACAGGGTATGTAAGGGTGGAGTGTTTGACCACGCCATTCAAGATGACTGTCCTCTTGCTCTGTATATCCCCTGTTCAGCCAGTACCTGCTTCACGCACATGACTATCCAATCTTCTTAATTATAGGGCTTAATTAGTAACTGCCTATGTGCTTGCTTCCTGCCCCAGCTGCTGGTCTCTCTGGTGATTTATGAGCCAACCTGACCGTTAATTCCCCCTATAAATGGTAGCCTCCTCCTCCCCCGGGTAGCAAAGACTGCTGGATGTCCTGCTTGCTGTCTGCCACAAACAGTGAGGTGTTGCTCCAGGACCTTGCTTCAGGTGTGTAAGATCCCTTGTCCAATAAGTCACTGATGTCTCTGTTGCTGTCTCTAGGCTCTTTCTTCAGTCTTGAGGCTGGCAACTACAAGCCTTGCAGGCCTGTGGGGTGCAGCCCAACATACGATTTTAATCTTCAATTTACTGCGACTTGTCTTGTGGCCTAGCATGTGATCTATCCTGGAGAATAGAACTTTTGCTTTTAAAAGACTTGCCTGATTAGATAGGTTGGACCCACCCAGGGTAATCTCCCTTTGAATTATAGTCAGCTGATTAGGTACCCTAATTTCATCTGCAAAATTCCTTTTGCCATATTGTTGTATAAACATGAAGGTGATATCCAATGGTATTTACAGGTCCCTACAGTGCTCAAAGGAAATTACACTGGTGTTTACCCCAGGGGGCAGGAATTGTGGGATTCATCTTAGAATTCTGCCTACCACAGACTGCCCCCTGGCCATGTTACACTCCTTATACCACTGAACCAACAGGTGAAAAAGGTTAATCTACTGGTGTTATGATCTCAGTTACCGCAGGAAATTGGTGGCCTTTATAATGGAAGCAAGGAGGATTTTTTCTGGAACCCAGGAGATTTTCTGAGGTTCCCTTCAATACTTCCATGCCAACAGTAAAGATCAATGGAAAGCTACAGGAACTGGAAAAAGGCAGGACGATTGAGGATTCAGACCATTCAGAAGGGAAGGATTGAATCATTCTACCAGTAAAGAATCTGGATGGAGCTGTGGGTTCTGGCTGTGGGCAAGGAAAACAGGGAATAAGTGGGTGAAGGTGGAAGCTATAGACGTCAACTCTGACCTCGTGAATAACTACAGAAACCAGGGCTGGTAGCTTTGCCTATTTTCTGCTATATGTATGTGTTTATTCTAACTTCTCCTTCCCATTTTAATTTTATATAACACTAGGTGGAGGTCAACTTTACAGTGTAGTCTTTAGTGGGACCTAAGACTGAAATTGAGGCCTAATTAATATAGGCAGCAATGGATTTAGTGACCGTTGGGGTTTGTGTTTTACCTGGGGGAAGGGCAAGAACTTCACTTACCAGAGGGTTAGCTGTTTCTTGCTAAAATGTAGTTTCTTTGCTGGGCAGGCGTTGAAATGTGTGTAGAATGGTGCATATGAAAGCTGAGAAGTCAAAGGGGTCGACTGAGCTGCTTATGAACTTATTGCTTCCCAGCTCCAAATTCATTCTCCAATTGCACACCCAGAGTGCTCAGTCCTTTGACTACCTTGTAGCTCCAACCCAGGAGCCTTGGTGATCACCTTGCTGCGGTCTTAAGAGGCACACCGCGTGCTTCTGGCTTCATGCTGTAGCAGCCCACAGCCCTCACCACGCACACTCCCAAGCATGACCAGGCCTGACTTTCCTGCCCCCTGCAAGGCTGTTCCTGAGACCTTTCCAAGGTGGGCAATGTCTGCTCTGGCTTGGCACCTGCAGAAACCTCCCAGCTGTCTCAGCAACCTGCTTAGATGCCTTGGCTTGCCTGTGTC
The DNA here is from genome assembly GCF_951394435.1 of Stenella coeruleoalba. NCBI lineage: Eukaryota > Metazoa > Chordata > Mammalia > Artiodactyla > Delphinidae > Stenella > Stenella coeruleoalba. Next base: position 31,998,797 of record NC_137163.1, read on the forward strand.
CTAGGTGATTGTTTCCTGTTTATCAGATGACCCTAAACCAGTTCTGGCACAGGCAACCCAGCAAACTTTCTCACCAGCCAGTGGTTGTCTGCAACCGCACCTTCTCCAAAATTCAATTAACTATCAAGTTAAGAAAAAGGGAATTCCGTTGGAGCCAAACTGAGTATTATAACGTGGGAAGCAGATTCTCAGAAAGCACTGAGAACTCTTCCACCTGTTAGAAGTTGAAGGCATAGACTTATCCTTTTTTATCTTTAATTGATTCTATTTTTTACATAAAAAGTTCAGTAAAAATTGGATACAGTAAAAATTGGATAAAGTAAAGTGATTTTTTTTTTTTTTTTTTTGCGGTACACGGGCCTCTCACTGTTGTGGCCTCTCTTGTTGCGGAGCACAGACTCCGGACGCGCAGGCTCAGCGGCCATGGCTCACGGGCCCAGCTGCTCCGCGGCATGTGGGATCTTCCCGGACCGGGGCACGAACCCGTGACCCCTGCATCGGCAGGCGGACTCTCAACCACTGCACCACCAGGGAAGCCCAAGTAAAGTGATTTTAAGCAGTAAATCAATCTTATCAACATAGCACAAGGCTGGCCGAAACCACAAGGCAGCCTGCTCTGGAATATTTACATGATAACACCTTAAACCTTGCAGGACAACTTAAACCATCCTTACAAAGTCTTCTGTGATCCTAGCACACAGAGGCTTAAAAGCAAAACAAAAGCCAAAAACCAGGAAAGACAAATTATTTTCAATACATTCACATAGACATTAAAATATAATAGAGATCGTCAGGGTAAGGGGTCGTGGGTGGGGATGCGCATGAGTCTGTGCGCTGACAGCACCGCCAAGGAGGAGGCCCAGCCTTGAGAGTGGGGTCAGGCCTGGCCGGGGTCTCAGAAGGGAAGGTCTCAAGGGCCTAAACCCTTGCCTCAGATGGCCTCTACCAACAGCTCACAACCAGGGACCGCTTGTTGTAGATGGAGCTCATTTTTGTGAGCTCATTCTGCAGGTTTGAATTCCCCAGGGTGATGTGTCATCAGTAGCACAGCCCTGACAGTGGGGTGGGGAGAGAGGGCCCACGGGATTTCTGCTTCCCAGAGTCTCTCCTACCAGCTTGCCCGTCCTCCCACCCTGGCCCTGAAGGTCACTCTAATTCAGTGTCCCGTTTGGGTGTGTAAACAGCCCCAAACTTCTGCATGTGCTTTTTAATGTACTCCTTGGTTTTGTGTCTCACATTCTCATTGCACTCCAGGTCCTCGGGGTTCTTACAGTACTTCAGCTCCTTATTCATAACGCCGTGAGTCAGCTTGCGAGCTAGGTGTTTGAAATCTTCAGTTGTGGTAATTCTTCCCACTTTGCAGTCAGGTTTCCAGTAAGGGTTCAGGCACTGGACGATGAACTGGGACATCTCTTTTCTGAATACTTGTTTGCTTTTCTTAGCCAGTTCACTGGAGGCGTCTGCTTCTGCTGTCTTAGGCTTTTTTGAGGTCTTCATGGGATTTTCATCATATGTTGGGGTTCCCAGGTCCATCTCAGCTTCATGCTCAAGGCTGGCATCATCTCCTGGGCTTTCCCAAGTAGGAGGATCCCACTGAGTCTGCCTTGTGATCACATGGGAGTAGTAAATCTTCCCTTCTGGGTCTCGGGCTGTCTTCCAGTTGGGAGGTAAGACAGTGGTTTTTGGTTTGTGAGGAGATGGGGGTGGTAAGTCCAAGAGGTTATTTGTCACAACCATTTCAGGTGGCTGGAAGGGCTGAGGCTGCCCTGGTGCAACTATTGTAGTCACGGCTGTGGCTGGCTGTACCACCACTCCTCGTGGGTGAGCTGTGAGAATCTGCTGTCCCTGGATGTACTGAAGACTTGGCTGGCATAACTCTGTACAGTTGGTGGAGTTGTCTGTGAATAGGGTGACGTCACACCATAGACAGTTGGAGCAGCCTGTCCTTGATAATATAAGGTTGCTTGAGATTGTGCAGGAGAGTACTGCTGCTGTACACTCACGGACTGTTGGTTTGAATCCCAAACACCATAATTCTGTCCCTGGACTGGGCCTGGGGCTGGCAGTGGCAGGACGGTGACCCTGGAGTCTTGGTGTACCACCCCATCACTTTGGGCCACATACTGTGAACTGGAAACTTCCACAGGGGCTGCCACATGTGGCACCATGGGCACAGGTGGAGGGGCAGCAAGGGGTTCTGTAGAATGTCCCACCAAGGGCTGAGAATAATCATAAGGAGAAGGAGAACACACAGGATCCATGCTGGGTGTGGGGAGGAGCACCTTTCCAGCATTAAGATTGCTGGGATCCACATAGGCCTGCATGGGGTAACCTGGTGGGTAGCCAGCAAAGGGGTGATGAGAGGCATGGTAGCCAAGAGTGTCACAGGGCAGTGGAGACGCCATTCCCAGGTTCTGCATCTGCTGCTGTTGTTTTTGAGCCTCCCGCTGAGCTACCTCCTGCTCAAACAACTTGCGACGCTCCTCTGTAGAAAGTTGATTGCGATCTTGAATTCGTACTTTCTTTTTAGAAGTTGGTGTATCATATCTGCTACCTGGCCTTTTTGTTCCCCGCTCATAGGCAGAAGGTGGTGGTGAGAGGGAGCCCCTTTGTTTCCTTTTCTCTTTATTTTGAGTTTGTTTGTCTGGGTCTCTCTCTCTTGACCTGTTAGGAGTCTTTGGGGCAACTGTTTGATCTCTGAAGCCAACAGCATCCCTTCCTCGTTCAGTTATTGTGCTCTCCTTTTCAGTTTGCCTTTTCTTTGGAATTCGATATACCTCCTTTAGGTCTTTCCAACTGTCCAGGAGCTTGGTGGCCAAATCACTTATATCTACTGTTTTATGTGGCTGTTCCTGGCTCCTCTCACTCTCCACATCAGATACACCCTCCTCTTCATCTTGGGATGGTGTTTCCTCAGCAATAGGTTCGTCTAGTTTTGTGCCATTGCTCTCTTTAGGCTCTATTTCAGTGTCAGCCTCTGGTTCAGATGTGGGTAGCTTAATGGTCTCCACAGCAATGTCACTATCAACTTTAGACTCAGGCAGCTGTTGAGTGCGTAGCTGTTGTTCCTCTTCTTCTATAGGGACGTTTTCTAACTGGTCAAGGTCCTCTTTGCCATCCTTGCCTTCTAGCTCGCTGGTAGCATCAGAGATCGCACTGTCCATGCCATTTTCACTTATAATTTTAAGTCTGCGAAACTTTAGCTTCTTGGGGGTGTCTGTGTCAGCTTCTATGCTCAGCTTGGTGGAAGGATCAGGTGTGTTGAGCGGTGTGTGAGCACGTGATGTATTCTCGCTAGAATACCCATCTCCTTCGCTCAGCTGAGGGACAGCAGTCTTGGTTTGAGACCAACGTTGAATAATGGGAAGCACTTTGCTTTCCTCCAACATATTTTCAGTAGGAATGGGTAAATGTTCCAAAGTCTTTATAATCTCTTCCTGAAGCTTCTGGTTACTTTCCCGGCCATCACGTAGTTCTGCCATCCAGATCCACAACAAAGGCAGCCCATGACGTTCCAGAAAGGACTTCAGGCAAGACTGTGAATATGTGTTCTGTATGAGCTTGAGACAGGTAAGTTTCTGTTCCAAAGTTTCAATTCTAACCGTTAGCCAGGATAAGCTGAGCACCTGGTTTTTATCAGAGAGACCCTCACCATTCTCCATCAGAGCTTCTAGCTCTCCATCCACCGAATCCTTCTTCCGAGATCGTTCTTTCTTCATTTTCCCTCGTGCTGCTCTGAGGCTGACTCTGTTCTCTCCTCCCAGGTAACCCCGGCAATTAGCCGACCCACAGAAACGTCTCTGTGCTTCCTTGCCATATCTCTGGAACTGATAGTCAAATGTTAACTCTGAGCCTGAAGGAACCAGTTTGGTGGTAAAAATCCCAACTCTCAGTTGTCCGTTCACAGTCCATTTCTGAGCCTCACAGTTTGGTTCACAGCTGTGATTCATGAAACGGGAGCAGTTTCCTTTCTGAGTGGCATCTATTATCTCATCATTCTTCAGGGCCATGAAATAGTAGTGGCTGTTTCTGTTTCGTGCATACTCCTTTACCCGGGCCTTAAACTCTTTACGATCAAGTACCTCTCCACAATATTCCAGGACAAAGGTGTTCGAAGGAAGATCTTTAGCAGCTCTCAAGCCCCAGCCTTTCTTTTCTGTGAGTATGACTTCCACATCTGCATGCTGTTTTCTTTGAAACCGTCTATTGGAACAATAATCCCCATTTGGACAACGAGACGAACATTCAATCATGAGGAGACGATGAAGACAATCTTCCCCACATGCTATTTCACCTTGAGCTCTTTCATCTTTAGAAAGAGGTGTACACTCACACTGCATTCGCTTAAAATCCCGATGGGATTTATTCTTCTTTCTTTCTGTTAAATAAACATTTTCTTCAATCAGATCAAAGTAAGAAGGCATCTTCCCTTGTTTGGCACACTCCTTCCACCGCCCTGGGTCCCTGAAGTCCTCCATGACACACGAAGGCCCAACCAATGCTGAGCCTAGAGGCACTGCTGTCTCTCCCTGCTCTGCCTCCACTCTAACTTTCTTTCTGTCCTGAAGCTCACCGTCACTTTCAGAATCACTCTTCAATTCCTGTCTCCTTTTTTTAAGAGGCCCTCTATCTTTCCTATCATTTTGTTCTAAGTTTTTTGAAAGGTCTTTCTCCTCATTCACAACTAAAGACTCCTTAATGGAATTGCTGCTTATTTCAGGTGCTTGCACTGACCCCTTGTCCTTCTGAAGGGACAGAAAAAATTTATTGGACTGGCCTGAAAAGTGAGGTCCTCCACGTTGATCCCAATTCTCCTCCTCTTCACGGTCATCTGTTAAGGAACCTGATACCTGCCCTTGAATTCGATCATACACAACCCCAGTTCCAGGCGGTCTACCTGCTGATCTTGGATCCCAGTAGCCATTGCCTTGCCAGGAATTACGTGTCCCACTATACTGTTCTGCACTTTGCTGATACTTGTGTCCACCACAGGCTCCATAGCTGCTGTCAGGTTGCTGATACGTGGTAGTAGGCTTTTTTTTGTTGAGAGAAGTCCCACCCTAGATTTCTGAGCTCTTCCAATGATGAATGGAAACCATCCACTCGGGAGATCTCACAAGAAGAAAAATTTGACTCTGTTTTTCCCAGTCTACTGTCTGGCCTGTTAGGGAAAGTGGTCTGTTGCCGAGACTTACTTGAGACATCTTCAGAATCATCAGAAGAATAAACTGGTAGCTCTTCTTGCTGCCTAGAAGTTATTTTGGCTTTCGCTGCTTCCTCAGAATTTGGATGACCTAGAGGGTCAGATTTTATGTCTGTATGACTTGTACTATCAACCCCATCTCTGTGGATGAGCAATTTCAGACAGGTGATTATCTATCTGTTTTTGGATGGGCTGTGTAAGAGATTTCTGAATCCTTCTCTGTTGCTTTGTGAAAGAACTTCTCAGTTTGAGGACAGGCTTTACTTGCTATACTCTCAAATTTTTCCTCATATGAATGCCTCCTTGGCTCCAATCGCTCATCGTCCCAGTGGTCAGAATAGTGTCTGTAACTTTGACTGCTCCGAGAAGAAGAAGGACTTGTTTCTTCCATGGGCAAAGTAGAATTCTTTGGCACAACCACAACAGACTGAAGACGGTTTCTTGGGATACTGCTATCATCAAAATCTGTATCTTCCGAATCACTTTCATCACTTGAACTTTTGGAAGAACCAGAATAATCTTCATGGACAGTGGATACAATCTCTCTGAGGCATGACCACTACTGTCACATTTTAAGGTATATGTTACACCGTTACTGTCCTCCATGATTAAATTCAAATCACAAGAAGAAAATACAACTTCTGAGTCATCAGAAGTATGTGCATGTCCTCTTCCACCTTCTTCACCTAAAGAGATTTCTGGTCTTCCTCTTCTATCAGGCAGTATGGAGTTCCCTTCTTCTTGAGCCTTTTGCACACATTTCCCAGATAGTCCATTATTATGCCTGTTTCCCCAGGAAGCAAATCCTCTTCCTGAATCAGGAAGGCCACCAGCTACTTCTATTATTTCTTTCTCTGCATGCTTTAAAAACTCTGAGCTTTTACTCTTCAGCACAGCATCCCAAACTGGAGATGTATTCTCTCCACATTGCAAGAGAGTTAAACTGTCTACGTTTGTCCCTGCTGGAAGGCTCTGAAGAGATGAAGCAATACATGAGCTCCCTGTAGGTGGATATAAATCATCAAAATGATTAACAGAAGCTGAACTAGTACTACCAACACTCTGCTTATATTCTCCACATGCAAATTTTGAGTGCTGATCTGTCAGACTTCCATTATCACATATAACTGTTTTTGATTTCAAATGCACATTCATAAAGCTATTTGAAGAAATCTTCGTTACTAAAGGCTCAGTATTTTCAGCTCCGGAATGATACAAAGAAGGGCGGTTGTTGTTTGAAGTACAGTATATATCTGAATCTTTGGTTTTACAGCAAGAAACTCTCACATCAACTGGTTCTTTAACTATTGTTTTGGAATAATCTATAGTCATAACTGGCAAAGATATGAGTTGATCCTGGTGTGGCGACACTGGAGGTTCTGTTTCTCTAAATGGGCTTTCTAACTTATTATGCTGCATGCGAGTATCATCCATGTCTTTTTCTTTACATCTATTAATGTTTTGAAATCCATTTGATGAAAGCATGCGCGTTTTGACCAAAGGGGATACCTCTGATCCAGTCACACTGTCATCAGAAGACATCAAAACAGTGTCACGTTTAGAAGAGCAAAATGTTGCCAAATCAGATTCTGCCCCAGGAGATCCATTTATATTAAATTCGGTGGGACAATAACTTCTTAATTGATCATTCTTCACTTTACATAAAGAGTCTAATTCCTTAATACTATCGTGGCTATCATGTCCTATAAATTCAGACTTAAAAACAGGTGATTCATCTAGCTTTTTAAAAGTAGGTGAATCATTTAATCGATTTGATGGAGATGGAGACCCAATCTTCTCTCTTTCAGGAACTTTACTAATCACTCTTAATTCACTACCTTTTGAACAAGGAGTCTGTAAACTAAAAGAATGAGACTGTTTGACTTCCTCATTCAATTCTGTACAACAGAAAGAATTTTTAAATTTATCAGACTTGGGTGCAGGTTTTGAAGGGGCAGATTTATAACGGGAAGAACTCTTACTGTGCTTGGAATATGATGACCCGCGTCGGAACCCCTGTTCATTAGTGGGAGAATAACATCTTTTCATTGCTTCATTTTCTGAAGTCCTTTTGGATTCTCCTTCTAACTTTGAAGAATCCTTTCCTCTTTTTTCCATCTCTAAGTAAGAGGACTCAGTTTTACAGTATCCATCAGATGTAGAATAGGAGGATGGCGTCCTTAGGTCTCTGTAAGAGGTAGAAGGAGACGAGGTGCGCCTTGAGTATCTCTTCTTATACTAACCGTCCGAGTCAGAACTTTGTGTTGCCCTGTTATCTGTATATGGCCGAGACTAGCGTGCCCTCTCTCGATAAGGAGAACTCCTATGGTAACGACCATCATAACTAGAGTCATCATAATGGGACCGTTATGACCGAGAATAAGATGAACTAGTTCTAGATGAACTAGTTCTAGAACCTCTGTCAGATCTAAAACGAGACCTGCTCCGTCTTCGTGCTCTCTCTGATCTACAGCGAGAAGATATATAACGAGTATCGCTTTCAAGTTTTGAGTAGCTAAAATACTTATCATCTCTCTCTGTTTTAGATTGTGAAGATTTGAGGAGCTCTGCTTAATGTGTAATGCAGATGCACACTGGGCATTAGGGAGGGAGAAGGCCCAAACAGAATTCTGTGTTTATTTATTTTGTCCTGCCTTTAAATTTTATTCCATCAGAGGTATGAATGCCAGACGGGGATCCTCTCCAAGCTTGCCTTTCCTTGGGTACTCTCCCTCTGCCCTAGGGTACTGTTAAGAGTTCTCAACACGCAGTCATCCCTCAGCATGAGCAAGGAATTGGTCCTAAGGCTCCCCCTGCCCCGCCAGTCCCCTGCGATTGCTGAAGTCTCTTATATAAAATAGAGTAGTACAGTCTGCCCTGAGTACCCGGGGGCTCCACATTGGAGGATTCTGCATCCGAGGATTCAATCTACTGCAATTCAATTTACGGTTGGTTGAATCCGGGGTGCAGAACCCGTGGATACAGAGGGGTAATTTTATTTATTTCACTCTATTATAGCTTAACAATTCTGGTTAAATTTACCGTGTTCTGTCTCCTGGTTGGACCTAGATTGGTAGAGGTGTGATGACTTGCTTGAGTTTGGGACAAAGAAGTGAGCATGAGTAGCACTTTCTCCCCTCTCTTTGGGAATAAGCTGCTCACAGAAAGCATGCATTGGGCCCCATTTCTCCATAAGTCTTACAGGGGCAGGCGGCAAAATAGTCTGGGTCCAGTGCTGTCTGTGGCTGGATGCGTATGTCTGTATCATTATGGGGCTCCGTGTAAGGAAGCCCTCTTTTACACAGATATAAGGCTGAAATTAGAGAATGAGGGTTATTAGTAATAAAGATAATACATCATGTTCCACATACCTCTTGTCTACTTATGAATTACTTTAGAACCTGGGTGGGGAAGAGGTTAACAAGCTTCACTTAAGGGAAGAAGCTTATTACTATTTCTTTTGACAAGTTGAGTGTGAATTGGTTTTACCACTTTCTAGGCTTGTTCTATTCATAATTAACATATATTGAAACTTACATTAATATAAACAAACAATCCTGCAATATTTGCTGTCAGAAAATAGACAAGGGACAACCTTCAAATCCAACTTTTGTGTAGTTGGGCCTTCAACTATTAGCAGGTTTTAGTTATTTTTCTAAGTCTCTTATGCTTTTCATGGTGAGTTGAATATCTTTATTATATAAAAAAAGTTTCTCTGTAAAACTGAACGTTTTAAAGAACCTATACAACATACATAAGGGTCCCAAAATGCTCACTTTTCATAAAAATGACATCTGTTTCCATAGACGAGTTCACCAACATCCTGACAGCTGATGGAAAAGTGACACATAGGCTTTAGGGTCTAGATCACAGATTCTGTCACCTAGGAAGCTTTCAAGTACAGCAACTAATAGAAGAACCCAACTGAGAATGGCTTACATAGAGCGAACCGATTAACTTCCTTTGAAACTGCAGAGATACATGTTGCTAGGAGTGAGACTAGAAGCTCACATAATGTGACTTAGAACCTAGTTTCTTTCAGTTTTTAACTGTCACTTCCCTGGTGTTGACTGTTTTTGGACAAACTCCTCCCTCCTGCCCACCCCCCATTTCATAATCCTAAACTGACTTTGAGGAACTCTAAGAATTACATGAATCCTTTTTGTGAAACAGAGAATCTATATCATATATTCAGCGAAAGTGTCTAAGAGTCACTGATTGGACCAACTTAGGTAATCGTGCCCGTTTCAAAACATTCAGAGATGGCACGTTCAGATTGGCTCTATGAATCAGGGCCTTTCTCTGGGGCAGGTGAGGCCCATTTTCCAAATCACAACGGTGAGAATGGAGGGACGGGGTAGGTACTGAAAAGAAATTCAGGCTATTACTCCAAGAAGGAAGAAAAATAGATACTGGGCAGCCATATAACAGGTATTCATTATAGATACTTCCAGAGTCTATTTCCTATTTACTCAAAGAAATTTAAGACTCTAGGTAACCCTGAAATTCACATATTTTCTACATGTTACCTAACATATTTTTAGAAAATAAAAAGGTAAAATAATATGAAATGATTTAATTTCTATAAGTGATCTTATAATCAAAGAGACCTTGCTACAAAAGTGAAATTTTATCTAGAGGATTTTATTATGTTCAATAAAGTGTTCACATTCAAGAGCAAATTCTCATTCTGATGATTCATGAAGTCACTTGTGATATTCCTTCTTTAGTGTGGTGTTTATATAAAAACATGGGTCTTTAAAATTGCCATGGCAAAAACACATATTGAAGCTTGATAGCCTTCTTTTCACAAAGCATGGTTTCCATCATTGCCTTGGATCACACTGTACCTTATGTTCATTCTCTGGTACAAAGCTCCAGCAGCTTTTCTTTTTGTTTTTTCTCTTGCCCTGCATCTTAATCTTCAAGCATTCTCCTACAGTCATGTTCTGGTTTTCCCTTTGTCAGCCTCTGCCACTTCCACTCCCTCCTAGACTCCTAGTACTTTTTTCAAGCTAAAGTTCTTTACCTTTATCTGCTGAAATCCAAGAAAGAGCCTGTAGTGAAATGAAGACTTGCAGTTTTCCCCACCTGCTTATTTGCTTGCAATCTGTCTTCAGCCACTACAAATTGAATCTGCCTCAAGTTATCAGTGGCATTAATCTTCATCCTACCAAAATGTTTACATGGTTGATAACCCCTTTTTCTTTGATCCTCTTGTCTGATTGGTCTTCCTCTGTCACTCCTAAGACATAGCCATGTTTTTCTATTCTATTAATTTCTCTCACTGCTCTTTTATGCATCAAATAAACAGGTTAAGTAAGGCTCTGAAAGTATTCATCTTTCGGGTCTCAACCTTTCAACTTCCTCTTCCATTTCTTGTTCCATTGCCACATTGACTATTCACTGCTCAAGACATGTCATCTGGGCTTTTTTCCAAGGTTCCCTTGGAAATATCTTCCTTCAAGGCTCAGCTTAGATATTTTCCCTCCATGAACCCTGCTCTAGTTTCCTCCAAACTTGAACTACCTCTAACTCCGTTAACCAGGTCCATGCTCTATCACCAGCTCTTGACCGAATATTTGCGAAAGCTCTCTAGCTAGTATCCCTGCTTCTTGCCTGTCATCTACTTGTTTCTCCATACTACCACTAGAACTGTCTCTCATACAATCTGAACCCCTCATCATGGCCTCTAAGATCTTGCTCCTACTAATGTCTATTGGCCCAGGAACTGTGCTAAGAACTTTACTTGAATTAATCCATTTAATCCTATGAGCTACATACTCTTTTAAATTTTTACATCTTTATTGGGGTATAATTGCTTTACAATGTTGCTTTAGTTTCTGCTGTATAACAAAGTGAATCAGCTATATGTATACATATATCCCCATATCCCTTCCCTCTTGAGCCTCCCTCCCTCCTCTCCCTATCCCACCCCTCTAGGTGGTCACAAAGCACCGAGCTGATCTCCCTGTGCTACGCGGCTGCGTCCCACTAGCTATCTATTTTACATTTGGTAGTGTATATATGTCCATGCCACTCTCTCACTTCGTCCCAGCTTCCCCTTCCCCCACCGCGTGTCCTCAAGTCTATTCTCTATGTCTGTGTATTTACTCCTGTCCTGCCCCTTTTTTTTTTTTTTTAAGATTCCATATATATGTGTTAGCATATGGTATTTGTTTTTCTCTTTCTGACTTACTTCGCTCTCTATGATGGACTCTAGGTCCATCCACCTCACTACAAATAACTCAATTTTGTTTCTTTTTATGGCTATAATATTCCATTGTATATATGTGCTACATGTTCTTTATCCATTCATCTGTCGATGGGCACTTAGGTTGCTTCCATGTCCTGGCTATTGTAAATAGTGCGGCAGTGAACATTGTGATACATATCTGTTTTTGAATTATGGTTTCCGTAGGGTATATGCCCAGTAGTGGGATTGCTGGGTCGTATGATAGTTCTATTTTTAGATTTTTAAGGAACCTCCATACTCTTCTCCATAGTGGTTGTATCAATTTACATTGCCACCAACAGTGCAAGAGGGTTCCCTTTTCTACACAACCCCTCCAGCATTTACTGTTTGTAGATTTTTTTGATGAGGGCCATTCTGACCGGTGTGACGTGATACCTCATTGTGGTTTCGATTTGCCTTTCTCTAGTGATTAGTGATGTTGAGTATCCTTTCATGGGTTCGTTGGCCATCTGTATGTCTTCCTTGGTGAAATGCCTATTTAGGTCTTCCACCCATTTTTGGATTGGGTTGTTTGTTTTTCTGATATTGAGCTGGATGAGCTGCTTGTATATATATTTTAAACATCTTTATTGGAGTATAATTGCTTTACAATGGTGTGCTAATTTCTGATTTATAACAAAGTGAATCAGTTATACACATACATATATTTCCATATCTCTTCCCTCTTGCATCTCCCGCCCTCCCACCCTCCCTATCCCAGCCCTCTAGGTGGTCACAAAGCACCGAGCTGATCTCCCTGTGCTATGGGGCTGCTTCCCACTAGCTATCTATTTTACGTTTGGTAGTGTATATATGTCCATGCCACTCTCTCACTTTGTCACAGCTTAACTTTCCCCCTCCCCATATCCGCAAGTCCATTCTCTAATAGGTCTTTGTCTTTATTCCCGTATTATCCCTAGGTTCTTCATGACATTTTTTTCCCCTAGATTTCATATATATGTGTTAGCATACGGTAGTTGTCTTTCTCTTTCTGACTTACTTCACTCTGTATGACAGACGCTAGGTCCATCCACCTAACTCAATGTCGTTTCTTTTTGTGGCTGAGTAATATTCCATTGTATATATGTGCCACATCTTCTTTATCCATTCATCCGATGATGGACACTTAGGTTGTTTCCATGTCCTGGCTATTGTAAATAGAGCTGCAATGAATATTTTGGTACATGACTCTTTTTGAATTATGGTTTTCTCTGGGTATATGCCCAGTAGTGGGATTGCTGGGTCATATGGTAGTTTTATCTGTAGTTTTTAAGGAACCTCCATACTGTTCTCCATAGTGGCTGTACCAATTCACATTCCCACCAGCAGTGCAAGAGTGTTCCCTTTTCTCCACACCCTCTCCAGCATTTATTGTTTCTAGATTTTTTGAGGATGGCCATTCTGACCAGTGTGAGATGACATCTCATTGTAGCTTTGACTTGCATTTCTCTAATGATTAATGATGTTGAGCATTCTTTCGTGTGTTTGTTGGCAATCTGTATATCTTCTTTGGAGAAATGTCTATTTAGGTCTTCTACCCATTTTTGGATTGGGTTGTTTGTTTTTTTGTTATTGAGCTGCATGAGCTGCTTGTAAATTTTGGAGATTAATCCTTTGTCCGTTGCTTCATTTGCAAATACTTTCTCCCATTCTGAAGGTTGTCTTTTCGTCTTGTTTATGGTTTCCTTTGCTGTGCAAAAGCTTTGAAGTTTCATTAGGTCCCATTTGTTTATTTTTGTTTTTCTTTCCATTTCTCTAGGAGGTGGGTCAAAAAGTATCTTGCTGTGATTTATGTTATAGAGTGTTCTGCCTATGTTTTCCTCTAAGAGTTTGATAGTTTCTGGCCTTAGATTTAGGTCTTTAATGCATTTTGATCTTATTTTTGTGTGTGGTCTTAGGGAGTATTCTAATCTCATGCTTTTATATGTACCGCTCCAGTTTTCCCAGCACCACTTACTGAAGAGGCTGTCCTTTCACCACTGTACATTCCTGCCTCCTTTATCAAAGATAAGGTGACCATATGTGTGTGGGTTTATCTATGGGCTTTCTCTCCTGTTCCAGTGACGTATATTCCTTTTTTCTGCCAGTACCATACTGCCTTGATTACTGCAACTTCGTAGTATAGTCTGAAGTCAGGAAGCCTGATTCCTCCAGCTCTGTTTTTCGTTCTCAAGATTGCTTTGGCTATTTTGGGTCTTTTGGGTTTCCATACAAATTGTGAATTTTTTTGTACTAGTTCTGTGAAAAATGCCAGTGGTAGTTTAATAGGGATTGCATTGAATTGGTAGATTGCTTTGGGTAGTAGAGTCGTTTTCACAATGTTGATTCTTCCAAGCCAAGAACATGGTATATCTCTCCATCTATTTGTATCATCTTTAATTTCTTTCATCAATGTCTTATAATTTTCTGCATACAGGTCTTTTGTCTCTTTAGGTAGGTTTATTACTAGATATTTTATCCTTTATGTTGCAGTGGTAAATGGGAGTGTTTTCTTGATTTCACTTTCAGATTTTTCATCATTAGTGTATAGGAATGCCAGAGATTTCTGTGCATTAAATTTGTATCCTGCTACTTTACCAAATTCATTGATTAGCTCTAGTAGTTTTCTGGTAGCATCTTTAGGATTCTCTATGTATAGTATCATATGATCTGCAAACAGTGACAGTTTTTTTTTCCTTTCCGATTTGCATTCCTTTTATTTAGTCTTCTTCTCTGATTGCTGTGTCTAAAACTTCCAAAACTATGTTGAATAAGAGTGGTGAGAGTGGGCAACCTTGTCTTGTTCCTGATCTTAGTGGAAATGCTTTCAGTTTTTCACCATTGAGGATAATGCTGGCTGTGGGTTTGTCATATATGGCCTTATTATGTTGAGGAAAGTTCCCTCTATGCCTGCTTTCTGAAGCATTCTTACCATAAACGGGTGTTGAATTTTGTCGGTTGCTTTCTCTGCATCGATTGAGATGATCATACGGTTTTCCCCCTTCAATGTGTTAATATGGTGTATCACGTTGATTGATTTGCTTATGTTGAAGAATCCTGGTATTCCTGGAATAAACCCCACTTGATCATGGTGTATGATCTTTTTAATGTGCTGTTGGATTCTGTTTGCTAGTATTTTGTTGAGGATTTTTGCATCTATGTTCATCAGTGATATTGGCCTGTAGTTTTCTTTCTTTGTGACATCCTTGTCTGGTTTTGGTATCAGGGTGATGGTGGCCTCGTAGAATGAGTTTGGGAGTGTTCATCCCTCTGCTATATTTTGGAAGAGTTTGAGAAGGATAGGCGTTAGTGCTTCTCTAAATGTTTGATAGAATTTGCCTGTGAAGCCATGTGATCCTGGGCTTTTGATTGATGGAAGATTTTGAATCACAGTTTGAATTTCAGTGCTTGTGATTGGTCTGTTCATATTTTCTATTTCTTCCTGATTCAGTCTTGGCAGGTTGTGCATTTCTAAGAATTTGTCCATTTCTTCCAGGTTGTCCATTTTATTGGCACAGAGTTGCTTGTAGTAATCTCTCATGATCTTTTGTATTTCTGCAGGGTCAGTTGTTACTTCTCCTTTTTCATTTCTAATTCTATTGATTTGAGTCTTCTCTCTATTTTTCTTGATGAGTCTGGCTAATGGTTTTTCAATTTTGTTTATCTTCTCAAAGAACCACCTTTTAGTTTTCTTGATGTTTGCTATCGTTTCCTTCATTTCTTTCTCTTTTATTTCTGATCTGATCTTTATGATTTCTTTCCTTCTGCTAACTTTGGCTTTTTTTGTTCTTCTTTCTCTAATTGCTTAAGGTGCGAGGTTAAGTTGTTATTCGAGATGTTTCCTGTTTCTTAAGGTAGGATTGTATTGCTATAAACTTCCCTCTTAGAACTGCTTTTGCTGCATCCCATAGGTTTTGGGTCATCGTGTCTCCATTGTCATTTGTTTCCAGGTATTTTTGATTTCCTCTCTTTGATTTGTTCAGTGTTCGCTTTGTTATTAAGTAGTGTATAGTTTAGCCTCTATGTGTTTCTATTTTTTACAGATCTTTTCCTGTAATTGATATCTAGTCTCATAGCGTTGTGGTCAGAAAAGATACTTGATACAATTTCAATTTTCTTAAATTTACCAAAGCTTGATTTGTGACCCAAGGTATGATCTATCCTGGAGAATGTTCCATGAGCACTTGAGATAAATATGTATCCTGTTGTTTTTGGAAGGAATGTCCTATAAATATCAATTAAGTCCATCTTGTTTAATGTATCATTTAAAGCTTGTGTTTCCTCATTTATTTTCATTTTGGATGATCTGTCCATTGGTGAAGGTGGGGTGTTAATGTCCCCTACTATGAAAGTGTTACTGTCGATTTCCCCTTTTATGTCTGTTAGTAATTACCTTATGTATTGAGGTGCTCCTATGTTGGGTGCATAAATATTCATAATTGTTATATCTTCTTCTTGGATCAATCCCTTAATGCTATGTAGTGTCCTTCTTTGTCTCTTGTAACAGTCATTATTTTAAAGTCTATTTTGTCTGATATGAGAATAGCTACTCCAGCTTTCTTTTGGTTTCCATTTGCATGGAATAACTTTTTCCATCCCCTCACTTTCAGTCTGTATGTGTCCCTAGGTCTGAAGTGGGTCTCTTGTAGACAGCATATATATGGGTCTTGTTTTGTTTTTTTTTTACATCTTTATTGGAGTATAATTGCTTTACAATGGTGTGCTAGTTTCTGCTGTATAACAAAGTGAAGCAGTTATACATACACATATGTTCCCATATCTCCTCCCTCTTGCGTCTCCCTCCCTCCCACCCTCCCTATCCGACCCATCCAGGTGGTCACAAAGCACCGAGCTGATCTCCCTGTGCTATGGGGCTGCTTCCCACTAGCTATCTACCTTACGTTTCGTAGTGTATATATGCCCATGCCACTCTCTCACTTTTTCACAGCTTAGCTTTCCCCCTTCCCATATCCTGAAGTGCATTCTCTAATAGGTCCGTGTCTTTATTCCCATCCTACCCCTGGGTTGTTCATGACATTGTTTTCCCCTAGATTTCATATATATGTGTTAGCATACGGTAGTTGTCTTTTTCTTTCTGACTTACTTCACTCTGTATGACAGATGCTAGGTCCATTCACCTCACTACAAATAACTCAATGTCGTTTCTTTTTGTGGCTGAGTAATATTCCATTGTATATATGTGCCACATCTTTTTTATCCATTCATCTGATGATGGACATGTAGTTTGTTTCCATGTCCTGGCTATTGTAAATAGAGCTGCAATGAATATTTTGGTACATGACTCTTTTTGAATTATGGTTTTCTCTGGGTATATGCCCAGTAGTGGGATTGCTGGGTCATATGGTAGTTTTATCTGTAGTTTTTAAGGAACCTCCATACTGTTCTCCATAGTGGCTGTACCAATTCACATTCCCACCAGCAGTGCAAGAGTGTTCCCTTTTCTCCACACCCTCTCCAGCATTTGTTGTTTCTAGATTTTTTGAGGATGGCCATTCTGACCGGTGTGAGATGATACCTCATTGTAGCTTTGACTTGCATTTCTCTAATGATTAATGATATTGAGCATTCTTTCGTGTGTTTGTTGGCAATCTGTATATCTTCTTTGGAGAAATGTCTATTAGGTCTTCTGCCCATTTTTGGATTGGGTTGTTTGTTGTTTTGTTGTTTAGCTGCATGAGCTGCTTGCAAATTTTGGAGATGAATCCTTTGTCAGTTGCTTCATTTGCTTCATTTGCAAATATTTTGTCACATTCTGAGGGATGTCTTTTTGTCTTGTTTATGGTTTCCTTTGCTGTGCAAAAGCTTTTAAATTTCATTAGGTCTCATTTGTTTACTTTTTTTCTTTCCATTTCTCTAGGAGGTGGGTCAAAAAGTATCTTGCCGTGATTTATGTCATAGAGTATTCTGCCTATGTTTTCTGCTATGAGTTTGATAGTTTCTGGCTTTACATTTAGGTCTTTAATCCATTTTGAGCTTATTTTTGTGTATGGTGTTAGTGACTGTTCTAAAATCATACTTTTAAATGTACCTGTCCAGTTTTCCCAGTACCACTTATTGAAGAGGCTGTGCTTTCTCCACTGTACCTTCCTGCCTCCTTTATCAAAGATAAGGTGACCATATGTGTGTGTGTTTATCTCTGGGCTTTCTATCCTATTCCATTGATCTGTATTTGTTTTTGTGAGTACCATACTGTCTTGATTACTGTACCTTTGTAGTATAGTCTGAAGTCAGGGAGCCTGATTCCTCCAGCTGTGTTTTTCATTCTCAAGATTGCTTTGGCTATTCGGGGTCTTTTGTGTTTCCATACAAATTGTGAAATATTTTCTTCTAGTTCTCTGAAAAATGCCAGTGGTCGTTTGCTTGGGATTGCATTGAATCTGTGGATTACTTTGGGTAGTAGAGTCATTTTCACAATGTTGATTCTTCCAAGCCAAGAACATGGCATATCTCTCCATCTATTTGTATCATCTTTAATTTCTTTCATCAGTGTCTTACAATTTTCTGCATACAGGTCTTTTGTCTCCTTAGGTAGGTTTATTCCTAGATATTTTATGCTTTTTGTTGCAATGGGAAATGGGAGTGTTTTCTTGATTTCACTTTTAGATTTTTCATCATTAGTGTATAGGAATGCCAGAGATTTCTGTGCATTAAATTTGTATCCTGCTACTTTACCAAATTCATTGATTAGCTCTAGTAGTTTTCTGATAGCATCTTTAGGATTCTCTCTGTATAGTATCATATCATCTGCAAACAGTGACAGCTTTTTCTTCCTTTCCGATTTGGATTCCTTTTATTTAGTCTTCTTCTCTGATTGCTGTGTCTAAAACTTCCAAAACTATGTTGAATAAGAGTGGTGAGAGTGGGCAACCTTGTCTTGTGCCTGATCTTAGTGGAAATGCTTTCAGTTTTTCACCATTGAGGATGATGTTGGCTGTGCGTTTGTTATATATGGCCTTTATTATGTTGAGGAGAGTTCCCTCTATGCCTACCTTCTGAAGCGTTTTTCCCATAAATGGGTTTTGAATTTTATCGATTGCTTTCTTTGCATCTATTGAGATGATCATATGGTTTTTCCCCTTCAATGTGTTAATATGGTGTATCACGTTGATTGATTTGCTTATGTTGAAGAATCCTTGCATTCCTGGAATAAACCCCACTTGATCATGGTGTATGATCCTTTGAATGTGGTGTTGGATTCTGTTTGCTAGTATTTTGTTGAGGATTTTTGCATCTATGTTCATCAGTGATTTGGGCGTGTAGTTTTCATTCTTTGTGACATCCTTGTCTGGTTTTGGTATCAGGGTGATGGTGGCCTCGTAGAATGAGTTTGGGAGTGTTCCTCCCTCTGCTATATTTTGGAAGAGTTTGAGAAGGATAGGCATTAGCGCTTCTCTAAATGTTTGATAGAATTCGCCTGTGAAGCCATCTGGTTCTAGGCTTTTGTTTGTTGGAAGATTTTTAATCACAGTTTCAATTTTAGTGCTTGCGATTGGTCTGTTCATTTTTTCTGTTTCTTCCTGGTTCAGCCTTGGAAGGTTACACCTTTCTAAGAATTCGTCCATTTCTCCCACGTCCATTTTATTGTCATATAGTTGCTTGTAGTAATCTGTTAGGATGCTTTGTATTTCTGCAGTGTCTGTTGTAACTTCTCCTTTTCCCTTTTTAATCTTATTTATTTGAGTCATCTCTCTCTTTTTCTTGATGAGTCTGGCTAATGGTTTATCAATTTTGTTTATCTTCTCAAAGAACCAGCTTTTAGTTTTATTGATCTTTGTTATTGTTTTCTTTTTTCTATTTCAGTTATTTCTGCTCTGATCTTTATGTTTTCTTACCTTCTGCTAACTTTAGGTTTTGTTTGTTCTTCTTTCTCTAGTTCCTTTAGGTGTAAGGTTAGATTGTTTATTTTTGATTTTTCTTGTTTCTTGAGATGGGCTTGTATAGCTCTAAACTTCCCTCTTAGAACTGCTTTTGCTGCATCCCATAGGTTTTGGATCATCGTATTTTCATTGTCATTTTTCTCTAGGTATTTTTAATTTCCTCTTTGATATCTTCAGTGATCTCTTGGTTATTTAGTAACGTATTGTTTAGCCTCTATGTGTTTGTGTTTTTTACGTTTTTTCCCTATAATTCATTTTTAATCTCATAGCATTGTTGTCATAAAAGATGCTTGATATGATTTCAGTTTTCTTAAATTTACTGAGGCTTGATTTGTGACCCAAAATATGATCTATCCTGGAGAATGTTCCATGCGCACTTGAGAAGAAAGTGTAATCTGTTGTTTTTGGATGGAATGTCCTATAAATATCAATTAAGTCTATCTGGTATTGTGTCATTTAAAGCTTCTATTTCCTAATTAATGTTCCTTTTGGATGATCTGTCCATTGGTGTAAGTGAGGTGTTTAAGTCCCCCACTATTATTGTGTTACTGTCAATTTCCTCTTTTATAGCTGTTGGCAATTGCCTTATGTATTGAGGTGCTCCTATCTTGGGTGCATATATATTCATAATTGTTATATCTTCTTCTTGGATTGACCCCTTGATCATTATGTAGTGTTCTTCCTTGTCTCTTGTAACATTCTTTAAAAGTCTATTTTATCTGATATGAGTATAGCTACTCCAGCTTTCTTTTGATTTCCATTTGCATGGAATATCTTTTTCCATCCCCTCACTTTCAGTCTGTATGTGTCCCTAGGTCTGAAGTGGGTCTCTTGTAGACAGCATATATATGGGTCTTGTTTTTGTATCCATTCAGCAAGCCTGTGTCTTTTGGTTCGAGCATTTAATCCATTCACATTTAAGGTAATTATCGATATGTATGTTCCTATGACCATTTTCTTAATTGTTTTGGGTTTGGTTTTGTAGGTCCTTTTCTTTTCCTGTGTTTCACACTTAGAGAAGTTTCTTTAGCATTTTTTGTAGAGCTGGTTTGGTGGTGCTGAGGTCTCTTAGCTTTTGCTTGTCTGTAAAGCTTTTGATTTCTCCATTGAATCTGAATGAGATCCTTGCCAGGTAGAGGCATCTTGGTTGTAGGTTCTTCCCTTTCATCACTTTAAGTGTATCATGCCAATTCCTTCTGGCTTTTAGAGTTTCTGCTGAGAAATCAGCTGTTAACCTTATGGGAGGTCCCTTGTATGTTATTTGTCATTTTTCCCTTGCTGCTTTCAATAATTTTTCTTTGTCTTTAATTTTTGTCAATTTGATTACTATGTGTCTTGGTGTGTTTTTCCTTGGGTTTATCCTGTATGGGACTCACTGCACTTCCTGCACTTGGGTGGATATTTCCTTTCACATGTTAGGGAAGTTTTCAACTTTAGTCTCTTCAAATATTTTCTCTGGTCCTTTCTCTCTGTCTTCTCCTTCTGGGACCCCTATAATGCAAATGTTGTTGCATTTAATGTTGTCCCAGAAGTCTCTTAGGCTCTCTTCATTTCTTTTCATTCTTTTTTCTTTATTCTGTTTCGCAGCAGTGAATTCCACCATTCTGTCTTCCAGCTCACTTATCCATTCTTCTGCCTCAGTTATTCTGCTATCGATTCCTTCTATTGTATTTTTCATTTCAGTTATTGTATTGTTCATCTGTTTGTTTGTTCTTTAATTCTTCTAGGTCTTTGTTTAACATTTCTTGCATCTTTTCAGTCTTTGCCTCCATTGTTTTTCCGAGATCCTGGATCATCTTCACTATCATTATTCTGAATTCTTTTTCTGGAAGGTTGCCTATCTCCACTTCATTTAGTTGTTTTTCTGGGGTTTTATCTTGTTCCTTCATCTGGTATATAGCTCTCTGCCTTTTCATGTTGTCTGTGTTTCTGTGTATGTGGCTTTTGTTCCACAGTCTGCAGGATTGTAGTTCTTCTTGCTTCTGCTGTCTACCCTCTGGTGTGTGGGGCTATCTAAGAGGCTTGATGGGAGGGACTGGTGGTGGGTAGAGCTGACTGTTGCTCTGTTGGGCAGAGCTCAGTAAAACTTTAATCCACTTGACTGTTGATGGGTGGGGCTGGGTTCCCTCCCTGTTGGTTGTTTGGCCTGAGGCAACTCAACACTGGAGCCTACCTGGGCTCTTTTGTGGGGCTAATGAGAGACTCTTGGAGGGCTCACGTCAAGGAGTACGTCCCAGAACTTCTGCTGCCAGTGTCCTTTTCCACATGGTGAAACAGAGCCACCCCCCACCTCTGCAGGAGACCCTCCAACACTAGCAGGTTGGTCTGGTTCAGTCTTTTTCAGGGTCACTGCTCCCTCCCCTGGGTCCAGATGCGCACACTACTTTGTGTGTGCCCTCCAAGAGTGGAGTCTCTGTTTCCCCCACTCCTGTCGAAGTCCTGCAGTCAATTCCCACTAGGCTTCAAAGTTTGATTCTCTAGGAATTCCTCCTCCCATTGCCAGACCCCCAGATTGGGAAGCCTGACGTGGGGCTCAGAACGTTCACTCCAGTGGGTAGACTTCTGTGGTATAAGTGTTCACCAGTCTGTGAATCACCCATCCACCAGTTATGGGCTTTGATTTTTACTGTGATTGCGCCCCTCGTACCGTCTCATTGTGGCTTGTCCTTTGTCTTTGGATGTGGGGTATCTTTTTTGGTGAGTTCCAGTGTCTTCCTTTCGATGATTGTCCATCAGCTAGTTGTGATTATGGTGTTCTCGCAAGAGGGCGTGAGAGCACATCCTTCTATTCCGCCATCTTGGTTCCTCCTCCCCAGCTCTTGGTTTTATTGATTTTTTTTCTATTGTGTTTTTTTTAACCTCTATTTTATTTATTTCTTTCCTTCAGCTGTCTTTAGGTTTTGTTTGTTTGCTCTTCTTTTTGTAATTCTATTAGGTGGTAGGTTAAGATATTTATTTGAGATTTTTCTTGTTTTTTGAGGAAGGCCTGTATCACTATGAACTTCCCTCTAAGAACTGCTTTTGCTGCATCCCATAAATTTTATATGGTTGCATTTTCATTGTCATTTGCCTCAAGATATTTTAAAATTTCTTCTTTGATTTCATCGTTGATCTATTTGTTTTTTAGTAGCATATTGTTTAGTCTCCATGTGAGTGGGGTTTTTTTCTCATTTCTTTTTCAGTGGTTGATTTCTTGTTTAATACCATTGTGATTAGAAAAGATGCTTGAAATAATTTCTACACTCTTAATTTTTTTGAGGCTTGTTTTGTTGCCTAGTATGTGGTCGATCCTAGAGAATGTTCCATGTGTACTTGAAAAGAATGTGTATTCTGCTTTTTTTGGATGTACTGTCCTGAAAATATAAAGTCTAACTGTTCTATTGTATCATTTAGGATCTCTGTTGCCTTACTGATTTTTTGCCTCAAAGATCTGTCCTTTGATGTGAGTGGGGTGTTAAAGTCTCCTACTATTATTGTCTTCCCATCAGTTTCTCCCTTTATGTCTGTTAGTATTTGTTTTATGTATTTCAGTGCTCCTATGTTAAGTGCATATATGTTGACGAGTGTAAAATTCTCTTCTTGTATTGAACCTTTTAGCATTATATAGTGTCCTTCTTTATCTTTCTTTATGCCCTTTGTTTTAAAGTCTATTTTGTCTGATATGAGTATTGCAACCCCTGCTTTCTCCTCATTTCTGTTTGCATGAAATATCTTTTTCCATCCCCTCACTTTCAATTGATGCGTGTCCTTTGCCCTAAAGTGGGTCTCTTGGAGCAGCATATTGTCGGCTCTTGTTTTTTTAACCAATCTGTCACTGTGTGTCTTTGGATTGGAGCATTTAGTCTATTAACATTTAAGGTAATTATTGATAGATATGTATTTATTGCCATTTTAAACCTTGTTTACCCATTGATTTTGTATTTCTTCTTTTTTCCTTTTGTGGTTTGATGATTTTCTTTTGTATTATGCCTATGTTCTCTTCTTTTTGTTTTTTTGGAATCTATTATATGTTTTTGATTTATGGTTGCCTTGTTTTCTCAAGTATATTAACCCCTTTCTGTATCTACTTGCTTTAGACTGATAGTCATATAGGCTCAAACACATTATAGAAAAAAAAAATTCTACAATTTTTTTTTTTTTTTACTCTTCTTCCCCACATTTTATGACTTTGTCCCCTTTATATCTTCATGTTCATCCTTTTGCTGTTCATTGTGGTTATCATCTCTTTCACAGATTTTTAAAAAAATCTCTCTACTGGCTTATTTAAGTGATTTACTTTCCAATTGTGATTTTTCCTATAGATTCTTACTTCTTTCCTTTTTAGAGAAGACCTTTAATATTTCCTTTAGAATATGTTTTTTATTGCTGTCTTCTTTTAATTTTTGCTTGTCTGAGAAATTCTTTCTTCTTCTAAATGAAGATCTTGCTGGGTAGAACATTCTAGGTTGCAGATTTTTCCCTCAGGACTTTGAATATGTCTTGCTACTCCCTTCAGGCCTGCAATGTTTCTATAGAGAAATCAGCTGATTGCCTTATGGGGGTTCCCTTGTAATTAACTCTTTGTTTTTCCCTTGCTGCCTTTAGAATCCTCTCTTTAATATTTGCCAACTTAATTATACTATGTCTTGGTGTAGGTCTGTTTGAGTTTATCTTATGTGGAACCCTCTGTGCTTCCTGTACCTGGATATCTGTTTCCTTCTTTAGGTTTGGGATGTTTTAGCCATAATTTCTTCAAATACATTTTCAATCCCCTTTTGTCTTCTCCTTCTGGGATTCCTATTATGCATAGATTGGCATGCTTTGTATTATCCCATAGGTCTCTTATGTTCTTTCATTTTTTTTTTCATTTGGGTATCTGTCTGCTGTTCTAATTGGGTGATTTTCATTATCCTATCTTCCAGATCATTTATTCGTTCTGCATTATTCCTCATGCTATTCATTGCCTTTAGGTCAGCTTTTGTCTCTGCGAATGAATTTTCTAATTTTTCTTGGCTTCTCTTTATAGTTTCTAGTTTGTTTGTTTGTTTTTACAGTAATCTGCATTTCTGTCAATAGCCTTTCTTAATTCCTTCCGTATTTTCATTACCTCCTTTGTGAACTCGGTGTCTATTAGACTGAAGAGGTTTGTTTCACTGTTTGTTCCTTCAGGGAAATTCTCTTGATCTTTCAATTGAGTGTGGTTCCTCTGCTTCTTCATTTTTTCCCCTTATAGTTCTCCTACTCTGTGAGTTTAGGAGAAATAATTAACTACTGTGGTCTTGGAGGGTTATTTTTATGTGGGAGTATCCCTGTGTAGCCTGCGTGAGTTTAATAGTTTTTGGTGCGAGGGCTGTTTTTAGTATGGATGCCTGCTGCCCCTTTCCTCAGTGTATGCTGGCCATTATGCCCTTAATAGGAGGTGTGACTGGTATTTTGGTGACCAGAACCTGCACTGGATATTGAGTGGGGCCTCCTTTTTGCTCTGTGGTTGTCACTGCCCTGTCACTGTCACTGCCCTGTCAGGGGCAGGGTCTGCTCCCTAGTTGTTGGAGTAGAAGCCCCCAATCCATTTCTGAGCCGTGTTTCTGAGCTTCAGTATGAGATAGGCAGGACTGGAGTGTACCCACTGGAAAGGAGCCCCTGGGTATTCCTCCGCTGGAGCTGTTGACCAGTGAGTGTGCGCTGTTGTGTCACCTTCTTATCTGTTGTGCAGGCTCACCAAGTACATTGTTGTTTGCACTGCCCTTGGCCCCACCCTCAACCTTGGGAATGCCAGCACTCGGCCCTAGTGTCCCTCAGGCGTCGTTTTCACAAGGCCACCAGCACAGATCCACTGAAGTCAGGCTTTAGGACCACAGCAGTTGCGTGCCTGGACCCAATGTGGAAGGCTATGGAGGCAGCCCAGACCCTGGCCAAGCCCCCATGTGCACGTGCCCACACAGTCCAGCCCACGGCTGCTAAGGCCAGACCTGTCCCAGTGGCAGAAGCACCCGTTGTGCGTTTGGATGTCCCACAGGCGCTGAATTTACAAAGCTGGTGGCACAGGTGTTAAACTGTGGCTCACGCAGTCGCTGGGAGAGATTTCAGCCCTGCTTCCTAAGTCACGCGGCCCCTGGCACTCAGCTGTGGTTGCTGCTTTTAAAGTGTTCAATAGGGAAAAACAAGAAAGATGATGCAAAACGAAATGCCATTTTTCGGCCGTGGCATTGGATTCCAGGAAAGCGAGTAACCCAAAGGGAGGTAAGCCACGACAGTAAGGAGCAATGTCCTTACTGTAAGGAGGAAGAACATTGGAAAACAGATTGCCCTAGGCTGAATCATGAGAAGAAACACAGTAAGACGGGAGCCTCTCACATGGTAGAAAGAGAGGAACACTCTGATGAATGGAGAGGCCTGGGGCTCCCTTGGACTTGGTGCCTAATTCCCCACACCCGGAGCCCTGGGTAGAATTGCCAGTGGGGAATGAGCTGCAAGTTTGCTGGGATGAAGGAGAAGACTGATCATGATTCTGGGAAAAAGCTGGAAGATGGCCCCAAATTCTTGTGATGTTGATATGGTTCCTGGCAAGTCCACTGTGTTGAGACCTTCTCTGACTACCCTGCTGTGGACCACTTTGCTGGTGGTGACATGAGACAGACGGTTGCTATAGGTGTTATCAAAGCAGTGGACAAGAAGGCAGTTGGAGCTGGCAAGGTCACCAAGTCGGCCCAGAAAGCTCAGAAGGTTAAATGAATATTATATCCGCCACCCCAGTCTTAATCAGTGGTCAAAGATGGTCTCAGAACAGTTGGTCTCAACTGGCATTTAAGTTTCATAGTAAAAGACTAGTTAATAACAACAATTCATCGTAAAACCTTCAGAAAAAGGAGAATTTTTTGTGGACCATTTGTTTTGTGTGTGGCAGTTTTAAGTTATTCGTTTTTAAAATCAGTATCTTTTAATTGGTTAAAGCCCTCCTTAAGGAAATTATCCCCTGATTTGGATTAAGGCATTGGAATTACATTCATCCTGGAGACCACAATAGGAAAAACTGAGAAAATGGATACTAATTTAACTTGAGATAAGGCCTTGCCAGTTGCCCTGCTATGAATCAGTGGCTCCCAGTAGCAGGCTTAAATTAAGTCCCTTTGAAACACTGAATGGTAGGCCATTCCAGGTGTCTGCCCAGGTGATAGAATGTATAGATGCTTTAAAAGACCTAGCAGTTGCCAATGATGTTGAAACTTTGGGCACTATACTAATCTCTGTTCATGAGTTTGCCTCCAACAGGTCTGCCTATCTAACTGAAGTAGATGGGAATTTCATTGTAGCTGGAGAAGGGTCAACCAAGTTGTTTATTTTTGTCTAAATAAATAGCACAGGAATTTAGTATATGTACTAAGAACTGGAACCAAAACACCCAAGTTCAATTACAAATTAGACAACAAAGTGCTAACGGGCTTCATCAGGTTCAGATAGTTGTAGATATATAAAAGGACAGACTAAATATTCTAAGGAATGTTTGTCACCTCCGGAAGTAGCCAGAGTGGTCCTCGTCCTTTTCGCACAAGTTGGTGGAGTGGACATTGGCAGTCAGGAATTGTAATAGGAAAGAACCTTTGTATTCTATTACAAGTTAATCACTATAAGTATGTTGCCTATAAGCTTAGGTTATACATAGTGGCCCATCTCTGGGAACCCTGTCTCCCAGGTAATGAGCATTAAGCTAAAATAAACCTTTGTTTAGCTCACAGGAAACATCCTGACCAGGCCCACCTGTGAATGACTGCAGGCAGGAAGAAATTAACACATCCCCTATGGAGGTGGACCAGAACCAGGAAATGTTTGACTTTACTCCCTCCTCTTTTAGTATAAAAGAAGCCTGAGTTCTAACTCAGGCACGATGGTTCTTTGGGGCACAAGTTCACCATCTTCTTGGTCTGCCAGCTTTTCGCTATTCCTTGCCCCAACAACTCATCTCTTGATTAGATGGCCTGTTGTGTGGTGAGCAGTATGAGCTTGGACTTGGTAACACTGAGCCCAGGAAGTGCAAAATTCCAGAAGGGAGATTTAGGTTAGGTGCTAGAAAGGAGAGTCTGCTAGAGACCATGGAACGAGCTATATTCCCGAATTTATCTCTCCAGCCACTTGCAAGCAGAGGTTTGATGGCCACCTTTTAGGGTTTCTCTTAACGCTATGAGATTGTCCTAGGTAACCTCAAAGGCTCCTTCAAGGTTCTATGATTCCATCAGCCTTGTCCTTGGCCAAATGTATTAATTAGGACTTGTGACTTCATATAGCAGGCACCCAACTAACCAGAGCTTGAATGTATGGGCTCTCTTGGAAGAGCAAAGATGCAGCCGATCCTCAGTCGTAACGGAACCAGGAACGTGAAACCTGCAGGACTCTCTTCAGTTCATGCCTCCACTTTGGCTTTGCTGACTTTCTTCTCTTTCTTAATCCAATTTCCATCATATATCAGAAAACATAGCCACTGACAGCTCCTGGCCTTTTTTTTTTTTCCCCCATCTAATAGTTTCTGTCACTGGAGATGAACTGCCTCTTTGGTATCAAGGCAAAAAATAACACATCTTCACAGGCCAGGGTACAGACTGACCCATTTTAGGAGTCTGCACCCCCTATACCACCATCAGTTGAAGCCAGAAGAATGGGACTAGTTAGAAAATGGCAGGTCTCTTGGGAACACTATGGATAGATCAGAAAAGGAAGCGTACTAAACAAAATAGTCCCCTACCTCAAAGCAAAATGGCAGGAAGCTGGTGCTCGGGCATTAAGAACACCACAGGTTTAAAGTCTTTCTAACTGCACCGTATACAAACTATGAACATAAATTTTAGGACTCGGGAATCTTCCAAGTTGATAACCACAATCTTTCCGAGAATATCTGAAAGGGATATTCACTGTTAGTCTGTGTATTGGGCAACTGTAATGTGCTTAGTGCTGAGCTAGGTGCTATGCTGGGTACAGAGCTATAGACCATGGTTCCTATGTTCAAAGATCTAACAATTGAATGGGATTAGGACTGAGGAGCATTCTGAGAACCATCTTAAATATAATAGAGGATTATCCCTCACCAATGACTATTTATGAATAGTCCTCGCATCAAGTTTAAGTTAAAACTATCTTCTCAAGGAAAACCTCAATGGTTCAGAAATAGCTTAGGCTACAGAAATCTGTATTGTTTATTCACTTGTTCACTCATAAACACTTCGTATGAACTCATCTTTGCTTTAGACACACTACTAAGTGGTAGAGTTACAGTTCCCTACCCTCAAATTTCTCAGCTGCTGTTCTCTCTGCCTGGAATATTCTTCACCTAACTCCCATCTCCCATTGCCACCATCACCTTGTATTTAACTCCTGTTCATTTTTATAGATACTAGCCTTCCTCGACTCTCTTGACTGGGTTAAAACACTGCTGTATATTCCCATAGCTTTTATCCCCTTTGGAAAGTTATCTTACTTGTAATTTTTTACCCAATGTGTGTCTTCCTTAGTAGAATGGAAGTCCCATGGGGATAGGGCCATGCTTTTTCTGTTCACTACAATGCCTGAAATAGTGTCTCAAAATAGCAAGGACTAAATATTCATTAATTTGGCGATATTTATGGAACATCTATGCGTCCAGCATTGTTCTTATCACTGAGGATACAAAAGAGGGGGGAAAACCCATATATGGTTCCTTCCTTGAAGGAGATTATAAGTTAGTCAAAGTGTTGATTTAATGATGGAAGAATGTTTAACTCAAACTCCTTATTTCCCAGGTGAAGAAATGATTGCCAGAGAGACTAAGTGACTTAAGTCATATGAAGAATTTGAGTGCCGTAGGTTGTTTTTTTTTGTTTTTTATTCCCTTTTACACACTGCTTCTCAATACACATTTCACAAACCAAAGGTGGATGTATGAACTTCTGTTCATTCAGTCCATGGATGCTAGAGGATATTGAGGCATCATGAGCTGTGTGAGTGGAGACAAACATGCAGAGAATGTGATTTTTATGCCAAGAATGTTAAAGGCTAAGTCAGTACAGACAGCTTTGGTGATTTCTTGGCCAATTCTCCCACAGCCCCCATGATAGTGACCATCATGTCCTTCATCTTTGCTTGTGGACCCTCTGTGTCTGGAGTTCCTGGGAAGGTGAAGGTGTTGGCGTCGATGCAGCCATGTGGTTAGGGTTTAGTCAGGAACTGCTACAGGAGAGCTCAGTCCTGAGCCAGGAATTGCAGGAAGGGACTAACATGGATCACTTCTGAGAAAGTAGAAGGGCTTTTCAGGAGAGGGCATATAAAAAAGGCAAGGAGATTTTTAGGAGTGTATGAACAGCAAATAGCTTGCTAGAGCAGAGAGTATATATTAAATCGTGAAAATATGGGATAGATATGGGGGACTGGGCTGGAATCGAGTCCTTGGAAATGAAAGAAATGGCTGGTTCAAGGAATGGAGAGAGAACTAGGTTTGGATTTCAGTTGGATTTCTAATTAATGAAACTCGCTCTTAAATTTAGAGCCGGGGAGGACTTCCACTGGAACTCTGCTGGGGTTCCTTCTCGCAGTTTGAGGAACCACCCTAGAAGGGTATGGAGAGACCCTCTCCTCCACTCATACTCACTCAATAGAAGCCAGTCTTTGGACAGGTTGTTATATATCAGTTGCTCCATGTCAGGTTACCACGTGTGTGTCCCCAACTGAAAATGCACCCCACCCCAGTCCCCCACAAAGTTGAACTGACACATCAGTGGAAACACATAGCATAGTGCCAACTGTCACCCTCACCATCTCCAACCAGGGAATGGCAGAGCCTGTGCGTGATTCTCTTTGACTGCTGTCAGTGGAGGCCACACTGACTCAGAAATCTCACTCGTTTAAATCTGTAAGTTGCTGAGTCATTTCGTCAGAAAGCACCTTAATTCTGCAATAATCTTTTTTAAAAGCAACCAGTTTTAATGATGTGAGCCGAAATCCTTTGGCATTTTAAAGTGCTCTACTGAGGGCTATCTGCTAAGACTAGCGGTTTCTTCTGTTATGGAGAGGCGGAAAAGATGATTTCATTGTCTTTAAATCATGTGCGGGCTCAGGGAATGAGCTGTAGCAGGCTTGGGAATGTGTGGGAAGAAGTCAGAAGGCCATGCATACAACATCTGCAAAGAAAATGTTTTATTTAAAGTGTTAAATACCATCACGAGAATGAATTTGAGTTTTACATTAGTTGGTGTTCATTACAGGACTAATCTGCCCTTTTTTTTTTCCAGCTGGAATTCCCTTTACTTTTAAAACATACTATGTACAGGGCAGCAGTGGTCACTGGAATAGTGCTATTTACATGACTAAACCACAAGTCGAGGTGCAGACATGTGAAAATTAAAAAAAAAAAAATACACCAACGTTAAAATAAATACTGCATAATGACAGGTATGTACAAATATTCCATACAGTCATGTCCTTCTTATTAAAATTAGAAATAATTTATATAGGAATATGCACAAAAGATTATGTGACTGCATCTTAGTATCAGGAAAATGGTAAACGTTTATTCTAAGGGAGAGTATAGACACTATAGGTCTAGTAAGTCAATTGTTGCTGGTACACAAGTGTCTAAATTATTTCCATAGAGTTTTATTCATTCTTTTCAACTTTACCTGGGTCCATCGTAGGTCTCAGAATGTCAAGACACAGTCCCGGTGTATTTCGTATTGCACCACATAAAGAGAAGGCATTTTTAGTGATACTCATTTTTAACTTTTGCACCGTATCAAGCATGATAGTTTTGAATGGTCAACACTGAACTTAAAAAGGAACACAAGAGAGCAATTTTTGTGCGTGGCCTTAAACAAATGGTATGTACGTGGATTTCAAAAGTTGTGGCAAGAAGTTAAAATCCATCTATAAGAATGTGTTATCAAAGTGCACAGAAAGAAACAAAGAAATATGGGTGGTTTATTACATTACTCGGTGACTTTTCTCCTAAGTCGGGGAACTTAAGAGAAATTTGACCTTGCAGCACCACCCAATGGTAATAACTGTCTGTAAACCAAAGGCAGGGGTTTGATTTTGGGGATTCGGGTGTAGACTTTTGGTGATGGCATCAAAGAACTGTAAATAGGCAGACTGACTTTCTTTGAGTCACCTAAAAATTGGAGCTTTAAAATTATCTGTTGCAAATTTATGTTTGCTATATTTCTTTAGAAATATAATTTGTGAAAAATTGAATTTTACTACGGATAAATGAATTAATACACAGTCTTGTGTTTCAGGGCTCCAAACTGTTAGCGTTTCTATTCACATAGTAAATGGAAATTGGCTAAAGGAATTGCTTCATGCTTTAATTAATTAGAAAACAAAACACAAAACCGAAGACCTTCTAAAAATAATACTTTAACCCCTGTATGAATAATGCTGGTGCTAAAAACAAATTAGACATTACAATGGCCACATGATTTTAGGATTTTCCTGTAAACTGAACTTTGAAGATGAAAATAAAATTACCATGCACTGTACAATAAATTGCAAAAGTTCAAATATCTTCTTTATCAAATACATGCTGACTTGCTCTAATGTACTCCCAAGTCATGTTGCAAAATCCTTTTCAACATGCTTGAAATAAAGAAAGCTCTTAGTTTTTTCCCTGCCTTGAGAAATTCAGAGATTCAGAAGCATCTACAGCTCTGAATCAAACATGGGGTATAAGAGAGTATCAGGTCAAAAACTTGTAATTTTTTAGCATAATGTTCACTCTGGTAGGGAGAAAGAAAATAAAAGCTTAAAAGAGAGAGAAGAAGAAAAGTGAGATAGAGGAAGAAAGATGTGAACAATTTGCACATATTGAACTTTAATATTTGTATATTTAACATGGAAATAAATTGAATATGTTATACTTATTTGTCACATGAAGAGAATTTTAAGTATTTTCTAGAAAGTATTTTCTTCTGTAATGTCTGCCAAAACACAGACTATGATTACTTTAAAGAATAAACATGGTGTGTCTTTGTATCACCCTGTTGCATTCTCTCCCTTTTTTAAAACCATGCACTAGTGAAATTTATTTTTAAAAATAATATAAATTGTTGAAAATGGCTGATTTTTATTTTTTGCAAGTTGCAGCCCCAAGAAAATAATTTAAGTATTCAGCTAATCTGTGTCCATGCAAACAAAAGTTTAATTTCATTCAGTACAGTGGAGCCACAGAATTTTGTTTTTCAGAGTCCAACTCATCTTGGCATTAGTGGGTACCATGCCTGCTGGAGCTCTGAAGTCTGCCACTGTTCACGCTGTCACACGACTGGCTGCTCCCGTCTAGAGGAGCGCTGACGTTTTCGTCCTGGACCAAGTCTTTGGTCTCTTGCTTTTCACCTGATGCTTCCTAGGACTTCATGCCTTGACTTGTAACATGGCTTAATGGCTGGATAGCTCCATTTCTGTGGCATCACAGGACTTTGGGGTCAGAGAAATGAAGAAAAAGGAATGATAAAAATATAAAGGTGCCATTGAAAAGGGCTTTTGTTGCATGAAACTGATTCTTTGAGATTAATCCATGGCTTCAGATTGGACCAAAACGTGAGTGTTATTGAACTCCAAACCTGATAGTTCGTCATAGCTCTGCTCTTTCACCTGAGGGCCTTCTTTAGGGCACAATGTGTGCAACTTCCTCTGAGAACACAGGATCGCTTTGTATCCCTAGAAACAGGCTCAGAAGACACAACATTAAGCATGCAGTGTTACCAGGGTTTGCGACCTGTGGGGTTTTTTTTTCTTTTTTTGTAACGCTGGTTGCTATGACAACAGTTTTACAGCTGCTATGAACGAGAGTAAGAAGGTCCAGTTGAACTTTCCAGAGATGATTGGGAAGCTCTTCTTGTCAGAGGGGCCAAGGTTGGATCTACTAGGGAGGAAGTGGGGAAAAGTTTGAACCAGCCAATCACCATATTGGACAGCTCCAGTTCATCTAAAAGTATCTGGGCCACTCCCATAAAGGATTTGTGATCCATGCGGCCATAGTCTCCCCAGACTATGATCTGTTGACAAAATTAAAAGAGCAATGTCAGTATAATCATGTATGTAAAAGCTTGTCAACTAAAATACATTCAGTTAGTGTGCTGACATCAAACATCAAGTTATGTAGTTGTATTTAATTACTGGGATAGTTGTCTTTGGTAGAATCCGAAGGTACGTTAGGAAAACTTTACAGGAGTGTTCCGATCATGAGCAATCAGGGAAGATGGGAGCTTATGTGTGATGGGGGTTTACGAGTCTACAGTCACTTTAAAGGAAACAACAGTGTGTATAGCTTTTTTTTCTTTCTCACATTCATTTCCATTATGGTTTATTACAGGATATTGAATATATCGATAGTTCCCTAGTGTGTATAGCCTTATAGCACTGGCCACTACTTTGAAGTTTCCCAAGAATTTCAGCTGTGAGGAGTGGAAAAGGATGTGATAAGAAAAGATGTTGGATACAAAGTCTGACTCCATGAAGACACTTTCTTAGGTAAGGAATATATAATTCAGTAAATACCTGTAAAACCTTTCCTTGGGGACTTTCTTCAAAAGATAATAGTTGCTGGTAGAGGGGTTCCAGCGTCTTTCTTGCCACTTTTGTTTTCCTTTTGGCTATGCAGACTCCATTATCTAATAGATACACCTTTACATATGGTGCTTGGGAAAGAAAACACAGAGGAGAGTTAAGTGATGAGCTATGGTTACGGAACACCCAGCTTACAGGTGACATCTGCCACAGCTTAATCTTAGGCTGGAAGAGCCAGCGGCCAAAAATCACTGGCCTTTCCACATTACGTCAAAATCATTAGCTAAACAATAGATAACTATCAGCCATTCAGGTAGTTTTAGGCAATGTTAACATAGCATCTGAGTTGATTACTATTTTGCCATCAACTGGTTATATGGATTTGAACAACCGCGTTAAAAAAAGGAGAAATGCTTCCAGTCCCTAACAATTTCAAGAAAGAGGTCTCGCTCAGTTTTTCATGTGTCTATACTTAAATCTAATTAAACGTGCTTGAAATTAGATTGTTTTACTCACCCATCCCCACAAATCATTGATCACTCAAAAGGGTTTATTTATTGATGGTGTGGGTACACAACAGGGGTGGGGTTTGATGTAATATGTTCAAATTAGCCAGGAAGAGGCAACTAATTATGACTACCACGGGTTCAAGTTTTTCTGACAGACTCTTCATAACATTTTCGTGCATGTACAGACTAAGCGCCAAGACGTTTATGAACACAACCGTCTTAATCACCACCGCAAGGTTGTACAATAGGTAACAACATACGGTACAATTTGGAATTTCTGCAGGGACAGGGAAGCTAGAGATTCAAAATTACAGTTCAGTCAGTGGAGGTGCTGAGGTGAGAAACCAAGTTTCAGAATTTTTCTATACGTCAGATCCAGTGTTCTCTACATCTCTGCATCAGACATCTGGAATCTGTGGCATTCCCCATGGCTCGAAGCACCTTAGATTATGACATTTCGGTATGAAATATGTGACATCACAATAAAAACTTATAATGGTGCCTCTCTATATATTACAGGAAGTAAGAATCTTAGACTGTCCTTCACATATGGGCTTCTGCTACTTTGGGAACCTGTAACTATTTTTATTCTAATTCCAGGACTCTAAGGATTCTTAAGGAGAATTTAGAAGCTCCAGATAAACTGAAGAATAACACAAAACACTAGCTAACAAGAACTTCTTATGTACATGTCATACAAAATGAATGTGATAGGTTTTGTTTTGCAGTGGTTTCTACCATAAAATGTTTATCTTAACGACTTGTCTTATCCCCATCTGGCCACTCTCACTGGGTGCTCACTCAGGACAAACACACAAACTACCACTTAACTGTCTCATTTATTAGTATCCTTGATCATTTAAGAGCAAAGCTTCCAGTATCATTTGTTAGTATCCTTGATCATTTAAGAGCAAAGCTTCCAGTATCTAATCAAAAACAGTCTCTGAATTGAAAAGTGTGGATTATGAACAATAATAGAAGAATCTCTTCTGTTCTTACCTGGCAGTGTCTTGGAACCTGGTTTTACAACAAGGCCACGGGCCCGAATGATTTCCACCTCCAGCTGTCCCTTTTTGTCCATCATGCCTACCTGAATGTCACCTAATGGCGTGTGAGGAAGAAACAAACAGTGAGAGAAATGTTTGTGCCAAAGACCTTGGTTTAACATTGTTTCATCATTTCCTACATCTTTTCCTAAATTCAAATATATTTAAAAATTTATCAATGATACTTTACTTTAAAAAGCATACAAGTTAAAATGGAAAAATTTAGTCAGAGTTTTTTGTTTAAATCTAAGATACTCATTCCTGATAATACTGTTAAAGATCCTATGAAATTAAAGAATGTGATTTTCAATAATCTAAAAGAAAAACAATGAATCACGTGACAAATTCTTACCCATGGCAGGTGTGGCCAGAGTCTGGCGCCCCACTAGCTGGGCAGGGCCAAGGCCATCCAGAAAATCACTGAATTGGCTATCAGAGGCCAAGCGGACACCAGGGAAAATCAGACTAAAAGTAAAATAACACACAGGATTAAACCCTCCACTCCTGTTTCCATCTAGCCCCCTTTCCGTGGCAGGAGCAGCTGGTCCCACTATTTTGCCACTTACATTAATTGGATCCCAACCTCCCCACTGCACCTCCATGGCTCTCCCTCCTTATCCTCTAGCAGCCCTCGTCCTGTATTGCAAGCCTCTGTTTATGTGCCTTTCTTTTCCTTGTCTGGAGGGCATGAACTGTGATTTCTATGTATAGCACTCAGTACACTTTGAGCACTTATTCCATGACAGGCATTAGCATATTGAATCTCTTAGCTGCACTATGACAGAGGTTCTATTATTTAACCCATTTTATCGATGAAGAAAGTCTTCAGATCAGATCATTCCCATCAACACCCAAACACACTGCTATTTCTTCCACCTTAAAAAAATCCCTTTCCTAACCTCCTTCCCTCCCCAGCTACCACCCCGTTTCTCTCCTTGAAACTTCGTAGAGCTGTCTCTATGTACCATCTTCAATTTCTTTCCTCTCATTCTCCTTTGAAAATCGAATCAGTTTTTCCTTGCTCTTTTCCTCAATTTTTCTCCACTCCACCAAAATTTCTCTGATCAAGGTTACCTAACAGCCACAGTGGTAAATCTGACCGTTAATACTCCAGACTTGTCTAATTGAACATATTAGCCTCATTTGACCCAACTGATCCCTCCCTCTTCCTTGAAATACTTTCTCCACTTTGCTTCCTGGACTCTCTAGCCTCCTGGTTTTCCTCTTTGGCTATTCTTCCTCAGTCTCCTTTGCTAATTTTGCCACTAAATATAGGAGGCGCCATCTTTTGACTTCTCTTCAAGCCATCATTTTCTCTTTCTGTATTGCTGCGACAGCCTTCTGAATGATCTCCCCATTGCCACCTTTCTCTCCACTCCCACAGCAATCAGAATGATCTGTTAAAACTGAAGCCAGATAATGTCAGGCCTCTGCTCACAATCCTCCATTGGTTTCTCATCTCGATCTGGGTAAAAGCAAAGTCCTTGCAATGATGTATAAAGACAATACAACCTGTCCACCCCTGCCCCCCATATCTTAATTCCTAGATTTTTACTACTCCTGCCCTCATTCCCCGGTGCCGCCATTCCCACTACTGATGCCAGGTAAGCTCCAGCCTCAGCGTTGCTTCAGCCTGAAATGTTCTTCCTTCAGACATTCATGTGTTCACTAACTTCCTTCAGATTTTAAATCAAATGTGCCCTTTTCCCTGTCTAACCTACATAAAACCTTACCCTTAACCTCTGCCATCTCTTCTCTCACCTTTTTCTCCTTAGCACTTATACCACCTAATCTATTATATATTAAATATTATATATTTTCCTAATTTTTCTTTTATTTGAACAATTTTTCAAGCTCATTGTCCATCTTATCTGTTAGACTGTAAGTTTGATGAGGGTAGGGTTTTTTTCTTATTTGTTCACTGATATATATCCAGCACTAGAACCATGCCTGAAATACTGTAAGTACTTGTTAAACTCAATCAATTAATTAAAATGAATCTTAAAAAAATTACATAACTTGCCCAAGTTTCTATAGCACCAAAAAACAGATTAGAATTTAAGCCTATATGATTCTAAAGCCTATGGTCTAACCACCAACTGATTTTTGCTTCCTCGTATGACATATATCCCCAACTCATAGCAAAGTGCCTAGAACACTAGAAGGTATGGAAATATCTGTTGAATGAATTTATGAGTATTCATCCCATTTCTCCAATAAGACTATAAACACCTGGAGCACAGGGGTCATAGTTTGAACATTTTTATATCCCTAACAGTGTCTAACGCAGTGCTTTGCAGTGATGAGTGCTCACTGCACATTTCTTTTTTACTTGATTCTCCATCTCTTTTAAGACTTCCTTGATTAACGTCAAATCTATTTCGTCCCCCAAGCTTGCTTAATTCCCAAATATACAGTTAATCCGAACATTTTTAATGCTTCCATAAATATCCCATATAACCTTACTTATAAATGTATGGAAACCATATATATCTCGTATTTATATAACTGTGCTAGACAAATGATCCCTAGGGCAGATCATCAGCGCTCTGCCAGCTGCTCCTATGGCCTCACATCTGTGAACTGATGACACATATGTTTGCCTAAGCACCTGATGCTTCCATGGTGATGCCAGATGAGGTCAGTAAACCCCACTCTCCTCTATTAATGTCCTTTACGCACCCATCTACGATCTGCAGTTGCTAATTCTTAATTTGTTGGTGACAGGGCTGTACAATCTTGACAAATGCTTTAAAAATATCTCAGACACAGTGGAGTCAAGGGAAAGCTACATGATAACTACATAAAGGAAAAAGGCTCACCAACTTTGTGGCATTTCATTTTGGCTGTTACATTTATCTGAACTCTTTGTTACTGGATGGAACTAAGTATGTATCGATAGTCTATATTTTTTAGTAATAACTCTTAGAGCAAAGATTTAAAAAATTAGCATCGTACATGTGGCATAGGCACAAGTGCTTATTATTTCTGTGCTTTTATGTATTATTTCAAGGTAGGGCAAACTTCCATTTGTGACAGTCACATTTTAGCATCTTGCCCTTAGGTTTGGGGATAAAGTGTTTCAACTTATTTCCATTGATATACAAAACCAGATATGTCACATTTCTCAGTGGCGGGTAAGCAAAAGTTTTCTTCACAGCAAATCAGCCAGTGAAAGTTAAAATGGTGCTATAGGGCATGTGAGTTAGCTTTGGTGAAAGCACAGAGAGTGAGGTAGAGAAGAAGGTCTCCAGCAAGGCATGGAGACCACGGCCCAGCCAGCCATCACTCACTTTCCTTCTGAGCTATAGCTGTTCATGCTGCCATCTGTAGATTCTCGGCTTGCCTGTCGAGTCATCCAGTTCCTCATTTCCACAGCCAAGCCTGTTTCTGTACTTCTCTGCACGGTGCTCCGTAGCTTTTTACCACTGGCTTCTGCACGGACAGAAAACAAAAGGGGTGATAGTTTTGTCATCATCATCTGGTAACAAAAAATAGCAGCCAATGCTTTGAGGTCCTCAGATGAAGAACCTGCATAAATACAAAATGCTTTTATGAAGGAGACAGAGAGAAAAGGTATTCCAAATCACGTCTTGTTGAGGGATGAAAACTTTCTAAAAAGTCTTCAAGAAGCACAAAATACCATTGTTTTATTTTCCTTTAAAACAGTGTTCAAATTGGTAACAAAAGGAACAAAAAGGTTCAAGCTATGTAAAATAAGCTTTGTTTTCATTGTAATATTTAAATCAAGATTAATTTACGCCTTTTTCTTTTTTCTTTCTTTTTGTCATAGTCAAAGAAGTAGGCCTTCACATTATTTCCAAAGAATAGGTGGTGAGTAATCCTCAATTCTAGCTTTAACTTTCACACAAAAACCTGTTTTTGCAGGGTGATCAGTATTAGAAAGCAAAGAAAGCTACACTAAGGAGAGAGCCTCGCCTGATAACACTTTCACATCTGTTCGTCACTCTCAGAGAGGTTCTCATAAGGAATGCAAAACCCAGCAATGCCATGTGAAAAAAGAGCTTTTAAATTTTTGGTCATGGATAGTCATGTTCTTAAGGATCTTCAGCAGTCTGAATAGGAGGTTTGCTTATGGAAGCCAATTAGAAGACCAAACAGGAAACTGAGTCAAGTACCATGGAGGTGACAGAGGTGCGAAGTGCCATCTGCAGAGGTCAGGGAGGAAGAGCATCACAGAGGGAGCTGGGACGTGAGCTGGGCTTGAAAAAGGGGCAGATGGGGATCCAAGAAACAGCCCCAGTTATCAAAGGCCTTGCATGTTGGAATGTGGAGCTGAGAGATGACTGAAGCTGCAGCAACAGGGGGATGGTTCAAATTACTTGTATTAATTTACTTCCTGTCAGGTCTAAATATTTATCCACATTGACTATTCATATCATTAGTATTCTGGGATATGGTAAGCTGTTTTAGTGCCTGGTATTAATAATTTCATTTTAGATCAATAAATATTTGGTGATATTGACAGTGACTTGTGGAAATCCTTTCCATCAAACCGCTTATAATATCTGCTCACCATTTTGAAACACTGCTTTAAATTTTATCTCTTCTCCACTTCCAACTTTAATGTACATCAAAATGCTTTAAAAAGTATATATAAAATGTTATCACTGATCTACAACTCAGTTCCCTAATCTGAGCCTATTTTAGATAATTGATAGTAAAACATGTTGTACTGATATGAACTACTGAGAGGAGCTAAAGCATCCCCCATTGATGACGGAAGGCTCTTCCTTCCAGAGAAATGGTTAGTTAATACATGTAAAAAGTGAGAAAACTTTAAAATTACCAATTGGCAACCTCCAGTGGAATAAGTGATTCAAATAAGGCATATCAATGGATGCTAATGCCATTAGATAAAAGGATATTCATATGAGCCAAAAAAATCATCCCACAAATTAGTTCTAATTGTTAAAGGAAAACAGGTACTTTACTACTGGGAAACCTGGCTATTGCCATCTTAATCAGGTGAGCAAACTTAGCACTAATAGTGGGGCAATCACCGTACCACCTATCAAGTTGTTCTAGACAAAAGTACACAACCTGTTTCTAATCAGGTCTTTGCAACCAACTTCTAAGTTGGTTTCTAAAAACATTTCTAAAAAGTTTCTAAAACTTTTCTAAGGTTTCAAAAATAGGATAGAATAACAAGATAAAGGATACACACACACAAAATCAGACAAACCCAGAGTATGGGATTTTGTTCAAGAGAATTGACCTAGTCTCTTAAAGTTAATATCATGAAAACAAACTAACAAGGTGGGGGAATTGTTCCAGCTTTAAAAATATCACAGGGATGTAACTATCAAATGCTTTAAGTATACTTTGACTGGTTTCTTTTCAAGAAAAAAAACAACAAAAAAAGAAACCCTAAAAGCAAAACACTAAAAGCAATGTTAGGACAAGTAGGGAAAATATGAATATGAACTGAGTATTAGATGGGATAAGAAAATTGTTAATTTCCTTAGGTAGATAGTGGCATATGTTATAAAAAATTTTCTTATCATTAGGAGATACATACACTGAAGTATTTAGACATGAAATGTTATATTGTTTGCAACTTACTTTCGCACAGTATAGCAAAAAATACACATATACTTAAAGAGGATGAAATAACAACAACAATAACAAAAAGGATGGGGATGAAGAGTAGACCTTGATAGCCATACATTCAATATTTATGATTTCATTTGAGAGTGATCCCCAAATGGCCACATTAAACTGAATGAAGTCAGACAGAGAAAAACAAATATCATATGATATCGCTTATATGTGGAATCTAAAAAAATGGTACAAATGAACTTAGTTACAAAACAGAAATAGAGTCACTGATGTAGAAAACAAACTTATGGTTACCAGGGAATAAAGGGTGGGGGAGGGATAAATTGGGAGATTGGGAATGACATATAGACACTACTATGTATAAAATGGGTAACTAATAAGAACCTACTGTATAGCACAGGGTACTCCTTACTCTGTAATGATCTATATGGAAAAGAAATCCAAAAAAGAGTGGATATATGTATATGTATAACTGATTCACTTTGCTGTACAGAAACTAACACAACATTGTAACTCAACTATACTCCAAAAAAAATTAATAAAAAAAAAGTAGTAAAATTTTGTCCAGGTATGAACTGGAATCATGAAAGGTGCTGGGCTGGTGTGAGGGAGCCAGGCCAATGGCTGAGTCCTGGCCTCTCCGTGTAGCTTTACCGTTCGCTTCCTGTGAAGAGTGCCTATGAAGCATGAAAAACCACTACCAAGTGAGATATACAACTTCAGTAACGTTTGAAAATGCAGAATGAGGATAAGTACAGAAAACATGACTTCCTAAAGGTCTCAGGACATGGCCTTTGCAGTGTCAAAAATCTACTGGTTTTCATTTAATGCCTGACTCTTATCACAGCAAAAGTGACTTGAAAATCTGCTATTACAGGCTGATGAGAACTAGTGACCATTTGGCAAAGAATAACAATACAACGAGCATGTAATCCTTTTGTTTACAGATTGCTTTTTACATGTGTCCTCTACAGAACAACTCTCCTAATCCCCATTTTACAGATCCAGTATCCAAGGGCCCCAGCGGGTTACACAATTCCCTGAAGCCAAACAAAAAATGACAGAACCAGAGTTTATACACAGTTCCCCGACTCCAAGTTCTCTGCTATTCACTATTTTGTTGTCAGAATATAACCAATGGGTAGCTTGGACAGCTGTCCATGGAGATGATACTAAGCTAACTCTATGAGTACATGTGGAAGGCCCTGCTGGAAGCAGCTGGTGGGGTGGAAAGAGCAGAGAACAGTGAAGAGGTCAGGCCCTGGTGTCCAACTGTTTCTCTTAGAATCCCTACTCTATCATGTACTCGCTGGGTGACAATGAAGCAAGTTACCTTCTCTGTGACTCAGCTTTCTCAAACTGTGAAATGGCAATGATAATAGTAATGCCTACCTGATATAATTTTTGTGACAGTTAAGGAAAATAATATATTTAAAGTGCTTAGCATAGTGCCTGCTATATAGAAAATCTTCAATTAATGGTACTGTTATTTCTACCAGAAAGGAAACCAGAAAACATGTATTCTAGGCCAATCTTTATCACTGACTAGCTGGCTCTATGGCCTTCTCTGAGTCATATCCCTCTCCGAGTTTCAGGTTCCTCATTTATGAA
Source organism: Stenella coeruleoalba (assembly GCF_951394435.1). Taxonomy (NCBI): domain Eukaryota; kingdom Metazoa; phylum Chordata; class Mammalia; order Artiodactyla; family Delphinidae; genus Stenella; species Stenella coeruleoalba. The sequence goes on from NC_137163.1 coordinate 32,041,360, forward strand.
AAAAAAACAAAGGAGGGGGCTTTCCTGGTGACGCAGTGGCTGAGAGTCCTCCTGCCGATGCAGGGGACACGGGTTCGTGCCCCGGCCCGGGAAGATCCCACATGCCACGGAGCGGCTGGGCCCGTGAGCCATGGCCGCTGAGCCTGCGCTTCCGGAGCCTGTGCTCCGCAATGGGAGAGGCCACAACAGTGAGAGGCCCGCATACCGCAAAAACAAACAAACAAACAAAAGAACAAAGGAGGGGGAGGGTGCCAGAAGATCTCTGATCTCTTTTAGCTCTAAAGTCTATGAGTTTGTGTCATTAATGAATGACCAAGACCATGATTAATAGCATATATTGAGGAGATAAGGCTACTCCCTGTCATCTGATGGAATCAAAGAATTCTAGGCATATGCTGAGCATTTATAATAGATTTTTTTTTTTCCCGGTACGCGGGCCTCTCACTGTTGTGGCCTCTCCCATTGCGGAGCACAGGCTCCAGACACGCAGGCTCAGCGGCCATGGCTCACGGGCCCAGCCGCTCCGCGGCATGTGGGATCCTCCCGGACCGGGGCACGAACCCGTGTCCCCTGCATCGGCAGGCGGACTCTCAACCACTGTGCCACCAGGGAAGCCCTATAATAGCTTTTTAAAATATGTCTTTTAAATGTACTTTTATCTGATATATTTATAGACTTATTTAAAAACTATGTATTTTTCTTTTTTTTTAACATCTTTATTGGAGTACAATTGCTTTTCAATGGTCTGTTAGTTTCTGCTTTATAACAAAGTGAGTCAGCTATACATATACACATATCCCCATATCTCCTCCCTCTTGCATCTCCCTCCCACCCTCCCTACCTCACCCCTCTAGGTGGACACAAAGCACGGAGCTGATCTCCCTATGCTATATGGCTGCTTCCCACTAGCTATCTATTTTAAAGTATGTATTTTTCAATACCACAAATCCTTTGCATCACATTCACAATAAAAGTAATTTAACCTAAATATAATTCATTATGGTGATTCACATTTAATGTTTTGAATGCTGTCCTGTTATTCAACCTAAAAACTGAATCTATATAACAGAATGCCTATATAAAGTATAGTAGGCAGAATTGTAAGATGGCCCCCATGACTATGTTACTTTACATGGCAAGAGGGATTTTGCAAACATAATTAAGGTTACTAACCAGTTGACCTAAAGATAGAAAGATTATCTCGGTGGGCCTAACACATCCACATGAAAACTTTAAAAGCAGAGTGCTTTCTCTGGCTGGTTCCAGAAAAGTCAATCAGGGAGATCTGAAACACAAGAAGGATTTGGTGTACCTTTCCTGGCTTGAGGATGGAGGGGACCATGTGGGAAGGACCTGAGAGCAGCCGTCAGCAATGCCTAGCTGACAGGCAGCAAAAAACTGGATTCTTCCAACAGCCTGAATGATCCTGGAAGCTGACTTTCCCCCAGAGCCTCCGGACAAGAACTCAGCCCAGCCTACACCCTGATTTCAGCCATGCAATACCCTAAGCAGGATCCCAGTCATGGCCTGCCAGACAAGTGTCCTACAGAACTGTGAACTAATAAATGGGTGTTGTTTTAAGCTGGTAAAAATTTGTGATAATTATCAAGCAACAACAGGTAATTCTTTAGATTATTTTTTTAATGGGAGATCTATAAAAATAACCTGTTGTGACCACAGGAGTAGAACAACTGAAATTATCTGTAAGAACTCAACAGCGATGATAAGAAAAAGTATATATTTTAAAAAGTACATATACATATATACACTACATACATATCATATATTTATATATATGATATGTGTGTGTGTATAAAGATGTTTAAAAATACTCAGGTAGCAAACGACAAAACTAAGGCCCAGATTACGTTGTTGCGGAGTTCTTAAACCACTCATTCTGGTGTGGTATTTTAAGCCGAAGTATATTTGGAGAAGGTGCCTGTAGGTAAAAATCAACTTTTGAATTACAAAAGATCAGGAGCATAAAGCAACACAGGAGGTGTCCTTGTTATTCTGCTCTACTTAGTCTGATGACTCATTTGCTTGGCACCCTCTAAATTCAAAGAAAGCCACTTGAGTAAATAAACAACCAAAGTGTCAGTTTCCTGTAACAATGCTGAAACCCACGAAACCCTTTGAGTGACTTGACAACAAAAATCAAAAAGTCCTCCAAATGTAAAATAGATAGCTAGTGGGAAGCAGCTGCATAGCACAGGGAGATCAGCTCGGTGCTTTGTGACCACCTAGAGGGGTGGGATAGGGAGGGTGGGAGGGAGGGAGACGCAAGAGGGAAGAGATATGGGAACATATGTATATGTATAACTGATTCACTTTGTTATAAAGCAGAAACTAACACACCATTGTAAAGCAATTATACTCCAATAAAGAGGTTAAAAAAAAAAAAAGGTCCTCTCTGCTACTGATTGGAAAACTCTCCTAAGCCCCAAGATGAGACTCACAATTAAATGCCTAACTTAATGTCAGGGCGACCTCTTTCCAAATCTTGGGTCCACAGAACCCATTCCCGCTTGCTCTCACCTGGAAAGTCTCATCCCCTTTTGCAGACAGACTCACTTTAGACTCAAGATTTTCTTGATGTTAATATGGGAAGTGATTTATGGAAACAGGCTGAAGACAGGTTGGTAGATTCTGAAAAATGACTTCCCATCAGCAGATATTACATCTGGACATAAAGAGGTTGACTTATTTACCTATTTGGTCCTGCAAGACCTCAATATGGGGACACTCATGAGTAGATTACTGTAGTTGTGTATAAAAGCTTGTGTACTTATGTTTGTCGGGGCTTCTTACTATAATAAACATAATTCAAATCTCAGAAAGTTTAAACAAAATACGGACAAATATCTGACAATCTCTTTTGGGCTAATCCAGGATTGGCATTTACAATTAAAATAAATAGAAATTAACAGTTGATTTCCAAAATTGTTTCAGAGTTTAACACAAATCCATTCATTCCAACAGCTTTGTCACAGCTATTATGAAGTAGTAAGTGAGCTACAGGTAGAGGTCACAATTACGGTAGACATTAGGGCTGTCTAAATATATTCACATTTCCCTCATTTATGAAGTTCAGTGCGGTCATGTGACTTGCTTGGCCAATGAAATGTGAGCAAAACTGGTCTGTGTAACTTTAGGGTAGAAGCTTCACATCCAACAATGTATAAAAAGAATTACACACCATGATGAAATGGGATTTATCCCAGTTATGCCATGCTGTTTCAACTTTCAAAAGTCAACTAATGTAATGCAACCCATCAACAGGCTAGAAAAGAAAAATCACATGATGGTATCAACAGGTGCAGAAAAAGCATTCAACAAAATCCAACACCTATTCATCATATAAACTCTCAGCAAAGTAGGAATAGAGAAGGGCTTCCTCAACTTGATAAAGAATATCTACAAAAAACTTACAGCTAACATCATACTTAATAGTGAGAAACTTGAAGCTTTCCCACCAAGATCAGATACAAAGCAAGAATTTTCCTTTTTACCACTCCTTTTAACATCATACCGAAAGTTCTAGCTAATGCAATAAAACAATAAAAGGAAATAAAAGGTATTGAGATTGAGAAGAAAGAAAGAAAACTCTCTTTGTTCACAGGCAGCATGATTGTCTATGTAGAAAATCTGAAAGAATCGACATAAAAACTCCTGGAACTAGTAAGTGATTACAGCAAGGTTGCCAAATAGAAGGTTAATATACAAAAGTCAATTGCTTTCCTATATGCCAGCATGAACAGGTGGAATTTGAAATTAAAAACACAATATCATTTACATTAGCATCCAAAATATGAACTACTTAGGTATAAATCTAACAAAATATGTACAAGACCTATATGAGGAAAACTACAAAACTCTGATGAATAAAATCAAAGAAGAACTAAATAAATGGAGAGCTATTCCATATTCATGGATAGGAAGACTCAATATTGTTGATATGTCAGGTCTTCCCAACTTGATCTATAGATTCAATGCAATCCCGATCAAAATGCCAGCAAGTTATTTTGTAGATATTGACAAACCGATTATAAAGTTTAAATGGAGAGGCAAAAGACCCAGAATCACCAACACAATATTGAAGGAGAAGAATAAAGTTGGAAGATTGATACTACCCAACTTCAAGAGTTACTATAAAGCTACAGTAATCAGGACAGTGGTACTGGTTTAAGAATAGACAAGTAGATCAATGGAACAGAAATATAGAACCCAGAAATAGACCCACATAAAAACAGTCAACTGATATTTGACAAAGGAGCAAAGGCAATACAATGGAGCAGAGACAGTCTCTTCAACAAATGGTGCTGGAACAACTGGATATTCACATGCAAAAAAAAAAAAGAAAGAAAAAAAAGAATCTAGATACAGACCTTAAACCCTTCACAAAAATTAACTCAAAATGAATCACAGACCTAAATGTAAAACTATAACACTTCTGGAAAATCTAGATGACCTTGAGTATGGTGATGACTTTTTAGATACAACACCAACAGCATGATCCATGAAATACAGAATCGATAAGCTGGGCTTCATTAAAATTAAGAAGTTCTGCCCTGCAAAAACTCCTGCCAGGAGAATGAGAAGATAAGCCACAGGCTGGAAGAAAATATTTGCAGAAGACATATCCAATAACGGACTGTTATCCAAAATATACAAAGAACTCTTAAAACTCAACAATAAGAAAACAGACAACCTGATTATAAGATGGGCCAAACACCCTAACAGATACCTCACCAAATAAGATAGTACATAGGTGGCAAATAATCATATGAAAAGGTGCTCTACATCATATGTCATCACGGAAATGCAAATTAAAACAATGGGATACCAGTACACACCTATGAGAATGGTCAAAATTTAGAACACTGACAACACCAAATGCCGGTGAGGATGTGGAGCAACAGGAACTCTCATTCAGTGCAAACTGGTACAGCCACTCTGGAAAACAATTTGGTGGCTCCTTACAAGAGAAGGAGACTACCCCAGAAATTAGAACACTCTGCTCCTGTTGTTATTACTTGTTACTATCGTTAATAATTATTAATCCTTATTTTAGCAAGAAATAAAACCAAGCTTATGACTCTTTTGCAGTAAGACCACTCTAATATTTTTCCATAAAAGTTCAGGCTTATCATTTTGGTGTTTTTTTGTTTGTTTGTTTTTCTTTTTAATAACAAACCACCCCAAACTTAGTGACTATTTATTTTTGGCCACACTGCATGGCATGTGGGATCTTAGTTCCCCGACCAGGGATTGAACCTACACCCCCTGCAATGGAAGTGTGGAGTCTTAACCACTGGACCACCAGGGAAGTCCCTCATCTTGGTATTCTTAACACATTTAAATATAAGAAATTATAGCTCTCACTGTACTCTTTTGGGGGTTGTCTTTTTTATGGTACTTTTTTGTTCCTACTACCTGACATTGCTATTATGGCAAATGAAATTATTTAGAAAATTGTTCCCCCTGCTTTTTGGCTTTTTTTTAACTGACATCTGTCCTTGGTCACGCATCAACCCACTGATATTTGTGCCTGTTTCTCTCTCAAAAATGGACATGAAATATCACGAACCTCTTCTTAACTCTCAAGTTAGCTATTTTGAGGCAGCATTTTTGTAGTGAGAAGAGCATGCCATTTTAGAATCAGATGATATGAGTTCAAGTCTTTATTCGATCATTAGCAAACTCTGGGCAGGTAACTCCCTTTCCAAAGCTCAGAGTTCTTTTGTGCAAACTTGAGGTCAGACTTAGCCTATGTCATAGAATATATGAAATGTAGTGGTATTTAATGAGTACTGATAAACAAGGACCAGATACTGTAAGCTCTGTGAAAAAGTTTTGAAAACTGTAAAATGCTATACAAATCCTTCTTTGAAAAATGACTGGAATAATGTGAAATTATCCTAAACTTGCAGGAAGAAAACTATATATAAAAAAGTGAGGGGCTTCCCTGGTGGTGCAGTGGTTGAGTCCGCCTGCCGATGCAGGGGACGCGGGTTTGTGTCCCGGTCCGGGAGGATCCCACATGCCGCGGAGCGGCTGGGCCCGTGAGCCATGGCTGCTGAGCCTGCGCGTCCGGAGCCTGTGCTCCGCAATGGGAGAGGCCACAAAGTGAGAGGCCCGCGCACAGCAAAAAAAAAAAAAAACCAAACAAAAAAAACAAAACAGTGGGGCCTTGCCATAGAAATGGGGAGAGCCTGCTGGCCAAACTGGATTAAGGGGTTGCTTTCCCACACAAACCCACAGATTTCAGATGATATCAAGGTGGTTGCCATTGAGAACAAAGGGAGTAGGCAGGGCACAGAGGGTGGAAACTAAAAGAACAGAATCTCGAGGCTTAAAATCTTTGTCCAATGAGGTGTTTGGTTGGAGTCACTCACACTTGAAACTGGCTGGAATCAAACAGCCTCCTGAATTTTTGAACGATCTGTATAGAAAAAAATAATTACTAGCCCATTTACAAAAGCCTGTTTAGGGATTCCCTGGCTGTCCAGTGGTTAGAACTCCAGGCTTTCATTGCTGTGGGCCTGGGTTCAATCCCTGGTTGGGGAGCTGTGCAGCATGGCCAAAAAATAAAAAATTAAAAAAAAAGCCTGTTCAACCCCTAAGGTAACTCCTACTTTTTTCCTAATCTGCACTAGGAAGAAGTGGGCTATGAAAACTATGAAACCCCCTCTTCTATGCAAACCTTTGTGGCCATAAAGAATAAAGGACAAAGAAACACTTTCCAGAAAACAGAACCCAGGGTCCCAGATGAGTAAACCAAGAGATGTATTCTACTCTCAATCTTCGCCATTCCCTCCAAGTGGGAAAATTCCCGTGGATGAAAATTTTTATTTTGGTTATCCTGCTGCTGCTTTACCACTTAAATTGGATGTACTGGAGGCAGATACTGCGTCTTTAGGTTTACAGGTCACTATAACCTGAAAAGGCACATGTGGATATGAAGGAGAGGACCATACATCACTCAAAGATCCTAGATTTCAATCTGCATGGTATATGGATGACATTTTAAGGTTGTCTTTCTGGGGGAGGGACTGACTATGTTCTATATGCAAAATAAAAATGTCCACAGATATTTCGGGTGGCCAAATCTGCAGGAAAAGTTAAAATTAAGAGAGCCACATATACTTTACCTTATTGAGCAAAGACCAAATAGCAAGCCAGTATTTTTAAAGACTTAAAAATAGGTTATTAGGCTGAGCTTAACGTTTCCCCCCCGCAATGGTAATTATATATTAGATGGATATTTGTTAGGGTTTTTGGCTCACCAGCATTTGAACCCTCTTCCTATGTATGAGAAATAACCCATCCTTTAACTGTAGAAGCTAAAATTGTCAGCTGTCATTTTTCCAATCTGCCTGGCAATTACGACGTGAGTAAATGGCTGAGGTTCTGCTGATCAGACACCACCGCCCCAAACTTTGAATCTGAAGCTACTGAATTTAGAGATAAAGAGCAAAAAAGCTTAGTTCTACTGATTCACTGGGCTCCTAAAGGGCTTTGGAAGGTAGGGAAGCTAAACTGAATGTAAGAACCAGATTGTGAAAGACTTTGAATGTTAGGCTAAAGGTTTTATTTAGTAGGAGATGGGAATCTACTGAAGTTTTTGGAGACAGTAGTGTCAAGATCAAGATGATGGGGACTTCCCTGGTGGCGCAGTGGTTAAGAATCTGCATGCCAATGCAGGGGACACACGTTTGATCCCTGGTCTGGGAAGATCCCACATGCTGTGGAGCAACTAAGCCCATAGGGTACAACTACGGAGCCTGCACTCTAGAGCCCACGAGCCACAACTACTGAGCCTCCGTGTTGCAACTACTGAAGCCCACACGCCTAGATCCCATGTTCCTCAACAAGAGAAGCCACAGCAATAAGAAGCCCACGCACCGCAACGAAGAGTAGCCCCCGCTCGCCGCAACTGCAGAAAGCCCATGCACAGCAACGAAGACCGAACGCAGCCAAAAATAAAAAAATAAATAAATTTAAAAAAAATGATACTTTAAAAGTAGAACTGATAGTATCTTTTTTTTTTTTTTTTGCGGTACGCAGGCCTCTCACTGTTGTGGCCTCTCCCGTTGTGGAGCATAGGCTCTGGACGCAGAGGCTCAGCGGCCATGGCTGACGGGCCCAGCCGCTCCATGGCATGTGGGATCTTCCCGGACCGGGGCACGAACCTGTGTCCCCTGCATCGGCAGGCGGACTCTCAACCACTGCGCCACCTGGGAAGCCCTGATATTATCATTTTTGTGTTAGCTTTTTCTTCAACTGAAAATGATTTCAAAGATGGACTAATTCAGTCCTAAATTATCAAGGACTAATGATATCAAGGTGATAATGAGGATGGGAAGGAAGAAAAAGAACTGAAAAAATCTGGGAAGGAACCATTTCCTTGGCAGAAGGTGCCAACTGGTGGCACACATTTAATCCACACCTGGTCAGTAGGTATGTGGGTTCAATTAATAGTGTTTAAAGTTTTTCACTTAGGCACTAACATTTTAAAATTTAAAGGCTTTAAGTAAACATTCAGATTTATAGCTTCTCTTAGGGAAAAGAGAAGAATAAATTTGCCAACCCCGGGCTGATATTCAATTTGGCATCAATTAGCTAGAACTGAGTATTCACCATTCCTTTTTGGATGGACAAGCTTTCTCCAGATCTTCAGAGTTCCTGCATTTTCCCTTTTGTATTATATCTGGCCTACTTCACTGATGTATGTTACTTTCCTGGCCCTCGGCTTACAGGAATAATAAGAGAACAACTGATCACTGGAATAGCTAAAAGAAATGACCCTTTCATTTCAGTCTCATTAGGCAAAATCTAAACCTTAAGAAATGATACTGCAGGGACTTCCCTGGTGGTGCAGTGGTTAAGAATCCGCCTGCCAATGCAGGGGGCACAGGTTTGGGCCTTGGTCCGGGAAGATCCCACATGCTGTGGAGCAACTAAGCCTGTGCGCCACAACTACTGAGCCTGTGCTCTAGAACCCGTAAGTCATAACTACTGAGCTCGCATGCTGCAACTGCTGAAGCCTGCATGCCTGGAGCCTGTGCTCCACAACAAGAGAAGCCACCGCAACGAGAAGCCCGCGCACGGCAACAGAGTAGCCCCCGCTCACCGCAACTAGAGAAAGCCTGCGCACAGCAACAAAGACCTAATGCAGCCAAAAATAAATAGATTAATTAATTTAAGAAAAAAAGAACTGATACTTTAAAAGTAGAACTTATCATTTTTGTGTTAGCTTTTCTTCAAGTGGTCAAATAGTATTGTATATACATGGCATTAGGTAAATCCCCTCCTCTCCAATCAAATACCATTACAACATGAGATAGAACAAATATACAGAACCATCTTTTCTGGTCAATAATAATGGTCAATGAAGACCAGCAGAGAGCACTTAACCATAGTCCTTGGCAGCAACTGGAAGCTGCCATTACAGCTAGTGAAACTTACTAGTGGGTTTCTTTTATGTCATTATACACAAGATGTCTTCATAGGAAAGTTTGTCCCCATTTCTAGTTTTTTGAATTTAGTGAACCTGCTGAAGGATGATAGCAAATTGGGGTTTAACTTGACTTTTGTATTAAATTTAAATTACTTTAAGGGTATATTTGGACACTTGGCAGTGAAAGATTCTGAATCTTAGATTAAAAATGTAATATCTGATAAGCATTCTGAGTGGAACTGTTCTTTGATTTATCCTTTCAAATTCCAAAATATTTTGCTTCACTTTATCGACCTAGAATCTAATATAAAAATTTTGCTATTGTTGAATATGATGTGGACTCGTATAAGAAATGATTTATTATACATAACCAATCATAATCTAGGAAAAATAATATCCCCTAAGAAAAGACACGTATTTGGACTATTATTATCCATGTCCTGTCCCCAATATTGGCATTGTGAAAATGTACAAAAACTATGATCACTGAATTTTAGTAAGTCTAGATCACATGTTATAATTTTAAAATAGTATAAATATGATGGCTAGCAGTCAGTTACATTGATATTCAGCTTGAAAAGAATGGTAGAACTATATACTGTTATTCTTTTACTGTTGTTATTAATAGACACTTACTGAATACCTACTGTGCTAGACATGATGTCTGTACTTAGGAGGATTATATTTAAGTGTATGGAGAATTTTTTATTCCAGTGAAGCATGGGCAAAGTGTTAAGCTCCATTTTAATCAAATGGGACTGTTTATTAAGAATTAAGTGCACAGGGAGCTATATTCAATATCCTGTGATAAACCATAATGGGAAAGAATATAAAAAAGAATGTATATATGTATAACTGAACCACTTTGCTGTACAGCAGAAATTAACACAACATTGTAAATCAACTATACTTCAATAAAAAATAAAAATTAAATTAAAAGAGAATTAAGTGTATTATTTACAAAAGGATTAGAATAAGATAACGTAGTAGCCTCTTAAGGAGTGGGGGATAGTTAACTAGGTCTTCCGGTAACAGTCTGTTTAGTTCCTTTTATATTAATTCCTCATAGCTTCACTATCACCTGTAAAGATACTTTCCTCAGTTTTTCTGGTGATTTTTAAACAATTCTTGTTTCTTAGATGATTTTCCTGTAACTTAATTTTCAAGATAGTGGCATGTAAAAGAAATTAAATAAGTTAATTTATTCAGTTAAATAACCTTAAGATGATAGGATCTCTTCTGTATAATTGCCAAGCCATATTTTAAAGAAGGAAGGCCATCAAATCAAGCAAATCAAATTCATCACATATTATATGTACATTACTGAACAAGAATCACTAGCCCAGAAACACAAGTCACTTTAAGATAGCTTGAGAAACCAGATCTACAAATATTAGGATGTGTGCAATTTCCCTACATTATATGACCATACCATTCGCCCTTGGATCTGTCGGTGGGAGGCTTGCTCCTCCTGCTAAGAATGGTAACCATTTCAATGGTTCCTTCTCTCTTAGAATTATCTGTCATGTTTAAAAATTCTACATACAGTAATATTCTATATTAGGGAGGTGGATTCAATGTTGGGGCCAAGTACTTTATATAGTGAAGCTAATACTTATCTCAGAGGGCTCAATGATAAATAAACATAATTTATAAACAGTTAAAGAACATGTAGGTGCTACTATCCTTACTTTTACTTGAAAAAAAAAATTACCCAGAGATTTGGAGAACAGTTATCTGGAATATATCCCGAGATAAAGAACAAAAAGTAAAGTAAAATAAAAAAGAACTACAAGCAAACAAAAGAGATGCTACAAAGACCAGTCAACAATCTTAACTTATTTTGCTTATACGAATGTCTCTTTCCTCCTCGCTTAAGTCAGCCCCACTGAGATTATAACCTGTGGCCAAGTTGTTTAATTTCTCTAAATCTCAGTTTTCGCATATATAAAATGAAAATGATAATCTCCTTGAAGAATCATCATGAAATCAAAGGTATACGGCACAGAGAAGGTGCTCAATAAATGGTAACTATTATTATTGTACTTGATTTGCAAAACACAGCATATTACAAGAAAATGCAGGATAATAACGAAGAAACAATACACAGAGTAGATGGGATTTTAAACTTTGGAGCCAGATTATGGGTTTTGATCTCAGCTCCCCCACTTACTGGCCGTGGACTCTGGGCAAATTGCTTTCAAAAGTGTGCAGGAGGCAATGAGAGCTATCACTGTTTAACCCTCACTGTCTCAGGGTACCTACCCTTCTCTAACTCCTCAATTAGGTTTTTGTATCATCTCTTATTGCGCTCTGTACTTCACCCTCCTAAGCCCTGTCACAGTTTTAATTACATAGTTCTTCCTATTAATATCTATCTCCATTAGACTGTGAGCTCTAAGAAGGTAGGGAGCATATTCAGCTAATTCAGGGACTAGCATAGCGACTAACACATCTCAGAGCCCCAATAAATATTTCTGCATGAATGAATGAGTGAAAAGAATATGGTCTCTCAATAAATTTCTCAGCACTTCTTGTGTAGAATGGTAATGCCTGGATGTGCTGTCCAAGAATAAAATGAGCATATGGAACTGGAAGGCAGGGTACATTTGAGATTAGTTAGCTATTGCACTGTATCTGAAAAGACAAAAAAAAAAAAAAAAAAGAGAGAGAGTGTGTGAGAGTGAGAGAGAGAAGCTGTAAAATGAGATTGACTTACTGAACTGATCAGTTACTTCAGTCAAATCACACTGGTTGGTAGACCACTGCTCTCTTTAGAAAAGCTGTTCTCAACCAGTGTGACAATCATCTGTTGTGATGGGTTTTCTTTATAAATTAGGATGGGTTTCACAGTTATGACTATAATAACATAGTCCTGAGTAAGCTTATGAGAGTATGTTATCCACATGAACTTTATGTGTCCTGTGTGGGTGTCTCAAGAGAAAATAATTGCAGAGAAGCACTGCTCCAGGCCAGTGATTTCTAACTTTTATAACTCTGCAGGGTATGTTGAAATACCCTCAAAAATCTCAGGATTTTCAAGGGTGGTAGGAGTATAGCAAAATCAAAGAAGAAAGTTAGGATTTCTTCTCTTGGCTGTAAAATGACTACACCCCAGTGGAAAGACCTCTATTTTATGGAGAATGCCTCCTCTCTAGTTACTTACTTTGGCTTCATTTTGTCTTGGCGACTCAAGAAACCGTATTATAGGACAGAAATCTGTTCCAATTTCCCATGTGTAGATGTAGGAATTTCCTTTGGGATTAGTCTGTATGAGCCAAGGTTAAGTCAATGTACTTTAAATTTTGAAAAAATTTCACATTTACATAAGTTTTTCTTGTCTCAAAAAGGCTTTTAGGATGGCATTTTGTAAATCCAATTACCTCTAGCTACAACTTAAGAAAGAATGATGGTAGTTCAACTGAAGCAAAGTCAGGGCTGAAGACTTGGTGTAAAAACTAAAAATTGAGAAATGAGTGTATAATAATGTGTTTTATCTAAATACGTATTTTTAGGCACACCTGGCTTTGAGTTCTAGTTTCACCACTTACTAGGTATGTGACTGTGGCCAAGTATATGCAAATAATAAATATAGCTTGGGTTGGGTGCACAGATTGTGTTGTTGACTGCCTGGGTTCCTACGCTAACTCTATTACCTACTATCTTGGGGACCTTGAGCAAGTTTCTGAATTTCTCTGCCTCAGTTTCCTCCTTTGTTAACTGGAGATAATAAAAGCACTGTCTCGTAAGGTTGTTATGGGCCTAAAAGACTAAGTGCATGTCAGGTTCTTAGAATAGTGCCTGGATAATAGCTGATACTGAAAGTTTTAGCTACAATTATGATCATTCATTTACCCAATTTGATTTTCTAATATCTTGACTTGCTTACATTTCCTGAAATGTTAAACATTTAATAGCAGAAAACGAGCAAACTGTAAATGTACAAACAAGAACAGCAAAAGATTAGTATGAAAATTAAAAGTCACATTTATATAGAGAAGTACCCTACCATTAAACCTGTACTGATCTAGTGCAAACTGATATTGCAACAATAAGCTAGAAGAAACCTGGATAGCTCTAACTAGTGAATTATCTTAAAGAACACTTTTCAGACATATTATTAATCAGCCATCTTCCTCCTCCCTGCCTTCCACTGGGAAAAATAGGGGAAAAAAATATTTCTACCTGTTCTCAGAGCAGGTAGTTTCTTCTAAATCAGGGGTCACTACAGATTTCCTAGCAAGAGGTCATTGATTGTCACAGAATAAAAGCAAAATAAATCCTATTCTATACAATGATATATACAATAATAGAGGTAACATGATGATGATAACCAACCCACTCTGGATATATGTGCGTGCAAAGATGAACACAGTTTGCAACTAGCTTATCAATAAATTAATAAACAGCATTTCAAACGTTGGGATGCTATTATTTAGCAGTCAATTCTTACTTTGATTTACAAATTATGTTTTTAGCATTAGTTGTTAAATCTTATAGGAAAGTTCTTCACAAAGAAAACGTAATGTTTTGAAAACTTTATAAAGGACTTGAAGTCTCTTGGTGAAAAGTTTGAGTCCCCTTCGCCGTTTTTCTCATTAGCTTAATTATAATGACATCACTCAAACACCAGAGACAAACAACCAATGGTGAGATTCAAAGTGTGCCTGCCAACGAAGTTCCAAAGGCCCACAGCACAAACCAGCCTCCTTCAGTACTATCAACCTTTGACCTGCCCATTGTATCACTCTTTCCCCTCATTTGGACCTTAAGTGTTCACAGGCGGGGATTCCTGTTTCAAAGTTTTGCTGCTGCTTTTCCCTTTAAGTTTTGATTATTTCTGTCCTCGAAATCATAAGCGAATACCAAGACTGCGGGAGTAAACGAAAACAAAACAGTTGGGTGCACCCAACGGGGCCGCCTTGCCTCCCACCTGTCTCCATCCTCATCCAACTGCCAAGCACTGTTTAACTCAACTTCATTAGGAAAGCCTCTTCCCAGTCAGCGCCTGTGGAGTTCCCCAAATCACCAATCAACAGAACTTCTCCTAGGCTCAGCTGGCGCTCTGGGGGGTCTCCTGCTCCACAGTCCCCCAGAGACGAGGGGGTAGGGACACTGCTACCTGGAGTTCTCCAACCCTGTCAACCCTCCAACCACCGACTTTCCGAGATGCGAGATGTACACAGACAGACACAATAACTACAGGCTCACCTCCTTCTTCCTCTTCCAGGGAGTTCATGCAGGGAAAGTAGCCGGCCAGCGCCTCGAAGGAGGCGGAGAGGCTGCTCCGGCTCTGGGAGCGCTGCATGGAGCGCCCCGCGGCGCCGGCGCCCCCCAAGCCCTGCCGGCCCATCTTGGACGAAGACCCGCTTTTCCCGCGGTACAAGATACGAGGCGTCTTGGCGGCTGAGGCGCGGCGACCGCAGCGCTTCGGGGGCCGGGGTGCTGCCGCGGGACCCTGGGGTACTGGCCCCTGCCTCCCTAACCCGGTCCGGACCAGTCGTGGCCTTCCTGGCTGCCGGGGCCTCCACTCTTCTGGGGAGGGGTACGAGGTGGGGATCCGGGCGGTGGCGAGCGGGGACGCGGCTGCTCGCTGTGGAAGTCCGAGGTCTCGCCAGGAGGGAGCTGAGGTGCCCGGAGGCTGCGGCTGCGAGTCGGTCTGGCCGCCCTCCCCTCGCAGGGAGATGTTGCTGATGCTGAGGTCCCCGCCAATCAGCAGCCGGACGGGGAGGCGGGCTGGCAGCTCCGGAGCGCGCTCCTCAGGCTCTGGGCAACTCTGAGCCCCGAGGAGCTCCTGCTGTTTCCGTTTTTTCCCTTTCCTCGCGTGATTAACACCAGGGAATGGTCGTTAATGAGACGCAATACGTTAGGCATCACAGATGGGAACTATCTCAGGCAAATTTTGGTAGTCACTTAGTCTCGCTTAAAATTTGTTAACGTTCCTCAAGCATAGATAGGAAATAATTTTCTCCAAATCATAAAACAAAGCCTCCCCAATTTTTAACAGGTCCCATGAAAACCTAGAATTAAAGCGTTCTCGTTTACCTTCTTTTTTAAAAAGATTAAAAAGTCAACGGAAGGTAAAAAAGATTTAAAAAATATCAAGAGCCTGAAAAAGAACCAACACTAAAAAAGTACTGTGATGTTTATCAATTTTGCTTTAATCTGGTGAATTTTTAATGCTTTTTTTTCCTCCTGATTAGATAATCTGCTACCTATTGTTGCTAAGAATGACAATGAACACTGTAAGGCTTTAGCATCTAAATAACAGGTAACATCCTCTTAACATAAATTTGGAAGCAACACAGACATACCACAAACAAAACAGTTTATAAGTGAAATAGCATCACATTCTGCAAACTGCAAATCTCTATCCCAGAACATAAAGCAACCGTAAGTCTATTTTAGCATAAGTCAGAAGACTGTCCTACTTTTTGTAACTTTAGACAAGTCACTAGACCTCTCAATTTCCCTATCTAGGCAGGTGGGAAGGTAGGGCACAATGATTCCAGTCCTAACCATGTCATAGCTTGATTGTTGGCTGTGTGTTTTAGGGGATTTCAAAAGTGTTCTGTAAAATGTAAATTATACAATCTAAAATGGTTCTTTCATACAATAAATATTTACTGAGTACTATATATGAACAAGTTCTTTGCTTGATGTACTGGGAAATACAAATATTCATTCAATTAATAGTAATTGAGCTCCCAGTGTATGTCAGGTACCTTTGTAAACACCTAGGACATATAGTGATCAAAGCAGATAAAAATCTCTGCTCTCATGGAACTTACATTCTAGTAGGGGGAGAAAGACACAGTAAATCAGTAAATTATATAGTGTTAAAAGGGAGATAAATGAAAATGGCAAAAAATAAAGTTAAGGGGTATGGGACAGTCTGCGATTTAAACAAGAGCTGTCAGGGTAGGTATCATTGACAAGGCAACATCTGAATAGATGTATGAAGAAGTTGAGGAAGTAAGCCATTCGGATATGTGAGGAAGAGAGTTAGTTTGAGGCAAAGAGAGCCTGCAGTGCAAAGGCCCTAAGATATGATGTCCTGGTGTGTCCCTGGAACAGCAAAGAGGCCAGGGTAGCTGGAGTGGAGTGAGTAGGAAGGAAAGGAGGTCAGAGAGATAAGAGGCAGAGAAGGGGACAGATCACACAGAGCCTTCTAGGTATGTTAACAGCTTTGGCCATAGCACATCACAATTTAGGAAGTACAAAACAACGCACTCAAGTAATAATCCTCCCAAATCTTTCTAAAAATTAGGAAACTTTCGAATAAGAGTGCTCTAACATAATAACAGCTTTTGGTTGCTTAGACTTAGGATCATCCAGGTTTCTCGCTTCTGTTTTTCTGATAGGCTTTTGTCGTTTCTCATTAATATTCCTAAAATTCTCTCTTAGTTCAATTTCCTATTCATTATTCACCTTCCTAAAATACCCGCATTTCAATAGACACTGATAAAACCAGGAACTCTATGAGTAATTTTTCATACCATATTGCTTTTATTCAGAGAATAGAAATGTTTTCATTAAATGAAACTTTCATTCTAAGAATAAAGAGAATCATAGAATTTTGGAAACTGAAAGGACTATTGTAAGTCATCTAAGTCATCTGATGTATTTTTTATAACTGTGGGTCACAAATTTTTAGTGAGTCACGAAAATAACATCATTAGAATGATCAGCATTCTAAAAAATAAAATGAAATAAAATATTAGAGTGTAGCCCGTGTAGTTATTGTATCAATTGCAGTATTGTTTCATGAATATGTATGCACCCCTGCGTGTCTGTGTATGTTCACATGTGTGTACTAAGTTGTGATCAAGAGAAACGTTTCAAGGAAGAGGGACTAAGTGGGAAAATCCTAGGAAAATAAATTGGTCAAGGGTGGAAAAGTTTGATTTTGGCACCCAGGGACATCATAATGATAGTTGAAAGTCACTTAGGAAGGGAATTATCTTGGGTTTCTACTAGTGACTGCATGGGGACAGGGAATCTGAGAACTCAATCAGCGGTCACACTCAAGTTGCTTGGGCCCTGCCTTCTCTATGTTAATAACCTGACTTTATGCACCAGGAAGAGGTTAGTCTGGAATAGCCCAGATGCATCTGTTTCTTCATGAGCATCACTTCTCTCTTGCAGTTTCAGAACAAAGTTGTCCTGGGAAGCTTTTTGATATTTTTTCCTAGAGCTGGGATTTGAGAGTTATAGATAAGTGATAAAAGAATGACACAAAGAGAAACAGGAAGTACTAAAGAGGAAAATCACCTTATTTCAGGGAAGAAAGCTTCAAAGAAAAAGAAGACTATTGGCACACAACCACAGTAATGGCCAAGAGACTTCTAGTCTTGAATGATAACCTGTGGAATATACTGAACTTACTGAGAAAACTTACAATTCCACTTTTTTTTGTCCTATGCTCAATTGTTTTCCTATATAATAAATATTATATAAATAATATTTCTGGTTTACATATATTTTAAAAGTTGATTTACTATTCCTTATCCCATTCTGATATAGGAACTACCAACCCTAAAGGAATTTAAAAATTTATATAAAAAAGAAACTACTGATAAAAGATAGGAAGTGTCATTTCCTCCATACCAGAAAGTACATTCAAATGGCTTTGGATGTAGTTTTCAAATGATGGGCTACTATATAGTTTCATTATATAAAACACAGTGTAATTCCAGAACAATTATAGTCTAGTATTCAAATTATTTATAATATATTTATAACTTTCTTACTCATCCAAAATAATCAGAAAAAGTGACTCACAAATATACATACTAATCGCTTTCTAAATGCAAATTCTGGCCTTGAAACAAGATTCCACTACTGTACGAGAAAATCATATTTTTGAAGAAAAGATATATAGATTGATATAACTTGCATAAAAAAGTCATAGCATTCTATTTGATGAATATGAAACATATCACACCAATTATGCCACTTAATTCTTACATCAATCCTGAGAGTGTCATCATTATTTCTTCTTTACAGATGAGCTAATAAAGACTCAATAATATTAAATGACTTGTTTAATTAGAAAGTGGCAGAGCCACTGATTTTCTGATTTCAGGTTCAGTGCCCTATACACTGTATCACAGGTGTCTCATACCATATACATAAGCACAGATGAAACACATGCAAAACATAGATGATAGATATAATATGAACTATGTAGTAAATTATTTGGTTCAAAATAAAATAAATATTGAAAAAATATATTTAAAAGCCATAATGTTTATTCTAACTATATACCAATGTTAAATCTATATTTGCCCTTTTAATCAAAACATATTAATATTACATAGCCATATATGTATTTCAGTTCATCAATTCTTAACAGGGCTAGAAAGTTACATGTCATTTATGTATCAGTTTTTGTAATAGTTTCCTCGCCAAAGTAAATCACCAAAATTTTAAAGTATGTTAAATTAGTTTATTCTTGAAATAGAGGCTTGGTCACTGATGTGAATGCATAAAAAGGTTATTTTGTGAAGTAGTTACGTAGTGTCTAGACCATGGATTAGTTCAGCTGGGAACATACTCATGCCTTTGGCAGCCTTGCCCTTTTCTATGCTAGAAATGATGTAGGTGATGATGATGAGAATGCAAACTACTACTAATAAAGAGAAGGAAAGACGAAGTAAGTCCTTTTGGGAAGTATTGGAACAAACAAATAATAAGGCCTAGAAGTGGATATGCAAAAAAGAGATAGAAAAAGGACTCTTATTGCTACTCCATTGTCACTATTTAGTGTATCCAGTCAACCCAGAAATGGCTGGTTGCTAAAAGAGATAGGAATTGCTCAGGATAGGCTATAAAGCAACACTGCAGACTGAATTAACCTCTTTCTTCTTGATACACATTTGCTCTTGATAATATAGGAATTCACCTCTACCTCAGTCTTCACAATTGATGTCAATTACCTTTGCCACTTTGGATTATTCCGCCCTACAGCAAATAATTCTATACTAAATAGAAATATTTGTGGATATATTTTGGTTTGTTTTATTCAAAACCAACTCTCAAAATACTTGCAAACAATGTGACCAACAAGGGATTAATCTCCAAAATATACAAACAGCTCATGCAGTTCAATATCAAAAAACCAAACAACACAATCAAAAAATAGGCAGAAGATCTAAATAGACACTTCTCTAAAGAAGACATACAGATGGCCAAAAAGCACATGAAAAGATGATCAGCATTGCTAAATATTAGAGAAATGCAAATCAAAACTACAGTGAGGTATCACTACCTCACACCAGTCAGAATGGCCATCGTCAAAAAGTCTACAAGTAATAAATGCTGGAGAGGGTGTGGAGAAAGGGAACCCTCCAACACTGTTAGTGGCAATGTAAATTGGTGCAGCCACTATGGAGAACAGTCTGGAGGTTCCTTAAAAAACTAAAAATAGAGCTACCATATGACCCAGCAATCCCACTCCTGGGCATATATTTGGAGAAAACCATAATTCAAAGATATATGCACCCCAATGTTCATTGCAGCACTATTTACAATAGCCAAGACATAGGAGCGACCTAAATGTCCATTGACAGAGGAATGGATAGATGTGGTACATATACACAATGGAATATTGCTCAGCCATAAAAAAGAATGAAATAATGCCATTTGCAGCAGCATGGATGGACCTAGAGATTATCATACTAAGTGAAGTAAGTCAGACAGAGAAAGATAAATATCATATGATATCAGTTATATGTGGAATCTAAAAAGTGATACAAATGAACTTATTTACAAAACAGAAACAGACTCATGGACTTAGAAAACCAATTCAGTGTTACCAAAGGGGAAAGGTTGGGGGAGGGATAAATTAGGAGGTTAGGATTAACCTATACATACTATTATATAAAATAGATAGTCAACAAGGACCTATTGTATAGCTCAGCGAACTCTAGTCAATACTCTGAAATAACCTATATGGGACAAGAATTTGAAAAGAATAGATATATATGTATATGTATAACTGAATCACTTTGCTGTACACCTGAAACTAACACAACATTGTAAATCAACTAGGCTCCAATATAAAATAAAAATAAAATAAAAATAAATAATAATAAATAAAAATTAAATTAAAAAACCCAACTCTCAGAGTCCTTTAGGACAGTGATCATGGCAAGGATGGTTTCCAAGTTTGAGAAACTTCCGGCTCCAATATTCTCTTCCACTATTCCAGCCAGTGCTCTGGCTTTGTGATAAATTTACACAGTCTTCATGTAACATTCTCAAACATTTGAGAGAAAAGAAGAAACATCTCTTCTATTTATAAATGCCTTGGGATTCTAGATGAACATCACCTAGCAACTTCTCATATCACTATGAGATCAATAGCATCACAATTTTGTGAGTGTAAACATTCTGCCCAAATACACAGCAAGGTTTAAAAATTAGATATACATTTCAGGTACCAATGCCAGTAACTATACAATAGTTATAAAAAGTGCGTTCATTTAAACTGCTTTATTCATTCATTATTAATTTATTCATTCACTACTCATTTACTCATTACTCATTTATTCCTTACACCACAGTGTGATGAGAATAATATTAGGTTTGCATGGAAAATAGAGGGATTCTCTTAATTACAATTAAGTCTAATTCCTACTTGTCACTGTTTCTTCTTTTTCTTTACTGGCTAAAGCTTCATGTATTCACTTCAACATACACAGCATAAAAGACTTCTGATTACCATTTAGTTTAACTGAATCATATGTTTGTTGTATATAAATGGTTATACACTGTTTAAACTGCTTGATACCATGCTGATATAAAAATAGAAAACAACATTTTTCACACAAATTTGGCTTAATTGTCTGGCTGACTTTTAAATTGCAGGCACCTTAATTATTTTTCATTATATATCAAGGCATAAAATTTATAACAAAGTTATTTAAAGTTGTTAAAAATCAAAGGCAGTAAAAAAGAATGAGGATTCTCTCAAAGCATTAAAAATTGCAGGATTTTAAATAGTATATTGCAAAAATAAAAAGCCCAGGAAAAACATTCATGGTATACAGATCCAGGTCAAACATCACCTAGATTGGGCATAAGTGAATTGCTGACTGAAGGAAGTTCTATTCAGAGCTCAGTACCTTTGGTAAACAGTTAAGATTGTGTGCAAAGTGGCCGACTTAGGAACCAAACTAAGCAACTCATTATCAGCTGACACCCACTTAAGGTACTCTGTGTTAAAGACGCCTTTAAAGTAACAGTTCATCTGTCGTGTTGATATGAAACTTCATAATAGGAAACAGCAATACAGATTAAACATGTTTCCCTCCTAAAATTCAATTCAAAATGGTTCCATCTAATATGCTTTATTTATCCTCCCACAATAAGATGAGAAGCTCAGGTCTAAGAAGACAGAGGTTTATTTCCCAGAGAAAACAGTCTCAGTAAGAGGTAAATTTGTGGTGTCATACAAAAAATCTCTAAGAAACGCAAGTAATTATAAAAAGGCAAATCAGTATGTGTTCTAGTTATGGGGATATTCTGTAATGCTTCTCCCCGACCACTGCTTTATAACTTGGATTCTTCTGCTTGGCAACTCCTTCTGCAACTCAGCCTAACAGAGTAGTGTTTCAAATCCCAGCCTCCTTTCCCATACTTGACACCAAACTGGGAAAAGACATTTAGGGAGGAGCCAGAAGTCTCGATTCACAGCCTAAAAAATAACTAAATATGCAACTGTATATATATACATACTTAAATTTGGCCACACCATTCAAAAAGCTTTTCCAGAAATGTTTATTTGCAGTGTAGCCAGCATTTGGACAGAGAAAAACTGTGGTGTAGAATTTCTGAGTTCCTTTATTTTTGGTTCTGTTACTTATTTTTTTGTGATTATCTGGCATTTGATCTAACATCTAGAAGAAAGTCATTGCTTCACAACTCACTGTTATAAACTATTAATTTCATTTCAAATAATAGTGTATTTCACACTATGAAGGCAGCATTTCAGGGGTTCTCTGGGTGAGGCAAAAATACAAACTTTATATCTTAATAAATCTTGTACTGCAACTGAATAAACACTGAAAGACACTTTACAAGGACAGTGACCTTAAAAAATGTAATTGTTACATATTTTATCACAATTCAAAGTGACTGCAATTTTAAACCAATGTAACATTTTTGGTTCTATTTCTAATTTCATTTATTAAAATAATTCATTTTTATTCTCAACTTCAGATTATAGGCTAAGATCAGCTGACAAAGGGTACGTTTTCTGGTTTCTACAGCCACTTAGAAGGTGCTTGTCAGAGAGCACTAGAGTTCAGGAGTCAATGAGAAGTCATAGCACGAGTGAACAAGCCCTTTGTCAACCTTGTAAGACACAGTTTGCCCCCATCCTTGCAGAACTAGAGCTCCACTCACCTCCTTACTCTTAGATCTGAGTCCCACCTCCATCCACAGTCTTATCCCAACTTTACTCTCAACCTCGTTCATTATTACTCGGATCCCGTGATTACCCCGGATTTACCAAACCACCATGTCTCCTTTGCTTACACCACTCTGTGGTTGAACTTTTGACCTAGATGATGGGATGGAAATGTCCCCCTATAACTGAAGTTCCTCTTTGTGTCCATACATTACAGTACTCCTTTTAATACAAGTTTTTGTGAGGAAGATCATAGTTTTTTTCCATAGTGGAGTCCATTAAGAAAAATGTAAAACAGCACTGGAGACTAAATAACTCTATGAGAATCTATTATCAACATGGATTTCTCACTATAATGATCACAATAACTATAAGAAAAATTCTCCAAATTATATTTTCTATAATGTTCTGTGTGTGTGCCGGTTTAAAAAAAATAATGCCAACGAAACAAGTATTGACAGTTATGTCAACAATATTATAAGAATCTCTATAAAAACTTTTCCTGGGCTTCCCTGGTGGCGCAGTGGTTAAGAGTCCGCCTGCCAATGGAGGGGAAACGGGTTCGTGCCCCGGTCCGGGAAGATCCCACATGCCGCGGAGCGGCTGGGCCCGTGAGCCATGGCCGCTGAGCCTGCGCGTCCGGAACCTGTGCTCCGCAACGGGAGAGGCCACAACAGTGAAAGGCCCGCATACCGCAAAAAAAAAAACTTCTCCTGTAAATTTCTTATCTGTACCGGCCTCCATTCATTGTTTGTCTTGCATTTGTGGACCACTGCTTAGAATTTTAATGTTTCACGTTAAACACCTATTAGAATTCATTCTTTCAGAGTCATTCTAGAGGGAGCAAGCCCTTACACACTCCTTGAGCTTACTAACATCTTCTACTACAATTGAAAATAATTTATTCCAATTTTAAGGGACAGTGCAAGAAACAGAAAACAATTACTTTGGTCTACTGAAAACTCCACATACAGTTCCAAACGCTCAGCTTCTGACATTTATTTCCCGTGGTTTAGTTTTTCCCATGTTTTTAGATATTATGTCAGTCTAATGCATAATACTTTTGTTTTATACAATGACTTTCTCTCAAGTATTTTTTCAAAATCTCTACATTCATGTCTAAAACATCTCTATGTAACCTGTCAGTGCTATTCCCCATTTCTTACGTGCTAAAGTATAAGGAAGATAAAAGGTTACACATCCATTAGTGATAGGATCTGATGAAGCCTAGACAGTTAAACTATGGGTTTAAACCTTTTTTACATTTCTGCACATTGAAAAATTGTTCATAAAAAATATATGTAAAGGGTCAATGAATATATTCCTATCAAAAGGTAATCTACTGAAAGTGTTTAACAAAGACAACTGATTGTCAGCCTAGTAGAACTAATTGACCATCCAAACATTTGTTATTGAACAATATTAAATAAATATTTACTGAATGCCACCATGTCCACGCACAGTGCTAAGCAGCAGAAGTAGTAAACTGTATCATTTACTAATTAACTGACCATCGATTAAATCTATTACTTTTACTCATTTATTACTATTTCAACTGATAAATAGAGAAAAGCTAAGGAAACAGATCAAGTAATGCTATGTAATTAAAAATAAAGAGATAATGTGCACTAGCATGTATTTGGAACATGTGTATGCAGCTCAAAAGCATTTAAAATATGAGCACCAAAGCAAAACAAAGACAGCTTAAGTATTCCTGTTTGGATTATAATAATGCCACACTTTCAAGATCATGAGACATTAATTTTAAAAATTATAGGACTAACATTTCTAAAATACAAGTTTGGAAAAGCACAGTATTCAACAGGAAAATAGAACTAAAGGGGAAATCTGAAGAAAAATTACTTTGGTTATTACACACACACTCAGAGAGGCATTAAATTGTAGAGGCATAAAATGACTCAGAAAGAATAAACCAACAAAAATATAATAAATTGAAAATAAATCTGCTCTTTAGAAGGTCCAAAATGACCACCATGTTGTCATGTCCAGTGGGACTTTCAAGTCCTCATCTTACTGGCTCCCTGAGCAGCATTCTACAGAGTTGACCACTCTCTGGTCTGAAAGCATTATCTTCTCTTGACTTCCATTGGATCACATTCTTAGAGTTTTCCTCCCATTTCTCTGGCATCTCTTCATCAACCCCTGTGGCTGACTTCATCTCTTCTATCAAATTTCTACCTTTAACATCTTTAACACAACCTGGACCACCTTCTCTCATTATACTTTCCCCCTATATGATCAGCTCCATTTCCAGTTTTAAAAACCATTTGAATTCACTCAAATTTATTATTGAGTGCAGACCTCTTATTTGAGTTTCAGAGCTGATAACCATCTATTTGACATCACCACCAGAATATCTCACAGACCTCTCAAACTACACTCTTGATTTCTTTCCCACAGAAATCTACTTCTTTTCTTATCTTTTCTCTTAATAAATGACATCATCAGCCAAATGGTTGCTCAAACCAGGAATTTGAACAACCTCTTTTATTCCTTATTTTCCCATACTGTATGCCTCTCTCATCCAATCATCATCAGACTCTATTGATTCTACTTCTAAAATAGATCTCATATCTATCCATTTCTCTAACCCTATTCCAAGCTGCTTTCACTCTTACCCTCAAGATATTATTCATAAAGCAGCCAGAATTATCTTTTAAAAATATATATGGGATCATGTTACTACCCTGCTATCACTGCAATTACATAAAACACAAACACACAGCATGACCTCCCTCTAAGATTATATTTACTTCTTCATATTAAATGGATTTCCTTATTACCCATTAAGACTTCTGTGTGGTGTCCAGTTTCTCTTATTTACTCTAAAAATCACTGAGCATCTTTCTCCATTGTGGTTTTTCTTGTTTTGCCATAGTGATATCCACTACAGAAAGTATTCTGCAATTTTAAATAGATCCTTTCCTCCTTGCTTCTCATATTGCAGTTTAAAGAGAACTATGTAAAGGTTAGTCAATTCCTACCAAACGTGTTTTTCCAGGTCTCATGAAAGGTACTGCATCTCTGGCCAGGAATCCTTCACAGCTGTATCTCAACTTGGAGATTATTTAACACAACAATCACTTGCTACAAGAGGGCTTTAAAACTTAACACCTGCTTCCCTGAAGAACCTGTGACTCATTTATGCAGTGAGCTGCTATTACTGATGAGAAAGTATCACATTCTTACGATGAAAAACAGTGGTGGTAGGCTCAGAACCTCAGAACCATGATACAGGCTGTCAAATATTGTATATTATTATTAGTTAACATTTCATAATTTAATTATATTATTATATTATTTGATCCCATCTACATAACTATTTGCACAGTGGTTAATGGTGTGAACTCTGGAATTAGGCTTGGATATATATCCTAGCTCTTCCACTTCCTAGCTGTATGACCTTGGGCAACTACTTAAACACTCTGTGCCTCGGTTTTCTCATCTGTAAATGGGACATAATAATAGTAATGACCTTGTAGGTTGTTGTGAGAATGATCTCATTTAACAGTGAGCGTGAAGCTCAGAAATTCCAAATCATCAGCTCCATATTTCTCCTCTTCCAATTAAGACTTCTACTCTTGAAGCACTGCTACCTTCAGGCCGGTTTTAAGATTAACATGAACTGGTGAAATGGATTCATTTTTCAGACATATTTTCATTTTCAAACAATATCCTTAACTAATTGGTGAAATTTCAGGCAGTGCTAAGTGATTTTTAAAAATACCTAGGCAAATTTAGGGAAGAACTGGTACATTTTCTCACATATAAACAAGGCTCTCCTGAGATTTTTCTCTGAGCTCAGTTCTCCTGAGAACCAGCTCTGTTACAGCTTTTCTCTGTCCTCTAAAAATGAACAAAGGCCAAATAATTTCTTTTAAAAATCAGGTGTTCTAGAGGTGTTCTACAGGTGGAGGTTGAGGGGTTGGGGTCCGCTTTTCAGACAGGCATTCGTATGTTAAAGAATTATCTGTGCATATATTTTTAACATATTCAAATTTCATTAATACTATATAAGAAATTTAACACCAGCCTCTGTGAAACACTCCTTTGAGGCAGAGGGAGAACACCACACACAAATATTACACATTAACCTAACAGCATTACGTTGGACAAGACAGGTTCTTGATTAAACCAAGCCTGACAAAGCAGCCACCTCAAGGTGATTCATTCCACTTTCAGGACATAAGTTTATCAGGTAGTTTGCATTACTTCATGACTATGATGTGAACATCACAAAGATTATTAAAGTGTCACATGCATTTACAGAAGTTCAGAATTTCCCCCTAACATTGTATACGTACATAAACAGGTCCACAATGTGGAATACTGTACAGTACATTTATTTATATTTTAATGTAAGTCCATATGTGAATAACTGCTCACAGATTTTATTTTATTCAAGTGGCCAGATGGATTCAGGATAAATTTATGTCCCCAAATGATTTTGCTATGTTTTATCTAGCATTTTCACGTGGGTGGAGTGGAAGGCGGAGGGTCTTGCTGCATCAACTACTCCTGCCACATTGACTGTAGAACAACTTTGAAGATGTGGAAAGTGTCAATTTAAAATATTCAAACTATTGGTTTTGCCTCTTCCCTTACTCAGTGAGAAGTAGCTATAGCCATTCTGTACATAAATCATCAAAGCAAAAAGGCAAAGTTTGAACTGAATGCTTCAGAAGTAGTTCCTAGTGGATGAATTCTTTCAATCATTTCATATAGTGTAATTTTTAAAATTATAGCTTCTAGTTGCATGAAAAATAACTTTTAGAACTTGTGTTGAAAATTCAATTGGTTTTATATGGTCCTAAGTTGCTCTCTTAACTTAGAGCCCATCTGATCATTTATTTTATTTATTTTATTATTATTTTTTTTGACCACGCCTTGTGGCATGGTATCTTAGATCCCGGACCAGGGATTGAACCCGTGCCCAGTGCATTGGAAGTGCAGAGTCTTAACCACTGGACTGCCAGGGAAGTGCTGAGCCCACCTGATCATTTAAATAGGTTTCTGCATTTGGGTCATAATATATTTATGAGACATGATAACAGTTTAAGAAATTTACTATTTAAAAAAACCCTCTCACACATCTTTTCTAATGTAATTCTTTTTTGAATATAATAATAGACATACATTACATAATGAAATTTTGTGGTATTAAAAATTATATGTAACTTTCTATTCTCAAAATTAATTTGTTTCTGGTAAAAGAACTGGATAATTATATTGTGTGTTACTACCACAAATTTTTTGTAGTTTCTAGGCCTGATAAATCATTTTGTATTTGGGGGATTGGGAAGAATGACAATAACTTTAAGATCTGAAAATATCTTGAGAATGTACTGGTATAATTTCTGTCTATAAGTACAACTTTACATGAAGTCAATCAATTATACTTCTCTTCTAAATATTTGGTAAGATGCTTCCTAACCTCCTGTACTTCCAGGGTCATGGAAGTCTTAGAGACACAACCCTTTACATTTCATTCCATCCTTGGTCCTAGTAAATTGAAGAAAATGTATCGTGATTCGTATCTCTTATATATAATGCCACTTCACAGGTGTTATGGCTGAATTGTGTTCTCTCAAAATTCATATGCCGAAGTCCCAACCCCTAGCATGTCAGCATGTGATTGCATTTGGAGATAAGGTATTTAAAGAAGTGATTAAGTTAAAATGAAGCTGTATGAAGCGTTCAAACCTAATCCAATGTGACTGGTGTTCTCATAAGAAGAAATTTGGGCACACAAACTGACACCAGGGATGTGTGTGCACCAAGAAAAAACCATGTGAACAGGCAGCAAGAGGGTGCCCTCTACAAGTCAAGGAGAAAGGACTTCCAGCCTCCAGAACTGCGAGAAAATAATGTCTGTTGTTTAAGCCATGCAGTCGGTAGTATTTTATTATGGCAGCCCTAGCTGCCTATCCTTTGGGATAGATTAAGTCCCCTATAATCTTTCTCTTTACAGTGCTTTCAAAAGCTTTCATTTTTTTCCCTAAAAGTTTAAGAAGTTTACTTAGCATATTTAGATCTATTCTAATTTTTTTAAACACCCTGTACAATTTTGATGTCCCAATAAACCAGGTCTTTTTGTATCATAAAAGTTTAGCTGTAAAGTGGATTTCCATAAATCAAATGGTATTTTCTAATTACTTTTGCTGTTTTAACAGCTGGTGTTTCTATGCCAATGGTGGATATTATGTTTCCAGTTTAAAAAAAGGTAAATTATTTACATAGTCTCTTAAAAAAACACACGTGCCAGAAAAACCCCAGACTTTTCACTACATTTTTATATACATAAGACTAAGTTTCTTAAGTGCAGAAATTGTACTTTATTGATGATATTATTTGCATTCCCAGAGCCTACCACCATGATCGGGGCCTAGTTCACTGATTTGCTTCTAAGGACACTATTTTACCTAAATAAATTCTGATAAAGGAGCTGTTCGTTACCAACAGGCATACTCAAATTCTCATTTCATTATTCTGTTAAAGAAAAGGGTTAAAATGAAAACTGCTCATACCAGCTTCTGTGGTGAATGTGAATGAATCATCTGACTACTATATCGTGGATGTGGCTCTTGAAATTGATTTTTCTGCATTAGCATTCCAAATCATTACTTACAATTACATGTTTTTTGATATTTAAAAGGCTCTACCGAATGCAGTTCTAACTTACCCAATTCAGCAAAGTAAATGGATGCCCTGAACACATCTTTTATTACCTCCACTTATCAGGAAGCAAATCAAAAGTAAACATATGTTTCTTACTTTCATCATATGAAGTGTTCAGTACTAGAAGCCAAGCTAATTTTTTAAACACTGAATACATTAAAAATTAACTGTGTCATTTTCTACCTAATTAAATATAATAGAAATGTAAAATCTTGTATTTCTAGTTTGTCTTAATCCAATATCATCATTTAAACCTGTGATGCTGAATTCTTATACCCCTCAAATTGTTCATTTGCTTTCATGACCATCTCCTTCTCCTAGACATCATTAATGCCACATATCAAACTGAAGTGAGTTAAAGTTTATTTTGTGAATATTTTGAAAATTTTGTGATAGTTCTGAAAGAATATAGAAAACTGAAGTGTTGTTACTAAATTAGTGTTGGAATGCACTGATCCACCTAGCAGTTTTAAATTCCCATAAATTTAAGTATGTATTTATGATCCTAAACCTATGTCATTCACACACACACAGACACACACACACACGGACAAAGCAAATATATCTAATTATGTTCTTGAAATTATTTCAAAGATCAATTCTTATGCTAGGATTAAAACTTCGTTTCAGTGCACATTGGCATAGTTTTAAGATAAAAATAACTACTGATGCTGGTACCAACCCAGATTTACAAACTGATATGATAAATATTTCTTCTTTTCAGCTTCCAGTCCCCATGACCTGGCCCCAGACTTCTTTATTGGTGTCTGGATTCTTTCACAACCCACTCATTGGCATTCCTGCCTCCAGTCCCTCCCTTTTAATCTATTCTGGACATTTTTGCCAGGTACATTTTCGTAGAATAGATTTATTATCAAGTCTCTTTCTAAGAAAAATAACAAACAAACCTTCAGCGAGTTGAGAGCACAAAATCTATTCCACCCATCTTGGAATTCAGGGCTTCAGACAACAAGAACTTTCCAATGTCACTCCTACTTTTCAAACACATACAGCTTTAATCAAACTTTGCTACTCTATTCACTGCCCCCCACGCACCTTTTTGCTTCACATTTCTTATTTTCTTTCACGTGAGCCCATTATTAGGGTGGGGAATTCGTCTTCTTGTCCAAAGCCTCCTGTCTGCTGCGCCAGAGCTAAGTGCAACCCTGACTCTTCCTTTATCCTGGAGCTGGAAGCTATTGGATTCCTCATACCCTCAGCCTCTAGACCCTCAGCATCACTGATAGAGCTTCTAGTCTGACTCTGAATATTGCCACTTCTAGGCAGTTTCTCTTGTCACCTTGCCCCTCCCCACTTCCTTTCAAGTGGGTCCCAGTTTCATCACATCTCTCTTTACAGCACACTTCAGACTGTGAGTCAGGATGCTAAGGAAGAGGGTCCTGCTCTATAGCATCTCCATCACCATCCAGTTCAACTTTCCTTCCTCCCAATCCTAGGCTTATGAATTCAAGGTCCCAGGGGCCTTGTAAATACAGAGCCTGTTACAGACACGAATGCGTGCTGGTCAGAATGCTCTCCTGCATCCCTGCTTATATACAGTGCCTGTCCTTCAAGATTCAGTTTCATCCCACCAGCTCTCTGAATCCCCTGGCCCATAGTGATGCCTTCCTACTCTGAAATCCCTTTATCTCGTTCGCTCTTTGGGTACTTATCATAGTCTACCTGCATTATTACTGAACTTTTCTTTTTCAACTGCCTACTGTACATCTTTAGTTGAAAGTTCTAGAGATATAAACCTCTCAAAATATCCCCAAATGCCTCATCCTCTGCCAAACTTGCTCCTAATTCTGTACTCCCTCTCTTAGCAAGTGACAGTACCATTCATTCACTCAGAGTCTCAGGCAGAAAACTGGGGTCATTTTTGACTTCTCCCTCTTCTTCACACCCCCATCCATATCTAATCGATCATCAAGTCCTAATTCACACCTTCTAAATATCTATGAAACGGATTCTTCTTCATCCCAAGTTCAAGGCCCCACAACCTCTCACTTCTGTTATATAAGACTCCTAATTTGTTGCTCTATCTTTAATCCAAGTACTTTTCAATCTATTTTTCATGAAGCCAGATGATCTTTTTTTTTTTTTGCAGTACGCGGGCCACTCACTGTTGTGGCCTCTCCCGTTGCGGAGCGAGGCCCCTGCATCGGCAGGAGAACTCTCAACCATTGCGCCACCAGGGAAGCCCCAGATGATCTATTTAAATAGCAAGTTAGCCCATGTCACATTGCTATGCTTAAAAATTTTGCAGTGGTTTTCCTTCTCTTGGCCTAAAAGGCATGCCTACTATCCTTCTTTCTCTGTTGCTTCTTCCTGCCTCTCACTCCCAGCTCTAGCAATACTGGATTGTGTGAGCTGCCATGCACCTTCCGGGCTACTACTTACCTCCCACATGTATTTGAAGGTGGGATACCTGGAATGCCTTCCTCCCTCCTTTTCTCTTTACCTAGACATTTTCTACTTATATGTTCAGGTATCTTCCAGGGAACAAGTTCTAATCTCCTGAGGAAGTAAATGCTCCTTCTCTGAGATTCCACAGTATCTGGAGTCTGTCTCTACTACACAGTATTGAAAGCTATGTCATAATTATGTTCATTCATTCATTCATTCATTCAAGTACTTATTGAATACCTATGACAGGAAACTTTTTGTGCCATGTAATAGACATTCAATAAATGATTTTTGCTAATGAATGAGTGAATATGTCCAACTGAACTTTAAGAGTAACACTGTTATATTTTATTTATTTGAATTTATTTCCATTCACCCTCATGCCCTTACTCTATGTCTAACATAGTATTTTATATGTAGTAATAGCTCAAAACACACTTTGTTTGATTTCTTTTTACATTTAGTCTTGACATTAAGATGTTTTTGAGAAAAAAATTATCATTGATTACAAAACTATGAAAATTTAAAAAATTATATGATCATACAGTATAAATAATGCACAATAACATTTGTAAACTCTGAAATCTTAAATGCTCATCATTCTGGTAAACTATTGGCAGAAAGCTTGCTTCCTCCAAAAGATGAATTTTGGAGTCACAGCATCTGAAGGTTACAGAGTAATCAAATGCAACAAAGAATCAAATACAAAA
This sequence comes from Stenella coeruleoalba, assembly GCF_951394435.1. Classification (NCBI taxonomy): domain Eukaryota; kingdom Metazoa; phylum Chordata; class Mammalia; order Artiodactyla; family Delphinidae; genus Stenella; species Stenella coeruleoalba. Next base: position 32,074,058 of record NC_137163.1, read on the forward strand.
GTGGAATATAGGAGCATTTTGGTAACATTGAAAAAAGAAAACTCTCATAATATTGATGTTTTCTATGGGAATTTACTCTAAGCAGTCTGGAAAATATTGCAGCTACTGTGAGAAAGATCATTTAAAGATCCTCACAGGGTCTAGGCACTATGCCTACACTACGTAATGGTTAAGAGTCTAGTTTGAGGGATTCTGGATTCTTCCAGATTTTACCCCACCACGTTCATAATGAAAAAAAAAACCTTCCAGATGATAGATTTAGAAACATTTTCTGTAATATCTCAAACCAAAGAATGAATTAATATCAGAAACTGTTGAAAACCAAAATGATGAAGATAGCAGTCCCCACCAAAAAAAAATGAGCAAGTTAGAAACAGGCAATTCACATAAGAGCAAATAAAAAGATTGATGGGTATTTCTAACTTATTAGTTATTAGAGAAAAGCAAGTTAATACAACAATGAGAAATCACTCATTGCTAATATCACTCATGCTAATTATCCCTCATATGATCAGAAATACTTGTATTAGATATTAAAAATTAGGAAGTAATGCCAATTGCTGGCATGGATGCTGGGATATAGAGACTCTTATGCACTGCTGTTTGGATAGTAGACTAGAGCAGGAGATCTGGTGAAAGGCTGACAGAACTTGGCCAAATTAATTAAACACACACTGAACAACTCGATAAATCTAGTTCTGGGTATATATAGATATATGTAAAAGAAATCCTCACCCAGGCTCATAAGGAGACATAAATGAGGATATTCATCTCAGTGTTATTTGTGGTGGCAGGAGTTGGAGTCTATCTGGATGTCCAGCATTGGAAGAACAGAGAGGAAAAATGTGGTAAATGCATACCATGGAGCATACTACACAGCAGTTAGAAATATAGGAATAAATGTACACACAGATGCTCTGAAAACAAAATGCTCAATGAGAAAAATAAAAAGGGAATGTAACTTTAAAATGCACAAACACATATATGTATACATAAAACAATAATGCACATTTTATAAGAGCACATAGATATACTGAAGGTACACATTAAACACATTAAAATAACCATCTTAACAGATGGAGGGAGGAAAATTGGGATTAAAGGGGATTCAGTAAAGAGGGAGACAGAAGCAGAGAGAAAGGAAGAGAGAGATGGAGAGAGAAACTCTTCTCTCAGTGTGGACCTGTGTGACCCCTCTTCACCCTGTTTCCCTAAGTGTTTCCTTGTGCTAACTCCTTTCAACCACTCCACAGTGTGATTATAGGTTAAATGTCTCTACAGCCAGGTCTTAATTCACATGATGATGGGTACCATGTGTCTGTCTCATTCACTGCTGTATCCTCAGTACCTGGTACTATGCTTGCACACAGTAGGTATTCAAGGAATATCTGTTGAAGGAATGAATGAATGTACAATTTTACATTGGCTGACCCATGCTAACAGAAAGAAAACCAAAAGCTGAACTTAAGATCTTGAAAAAAAATTTCACATGGATCTTTTCAGTGTTAAATTCCAGGTTTCATCTCAAGAAAGGTAAGTTCTTAGGTTTCATTCAAGTGAAACAGATAGAGCAGCAATTCTGTTTTCAATGATACTCACATGTGGCACTGGCTGAACCCCTTTTGTATTAGGTTCTACATTTAAAATGGAGAGAATAAAGATTTTTATCTTCAGCTTTTTTTTGTTAGCAAGATAAAGAGATACTACTGTTCAAATGGCAAGAAATGCTTTTCTCTTTTAAAATTTAAAGTGTGCATATTATAATTTTCCTATCGAAATAGGATTATTATGCTCTCTTATATTGGAATTTCGGAGTCACAAAAGCTCTCAGTGAGTTTTCCTTCAGCATGTAATGTAACATTACAACATGATTCAGAATAGCATTTGACCTACAGTTTCACAAAGTATGCATTTACAACGTATTTCACTTAGAACCAAATAATGTACTGCAAAAGAGATATATACAGTATGGAACAAATGACCCTATCTATCCTTTCAGTGCAGATACTGTTGATCCTTGATTTTTCCACCAGAATTCATAAATGCCCATTCACTACTGCCTGCAATTGAAAGAACTCTTACGTATGAATAAACTTCCCAAACAAAGGATCTTTTAATTGCTTTAGCATCCTAGCTTCTCTTTTACAGTAAAACTACATTTTTTTGTTCATACACATTACAGTGAAAATTTTCATTAGACTTAATTCTTCTGGGAATGAACATTTTTCTAGGATAACTGCTCTTCTTGGGAAATGAACTTATTTTTCAGGACATAAGATAATTTACTTAAATAGGATTCTGCCATAGGGCTATGCTGATCAGCTCTAAACTAACAAGTCTGCATTGCACCATTTGATTGCTTATTATTAACAGATTAGAAATAGTCAAATATTTTAGGGTTAAATACTAATTAATGCAAGATAATTTGCACTTAGACAATAGTTTCTTCGGAACTGCTAAAGCTTCCAAATAATCTCTTCTGGCTTTTAATCATGTGTTACTTTCAATACATTTCCTTCCAAACCTCTTTCTATATTGGTCTTGAGCTCAATTATTTCTTGGAAAAGCACAGAAGTCACTCTAGTATGCATAGTGCCTCACTTTACTAAATCAGATCTTTACTGATCTGAAAAACCAGGGTCCTGAGACACACACACACACACACACACACACACACACACACACACATATAATAGGTAACTAGAAGTTTATTTCACCACAAAATACCTATTAGGTAGAGTGTGCTGATTCATAAAAATGGAAATTTACAAACAGCTATATTCTTTGCAGGAGCCTATTCATTTCCTAGGCAGAAGTCATGGCACAATCTTTACAAAAATAAGGCTTGATATGATAGGCTTGATTCTCACTGTCTTGAGAAGCCCACCATAAATCCCACAGGAATACAGACTACGTTTCACTTCACAGATTAATTTTTTTTTAGTAGCCAATAATGAAAATTAGATCCTGCTAATAGAGAGACTCCAAAAAAGCAGAACACTTTAGGTAACAGACTCTTTGTCTCTTCTGGTTTTTAGAAATGATCATTAAGAACTGACTGGATATTTCTGCTTGATTCTATGTATTACCAAATTTCCCTACTCTTTCCCACCCCAGAAAAGAAGGAGATTAAAACACACTCACAAACAGAAAAGAGAAAGATTAAATGTAACATTCCTCAAACGTTTGAGAAAGCATTAAAAGCACAGGCTTTTAAAATAGTTGCAACCCCTCTACAACAACGCAAAACCTGACAGCAGTTAACTGCATCTTTCTTATTTTTGATGGTTTGAAATTATCTGTGAAATGGTAGTGCTGTTAACTAGTTTTCCCAAAAGTCAGGGTGCTCTTAGGCTGCCAAAATAGATGAATACTTTCAAATCTATAGGAAAGGAGATGACAGTCCATTTTGCGTCGATGTAGTCACTGCACACTCAGAACCTTACTCACTTTTCAGTGCCAAACTTAAGGAGAAATACAGGCAAACTTGAATACATTTGGAAGAGTAGAATAAAAGCATTTGGAGACTTGGATAGTAAAGACAAAAAGGGTAAATACTAAAAAGGAAACTCAGGCAGGACATCAGAACTGTCTTTGAAAATATGGAAAAATGTCATATGAGTTACACGAGTCCAACAAGTAGAACTAGACCAATGATTGGAAGTCATAGCAAGTTAGATACAAATCATAATCAAAGCTCTTGGAAAGACGAAGTAAGTATCCTTATCTTTAAGTAGTGAGTTCCCTGTCACTGGAGGTGGTTAGCATAGGACAATGACCCTGGAAGGTGATATGACAAGATTCAAGCAACAAATGGGTAGTTGGATTAGATGGTCCCTTCCAGTTCTGGCATTCTATGATCTCTGAAGCAAAGTGATGAATGAGTTTTTATTTGTCTTCAGAGATTCATATTAAAATTGGCTTGTTTCATAAGTTAATAATGAATAAAAATATACCACCTCAAATTATAATTTTGCAGCCATTATTCAGCATTAATTGCATATATATATTATATATATATATATTTGAAACATATATACATGTGGAGCATATATTTCTTGCTTTCCATATTGACATTTAGCCAGGACTTTCCAGAGTTTATGCTAGATATCAAATAATGCTACTATTTCATTCTTTTGGACCTCTAGAGAAACAATAGGTTCAGTTCAACAGTAAGAGGGTATCAGAGGTAAAGGGAGCACCTAAGAGGGTGCACAGTTCTGTGCCATCCCCAGGTCTGGAAGATGGACCAATGACCTCGCGACAAAAGCCTAACAATTTGTCCTCCATCAGAGACCTAAGCATGTACCTTCTGGAATGTTTCTTTATGCCAAGAGCTTTATAAGTCTTAAGGAGATAGAAGATATTCTTTTCCAGTTCCTTCTCATTTCTTCTTTTGGAAACACACTGGAGGCTTCCTTTTCTTTCTCTGATTTTCATAGAAACAGCTATACTGTAGGATAACTTATGGAAAATTCTGGCTATTTACTGGTCTTAAAATAACTATTAAGAAGCTGACTCACAATTTATTTTTTAAAACACAAAAATATAATTTTATTTATAAAGCAATTAAAGTTAAGGAAGATTGAGCAACTTGTAGACATGGGCAAACCAATAGAGGAATACTTAGGAAAGCTCAATATTTGTAATTCTCAAGACTAGTCATGCTCACTAGCAGTGCTATACAACTGCTATTTTTATTTCTTTTAAGAATATAAAAGAATGTATAATTTTTTTTTTTTTTCGGTACGCGGGCCTCTCACTGTTGTGGCCTCTCCCGTTGCGGAGCACAGGCTCCGGGTGGGCAGGCTCAGCGGCCATGGCTCACGGGCCCAGCCGCTCCGCGGCATGTGGGATCTTCCCAGACCGGGGCACGAACCCGCGTCCCCTGCATCGGCAGGCGGACTCTCAACCACTGCGCCACCAGGGAAGCCCAAGAATGTATAATTTTTAAATATGATTGGTTTATTGTAGAAAACCTGGAAAATACTGAAAAGTCTAATGAAAAAAATAAACTTTATACTTCCACTACCTGAATGAAGGAAACTATATTTTGGTGTATTTATTATCTGTAATTAAATTCAATTAAAACTGAATCATACCCTATAATTTTGTGTCCTTTTAAAAAATTTACTCATTGTGAGCCTTTTCCCATGCAAACATTGCAAATGCTCATTTGGATACCACAGTTCTCCACAATATCCACTAAAATGTTAATTATTTCACACCTCTCAGATGGGGCACACATTATATCTGACTTATTTGATAGATTTTGAGTGTTTCATGCATAGGAAATATATAAATTTTATTTATATTTGACTATCTAGGAGTTCTATAATGCCTCGCACATAATGGACACTAGATATGTTTATTATTTACTCTTTGTGAATTGAATACAAGATTATCCTGAAGTGAATACTGGGAATCTTGAGGAGTTTTTAGTTCAGGATAGCTCTAGGTAAAAAATTAGATAGATCAACTATATACTTTGATGATTTTATATATACACACAGACATATACTCTCTCTATTTAAACAACTCAAAGTCCTACTTCTTTCATAAAACCTTACGGTACCCAAGCTGAACTCCCCTTTCAGTAACTTTCATTACCAGCCAGTAAGCACTGTCCTATTGAACAGATGTGTTAGGCTCCATCAATTCCCATCTTATAAACTATCATTTTTTGATGACTCTTAGATTTCCTATTCTGTCTATGCAGCCCAACCCAATCCCCCAATTGGTGTATCAGCTGCCTCCTAGCTTTTTCCATAGGAATGTCAAAACTCATCATTCCTAAGATGGAAATAGTATTTCTCTCCTTGCCTTCATTCATTTTTTGATAAATGCTTCTACCATCACTATGGACTAAATTGTGTCCCTCTCTTAGATTCATATGTTGAAGCACCAACCCTCCAATGTGAAGGTATTTAGAGATGGGTACTTTGAGAGGTAATTAGGTTTAGATGAGAGTGGGGCCCTCATGATGGAATTAGTGCCCTCATAAGAAGAGACACCAGAAGGCTTGCTTTCTCTCTCTCTCCCAGGCATTAGAGGACATAGAAGGTAGCTGTCTGCAAGCCAGGAAGTGAGCCCTCACTGGAGAACCAAATTAGCTGGCACCTTGATCTTGGACTTCTCAGCCTCCAGAACTGTGAGAAACAAAGTCCTCTTGTTTAAGCGACCCAGTCTATGGTATTTTGTTATAGCAGCCTGAGCAAACTACAATAGCTACTAAATCAATCATATATCTCAAGTATGGAAAACTTTCTAGATTCCTTCTCACATTCATTTATCACATCTAATGTCTGTAGTTTAGTCAACATTATTGTACCGATTTAGATTTCCTGGTTTTGATATTATACTATATCTTTTGAAGATATTACCACCAGGGGAAGCTGGCTGAAGGATACACGAGACACTATGCATTATTTTTGAAACTTCCATAATTATTTTACAATAAAAAAGTTATTAAAAACCCCTTTCGTATTATTTCAACCTCTAGTAATAAGAATTTATGACAAAGAAGTGTGTGATGTTTGAAGATATTCACTGTTAAGAGAAGCATGTTGGATTCAAGCCTGATAAATTTTATCAAAATTAAGACTTAAAGGGTCTGGCTGGTCTTACCCTCTACAGAATATCACGATTTCTAAGTAGTAAATAATACACTTGAAATATGATTATGTTTTACTTCCTTAATTATTCATAAAATCATTTAAAATAATTCAATAAAAATATAAGAATAAAAGAAAAACCTTCAGCCAAACAAAATGGATTTCATGCCTCAAAATAAAACTTTAAGAAGCACACAATGTTTCGTGTTTTATGTTGAAAGCAAGAGATTTAGTTTTCAAGTAGGTACATAGCTAAATAAAAATAAAGTTACATTCCTATGGACGATCTAAACATAGTGATAGAACAAAAGACTCTTGCTTTGAAATGTTTCAGTTTCACCTACAGATTTATTTCCTAAGGCTATTTTAACTCTGCATTGATATTTCACTAGCAGCAGGAAATTATTTGCCTGTCACATCACTATGTTCCTTGAGATTTATTCTTAAACACACTATAGATTATCATTGTTATATTGTTTACATTAGAATCACTGAATAGAAATTCTCACAGTGAAGAGGAACGACAAACCACAAAACCATGTGCCTACATTTTGAATTCTTTTGGAATTTACAAGAACATATATTTTCCACACTTAAATTTCTGTGGAGTGGGCCTCATGAAATCTATGGAGGAAAAGCAAGAGTCATATAACGACTTTTGCATGGATTATCTTTGCTCCAAAGGCAACCATTTGACTTCTTGTAACAGAAAGCATATTAAAATCACATAACTTGAGACTTAAGACTAATTGTGGCTTTGTTCTACTTCTCAGTCTGTCAGTACTGTCTTCTCATCCTTTCTTTCTTTTTCTCAGACCTCCCTGCGGAAATAGGTTCTTCCCTCTATTTTCCTTTGAATCATATTCTTTCCCGCACTTTGGAAAAACCAGTTGATTACTAAAGTCAAGCAAGGGGTATGGCCTTTTTAGGTCAGAAGAGCTTTGGTTGTTTTTGGATCCTGAGTTGGTCCTTGAATAAGTAAAAGGACAAGGAGATGGAATATCAAATATTATCTAATACAGATGCTGGAAACTATCTGACTTTATGTGGAGAAGCTTTCTACACTGCAGCTCAGCAATCTATGAGCAGGTGAGGCCTAAAAGAACAAAAGGATGTAGCTGGTGGAAGGCATTAACACAGAAGGCCAGAGGCCTGACTATTAACATGAAGGGCCATTCTCAGCTCTTGGAGTTCTGAGAATGTAGTAACATTGGTAGTCAGCCCTATAAAGAGAATTATTAATTCCCCAACTTTTTCTGCCTCCCCACTCTCTACCCTGGCAATGCTAGAAGTTAGAGCTCTGAGAGTAAAGAGTGGTAGAAATATAATTAAGGAGATCTTTAGTGAGGGAGAAAACCATGAATTTATGTTTAATCTTTAGATCTTGATTACATTTGGAGTTTTAATGATGAATCTTTTTAATGTCTATTTATCTCTCTTAGCTGAAGGCTCTCTTTAAATATAATTTTACTATTTGCATTAGTGAATTTGGTCAGGATTTTGGGCTACAGATAACACTGATCAGGCAAACCTAAAAAGAATGAATGGCCTTAGGCCTTTTGGAAATAACACCTATATGTTATTTAGACATGTCGAATGCCACTTCATTTTAATCAGAAAATAAAAGAACACTTAAAATGACAGCTTTGAAAGGTTACAGAGATCAGGGATACTTAAAAATTTATGTATAACCTGCTATCACCAGGAAGGAAAAACATAAAAGTTTAATAAATCATTTTTGTTTGCAATGAAATATAATTAATTACTGGCTTAAGCAAGATCTTATGCTTTATTCTCAGGGGTTACTGAGCTGAAATTAAGTTACTGGGATAAAATGTAAATGTTAACTGTAGAAATTTAAACACATTTTCATTTATTCATATGCATAAAAATAAATAAATAAATCTTCATTTATTCGTATGTGTAAAAATAAATAGTTAAGGTAATTATACTTCACACAAACCAGGGTTAATGCTGAAAATATTTTACAATTTACCAGTCGGAACAGATGCTAACTAGTACTATTGGTATATGCAAAACAGCAGAAGTGAAGCAAAAAACTATTCCATAGTCCATGAATTTTCTTTTTTTCTTCTCTATTATAAACTTTTGCTAGAATCTTACTTTCTTACCATGGTATGTATGTACATATATCTAAACTAAAAGGTTTCCTAAACACAGTACTTTTCAAAGGAGGTAGATGAGTCTTAAATGACTTGTTCTTAATTACTTCCAAAATCAATCTTTGTTTTACTAACAATTTCTAGGAAGTACATCACTTTATTTTATCTTAATTTTTTACTGAATATTTTAGGATTAACCAAAATAAAATAAAATAAAAAGTCATTCAATAGCAACTACAAGAACACTGAAAACTTCTTTGATCTATTTGGAAACAGTTCCAAACCTAGACATTGAAGAGAAATCATAGAGACTTAGGACCATAGTCAGTGAGCGCTTTTATTTTGATACTCTAAGAGAGTATTTATGACCAATCAAGAAAGACATACCTGTCACACTATCCAATAAAAATACTGGTTTAGATATCACAAGATAGGTAAAAGAGAGTAAACGGCGTTTTCTCTCTAGTAGTTTTTTATTCTAGTTGGGTGACTAGTAACTCAAATTACATAAAAATAAAACACATAAGGTTGAGTGTAGATGCTTTAAGAATAATAGTTTCTAAAGAAGATAAAATCTTTGTGTTTGAGAAGCATATAATCTAATTCAGTATGAGCAATCTAAGGAGAGTGTAGACATGATAACCTTGAGAAAATAAATACAGGGCATCAGAAATAGCATCTGTCTAAATTTCATGTCATAGAATTGCTACCTTTTTTGTCTCTGGTGCATAGATGACCTGTTTTTAAAAAATCACGTTATATACCGTCTTCTACATAATGAGGTAGAGTACAAGTTATGACATAGACAGCTCACAGTTTCTTTATTTCTCTTTTTCCTTTCTCCCTCCTTTCCTTCCTTCCTTCCTTCCCTCCTCCCTCCCTTCCCTCCTTCCTGCCCTCCTTCCCTCCTTCCTTCCTCCCTTCCTTCCTTCCTTCCTTCCTTCTTTTCTTCCTTCCTCCCTTCCTCCCTTCCTTCCTCCCTTCCCCCTGTCCTTCCTCCCTCCCTCCCTTCCTTCCCTCCTTCCGGGAACCTTTCCATGTTTTCATAATCTTTATAGATGAACCCATACTAAAAGCAAGATTCTTCAATGTTAACTGAAAAAACAATAGTTTTCTCCTTGTAGATTCCCAAAACGTAAGACTACTATTGAGTGTTATAGGAAGTTTTACCAAAAGTATGTTGCTTTCATAGCTTTTAACTCTAGCGCAGAATTCAGAAGTTATCTATATCTGCAGAACTTAGACTACTTACTGCTTTCCCCAAAAGTCCTCTAATGATAAAAATATATATAATTAATGGGACTATCAAATATAGACTATAGATTTAATTCTATTACACATCATTAAACTTAGTTATGGTAAAAGCAGTGGCTCTCACCTCCAACAAAATCATATTCTTTTATATTCTGATGACTGTCCAGAATTTAATTTTTTAAAGGATTATCTATAGCATTTCCTAAATTTCAGTTTTATATTTTTTGATAACTTAGCTTTTTCTTTTTATAAAAAAGTCAAAGTTTATTTTCAAAATAATGTTCTCTTTTTTTCATGGTATTCTGGAACTTTTGCATTCTGGTGTGAATAATATTTTAGTATTCAGAATTGTCTAATTAATGTCTATCCTGTTAACTTTAAAAATCTGTAAAATTTGTATCTATTTACATTTCTGGTTTTACAAAATATACGAGTTTACTTAAGAAGGATAAGTGGAAAAAATAACGGTAAAATAAAGTAGAAAAAAAGAATGAAAAATAGCAAAATGTAAATAAGTAGAAATATACTGCTATAAAGTCCCACTTAATTGTTATAATTAAACTTCATATTTAACTTTGAACTTCTTGGTAGACCAAGTAATAAGGAGTACAGAATTAAATATTTAGACAGAAAAAAAATCCAATTCTTCCATAGAAAACCAACTTTTTCCTAACTTAATTCTTTCGAAGACTAGTACGTGAAAGGGTTTATCTTGTTTAGCTGTACTCCATCAGAAAGAATAGAACACAGAGCAGCAATACAACTTTCAATATGGGGTGAAAGTTGTAGTTGCTTCTATATTTTCATGGATTCATTTTCAACACCTTTATTTTTTTCATTTTTTCTGAGGCTTAAAGGAAGAATGTGCTTTTAGTTGCATCTCTGGAACAACTGCAACTGCAACATGACATACTATAAAAATCATCAATATTAGTAAACAACTGACAAAATACCTTCACATACATTTTATAATTTGATTCTTATAGTAGCCCATTGAAATGGATATTATTTCCATTGTACAGATGAGGAAGCCAAAGCTCAAGAATATGCACATCTACAAAGGGGAGGAGTCTGAACTTGCGCTGTCCAAGACAGCAGGCACAAGCCACACATGGCAAATGGGCACTTGAAATGTGTCTGGTCTGAATTGAGATGTGCTATAAATATAAAATGCATACCAGGTTTCAAATACATGGTACCAAAAATTGAATGTAAAATAGCTCATTAACAATTTTTATTGCTTATACAACGAAACTATAGTGGGTTAAATAAAATATATTAAAATTAATGTCACTTGTTTCCTTTTACTTTTTCAATAGTGTTACTAGAAAATGTAAATTTATAGATGTAGCTGACATTCTATTTCTTTTGGACACACTTCTCTAAACTAAATCTCAGAGCCCTATTTGACACTTTCCCAATATACTCTGTCCTTAATATTCACATTAATAATTCTATTTTATAAATAAATAATCCTTTTTGTAAAAATTTCTCAATTGTTGCCTTTGGTAGTTGTAGCTTTCATCATTTGTGGTATAAATCTTACTCTATGTCCCTCAAGGTTATCCCCAGATTCTACATACACAACATTAAGGACATTTAAAAATAATTACAATATTCATAGTATGTTTTATCACCACAATGTATTTCAAAGCTACACGTCCCATTAATGCCAAAGGTACCACTTAAGATTAGACCAAATCATTTCCAGCTAGATCACTGTACCTTTATTTCACCAGATTCCTTTTCTCTATCATTGCATCTTTCTTCTTCCCACTACACCTCTCATCTCACTTATTACCAATGCTGCTCGTTCTGAGTGGTCTCTTTATGATTCAGTGAAAGAATGGGGCAGAGACACATAAATCAGCTAAGAAGGCCATTTTAGTCCTTAGTCAATCCATTTAATGTAAAATGTAACTAGAGATATGCAACTAGATAATCAAAGAAAAGTTTGTCATCTACTTCTAACTCTATGTTTTCTTAAAAACATATGCTGCAGGGCTTCCCTGGTGGCGCAGTGGTTGAGAGTCCGCCTGCCGATGCAGGGGACGCTGGTTCGTGCCCCGGTCCAGGAAGATCCCACATGCCGCGGAGCGGCTAGGCCCGTGAGCCATGGCCGCTGAGCCTGCCCGTCCGGAGCCTGTGCTCCGCAACGGGAGAGGCCACAACAGTGAGAGGCCCGCGTACCGCAAAAAAAAAAAAAAACCCCAAAAAACATATGCTGCAATTTAAATTTAAGGATGTTTAGGTGTTTTCCAAGGATATTAATTCCAAGATATGCTTCACAGACAAAGGGTTGGTCAAAGTGAGTCAGAGAGAAGTTACATATTCTAACTTTCTTTCGAAAAGTCAAAAAGTACATAAACATAGCAAAGGACTTTATTATGAAGTCCTGCAATTACAGAAAACACATGTTAAAACTGTTTAACCCACATTTTCTATACTTATTTGACCATGAGCCCTATTTTTCTGCTTAACATCTGTTGGCATCCAGAGACCTATTGTTCTGAGGTATACTTTTCAAGAAATGATACTTTAGGTGAAAACTTTTCCATTTTCCTGCCTGATATTGTCCATTTTTTACGAGTAACACATTTAAATGAGGAAAGTTAGAATGCCACAGGCATAGAAGCCTTTATTAAGCATGCTTCTTTCTGATTACTTTTGCCCTTGTTCCTGTCACTTTGTTAATTCATTTTTAAAATTTACTTTTCATGCCTTTGAAAACACTGATAGCTGGAAATAGATCTTATATTGGCAAAAGGCCCAATGTCATATCAATACATTAAATAGTGCAATGACTTTAAAAAGCAATAAATCACAGATAAAAGTTTATGCTTCAAAGAACTACACAGGATACACTACAAAGGAAAACAATTTTGCTTTCTTTTTTGACAACATGACATATAATGCAGATTTGGGGTTGGGAAGGAAAAAATATTGCTTTTTCTACTCCCTCCCTTTTTTAAAAAGCAGAGAGTCATATTGATCCATTTTCTAGAGTAGCAGGGAACAAATGCAAAATAATTTCTGAACATATCTCAAGTCAACGCTCCAATTAATCTGCGATAGACCTGGGCGGATGCACCTTGAAAGTACACTTGGAGGAAGACAGAAAATTATTTTCAGAAGATCTGAGGTTGTATTTAGGAAATCTAAAGAAAAAACTAGTAGAATTAAATATTAACTAAGAATTAAGTATATGAGAAAAAAGTATTAACTAATCAGAGTTCAGTTAGGTGGTACAAGATTTAAAGCACTATTTAAATCAATAATTTTAACAGATGAATACCAAAAATAACCAGTTAGAAAATGTAATAGAAAAAAAAAAACATGGTATTTACAATAGTAGTATACATTACAAAATACCTGGGAATAATATTAACAAGTTATGTTTAGAAGATATATGATGAAAATTATGTAATGTTACTGAAGGACTTAAAAGAAGGCCTGAATCAATGGAAAGACATACTATGAGTCTAAATAGGAAGAATCAACATTATAAATATGCCAATTGTCCCCAAATTCGTCTAAATTTTAATGCAACTTTAACTCTACAGTTTACCAAGAAAATATGGGAGTTTAGACGAGAGAATTTTGAAGATGAATAATAATGGTAGTCTTGCCCGCAAGTTGGTAAACTGAATTATAAAGATAGATTAGTATTTAAAACATTATGGTACTGCTTTAACTCCTAAAATTGATAGAACAGAATAGAAAATAATCCAGGAACAATAAAAAATAAGGACAATTTGATACATATAAAGGATGGGATTTTATGAAAATAAAGTTTGGGTTATTCAATTAATTACCTAGGGCCAGCTATCTATGTGGAAAAAATAAACTTAGATTTCTAATTTTCATCATCTATAAAAGAAATTCCAGCTGCATCAAAGATCTAAACTCATAAAAACTTTATAGACACATCTGAGAATAAAATATAATAATATTTTTATAGCATTGGAGAGGAAAAGTGTTTACTAAATGTGATGGCACAGAACTAGGAAAAACTATGAACCAGTATTTCACAGGAATAAAGAAATAAAAATGCTTAATAAACCAATAAGTACATTGAAATATTTGTTACCTCACCAATAATCAAAGAATGCATTGTTTGTTAAATACTGAATTAAATGAAAATTTGTGTTAAACTAGCAAAAACAGAAAAAATAAACACTACTATGGCCAAGAGTGGGCAAAAATGAGTTCTCTCATATTCTCTTGGAGAGGATGTAAATAGTACAATGCTTCTGGACAGCAATTTGCAATATTTTTCAAAATTTAAAATGAGCACACCCTTTTACCTATTCTACTTGCAGGAATTACTCTACAAATAAGTCAGACAAACACTAGGATCAGTATAAGGATGTTCACTGTAGCATTAAATAGAAAAGCCTAAATGTCATTCAATAGAGCATTATGTTAAATCTATGAGGTAAAAGAGTAGTCAATAGAATTCCCTGAAAGATGAGATAAATCTATACATACTGACATATAAAGATGCCAAAATACATTTTGAAGTGAAAAACCCAAAGCAAATTGCAATAGAACATGTGGAGAGTGTATACTGAAAGGTGCATAGATGGAAGTTTGGATGATTAGCTTCTGCAACAAAATGTTAACAGTGGTTATCTCTGGGAGGTGATATCAAAGGGGAGGAGGTGGGTAAGTGAGGAAGCAACTTTTATTTTCTATTATAGGTGTTTGTATTATTTTGTTTCTTAAAAAAGAAAAGCAAATATTGTTTTTTTAAAATAGAAACACAGAAAAGCAAATATTTTTGATGCATGTTTTCCTGGACAGACAAGGTGATGATTACACTTAGTAGATGCATATTCATCGGAGATTTACAATTTGAAAATAAAGTGCTATTATTTTATTACATTTTCCTTAGTCAATCCACTTACTTCAGTGGCTCAGTTTACTTAACAACAAAATAGATATACAAATTCTAAAGGAGAAAATTTGTTGTAGTAAGTAATTAGTGGTTACATAAAATTCTGAATAAAATACCATATTTTAGTTTATGAAGCCAAAACTGACTCTCCTGTGCATTATTATTAATAAAGGCTAGTCAGAGTATAGGAGAAATCAAAAATTTCAGTACAAATCCAGAAAAGATCTTCTTAGAATCCAATTCAATAAAATAATAAACATGAGCATGAATAACTGAGTGATTACCAGAAGCTTATCATTATAGAAATCCAATTATCCCATTGCACTGATATTTCATACATAGTCACTATTACCGAACTATTACAATGTATGTCTGTTGTCCTTGAAATAAGAAGATAACCAAAAAGATTCTGATTCTTAATTAGTAGGAGACATCTACTTTGGGTTTTTATAGATTAACCTGAGCTATTCTTATTATTATACCCAGTCTTCCTATGTCTAATGACACAAATGTCAGCAAAAACCTGAAGGCCACTAGTCATACCAGGACTATGGTCCAACAGTCAAGAAACTCAATTCAAACAACAAATAAACCAATTAAAAGGAAACTATTAAAGATTGTATTTTAAATTAACAAAAATCAATTCAGGTAAACATCTAATAATTACCATTTATCATGGTTATTCCCTAGCAACTGCAAAGATACTCATGTCCTTAATAAAATAAAATCCCAGTTTTCTCAAGCCAGCAATATTGTAAGAATTTCTACATGGAGAAGCACATTTTGAGCACAGTTTCTCTTACTATTCAAGAAAGTCTTTGAGGTTTTCCTGCTAACTGCTGTTGCCACCACCACACTGATCCTCCTCCAACGCTGTTTTAAGTATGTGTGGTTGAGTGTCCAACTTTTTCCTTAATTTCACTGAGACATAATAGAGAGATGATTGGAACAGTTAAATATGACTTCACAAATGCTTGTAATATCAACAACAAATAAATGTTAATTTTTAACTGAAACTAGATAATCTCATTTATAAAATATAGCTTACTCTTTCTAGGGTCCTGTGGTAGGCAGAATTCCAAAGATGTCCCACTAAGATTCCTATCCTGTGGTTACTTAATCAAATACTAATCTAGGTGCTGATGTTAAAATTAGGAGATTGTCCTGGATTATCCACATGAGCCCACTGTAATTAAGTGAGCCCTTGAAAGCAGAAGAGGAAGGCAGAAGAGTCATTTATAGAGTTGTATTAAAAGAGGAAACTGGATCCACCAGAGGGCAGACAGCAGAAGCAAGAAGAACTACAATCCTATAGCCTGTGGAACGAAAACCACATTCACAGGAAGACAGACAAACTGAAAAGGCAGAGGGCTATGTACCAGATGAGCTCTTGGCTCTGTTTCATTTGGCTTAAGAGGGAAAGCATTTTCTCAATGAATTTGACGGTAAATAAACAGATCTCAAGAAGATGATATATTAACATTATTCCTAAACTTTTTTTTTTTTAGCCCTATGGGCCTTTTTAAGTTCAAATTTTTTCAACTTGCCATTTAACCTTCATCCCCAAGAAAAGATTTCAGGAACCTATTAACAACTCTCACAAGGGCCTGCTTTAAATTTCACTTATTCGATTCCTTTTTGTCAAACATTTTTAGTAATGGCTAAAATGTTCCCTTTGACGTTACGCATTATCTGTAACAGATAATGCATAACTTAAGAGTCCTAGAATCAGATTCAATTACAAAAAGTCACAAAAGCTACAGCAGTAAATATTTTAAGAAAGCAATAGCTTATACTTTTTTCTTCTGTATAAAACAGACTTTTGTTTCATAACAATATAGAAGCTCATGACTAAATTCATAGTAAAACACACTGACTATTACTTCAGTAACATAACCTGATGTTTATTAAAATAAATAGCATTCAACGTTAATTACACAATTATCCACAAAGAACAGAACTTGCTAAACTACACACATCTGGAAGAAGCATGGCTTAACTGCTATGATCGTGTCATTTTTCTCAAAGACTGCCAAAATCCAGAGATAAAAATTCTAGGTTACAGGGTAAGAAACAAGGATCTTCCAATAGCATTCTGGACAAAGTGGAGAAATGATAAGGAACACTGCAAATAATTTTTTCTTTTAACGTGTACTGAGTTTGTTATACTTAACAATCTTAAATGCTTATGCTATATTAATCCGAAAAACAAAATGAGAAGATCAAAAGTGAGAGGAAGCATTGTTCAGTGAACCAAAGGCAGAGGTGGTAAGCAGGACAGCTGTCGTTTTATGCAGAGCGTATGACAAATGTGCTAGATGGCAAATGTATGGACACTGATAAAATTTTGAGGTTATTTTAGTGGAAAACCCCACTCTCTCACAGCAAGGGAGCAACACTTCCTGACTGGATACTCCTGGAGTGATCAGCTTTGCCAGGGTAGAGAACTCCTTTTGGAGTTTGAAAGAACTAAAAATTAAGCAGGAGGTGGAAAGCTGGCTGGACTAAGTGACATTTAAAGTCTTTTTATATTTGAGATTTTTAAATTATCCAATAAAAATGTTTGGGAGTCTCTTTCTACACTTAGTCATTTCCTCTCTTATCTTCAATTAATCCCTTCCCTATAAGTGCAATCATAAAAAGATTTTTCTCATCTTGGAGGATAAAATCATGTTTGGATCCCCACCTGCAACAAACTAGACAAGGGCTTGGCCAACTTTCCCTGTAAAGGGCCAGATGATAAATACTACTGGCTTTTTGGATCACATTATTTTCTCTGGCAACCACTCAGCTGAGCTGCTATAGCACAAAAGTAACCATGGACAACATGTAAATAAATGGACTTGGTTGTGTTCCAATAAAACTTTATCAAATGAAAAAATTATTTATCGAGAAAAAAGCAGCATGGCCAAATTTGACCTTTGATCCATAGGTTGCCAGCCCCTGAACCAGAGCTTCTCTATAGCAGGGACCTCCAGATTCTACCACCCATTTCCTCCTTAAAGCCCTGATGATCTGGCTTTCTTCCATCTTAAAAGCTAGTATTTATTCAGGATTAAATTAGGTAATACATTAAAGATAATTAATAGATAATGCATTGAAGACAGTGTATATGAAACTCTTAGCACAGTGCCTGGCAAATAGTAAGTACTAATACAGATTTATATTCATCAAAGTAACCTCAGTGGTTCTCATTGCCTATCTCAATAAATAGCAAAACAACTGTCTACCCAGTTGCTCAAGCCAGACTTTCAGAAATTGGCTTTGATTCCTCTCACTGCCTCACCTCTACCATCTACTCCTATTAATTCTTTCTAACCACACCCATTCACATCCTCCCTCCCCCCATTATTACCTGGTGGTCCAGGCCATTACCTCCCTTGAAAAATCACTGCAAAGCTCTCCAGCAGCTTCTCCCTACCTCTAGTCTCCCTTTAGCAAAACTGTCAATAGTTTTAGGTTAAAATT
The DNA here is from genome assembly GCF_951394435.1 of Stenella coeruleoalba. Taxonomy (NCBI): domain Eukaryota; kingdom Metazoa; phylum Chordata; class Mammalia; order Artiodactyla; family Delphinidae; genus Stenella; species Stenella coeruleoalba. The sequence continues at coordinate 32,092,417 of NC_137163.1, forward strand.
CAATTTCCTGAACATGACTTTTAAGATATTCCATGATCTGTCCTCTGCCCAGCTCTCCATCCTCACATCTCAACCCTATCTCTTGTACTCTATGCTTTGGGTACCCTGAACATAGCTTAGTTCCTTGAGCATGCCATACTCCCCTCTGAACACCCTTACAGATTATACTGTCTGGCTCTTCCAAATATTAAAAGGTCTCCAACTGCTTAGAAAAAAGTTTGAAAACCAACACTTGAGTCAAATTAGATCACTGATATTTCTCTGATGCATACTCTATGTTTTCCTAAACTTATAATACTAAAGTTTTCTATGCTTGACATGCACTCCTATATCATTTCATTAATCTTAAAATTCTGGCTACTTAGTCTTCAAATTCTAGCTCAAATCATAAACCCTCCAAGAAGTCATCCAAAATTTCATTCCAGTCATAAGTGATCTTTCTGAAATCTTACAGTATTTTCGGTTACTGAAATGCTATCTAACACAACTTCCCTAATAGATTTTAAGCTTTTTGAAGATGTGTCTGTGATTTGTATAATTTTTGTATAATTTGTATAATTTTTTAGTAGTCCATAGTACCTGCACAGCACTCTTACTTTATTAGAAACACAGTTAATCATATTGACTGAATATTTTAAATGTGTAATACTTTTAAAAAGTCAAAGTTCAGTGCTAGTTTAATAGTCTATTTAAAATTTTAAGCAATAGTTAAATGCAATGGAATTTTAACTGACCTTAGTATATTAAAATATCTCATTGGCAACAAAATGAAACTAAATGGGGACTCTTACAAGAACAAAAATCAAATTACACCAAGAATAGATAAAGAATTAGCAACCATAAAAGACCAAAAAGATAAAACAGATTAAAACTAAATGAACTCATACAGTTCTCTTATTCAAAATGAAGCAAAGAGCCATCATAAGATTTTACTGACACACAAATATTCCATGAAAAAATCAGTATGTTTATATAACATTTGTATAATATTTTCCAGTTCAAGTTTCTACTCATTAAGATAAATGCAGAATAAATACACATCCAGGGAATACTGAATATGATTGAAAGGATTAAAAAGAGGAATAGTCCATTATGCAGTCAGTGAGGAAATTTTATTGAAGTTGAGATTATGTAACTCAGAATAAGAAGGTTAATTCATATCTAAATATGTGAAATATTATTCAACTATACAGAGAATGTGAACCACTTGGTCTTCATCACTTAAAATATAAAACAAAAAACGATTTGATTGTAAGCTGGATTAAATTCTAGAATATGATTCAAAGAGAGGACCCTAAGTAGGCTTAAAATTGTGCATGTGCTGTATGATTTGGAAGAAGAAATATTATACTTCCTTGAGGAAGGAAATAAACTTCAGTTTTCCATTTCAGTTGGAAATAAGAAATGAACTTTCAAACATAGAGTTATAGGTATTTAGTTATATGGTATGCCATCTCTCTCATTGTTCAGTACATTTACTATTTTGTTTCTAAAACACAGGTATTTTCATTTGTGCAAAATAATTTTTAATGTCCTTATTTTGGGGGGAAAACTTTCAAAATGAAAGAAGTCAAATGAACGCAGATTCTTAAATAGAATTTGTATTTTTTTTTTTTTTTGCGGTACACGGGCCTCTCACTTTGTGGCCTCTCCCATCGCGGAGCACAGGCTCCGGACACACAGGCTCAGCGGCCATGGCTCACGGGCCCAGCTGCTCCATGGCACGTGGGATCTTCCCGGACCGGGGCACGAACCCGTGTCCCCTGCATCGGCAGGCGGACTCTCAACCACTGCGCCACCAGGGAAACCCTCATTTGTATTTTTTAAAGGAATCTATTTTAACATATTGAAGTAGAACTAACAAATTGTCGTTTCCTGAAAGATAATTTTACAACTGACTGGTTAAAAGAAGAATTCAGCCTGGTTGCGAGGAAGTAAGAAACCTCTGGTCACACATCTTCCCTTTGACACAGATAGCTCTAATTCAGGATAAATTAGCTCTGGCAGAGGAAGGAGGAAGACACAAGAGGAGGCTGGTGGCCATTGTTCTCCTACATTTTGCTACTATCTTTCCCTTAGAAAGGAGGGTTTGGATGAAAGGTGCTGAAGTAGAAATGACTCAGTTATGAGCACATCCCACTGCAGGTTCTCTGTGGTTTTCTGCAATTATTTCCCTGTCTCTACACATTTCTATTTTTTCTTACTTCCGCATTCCATGCTGCCTCACCATCAATTGCCTCATCAGTATATTCCCCCACCTCATCTCATACTTCACTATTAGCTATTGTCCCAATCTCATTTTGTAAGCCATCATGAAGCTTCAAGTAAAAAGCAATGGATTCCTCACATACTAGAACAAAATAAAAACCCGAACCCAAACCAAACCAAACCATTCTTTGGACTAAAAGGTACAGAAATTACATTCTCATGTCAGTACCAAACTTTAATGTGTAAGAGAATTATACTGGATCCACTTTCTCACTGTTTCAACCAAGCATATATCTAGGTTAAACTGGTATCTATTGCCTCTCTCCCTCAGAATATACATAGTATACACATTCAGATCCTATACAGTTGAATTTAAATCCCTTTTCAAAAGGTCATCTAGCTTTCAACTGTTTTTAACAGAAACACACACAGATGCCACAGGGAGATTATTTGTGGACCATATTCATAAACGTGGAGATTGCTGAATAAACCATACATAAAGACAGAAGGGCACTGTACGGATGTGCATATCATTCAATAGGCATTTGTTGAAACCCGACTATGTGCAAGAGCCAGGGTGGATGTAAAGATGAGCCAGACTAAGTTAGCATCTCCTGTGATATGCTTTCATGCTACGTGGTACATTTCCATCAAGGCAAACTTTGTAATTTTGACTAATTATTACTTTATTTATTTGTTAAGGCCTGTCTTTCCCACTGGAACATAAATACCATATGAAGAGGATCCCACTTAATATATACCATGGTGTCTGCCACAGAGTAGAATTTCAATAAATATTTATTAAATAACAATATGGGGACTTCCCTGGTGGCGAAGTGGTTAAGAGTCCACCTGCCAACCCGTGCAGTGGACACAGGTTCGAGCCCTGGTCCAGGAAGATCCCACATGCCGCGGAGCAACTAAGCCCGTGCGCCACAACTACTGAGCAGGTGCTCTAGAGCCTGCCAGCCACAACTACTGAGCCCACGTGCCACAGCTACTGAAGCCCACGTACCTAGAGCCCATGCTCCTCAACAAAGAGAAGCCACCACAATAAGAAGCCCGTACACCACAACAAAGAGTAGCCCCTGTTTGCCGCAACTAGAGAAAGCCCATGTGCAGCTACAAAGACCTAACACAACCAAAAATAAATAAATTAATTAAAAAAAACAATATGTTAAGATGTTATAAGGTAGTGAATAGGAATGTCAGTTTTTTTAAAAAGTCATACAATAAAAAGTTAGAAGGATTTGTCTACTTAGAGCAGCATCAGAGAGGAAAGATAGATTCTGCCTTAGTGTTTTTCATTCTATAAAGTCTGTGATACCAAAGAGGTTTCAAAGCCCAAGGGGCAATGAGCCAACACTCCTACCTTCTTCCATATGTTGAAAAAACAAATTATGATTACTCCTAGTAGAATTTTACACTGCTTAGCTAGGGCTTTATTACATTTCCAACAAATACCTGCAACTGTCTCTTTGGAAGTCTTCCTAGTGGGTAAGAGAAAAAGGACTCATCAAATAAAAAGCATCTAGTAGCTCCATATACCTATTCAGAGTCTATGGGAATTTCATTAAAAATGGGCTTTAACTTAAAATTAGATTTTTATGCTCTGTTTATACTCTGTGCTCAAAAACCTTAAAGCACTTAATTTTAATAAAATTAAAAGACTTCTTTTAATATGTGCTGCTGAGCTTACAATTAAACTCATTATGGTTTAGTTATTTATTGGGCCTTTACTGATAACTAGGATGTACAATCTAATCCTCTAGCTATTTACATCTTAAAATTATGTCCAATTACATTAAATAAAACCTACATTAAATTAAAAGTAGTTCCCTGAGAAACTTTTATTTTGAAGAGAATGTTTTTTTCCTCTTAATGATAATGAAAAGAACTAACTATTAAAACATTCTGTTTGCAGCAGTGGGGTCACATAAAGAGTACCAGCTTTGAGTATATCTGCCCACCATACAAATTCTAAGTCTCAGTTTTCTAATATGTGAAATGAGGATGATAAATTATATATCTCAGTTTGTGAAAATTAAAATGAACAAACTCATGCTATTGCTAATTATGTCTTTTTAATGACTGACAAGTTATTTTCTTAATTTTATATTAGAAAAAAAGCTTATATCTTAATAACTGGTATGTGTTCTTTGGTCAGATAGTGTAAGTTGTGAAAGTTAACTTTTATTTCCATTTTGCATTGACTCCAGGAAGCATACAGGATGTAAATAATACATTAAAAAATATATCTACAATATTTCTTGAATCTCCCCACTTTTCCATCTCTATCCACTATCATCAATTTGTGATAGGCAGAATTGTCCCTAAAGATGTCCATGCACTATTCTCTGGAATCTATAAATACGTTACATTATATTGCAAAAGGCACTTTGCAGATGTAATTAAGGTTAAGGAGCTTAAAACAGAGAGATATCCTGGATCATCTGAGTGGGCCCAATCTAATTACATGAGCCCTTAAAAGCAGAGAGCTTCCTCTGGCTAGAGAGAGGCAGCCGAATGGGTACTCAGAGAGATTAGAAGCACAAGAAAGATTCAACGTGACATTGTCGGCTTGAAGATGAAGGGGGTCATGTGTCAAAGAAAATGGAAACCTTAGTCCTACGAAGGAAAGGAACAGAATTCTGCCAACAACCTGAATGAACTTAGAGAAAGAGTCTTCTCTTGAGCCTTCAAATAAAAGCCCAATACTGATGACACCTTGATTTTGGTCTTGTAAGACACAGAGAAGAGAAACCAGCCAAGATCACCTAGACTTCGGACAGAGTGGTAGATTTCCACTGTTTTAGGTAACTAAGTTTGTTTTTGGTGATTTCTTATGGCAGCAACAGAAAACTAATACACCATTGATTAGGCCTGCATCATCTCTGCTCTAAACTAATAAAACTGTCTCTTATTTTTGATCTCAAGTCTTTATTGACAAAATCTTTCCAGCTCTGATTGTCATAACCCTGCTCCAAATCCTGCAATAGCTCCCTACTGCCAACTCTACGGTCTGAACTATTTGGCCTGACATTAAGTTTTTTGTAATCTTGCCCCAACCTATATTGCTCGTGTCATCTCCCACTAAGTGTCAACTACTCTTTGCTCTGCTCATACAAAAACTGCATTTCCATGTCTCTGGGTCTAATATTGCCCATGTCTGAAATATCCATGCCTATTCCCGGCATCTTCACAAGTTTAAACAACCTTTAAAATTCAAGGCTCAGATCAACTGTCACCTTGGCATCAGTGTTGAAAGTAATCATTTCCACTGCTATACTAATGATAATATAATAATAATAATATTAACAATAACAGTTAAACTGTTAATGATATTAACAGTCGCAGCCACCACTGATTGAGAATTTGTTGGACAATGTTTTATGTGCTTTCATAAGTGCGCATAACAACCTCATGAGGTAGGAAGACAGATTCCATTATTTATACAGCTGAGAATGGAGGTTTAGAGAGGTTAAGTAACATGCCCATGTAGCAGAGATGGGCTCTAGTATCTAAAACTCTAAAATCTCTTTTCTCCATTCTGTTACACTCCCTTATAGAATATTCTTTTTACCTCTTGCGTGTCCTCATCATGTTCCAATTTGCTTTATATTTACTCAAGCCTACAACTCATTTCTTCTAGTAGATTTTAAGATTGAGTGTAACAGCTATGAGAGAGTGGGGACTCCATTTTGTTAAGTTTTGTCTTCCATAGCACCCACTAAGATGCCTTCCTTGCAAAGAGTGATAAAAATGTTTACTTAATGAGATGAATAAATGCATGGTAATGTCTGTGCTTTAGGGAAATTATTAAAATACCATAAGAATTCATTAGCAAATTTTTAATAATTTGATTAAGAGTATAATATTTAGGCTTGAGAAGGGATAATGAAAGATAATTTGTAGATGTAAGTGGTACTTCCTTAACAATATCTTTCAAGAGCTCTGTTATTCTTTCCATAAAAAATAATAACAAAACACTAGAATATGAGATGAGAAATAAGAAATATTTGACATATATTTATATGATCATTTATAGCTTTTAAAACTCCAGTGTAGCAGTTTAACATCTGGAGGAATATAGTTTTTTTTCTTGTCTAGAACAAAGATGCACTGAATTGTTCATTCATTCATTCAAAAAAATATTGAGTATTTAGTAGATACCAGCTATCATCTTAGGTACCATAGATATAAAAATGAATGAGATATAGTTCTTTCCATCAAGGATCTGAAGTCCAATGGGATTCAGACAAATTCAAATAAGTTATATATAAAATGTTATTAATACACAGGTGACCCTTAAGAATCTAAAAAACAGGTTTATATTTTTTTGCCATAAAAAATATTTTTCAACTCAACAACAACAAAATAAAGCCCAATTAGAAATTGGGTTTCTATACACTAATAATGAACTATCAGGAAGGAAAAATTAAGAAAGCAATCCCATTTACAATTGCATCAAAAAGAAAAAATTACCTAAGAATAAATTTAACAAAAGAGGTTAAAGGCCTGTGCATTGAAAACTATTAGACGTTGGTGAAAGAAACTGAGGAAGACACAAATAGATGGAAAGATATTCTGTGCTCATTGATTGGAAGAATTAATATTGTTAAGATGTCCATACTACCCAAAGCAATCTACAGATTCAATGCAATCTCTATCAAAATTCCAATGGCATTTTTCACAGAAATAAACAATCCTAAAATTTGTATGGAACCACAAAAGGCCCTTCAAATAGCCAAAGCAAACTTGAGAAAGAAGAACAAAGTTGGAGGCATCACACTCTCTGACTTCAAATTATATTACAAAGCAATAGTAATCAAAATAGTATAATACTGGCATAAAGACAGACACATAGATCAATGGCACAGAATAGAGAGCCAAGGAACAAACCCATGCATTTTTGTCAATTAATTTACAACAAAGGAGCCAAGAATATACAATGGGGAAAGCACAGTCTCTTCAATAAATAGTGTTGGGAAAACTGGACAGCCACATGCAAAAGAACGAAACTGACCACCATCTTACACCATACACAAAAATTAACTCAAAGTGGATTAAAGACTTGAAGGTAAGACCTGAAACCATAAAACTCTTAGAAGAAAACACAGTAAGCCCCTTGACATCCATATTAGCAATGATTTTTTGAATTTGATACCAAAAGCAAAGGCAATAAAAGCAAAAATAAACAAGTGGGACTACATAAAACTAAAAAGCTTCTGCACAGCAGAGGAACCATCAACAAAATGAAAAAGCAACCTACTGAATGGGAGAAAATATTTGCAAATAATATATCTGATAAGGGGTTAATATCCAAAATACATAAAGAACTCTGAGAACTAGTAGTAAAAAACCCAAACAATTCAATTTAAAAATGGGTAAAGGATCCGAAGAGACATTTTTTCAAAAGGACATACAGATGGCCAACAGGTACATTAAAACATGCTCAACATCACTAATTGTCAGGGAAATGCAAATCAAACCCACAATGAGAATATCACCTCATACCTGGTAGAATGGCTATTATCAAAAAGACAAGAAATAACAAGTGTTGGTGAGGATGTGGAGGAAAGGAAACCTTTATACACTGCTGGTGGGAATGTAAATTGCTGCAGCACCTAAAGAAAACAGTATGGAGGTTGCTCAAAAAATTAAGAAGTAGAGCTACCATATAATCCAGCAATTCTACCTCTGGTTGTTTATCTGAAGAAAATGAAAACCCTAACTTGAAAAGATATTTGTACTCCATGTTCACTGCAGCATTATTTATAATAGCCAAGATAGGGAAACAACCTAAGTATCAACTGATGGATGAATGGATAAAGAAAATGTGATACACACACACACACACACACACACACACACACACTATTCAACCATAGAAAAGAATGAAATCTTGTCATCTGTGAGAACATGGATGGACCTTCAGGCTTATGCCAAGTAAAATAAGTCAGACAGAGAAAGACAAATATCATTCTGTTTGATATATATATGGAATCTTAAAAAAAAACAGAAAGCACTAAGCTCATAGATACAGGGAACAGATTGGTGGTTGCTAGAGGCCAGGCAGGGGTATTGGTAAAATGGGTGAAGGGATTCAAAAGGTACAAACTCCCAGTTGTAAAATAAACAAGTCATGGGAATGTAATGTACAGCATGGTGACTAATAATAATGTTGTAATAATAATACTGTATTGCATATTTGAAAATTATTAAGAGATTAGATCTTAAAAGTTCTCATCCCAAGAAAAAGAATCCTGTAACTATATAAGGTGATAGGTGTTAACTAGACTTATTGTAGTGATCATCTCACAACATATACAAATACTGAATCATCATGTTGTGCACCTGAAACTAATATAATGTTGTATGTCAGTTATACTTCAATTAAAAAAAAAGAAAATGCGCAAAGGACTCAAATATACATTTCTACAAAGAAGATACACAAACAGCCAATAAGCTCATGAAAAGATGCTCAATATCACTAATCATTAGGGAAATACAAATCTGAACTACAATGAGAGACCACCTCCATTTCAGTAAAAAGAAAATTATAAATTATGTATTTACTTTTAGAAAACATAAAATACATACAAATATTTTAAAAGATTAAAATGCAATAAATATTTGCAAATCATTATTTCAAGTGGTAAAATAAGGCTTTATGCTCTCAAGAAAAATGTTTGAAGTAATGGACATTATAGTTTTTAAAAATATTGGTTTGCTTACAAAACTGCTTCCTCTTTTTCCTGAGCACTCCCTAGACTACATTTCCCAACCTCCCATTCTCTAGCATCAGCCTTGTGACTGAGTTGTAGCCAATGAAATAAAGGCAGAAGTGACTTCATTATTTCCAAATCTTGCCCATAAAAACTTCCCATGTGCTGGCTGAATACAGAGGGCCCCAAGGCCCTAGAAGACGGTAGAGCCACGAGATGAAAAGAGCCTCAAACTCTGAATGACCAGAGGGCAGGCCACCGGCCCACTGGGAATAACTGCATTGGACTGATATTTGCTCAATGAATGAACTTCTTTTGTACTAAGTTTTCAAGGTTTATATTTTATTGCAGCTGGTATTATGTCAGTTACTAAATAGAGCAACTCGAAGGTGTGCTTCCAAATTCAGTTTTCTCATACTTAGCTTTAATAATGTCATAGTTGAAAAAGAAACTTCATAACAAAACACCATAGATCATATAAAGTATAAATGTAGGGTAAAGTTCATTGTTAATAATAGTGGATATAAATCTGTATTTTATTAATTTTCCTGAGAACTTAGGATTTTTTAGTGACTTCTTGTCAGATCTTAGAGTGTCACTTTGTTTATTTCATCAGTGGCTAACGAAAAGCCTGACTAGGAGTAGAAGTTTCAGGACTACATTTTTGTGTAGTTGCAGTATTAGTATCACACTTAATCCAGTTTCATTGCAGGAATCTCTGTGAGCCTCTTGCCCATTTTCTTGTGGTTAAGGAAACTAACACCTCCAGAAAGGCATGCAACACCTGACTGACATCCAGACCAACTGAGAAAACTAGGGTGAAGCCATATATTAAATATGGTAGTGCTTAATTTCTTTTTTGTCTTTTAGATTAAAAGGAAAAATAAATTCTACCATTTTCGTTCCATCCTCCAGAGAACTTCATCATGAACCCCAAAGGAGTACATGGGCCTTTCATCGGAGATCACTATGTTTGATACTATACCAGACACTGAGAAGGATGTACAAAATAAGAAAAAACAGTCTAGCCAAGAGATAGACAAATACATAAATGATTACAGTTACTCAGTATTATAATTAGAGGAAGTATAAAGTACTGGGCGAGCTTAGAAATTACTACAAGATGAAAAGAGCAGAGATTCCTGAGTGGCCACAGGTTATAAGAGCTGATCTCTACTTAAGCTCTGGATCCGAAGCTCTCTCACCCACTCAGTTGTTCCCACAAGTATCCCCTCTCATTAAAAAACCAAAACTCGTCTTTGATCTATTTCTTCCAAGCTATAGTCCTATTTTTTTTATTTCCCTTTTTATCAAAAATCCTAGAAATTGTTTTTATTTGCACACAGTAGTCACTAATCATATGTGCCTACTTAAAATTATATAAATTAAAAATGTAAAAAAATTTAAAATTCAGTTACTCAGTCACACAAGCCACATTTCAAGTGCTCAATAGCCACATGTTGGTTGTATGGTAGCCACATGTTGGCTACCATATTGTATTGGATAATGCAGATATAGAGCAATGCCAACACTGCTAAAAGTTCTATTGGACAGTGCTGGTCTAGACTATAACAGAATAATTAAGAACGAAGTCTCCAGATCTATACTGCCTGGATTTAAATCCCAACTTCCACCCTTAACTAGTTAAGTAAACTTGGGGAAGTTACTCCCCTTCTGCCTACTTTGATTCCCTCATCTATAAAATGAGGGTAATAGTAATTAATTCTTGCTCCATAACATTGTAAGATTTAAATGATTTACATGCAAAGTGCTTAAAACAGTGCCTAGCACATGAAAGTGCTCAATAAGTATTAGGTGTTCTAATTTTCATTCTTGAAATTATTCTCAGGGACTCTACTTCACCTCCCATTTTTGTTAACCTGCTCCAATCAGGCTTTGTCTACCATCGCAAGGCTTGTCAAGGTTTACCAAATTCCTCCATCTTGCGAAATCCAATGGTCAACTCCCAATCTTCATCTTATCTGAACTACCAGAAGCACTTGAAGAGATGATCAGCTTTCTTAAAATATTTTCTTCCTTTGGTTTCCAAGATACCATATTCTTCTTTTTCATTTTCTTTAATGGCTGCTCTCTCTTAAGTTTCCTTTAATGGACTCTCTTCCTGATATCTAAATGTTGGCATATACCAGGGCTCTGTCTTTAGTTTTCCTCTGATTTAAGTTACACAAAGTAATATTATCTAGTGCCATGGCTTTAAATATTACCTGCTGATTACTCCCAAAGTACATGCTTAGCCTTGACCTAATATGGATGCATATCCAACTAACCATAGAATGACTGTCCTTAGACGTCTCATGGGCATCTCAAAATTGACATGTCTAAAATAGAATTCCTGATTCCCCATGAGGCTGAATTTGCTATTTATAGCTTACATCTATAAAATGATTTTTAAGTTCTGAAAGCATTTTCTTATACATTTAAAGTATTATCTTTATAAAAACTCTGTTAGGACAGCAGGTGTTAAATACAACTGTCAGATGAACATTCTATGACTCAGATGTGTTGGGCAGGTTTTTTTTTTTTTTTTTTTTTTTTGCGGTACGCGGGCCTCTCACTGTTGTGGCCTCTCCAGTTGCAGAGCACAGGCTCCGGACGCGCAGGCTCAGTGGCCATGGCTCACGGGCCCAGCCGCTCCGTGGCATGTGGGATCCTCCCGGATCGGGGCACGAGCCCGTGTCTCCTGCATCGGCAGGCGGACTCTCAACCACTGCGCCACCAGGGAAGCCCCTGGGCAGGTTTTCTTAAGAGGCCGTGTTTGATATCTTATATAACCCAGAGTAAGCAATAGCATCCAAGTCTCCTTATTCACCCTATGTGCTTTCTACAAGGTTGTGATGTTTAGCAAGATATATTTAAGCTTTAAAAATGGTGAGTTTCCACTCAACAGTCAAAGAAGGATACAAAATAGCCTGGGAAAAGAAGAGAGATATGACTTAGCTACTATGTGTATTAACCAACATATCTTTATAAATGGTTTCCCCTTCATCAATTATTGTTTATGTATGATTACTGATCCTACATAATCATACATAATCATAATCCAGAATAATTTCGACATTCTTTAGAAAGATACCATTTTGCTGAGTTTTCTACTCTTCAGAAGTCAAGTAAGCAGTCTTTATCTGGTCTTGAAATCCATACTGGTAAAATGATATTTACTTTTACAATGAGTATCATTTTAAGAAGTTGAAGATATTATGGTATATCATTAATCAAATGATAACTATAAATTAATTACATGCAGATCTCCATGCAAAGGCCAGAAAAATCAAAACAAAGGATCTATTGTAAGATGCAACATCATAAATCCATTCATTGTTTTAGAGAATGTTATCATATGATCAAAGAGTTTAGGTATTAAATTTGAAGATTTCAGTTTTAAACACTGTTAGAGCTTGTTACTGCATTTTTAAGAAAAGAAAACATAAAAACCTTACTTGAGACATATACACAGAAATACAGAATTTAGAAACCCACTGGAAGTTTGGAGTCCAGTAATTACAAAACAATCTCTGTTGGCTATTCTACAGTTAATCTCTGGCTTTAAAATGAGAGATATTCTGAATTCTATTGTCAATGTAGGTCGAAGCTATATGTTGTGTACGTAGGAATGCAACTGCACATTTTAAGAATGATAAAAAATTTAACAATTATAATGTTACTGAATATAAATGTAGACAACAACAAAAAGGAACACGTTATTTTCTGCTATGCTATATACATAAGAAGGGGCTATATGATATAACAAAGAACTAAACTACATTTCTTAAATCTGCTAACATCACAGTGTTTTTGACAATAAAAATCAAATCAGTGTATGGTCAACAGATCTCTATTTTTAAATAAAAATATTGTCAAAGAAAGATATATGGGATATTAATGCCAAAACTATGAAGACATGAAATTGATCATTGAGAAATATTGACCATCTTCTTCAAACGTTCTATACTCTTAGCTTCTGTGACACTACTCTCTCAGAGTGTTTGTCCTTTCTTCATGATAATTTCTTCTTGGTCTTCATTGGCTCCTGTTCCTCTGTCCAATTCTAAAAGGTTAATCTTCCACAGAGCACTGCCTTCACCTACTGTTCTTTTATCTGCAGTGTTCTTCTTGGGCAGTCTCACTCATGTTCATGGTTTCAAGCAACCTCTGAACGTTATAACTCCCAGATTTATGTCTCTGGTTCTGACACGAGCTTTAGAAGAGTTTATTTAAATACGTTCTAGACATTTCTACTTGGATGTTCCATAGATATCTCAGATTCAAAGTATCCTAAATTGACACCTCTCCTTCTCCCAAACTATTCCTTCTTTTATACTTCCAATATCCATTAATAGCACCACAACCATCCATCCAGGGATGTTAAGCCAGAAATATGGGGATTACCTTAGAATCTTCTCTCCTTCACCTCCCCACATCTGACCCATGAATAAATCGGGTGACTGACTACTAATTTTGCTTGTTAACAATCCCCTGAATTTATCAACCCCTCTCTATCTTTATTATAACTGACAACTCACTTCGTTCAGGATCTTATCTCTTATCTGAAATATTGTACTATTCTGCTAATTCATCCTAAAATCCTCTTTACCAGATGCTGACTTAGGTTTACTTCTTTATTGCAGCTCCACTAGATATAAGCTCCAAGAGAAGGATCTCGTCTTGCCCATGTTTTCTTTAAAATACAGCATATGGTAGATGCTCAAAAAATATTTGTTAGATAAGTAAATGGCTGCCTGAATGGCCTACAAAATATATATTATGCGAATCTATCCATATCAATTCTCTACTGAAAACCCTTTAAAACTTCCTATCACCTACAAATTAATATGATCTATGAGACTCTCCATGACCTATCGACCTTGCCTCTAGCCACATTCAGTCCAAAATTTTTTGTTAAAATCACATCTATTTCCTATCATTCCTGTATATGTAATACTTCCATTCCTTTGTCATTACGGTTTCTATCTGGAACACCTTTCTAATTGTCCTTTACCTGGTTAGCAATCACTCTTTTTTCAGGCCTTGGATCAGGCAACATCTCCTCCAGGTATTCACTCTTGGAATTCAAACAATCCTCCTCTGAGCACTCAGCACACTTTCTATGTAATTCTAGTTTTACCACTGACATAGGATCTTGAAGCAATCTGTTGAAGTATCTATCTTCCACTAGAGTATAAGCAACTCAGGTTATAAATGATTTCTTATTCATCTGTGTTCTCCATGTGCCTGGCACATAGTAAGTGCTCAAACCCCTGAATGAATAGAATTATTTATTTCATTTAATACCACATATTCTCTAACTTGTAGTTTTATCAGTGCCTATTTTAGGTTCTTCATTTTTTAGATTAATAGACTTTTTTTAGAGCAGTTTTGGGTTTACAAATGTTTGTAAGTTTTAAAGAGAAAAATGCAATAAATAAAGTTCTAACTGCGAGAGAAAAAAACCTCTCAATTTCAAAAGGCCAACATCTATCATTTTAGCACAACACAGTTAATTATGTATAAATGCTAGCAATTTAAAAAATCCTTTAAATATGATCTCTATGTCCATAAATTAAATTTCTAATTCTATATTAAAATGCAAAGTAACATTTTAAAACACCAAGTGAAAAATTACTCTAACATAATCACATGAAATATAGTAAGTTACAATCAGGATATAAGGAATGCCATCAAATAATTATTTCAAAATAATACTATCATATAAGGCTCAAATTCCAGAATCACTGTTACAGTTTGTAAAACCAAGGTTAGACGGGTCCAGGAATTAACATATCCTTAAATTCTTTTGTGCTGTAGATTTATGCCCTGGCTTCTCTGTACCAGAACCCTAGTATTCAGGCACAAATGAGATTTAATCCATTTGCCTATAATTTATTTGCTGTAAAAGAAACACCATATTATATGCTTTTGTTTGTGTGTTAAGTAGAAGATATGCTATTATTTCCAAGATACCAGGGACTTAATGCTTAATTATCAACACCCATTTGAAAAAAGCCATTGCTTTGACTCACAAATTTCTTAATTACTAACAGTGGCTTTTCTGAGTAGGAGTGTGGTATCTAATTTATTTTTGCAGATGTGATTCGAGACTGAATTTTAAAGTAGCAAAGCTTTGAGTATCTTCCCTGTCAGCAGAAAATTCCTCCATCCCTGCTGCTGGAGAATATTGCTGCTTGAAGTGTTAACAGGGAAATAAAAACTGCAGTGAGAAAATTGATACAACTGGTAAATGCTGCTTACAAACTGAAAAAGAAGTTAGGCTGTCAGCAATAAATGAAGTATATTATTCATACAAAATATGTGGCGTCATCTTCATCACGGTAACTTGCTGGGAGTGGAAATTAACTTGGCTGGTTCCAACTTGAGGAACCTAAAGAAAAGTAAATATCTCACAGATCAGAGTACCTTTACAGAGGACCAGCAACTGACAATCAGGAGGACCACAGCTTAACTCCTCTCTGAGGAGAAAAGATGTTAAGTGCATTTCAAGAACAGTAACCAAGGTTCACTGAGAAGCAGGTTCACTGATCACTGAAAAACAAAGTCATTGTTATATTTTCGGAAAAGTTAACTAGTCTAAAATATGCCCCTTTTCTTCTGGAACATGTCATCATCTACACATTACTGAGACAGAATAAATAAGAGAAAAGAGTATGTATTTTAATTAATTACAACTCAATTAGGAAGTCAAAAGAGTAACATAAAAATGCCTACCCGTTTGGCTGAGCTGAGAAGCACTGCGGCTTTTCCGGGAGAGACCAACAATAGCTACCATTTTGGCCCCAATGCTAGAGCGCCGCTTTTTGCTGCTGGTGCCCAAGGCGCCCACTGCAGTGTCAGACTGGCTGCCATCATTCTTCTCCAGCGAGCACATGTCTCCGCTGATGCTGGTGCTTTTAGTCATGTTCTTCCCTGAGATGCCCATTTGTCTGCTTTGCATTTTGGATGTAAAGACACTGTAGGCCGATGGATCATTAAAAGTGAGGACAAGAGTAAAAAGGAAAAGACAGAAAAGGTATTTTAGATGAAATATCTGGAGTATAATTCAATTATATCATTAGTGGGACATATTTTTAGGACTCAAAAATTTTCAAATACCATGGTCTTGAATGGGTTTTACTATTCAGGGCCAACCTTAACGTAACTATCCAAGATCAGACGTGATTTCCTTTCTGCTTTCAAAGAAGGCACAGGTTTGCGTGGTCACAGGAAAAAAATATTTGCGAAAAATCAGTGGGCTCATTTAAGAGAATATGCTGTCCTGCAAGAGCAATACACTTTGAGGCAGCCATATAACATATGAAAGAAGTTTCCAAAGCATTCTTCTCGAATTTGCTTTACTATAGCTTTCAAAGAGAAATTTGATGAGTGGGGAAATTTTACAAAAAATGGCAAAAATTACAGCTTCTATTGCCAAGAGTGGCTCTTTCAGTTTTCTCATTTTATTAATAAGATTTTTCTAACAGCTGTTAAATTTTCTAACAGGGATTGATGTTTTCATTAGTTTTGAATTAAAAATAATTTATTTCACTTTACACTTTCATATACTGATATAAGTTTATATTCCAAAAATGAAGAAAAGATTTTCCTCTTGCATTCATTTGAAAGAAAGAAACATTACCAGTTTTCTAGACAATATGGTCAGAAGGCAATAATCTTTTAAACATTTTAAAATGTTTAAAATATTTTTTCCCCTCTATCCTAGAGTAAAACCTACTGAAAGGTTAGGACCAGGGATCAAACCTGGGCCCCCGGCAGTGGAAGCATGGAGTCCTAACCACTGGACCACCAGGGAATTCTCAACACATGTTACCTTTATTAACCTATGTTCGTTTCCTCCAAGTATTTAAGAGGGAAAAGACTCAGTATGAAATTTTTTAAAAAGACAGTAAATTGTACTATTCACATTACTTCACATTAGTTTTAAGAAGAAATGAGGCATAAATAAACAAGAGAGAAAGAGAGGAGACAGTGTATAACACTTCCACAACGCCCCAAATCAATCATTTCCAAGCTTGTTTAATTTTGCTATTCTTCAATAAGCAACTATAGAGTAAAGTAGAAAGAGTTTTGGAGGCAACAGATGGGGGCTTAAATCCCAGATTTGCCGCTACTTAACTGACTTCCTTTAGAAACGTTAATTGCTCTACTTGACTCTCAGGTTCCTCATTTATAAGAGAATATCTTATTGTACTTTCTTATATTAAAGAATAGGGATAATATGTCTAAAGTAAAAATTCAGTAAATAAAAATTAATATTAGGGAATATAGACAATAGATAAAATAAGGTTAAAGCCCTTCAACATGTATTATATATGTAAATACTTAACAGCATCAATAGAAGTGATATTTATAATTATAAATTTTAAAACTTCTGAGATTCAAATGTCTAAACTGGTTTTTCATATAGCCAGCACTATGTAATGGAGAGTGGACTATACTGGGAGCCAGGAAATCTGGGTTTGATCTTTGGCTTTACTGACTGATCTTGGGAGAGTTGTTTTCCTTTCTGGAACTTAACTTCCTCATTTAATAAATGAAAAAACCTAAGTAAAGCACTAGCGGAATGGGAAACACATAAGAGCTCCCAAAATTATTCTCTTCCTCCTTCTCCTTATTATTATCACCACCACCAGCACCATCATCACCCATTAAGCATCCATTAAACATGCTGAACTGGAATATCTATAAGGTCCCTTTTAACTACGAAACATTTTGCTCCCCAAGTATCTCTTGTTTCATGGATTCTGGGCAAATGAACATAAAAATGCAACATATGACTTTTATGGTATGCTATCGTCAGAAAAGGCATGGCATAGTCTAGGAAAGTCAAAGTTTAGTTGAGACTAAGACTTTCAAAATAATATGTTCCATAGTCTCAATAACTAGTACTCCTGTCATGTAGGAATTTTTACCCCAAACATACTTTTCTAAAAGAACCTCCTAATCTACTGCCTACCAAGGAAGTCAAAGATAGACTCTCAAAATATTGTACCTTGTGATTTTTGCATTTTAATTCTCATGGTTGGATATAAGGGCATAAAGAACTTGGCCAAAATTAAGCAGGATATAATAAAATACTAACTGAATGGATAAATCAGATTATAGATAAGTATTTTAATGACCATTTGGTTTTAAAGAAGTATACTTCTCTTCAACCTAACAACTTTGATAATGCATTATCTACAAAAAAGGTTACTAAGTTTTGTAAAATGGTTCTACTTCTCATCTCCTTGAAGCTTAGAGATCACCAGGGATGAGTTTACGAGTAGTTGCTCTCCAGTGCTGTGTTTTGAAGAGAGGGAGACTGAGGCTAGGCTATCACTACTGGTTTCCTTTACTTTCCTCACTTGGACATCACCTAAAACTATAAGCAAACAATACTGCAAGCAAACAAGCTATCAGCCAACATTTTAATAGTTTTGTGACTATTTAAGGAATACTTTGTAGTAAAGAATCTGTAAACATGGGCGATCATTTGGAATGCTTAGTGTAGTTAAGAAAGCACAGACCCATTCATTACATTATCAATTACTTTAAAAGAGAAATTTTGTAAGGGTCTGGTAATATGGTAACTTTCCAATACTGCTGGTGGTAGTACCAATGACAGATTTCTGAAGGGCAATATGGCAATATGTATCAAAAGCATTTAAAAAACATGCCTACCCTTTAACCTATCAATACTACTTTTAGGACTTATCCTAAGGGAAAACGGCAACGTTCATAGATTTAGCAAGAATGGTATTTACTGCAGAACTGATTACAATAGTAAAACACATACATACACATGGTAAAACTCCATAAGTGTCCAACAGTAGAGGGTGTTTAAATAAGTTATGTTCATCAATAAAATAGAATGTACCTTTGAAAATGCTGTTGTAAATAAATATTTATTGACGTAAAATATGTTCTTGATATGGGAGAAAGGGTAAGAGGAAGCAGGTATCTGCAACTTAGCTTTGGCTGGCACACATACCAAATAGGGATTTACCCTACTACTAGGGGACACAGGTAAATTCAAATCCCAGAGTGACACGCTGCCACAAACAAACAAACGAAAAGAAATTCATATACAAAGAAATGAACATCTCTTGATAAACTGGGTAGTTCAGGAAACCTGGATTCATAGATGATCTACTAGTTATCTGCACAAGCGGGGAATTAAGGGAATATAAAGAAAAATAAAATATGTTCAGGATGTTTATGTTCTTTGGGAAAAAAAGTGTCATAGCAAGAAATCTAAAGGATGTACTGTGAACAGCATGCTAAAAGTAAATAGTTTTAATTTTCTCTGGTTGGTAGTTATGCTTTTTATTTCTATTTTGTTTTTTCCAAAATGAACATAAAAGGTATTGGTAACAAGAAAAAAATTAAAACAATCAGACAAATGAAAAGAGCAATCAAGGACGAAAACAGGCCAAATAATTCAATTTGCATAGTTCATTCCATGGGCTAAATGTGTACCATGGCTTTCAAGCTAATTCTAAGAGATTACTACACAATAATACTGGGCATTGATATAGGATGCTCAATTCCAGAAAGAAACACAGTGTTTCCACATTTCTAAATATTGTTTTATGCATGTTTTCTAATTTTTGGCATTAGAAAAATAATGAAGAACTTTATATATTTAGTATTCTTGAAATGTGTAAAATTGCCAATACAAGTGATTTATTTTATGACATGATTGTAGTTGTTGAAAGTTGTACCCCAAAATATTTTTTAAAGGGCAAATCTAGTATCACCTATCATTGGGAGAAAGGTAATGAAAGGCAGGTAAAATATTTGTAAATATTCTCCAAAGACTTAAATAGCATATTTACGGGATTATAGGAGCTATGTGATTAAGCTAAATGAAGTTTATAGGCCAAAAGTATTTTTAATAGGTTTGAATGAATAGAACTGAGTAGTCTAGCTGTTAAGATAAACAGCAAACACAGGACAAACTCTGAGTTTGTGAGAGTATGAGCATAAGAGTAACACTGTAAATAAAATATACAGTCATGAAAAAATATTTCATCTTATTGAGAGCTGGGAAGGTGGTTATGAGAGAACCTGCCCAAGGAATTAGAGACTAGAGTGACACAGAATTTTATGAATAAAGTATAGAGGGCCCAGCAGCTCATACAATGGAGTATGAGAACTGCAGCACAGGGGCAGAAAAGACACTTGAGTAGGACTATTTATAACATCTTAGGCTAGTAAGTGGTGCTAGAGAGGGCTTAGAGGGCTTAAAAGTTAGAAGACAATAGGAATAATGACAGAGGAGGAAAAAACCCAGTGAGACTGGCCAAGTTCCCAAACATTATGCCACCTTGAAAGACTTAATTCCCTTTCCTTCCCATTCCTGTGTTTCTGGAGGCAGATGCCAAGAGCTCACTGAATACCTATCACTATGATCACTCAGATTCGATTGCACCGGTTGCCAGCATTGAGTGGAGGTCTGGATTTCGAGTGCGATTCCTTGAATTCTGGCATATTCCTTATGGGAGGGGGGAAGGGAGGGTAACAAACCCTGCTCCCATCTAAAGTTCACCTCACTAAACATTTTCTCTACATTAAATGTTATTTCTTTCCTAAAATGTGGAGTTTGAAATTATTATGATTCTATATTACAATTTAATAAGCTATATTTCCATTTACTCAAATGACCATCTACAGGTTTCGGCTAGTAAAGTAGTAACCATTTATTCAAATGTTTATTGAATATATATCCCCACAAATATAGGGATACAAAAATGGTATGACACAGTCCCTTTTAATTAATGTACTGGCAAATATATCAGCATGTAAAATGCAAATAGAGCTGCATAAGAATGTGGTTTTAGCTTATAACTGAAATTCCAATGACCAGCTCTAACGTCAAGAAACCCTAATTAAGTTAAACATTCAAGAAAACATCTCTCTCTGAAGAGTATATAAAAACTGAGTTTCTCATGCTAATTCTTTGATTGCCGGAGATGACACGAATTTAAAATTTAGTATTTTTAACATTACTGCAGGTACTGTATATAAATGCATTCTATTAACATACTATAATGTATTATTATAGTATCTAAATGTGTTGGAGGGTATGTGCGTGTATGTCTATGTCACAAAGTTGATGTCCAGAGTTAGGGAAGAATATTTAGCTAATCAATAAATTATTTTTTGTCAAAAACATCTGCCTTGATTATAGTTATTAGTAATGAAACTGTTTAAATGTTCCTTAGTCTTGGGTCTCATGATAGGAAGCAGCGCTTTGCTGGTTACAGAGCAGGTCACTGCACACTTAGGATAGTTTAAGGAGCACCAAGAAGGCCGGTCATCTCCAAAACTCCTTTCCCAACAGCTGGCTAATGCCTAAAATGCCACTATATTAAAGATTTCTTTAAGAAAAAAAGCTATTTCTTATTTTTAGGTTTGCTCCCTTTTAACATTTTGCTCCCTTTAACGATCAACTCCCAGGATTTGATCGTTCATTTAAAAGATATTTGCTTTGTACCTACTATGTGGCAGGCACTGTTCTTGGAGTTAGATATACAACAGAGAAAAAAAGAGAATGTCCCTGCCTTCATGGAGCTTTCCCTCCTATTGTTGTAGGGAAAGACAATAATTAAGTAAATAAATGCAACTTCAGATAGTGATAAGTGATCTGAAGAAAATAAGATAGAATACAGTGGTAACAAGGGACAGGAAGTGGGGGAGGGACAATATTAAATGGGGTGGTCAAGGAAGGCCTCTGGGCAGAGGAGACAATTGAGCTGAGTATTGAATGATGAAGCCAGTCACGCTGAGAAGAGTATTCGAAACTGAAAGGGGGGCAGCTGCACACACCAAGGGGTAGAAGGAAGCTTGGCTGTTGGAGGAAATTTATAAAACCAGTGTTAACTGAATGGGGTGAAGGTGAGGATACTAATATAAGGGGAGGTCAAGACAGGATAAAGCCTGAATGTGTTGGAATAAATACATGTCCAGTACTGCTTACCCTTATTTAACTGCCTATTCGGATACTATAGCAGAGCGGCCCTAAGTCTGAGAACATTGCAGAGTTGGTTGCACCAAGAGCCCTGGGATCCAGCCCAATATTTTACCTCTAAATATATCATTAATGGACATTTTGGAGACAACATAATTACCTTCTTTAAACAGTGACAAATTTATAAAGGCTAGATCATTAAAGGAATAAGAAGATTGCTTTATTAATTGAGCATTCATAAATCCATTTAAACTCTTAGGTCTACCTATCTATCTATCTATCTACCTATCTATCTATCCATCTATCTACCTACCTACCTACCTATCTATCTATCTTTATTATCTCTTGAATTTATAAGTTCTCCATCAAATCATTGAATAACAGATCCCATCCCTGCCATGAGTTTGAAGAAACTTACTTTAAGGAAAAATTTTAAACTTTATAGATCAAAAGTGTATGTTTCTCTCTCTGCCTATCACACAGTGATTGGGTTTTTGACTTGTTGAGACAAATGAAATGTTAGTGGAAGTGAGTCCTAGCACTTCTGCGGAGAAGCATTTAATCGGTGGTGTTCAACTCCAACTTCTCTTTCCCTCTGCCCCTGGGACTGTGAAAGACAGGGCCTCTACCAGACTAAGCCCCTGAGTGACTATAATGGACAGAAATGAACTTTTGTTGATTAAGAATTAATTCTTAATTGATTGATTAGTTGATTAAGAATTAGTTGATTAGTTGAATCAATTAGTTAATTAAGAATTAATCAACTTTTGTTGATTAAGAATTCAGGGTTGTTTATCACAGCAGCACACTTTAATATGTCTTGAGTAACAAAGTCAGGAGAGACTGGCTATGGAAAAATCAATTAGGAGTTTATAGCAATAATACTGGGAAAGTAAATAAGAACTTAGGCTGCTGTACTGCTATTACTAATAGAAAGCAAAGATTAGTGTAAAAGTTATCTGGAAGGAAACTTCTATACAGCTTAGCATCTGGACCTGGGAATAAGATATAATCATAGTTCAAATTAGTAAGCATTTACCATATTCCAGAGGCTATTTCAAGTGCTTTATATGAATTAACTCATGTAATCCTCACAACAACTCTTAAAGAAAACTGAGATCCTTAGAGAGTATAGTGTTTGCACAGGTGGTACTGATTTAGGAAATGATCAACACCAGAATCAGTGGAATTTCCTGATGGAAAGGCTGAGTAAGAGGAGGCTGTCCACTCAGGCCAAGTGTTCAAGGGAATAGTCAGGGCTCGACAGATGGAGTCAGTAAGTATTTGTTGAACAGGAGAGGACAGATGAAGCTAGGATGGCCTAAGTAGGCAAGCCAAGAGTGTAAAGAGAGAGAAATGAAAAAGGTTGAGAAGACAGTCCAAGAAATACTTATATTTTAAGATTAGGAAAAAGAAGAGTGACTGAGGTGAATAGAGATGCATTCTCAGAAATAAGAAAAATAGAATAGGGTTAAATTCCACAGAAGACAAGAGAAGAACGAGGTTCAAGAAAGTTGAACCTTTCAAATGATGCAGAGTTAATTAGCAGGAACATTTAAGAAAAGCTATGGATTTAGAGGTTTAGAGGGCACAATTTACCTTTAAGAAAGCAGCTACTGAAATAGAGAAATTCCTATTGAAATAGAGAAATTCCTTCGAGATGGAGAAAACGTTTTTTAAAAACTCAAGTGAAAGAGTTTGATTTAAAACATTAAATTTTTATGCTGTGAGGAATTTTATTAAAGGGGAATAGAAGGAACCCATCTGTATATCTGTTTAATAAAACTGTCTTATCACAATTTCTAGATCCAAAACTACACGGGTAATGGTTTACCAGAAAAGTTTCTTTTACTCATTGGTCCTCCTTTTCCTAACTTAGCAAATGAGGAGGTTAAAGATCATTGTTAAGGTACTTTTAACCTCCAAATTTTTATGACTATAATACCCCTGTTAATGTGGTTTTAAAAATTAATCTCTTTGAAATTTTAAGGTTTCTCCCATTGCGGAGCACAGGCTCCAGACGCGCAGGCTCAGCGGCCATGGCTCCCGGGCCCGGCCGCTCCGCGGCATGTGGGATCTTCCCCAACCGGGGCACGAATCCGTGTCCCCTGCATCGGCAGGCGGACTCTCAACCACTGCGCCACCATGGAAGTCCTCTTTTTCTTTTTAATTCAGCTTTGCCTATTGTTCCCCACGATTTCCCTTGATATATGTATTTTAAGCAATAACATGTCTCCCTTCACAAGTTTCCAGAATTCCATAATTCTAACCCATCAATTCAATGTGTGTATAATCTCCCTAAATTTTTCTATTGTTTCACCTGTACTTTTCAACTAACCTCACTATTTCTATATGTAAATATTTTAGGCAGAAATAGACTTTCCTCTAATTCATTTTCATGTCAGCTTTTCTGATTTTACCACATGATTACATAGTACTTTCAATAACATGAAAAAGTACATGACAAATTATCAGAAGGTATGTTCACTGGCATATTACTTCAAGGATCAGTTTACACTTTTCACCATTCTTACTAATATCAAAGGAACACTAATTGTTAAAATTTGGTGGGAAAAAAACCCCCAAAAACTGAGAACTTGATTTATTCTTGCTAATCATCCAGCTCTATAATCAGAGTACCAAGTTTTGTAGAGTATTTAACAAATAATGAATATTCTGCACTATTGAAATGATTACACTACATAAAAATTCACATTATGCTGCTAAAAATAACACTGAAAGCTAAACTATGATACGGAAATATTATTAGACTGTAACTTTAACCTAAATAAAACCACTACATGTTGAGTTTCAAAATGTATAAATGGCTATAGATTAAGGATATTAATTCCTCAGACTCTAAAGTACAAAGTACATTAGTTCCATATTTTGAAAAATAGTGGATACTCAGATTTTTTTTCAAAAACTTGATTACAAATCAAATCCAAGTTAAAAAAAATCTCTACTTTGCGTAATCACATTGCATCATTTGTAATCACATTGCATCAAACACACTTTAAACTTATAAATCTTGATTAAATTTAATTATTATCTATAAAACTCCCATATCTAATTAAAATCAATCTTTCAAATTCATATAGAAGGATCTACCAGAATTTCTGGAGTCCCAAAGGATTAACAAAACCAAAAACTCGTTCTAGAATTTTTTTCAAGAGGCCAAATATATATTATCCATACATTATTCCTTTATATTTAGAAACAAGGTTGCTTTATTGAAGTTGTCAATGTTTTCCTTATACTTGCCTGACAATAACTGAGCAAAAAGAAGTTGTTTCTTGCCCTTTTATCTTTCTTAGCATGTGTGGGAGTCAGGTAAAATAATTTGTAGAGAACCACAAATAACTTCCACTGTTCCAAGTTCTTAGAATTTGTGGCATCATGTCACCTGACACATTATTCTTTTAGTGAGCTTTGCATTATTGCTATAGTAAAGCCTTTGTTATCAGAAAAGATAGCCATTTTTACCATCTGTCCTCTTTAACAGATAGCAGGGCTCAGGAGACTGAGCCATAGGATGTGGAACTGTCAATGAAGAAGAGCACATTGTGCTTTCTGAGACAGTGTTGTTATCAGTTACCGGGTCCTTGTTTGCTCGGGAGAAAATGAGGGTTCTGGGCTTAGAGATAAAAAGCCAAGAAGGAGCTCTTTCATCAATAGCACATACTGACAGGCCAATGATTACAGATATTTAAAAATATCTAAACAACAAAGCTCCAAGTGAAAATTTTTTGTATTTCTTAATTCAATTTTAGTGGGTATTAAAAAATTAATGTCTAAAAGTGTGTGTGTCAAAAATAAACTCAAAAATGGATTAAAGACCTAAATGTAAGGCCAGACACTATCAAACTCTTAAGGAAAACATAGGCAGAACACTCTATGACATAAATCACAGCAAGATCCTTTTTGACCCACCTCCTAGAGAAATGGAAAGAAAAACAAAAATAAACAAATGGGACCTAATGAAACTTCAAAGCTTTTGCACAGCAAAGGAAACCATAAACAAGAGGAAAAGACAACCTTCAGAATGGGAGAAAATACTTGCAAATGAAGCAACTGACAAAGGCTTAACCTCCAAAATTTAAAAGCAGCCCATGCAGGTCAATATCAAAAAAACAAACAACCCAATCCAAAAGTGGGCAGAAGACCTAAATAGACATTTCTCCAAAGAAGATATACAGATTGCCAAGAAACACATGAAAGAATGCTCAACATCATTAATCATTAGAGAAATGCAAATCAAAACTACAATGAGATATCATCTCACACCGGTCAGAATAGCCATCATCAAAAAATCTACAAACAATAAATGCTGGAGAGGGTGTGGAGAAAAGGGAACCCTCATACACTGTTGGTGGAAATGTAAATTGATACAGCCACTATGGAGAACAGTATGGAGGTTCCTTAAAAAACTAAAAATAGAACTACCATACCCCCCAGCAATCCCACTACTGGGCATATACCCTGAGAAAACCATAATTCAAAAAGACTCATGTACCACAATGTTCACTGCAGCTCTATTTACAATAGCCAGGACATGGAAGTAACCTAGGTGTCCATCGACAGATGAATGGATAAAGAAGATGTGGCACATATATACAATGGAATATTACTCAGCCATAAAAGGGAACGAAATTGAGTTATTTGTAGTGAGGTGGATGGACCCAGAGTCTGTCATACCAAATGAAGTCAGAAAGAGAAAAACAAATACTGTATGCTAACACATATATATGAAATCTAAAAAAAAAAAACATGAAGAACCTAGGGGCAAGACGGGAATAAAGACACAGACCTACTAGAAAATGGACTTGAGGACACGGGGAGGGGTAAGGGTAAGCTGGGACGAAGTGAGAGAGTGGCACGGACATATATACACTACCAAATGTAAAATAGATAGCTAGTGGGAAGCATTCGCATAGCACAGAGAGATCAGCTCCTTGCTTTGTGACCAGCTAGAAGGGTGGGATAGGGAGGGTGGGAGGGAGGGAGATGCAAGAGGGAAGAGATATGGGGATATATATATATATGTATAACTGATTCCTTCGTTATAAAGCAGAAAGTAACACACCATTGTAAAGCAATTATACTCCAATAAAAACGTTTAAAAAAAAGCGTGCGTGCGTGCGTGTGCATGCACGTGTATGTGTACTGATTATATTTTTTATTTTCAAGATATTATGATGTTTTGCCAATTTAAAAACCTTCCTGGCTGGGGAGAGATCACCCCTTCAGGTGCAAGCCAATTCTTAGAGACAGTAAAGGGCTCAGCCTGGAGCATGCCTTTGATATGCAAATTAGCCAAATCCAGAGACAAACCTCTTCTATCTGGCCCATTTACACCCAAACAATATTTTCCTGCCCTAAATCATTCCAGGGCCTGGTACAAAGCAACTAGAGACCACCCCTATAACCCAAAGCCCAGCCTGCAGAAATTATTCAAACTAGCTAATTTTCAACTGTTTAGTCTGCCCTAGCTTGTTTTTTTTTGCCCCCCCAATAAAGGTCTGTCCTTGACTTTTCTCTCACTCCTGCCCCTTCTGCCTCCTGACCTACCCTGCTGCTTTCCCACATGGCTCTGCTTGGAGTGGCATGCCTCCTGTTTCTTGGGACAAAGTTTATTATAAACTTTGTTTTCCTGAGCCCCTTCTGTGTCTCCTCTTGTGGCCATATCTGTCCGACCATCACAGGCCCAGTAAAATAACAATACTTCTTGTCAAGAACCACGGTTACTGGTATTCAGTATTATTGAATACTGGTAATTTCTCTTTGATTAAATGCAGTGTTGATAAACCGAATGTCTTCAAATTCCCGACATTATCTCTTTGTTCACCCTAAGGAAAATGTTATTATTCTCTCATGTAAAAATGTGCAAATACATCATTTAATTTAGTATATTTGCTTAGCTTGTATTTATGCATGTAGATAATGTTCCAGTCATCATTAACCAAGTATAAGCTTGCTTTACATGTCACTCAGAAATCATCAAGAACAGAAAGATTATAATCTCCTTCACTGAATACAATGACAGTAATATGACAAGATGTCCTTGGGTCATATATACTGAATCTTCCTTGGAACCATTTAGAGGAAAGCCTTCAGCTTCTTAGAAATCTAAACTTATTTTTTCCCTTTAGATTCCAAGTCAATCAGTTCTACAAAGATTGTGAATTTCTGTTCTGGAACCATGTCTCGGTACACACAATGCTAGTCTTTTAAGGTTAGAAAATCCACTGGAATTGGGGCTAACATAGAGAAGTTAGGTGGACATTTTTTAGTTTAGTGCATGGTTTTTGAAGTTTTTCTACAATTATTATAAAACTGAAAGACAAAGAATAACATGGTAAAACCATGCAGTGTAAAAAAAAAAGAAGCATTACTAAATTTTTCTGAGCTAAAGTATGCTTTCTTTAATATTTAGAATTTCTGATATAAATGTGAGGTATTAAGTATTGCATCTTTGCCCTCATTAAACAAACAAAGCAAAATATACAGTGTGAATGTCAAGAATAAATCTATGCTTCTCTAAGTGTCAGTATTTTATACACTTTCTTCAGTTGGAGTAATCAACAAAATGATTTTTTAGGTGTTTTACATTTTGCTTGCCAAAAAATAAGGTATTTTAAGAGAGTTACTGTTCAACATGCTTCAAAGAAAAGCAAATTAGATTTGAAATGGGCCTAATTCTTCATATTGGGGTAAGGAGGTAGTTCTACTTTTCAGATTCTCTTAAGCTTAGGTCATGGTCCCTCAAAGGAAAAGTTTTATATTTGATTCTTAGGTAGATATGTACTTCAACAATATCAGTGATTTATTCAAGGCAACAAAATGTGGCAATTTCATTAAGAGGTGAAATGTAAGTTTAGGTTCACAGTCAGTCAGACATGGGTTTCTATCCTATTTCTATCATTTAATAGTTCATGACTTTGAGCATACTTCTTAACCTGTTCTGAACTTTAGTCTTCTCACCTTTTTATTATATACCTTTCCACTTGAAGCTGTATGGGGCAAGAACTTTATCTCTTTTGTCCACTGCTAGAGTCCAGGTTTTAAAATAATGCCCGGGGTCTCCACTGTAACCTGGGCACATTTGTGGCAAAAGTGCTCAAATGAAACACTAAAGTATTATTTTCTCAAGTGTGTGTTGAAAACTAACAACAAAAATTAATTCAAGGATATTATTACCTCCACTGTACTTAGCTACTTTATGAAACGAATACACTTTCATTTTCAAATGAACTTTGAGAAGCCAAACCTAGAAAATAACGTAGATAATATCTATTGACCAAAATGAAATAATAAAGATAAATAGAATTTAAGCAATTTGTAAATGTCGTGTTTCAAACATACTTCTGCAGTTTATTTATTGGCTACTTCTGCTTTCATGGATATTTATCTAGTATTAAGTTCTTTTCTTTAATGAACATAACCTGCCACTTCAACTCATGTTTGAATGAGTGAATAATGAATTGCACGCACAAATGAGAATACAAAGTATTTTTTTTCACCTTGACATTTCTTACAGTATTCAGTTATAAGCATATATATATGTATATATATATATATATATACATATATATATTTATATATACATATATAAAAACAGATGTGTTTATATTATATTTCATGTTACACTGAATATTTATTTTATAATAGGATTTTGAATTTATATGTTGAAACCAATAATGTTGCTAACTGTCATTAAGTGGAAACCCTAAATTTTAAATGTAAAAATGTAAATTTAAAATGTAACATTTATTACATTCTACAGGATTAAATCCTTATACTTAAAAATTCTTATGTTCCATAAATGGAAATTATAAATCCTCAGAACTTTTGAATGATTACATTATAGATTAATACACTATGAAACTATTAAATTGCCCAAGATTTATCATTAGTCATTTAGAGTCAAATTTATCTAAATAAACACAATTATGCCATATATACATATTTTTGCAAGTAGGCATATATAAAAAGTTTAATGAAAAAAATTATGGTAAAGAGGATTTACCAATAAAGCTGTTCTAAAAGGGACCAGAAATTTGTAGCAATTTGAAAGTCTATTTATTTAAAACAGAACTATTTTTCTTTCTTCTAACAAATATGTATCTTTCCTTACCAAGATTTCTTAAACCATGCTTTTGTCCGGAGAAATAGACACAGAGCTTGACTTTGTATTACATTGCTTAATTATACTTTTTGAAGGCTCTAGATCTCACTGCCCAGTACTATGGGCACTAGCAACATGTGGCTTATGAACACTTGAAATGTGCCTCCTCCAAACTGAGGCGCGCTGTGTCATATACACACTGTTTAGATATATTATACACTGTAATATACACAAGGCCTTGAAGTGTTAGTACACCCACCAAGAGAATAAAATGTGTTCATCTTTTTATATAAATTAAAATTTGAAATGAGAATATTTTGGATATTTTAGATTAAATAAAAAATATTATTAAATTCATTTCACCTGCTCGTTTTAATTTTTTTAATGTGTCTACTCAAATATCTGAACTTACAAATTTGGCTCACATTATATTTTTATTGGATGCTGCAGCTCTAGATAACTGGTTTAAAATGGCATAGATAGATTTCAGCAAAAATATTTGATATGAAGTGTAGTTTCCTATGTAAATTATCATTTCCCTTTGATATTAATTGTGAAATTACTGCTGTGCTGTGAATAAAATGGACTAGTGCAAAAACCTTATAAAGGCAATCAAATGCTATCACTGACAAAATATTAAGCTTAATACTAAAAATAACAACTACAATATGACACTCAAAAGGTAAAATAAATACATTGAAAGTGAAAATATAAAGCAGTAAAAGAATATTCAGCAAACAGTTATTACAAAGATGAGGCCGACACATGCACTAAAATGAACAATCTATTTTTCTATTTTGATACTTATTTAGACATATGTATTTCAACTCTATTAAGGGCAACGATTCCTAGTCTTGAACAAAGAATATCTATGATTTGCATATCTAGGAAGAAAAATAATTATCTACTGGGAAGCCAATTGAATTTAACCAGGAGACTCACATTTAAGATGTAGTGTACGACTCACGCTATAACTGAGTAATCAAAGTAGTTTGTGTCTCAGCTGCCCTATTATGTAAAATGGGGAAAATAATATCCCAACTTTATTCAGAAATTTGCTATGAGGCTTTTCTATCTCCTTTCTTTCTAGCTCATTTCATCAGGTATTCTCACTTTTCAGTATTACGAGAGCTTTAATTTCTTCACTTTTTCGCCTATTATCAGCCCCCTCATCTTTACTTACATTTAACTAGCTTAGACTCTATAGCCTATCATTTCAATCACTCTTTTGCAAATTCCCTCAACTTTTTCAGTATCCCTCTTTATATGGCATCCAACCGGCAGAACCTTTTGATGAAGGCTACGATGTATTTCTTCTATGCCTACATCTCAACGCTTGAGCATTGCTGAGAAAACAAAATTCAGTAGGACACACTGGTTCCATTATAATTCACTGTCATCAGCCACAAAGGTTACTCTTCACACCTGCTCCCCACTCTCCACAATAACCACCGCACTCCTTCCTGCTACTCAAACCCTTTTGCTTTGCTCTTAGCAGAAACCTTTTCCTAACACTTCATAGAGAAAATGAAACTATCAGAAGAAATTATCTTACCTTAAAAATAATATATATACACAAATATTTACACCTATATATAAACACACATACATACACAAACATATATATGTATATATGCCAAACATCTCTAAGCTTAAGTTAGCTAACTAAGCTACTTTTCTGAACTCCAGCACTATCTACCCAATCACCTACTTGTCACACAGGATATCACAAATTTGATGTGTCCCAAACTGAACTTAATCTTTTTTATCAAATATATTCCTCCTTCAGTCTTCCCTGTTTCAGTAAAGAGTATAACTATTCACCAAGTTGCTTAAGTTGGAAAGTCAAGGGTGCACATCATTTCATGAACCAACATTACATTTGACATCATGGACTTTCGGACGCCAATTATAGTGTTTTCTCAGGGTTTTATTATATTTCCATTATATAAATTATATTGAAATTGTTTGCTCTAACGGAACTCAGATAGTTCATTTTTCAGTGTATTTCAGCAGCCCAGTACCTGATACTTGGCACTAAATAGATCTAAAGAAAGAATTCATTGAATAAGTGAATTCAATAAATTCATTACATGAATG
Organism: Stenella coeruleoalba; assembly: GCF_951394435.1. Lineage (NCBI taxonomy): Eukaryota > Metazoa > Chordata > Mammalia > Artiodactyla > Delphinidae > Stenella > Stenella coeruleoalba. The sequence continues at coordinate 32,124,566 of NC_137163.1, forward strand.
AATGCTCCTAGTAATGTAGGGATAATTAAATCCTAATGTAGGGATAATTAAATCCTAATCCTAGTAAGTTCCATAAATCATTTTGGTGCTCAGTAAATATTTGCTGATGATAAAGAAAACAAAACTTCCTAATAAATGTTTTAGAAATAGATAGATGTCAATTAATTTATTTTTATACACACTATGTACAAGACACTGGAGTCAATACTATGCCAGTTATAAAGAAATATAAGACACGGCATTTGTTCTAAAACCACTTATAACTCAGTTTGCTAAATGAAGCATAAAGACAACATATAACCCTGGGCAAAACATGGTAAGTGTCAAGTAAATGCTAAAGACACCAAATAATAAAGAATTGCAGATAATACATTAAGAATGCTACTAATCTCCTCTGTCCATCTGTATGCTTCACAACAGTCCTCCATCCCATGCAGACCATGCTGTTACCGGACACTGCACTCATTTTTGCTTCTATGCTGATACTGAAAGCATTTCACTAATCTGGAGCAGCTTCCTTGTTTCTTCCACTTAAACTAATCCTTTTATCTCCCATTATATTTAGCTTACATCTTCAACGATGTGCGGATAGTTAAAGCATACGGTGAGATGTCGGCAAATACTTTTATTTACTTGTTATACAATCTTGTTCTTAAGTCTCAGTTCTGTCTCTACATAAACCAGCCTAGTCTAGAATGTATCATTTTGTTGTTCAGTTGTTTTTTAAAGTAGGGATGTAAGACATAACTTAAGGAAGAAATTGTATTTGGATCTAGAATGGAGTAACATTCAGGAATTGCTACATCAGATCACATTTTAGCCCATGTAGCTTAAGATTTTATAAAAAAAAAAATACATTTTTTCTTTTACAAATTGAAGACATTTAGCCATGCTATTTAAAACAGGTGAAAACACTCTATTTTAAGATGTTTTGCCACTCTAAATTTAGCCTAGCATATCAAATAAACAAAAATTTTAATGAAATAGGGCACAGCTGACTAAATAGTACCACTTATTCTGTTATGTCAGAGAAAGATTACTTTTATATCTTAATTCCTCAAAGATTAGAAAATAAAATGACCTATTACTTGACTATTTAAAATGTAGCATTTTGGTAACACTTTGAAAAGCGATTACCCTTGGAAATGCCCTTGGAAATTGTTTGATACTCAAATATCCAACTCACCAGCAGAGAGGAACTTCTAAACACCCTCCTCAAAACTGGATAAACACATTCTTGCCCGGGTTGGCTGTATGACCTTCTGATCAGATGGTAACTGGGGAGAATGTAAATTTCATGCTAGATCATTCCCACTCCTAAAACTGGCACATCTGGGCATCTTCCCAGGTACAACCAATGAGCTGTCATTTCATCAGACTCAGAAGACCCTCCCTGTTTCACCTGTTTTAACTAAGCTAAATACCTTTTCAATTTGTAAGAGAGAATATTTACTGTTGCTTATGGAATCTTGGGCTAGGTGGGCTAAGATGTGATCTGATGTAGCAATGTGTGAGTGTTACTATAGACTGTATTCAGACACCCTCCCCCTTTTCCTAGGTCACCAACCTGTGAAGGAAAGGCCTGCATATGAGATATATGGGCAGAGTCAGTATCAGTTGGCTACAATTGAGTTACCAAGCTAGTCTTCATTCCTAGAAATTTTAAATTAGTAGTACATGACTTTAAAGTGTTGGCATTTCATGTATAAGTTTTACCTTTAAAATTATAGTTAATATTTCTTTTTTATTCTATTTTAGCAAATAATTACCAGTGCTTACTATGTGTCACTGTTATAAATGGTTTGTTAATTTTCATTTACGTAATCCTCAAACAATCCAGTGAGGAAACCGTTAATACCATCACAATTTTACTGATGAGAAAACTGGGCACTGAGAGACTAAGTAACTTGTCCAAGGTCTGTGCACAGACAAGATAGTACGTAGAAGAGCCAGGATTCATACCCAACTGTCTGGTCCCAGAGCCTTCACTCTTAAAATAATGCTATATCTTACACACATTACTCTTTCATTCATTTACTCATTCATCCATTCTTTCTAACATTTAGTGAGCATTTACTATATATACCAGCATTGGGCATTGAGTAAGATACTCAGAAGATTTTTGTTGAATTAATGGTTTTACTTCAACTTTATTCCATTTTTGTAAATCCTTAGGTCACTTCTGAAGTAATTATAATTTAAATTAAAGCAAGTACAACCTTAAGAGGCAATATTTTAGAATAGCCAAGAGTAGACATATTTATGGAAATAATTAGCCTGAAAGAAGTGAATGTTCTAGACAGTTAACAGAACTGAAATTTAACATATATATGGTATATATTTTCCTACCTTTTACAAAAGCCACTGAGATCTTTTAACTTTTTCTTGATGACTAGGATAATTATAAATATCATTTATTATTCTGAGTTTCAGATAATTTGGAACTTAGGGCTGAATGGGCACTAGCTTCACAGTGGCCATGATGGAAATAGGCTTGAAAACTTGTACTTTCTCTTTGACCCCTTATCTCTGGAGGCAAGTGTTGCTATATAAAATCGAAGACCAAAGCAACTTTATCAAAGGATATTTCTTGCCTTAAAAAAAATCTTATTTTCACTAATGTCATCAACATGCTTTGGATTTTCAGTTGCATTCAAAATATCTTTCTCATACTGCTTCAAAAACAACAGCTTCTAACGTTGTCAAACATATTGAATGCTCACTGCATGCTAGCCATTGTGTTAACCGCCTCACATATATTTTATCTCGTTTCACATTCATAACAAACTTTAAGGTGGGTAATTATCTCCATTTTGCTGATAAAGAAACTTGACTATTTGGGAAGTAACTTGTTCACTCTGACAAGCTGACGAGTAGTTTTGATTTAAACCCAGGTTTACCTGGTTCTAGAGACCATTTGCTGAAGCACTGTACTCTACTGCACGTCTGATGCATCCACTAATAAAACCTCATATGTTCTTTCTAAAATCAGTTTATACCCATCACTTGACTTCACTGACACTATTTGATATCTAGCCATCGAAGAGTTTTGATACCCTCAAGTGAGTTTGGAAATTATGTTTCACTGAAGTTGCAAAAAGGTAGAAGAACCAGTACAACATTATTTTCCATTTATGCATTAGCTTACCTTATTTTGGTTGGGTCAATCTTTTATTTTGCTTTTTTTTTTAAAGATTTTTTTGATGTGGACCATTTTTCAAGTCTTTATTGAGTTTGTTACCATACCGCTTCTGTTTTATGTTTTGGTTTTTTGGTGCCGAGGCATGTGGGATCTTAGCTCCCCAACCAGGGATCAAACACGTACCCCCTGCATTGGAAGGCGAAGTCTTAACCACTGGAGTGCCAGGGAAGTCCCTTATTTTGCATTTTGATAGTAATTTCTCAACTTCCATACTTCTATTACTTTTCAGTAAGTAAAGTTCGAGTGGACTTGCTTTTTATCAGTCATAGTTAAGACATAAGGAAAATAGTAAAAAATTGACCAAAATTCCGATTTCTCCCTACTAGGGAGGGAGGAGTCTTTGGATCTGGGGAGTTAGGAGGATACAGAAATTTTTTTTTTGTTTTTGGTTGTGCCACATGGCTTGCAGGATCTTAGTTCCCCAACCAGGGATTGAACCTGGGCCATGGCAGTGAATGCACCGAGTCCTAACCACTGGACAGCCAGGGAACTCCCCACAAGTTGGTTTTTATTAGGAAAATACTACTGTTACAGCACTGAAATAAATTTCACTAGTCTACTTCCTAATTTCAAGCACAGGAGCACTAAACCTTGCTTGTGAGGAGATGAAACTTTTCAATACAAAGAAAGACCAGCAAAGATGAGCCTATTACAACTTCATTTCTCACAAATTTGGAAGAGACCCTCAAGATCAACAGCCATTCATTTATTCATCAAATATTCTGGAGTTGTGAATGCTTTTCCCCACAGAAAAGATTTACCTTGCGTTTTTAAGTGGTTAAATATGTGACCTTTTGAAAGGTCTAGGATAATAATTTTCTGACACCAGATTAACATACATTTAAGAAAAGATGGTCAATTCTTATTTGTTTTCAAACTGGAGACACCCGATTTACTGACGTGTGACATGGTGGAAGCGGGCCGTCATTATATATTTTATTAGCTCGCTAAGATTGTTCAGGAGACTCCTGTGTCAATGGATGCCTTATTTGCAATGCCACGACATCCTTCCAGAGCTTTAGGATTGCTGTCATTTTACTCAAGTTACGTTAATTTTGTCTCTTAGTTTGAATAATAATAATGATAACAGCAACCACTTATGTGCTAGGCACTGTTCTGTTTTATGTATATCAACTAATTTAAACCTCTTAAAGAATCTACGATGTTAAGTACTATTTTTATCTCAATGAAAGACAAGAAAACTTGAGGAAGGTGTAGAATCAGGGCTCAAACAAAGTCAGTATGACCCTAGAGCTCGTGCTGCCTCTCTTGAAGTGATGAAGCGCACCTTCTTAAAATACACATCTCTCAATCAACTGGCATTTAGAAGTATTTAGACTTTCAACTTGACCAGAAGTAGAGACGCTTACTTTCCTTTCAACGTCAATCACTCAGAGGTGATTGGTCGAGATGTCTTGATTTATATGTGTTCATAACACGGTCGTGTATCACGGGGAGCACAACTCAATTATATGGATTGTTTGGATTTCAGTCTTTCCTCTGCTGCCGATGCTCTCCTCTGAGTGTCTGCTGCTGACCCCCTCCACTGCCTCTGCACTGCTCTTCCAACTGCTCACCACTAGCTATCTTCTAATACAATCTCTTTTCCTGTCACTTCTTCTTTTTCATATTCAGTGGCAAAACCTTTATAGACATGACCAGTAAGTCAAAGTGTGCCTTGTTCTCCATGGGGCAAACTGACAAATCACGGAATGCTGACTGTAATCTTTTCAGCTCCTCTTACTGCAGGTTGGACAAATCTGCTTCTCTATCGGCAAAGCTTTTGGGGATAATTCCAGAAACTTGAAGATTCCTCAAGTGAGCTGGGCAATGAGCCAAGCAGTAAATTTTGTTCTTGAATTATAAATATTGTGCAGTTGGAAGAGTATATGAAGTACACAGTTTCCGGATGAATTAGAAGAGTAGTTCTTAAGTTTTCGTGTTTGCCAGAATCACCCAAAGAGCTTTTCAAGCTTACAGTCTGCAGCCTAGTCTTGGGGATTCTAATATGCTATTTCTGGCATGAGAGCCAGAAATTTGCATTTTAAAGTTTCTCTGGTGATTCTAATGCAAGTGACCATACAAAAACCACTAAGAAACTCTGGTGTAGGAGAATAAGGAGTGACCTTATTAAAATATCTTAGTTAGTTTTGCCTTTTAGCTTAGATAGAATCTTATGGGTAAATTCCTAAGTCTATTAGCAAGCAGATATTACTGGATTTCTCCAGCCCCAGTTACACATATTTTTAGAACCATCTAACTAAATGATGATCTGCATTATCTTTAATTAGTTCTTCATACACCTGGAGTCATGTTAGATGCTTCTTCGTGTTATTCTAATTCGCATACACTTAAGAATGATTTTGATAAAAAGTGTTTGTTTTTCCCTCATGTATAGATATGACTGTATATCATTAAATATTTTTACACTGGTTGATTTTAAATTTTGAGAAAAATAAAATAGTATTTTTGGTACAGCAGTTGGTATGATTTTACAGGTTCACTTTGGTTGATAATTCCACACATAAGAAAATCAACTTTGGGATTTTTTTCATGTATTTATATATAAAAATTTTATTTGGAAATTAGCTAATTTTACTTTATGTATTCTGTGTCTTATTAAATTTTTGACCTTACTAGTCTCTTATTTTCCTGGAGTTGAAATAATTTTTGACCACAGAAGGCTTTAAACATTTGACCATTTGTATTTTGAGCTTTGAAAATAATTTTAAATCACTATGAAGCAAACTTAGACCTATATATTAAAATTGCTTAAAAAAATACAAGTTAACCATCATTTGCAATTTTTTTTTGTAATCTACCAATGTTTTACATTTGGCTATATCCTATTCCTACATGGAATGTACTTAAGAAATAACAGAAAAATCTAGTTTGCATATCAAATATATTATTTAAAAAAAATCATCTACTATTATGCCTCAGCTTACTGTCCTCCTTTCATTCCCATAATAAGAAATTTAGTGTAAATAATACTTGTCATACTCTTCAATTCTTAAGTACTATTTTTATAACTAGTGTAAAACTTTATTCTTAGAGGTTTTTATTTTTTAAATGGGAGAAACGTTGCCTAAGTAGAATGATCTGGGGCATTAAACTAAAGGATACAAATGATTTTTCTGTGACTCAGACTTTCCAGAATTATTGCTTATAATAATTGGAATAAAAACTTTTTAGAGTTGTAGAAACATCATAAGGCCTCTTCATTTCCTATGATCCTAGATTAAGTAAAATCAAGAAATATACAAATCGAATGAAGGTTAGCATTATAAAATAAACGTATTCTATAAAAGGTAATTAAATATATTTTTTTCAGATGGCAAAAATCTAGTTACTCCCATATTCAAATGCAATATTTTCTTTGCTTAAAAATGTCATTCCACTTCACTCTCTAATTTATTGAACATTTTTTGTGAGATTACATTATACAAAAATAACATGACAACAATGCAAAGACCTTAGCAAACTGAAAATTAAGATATCAAAATATAGTGTCATTTGGTAAATCATATATTCGTTCCTTTATTCCGCAGTACAAGAAACTTTCTTTAGATTCATGTTTCTTGGCATTCTGAAAGGAAAAGAATAATTTTTTGATAGTCAAGCACTCTATTCAGGAAGTATATAGGGTAATAGGAAATTTAAATGTCTGCAGAGGAAACAGTTTAAAATAGTCTGAAAGTGGTATAATTAATGACTTATTTTTATTACCATAGCTTTAAAAACTAAAGTTAAACATGAAGATAATATCTATTTCAGTAACAATAACATGGATGGTTTCTTGTTTCCTTTTAACAGATTATACGTGTGAATCTAAACAGAAATGATGCAAATCCACTCTCCGATTAGCTTCAGGCCAATTTCATGCCTTACTTTTAAAAATTCAAGAATTTGAAAATCTTTTACTCTTCATCTGCTCAAAATTACTAACCCTTTAAACTTCCCAACTTTTCTTTCAACAGTCATAGTTACCAAATATAGGAATACTGAGGTTTTCCACCTCTCCCTTTCCCTTTGCTCCCTACATTGAGGACAAGAGGGAAGAGCATCAGTGGCTACGTGTAAGATCACCCCTCCAACACCACAGGCTTGAGGGAAGTGGGCCCTGGAACTCTGTGTGCTCCTGCTGAGAAACCCCAACTCCAGCAAACAGCCTCACCCCTGCTATCAGGACTAATCTCACTATCTATTCCCTTCATCCCTGTTGATTTCAGTCACCACACAAAGCTCAGAATCCTCAAACCTGCACTAACTTTCTGGATTCAGATCTTCCCCTGTTCTCTGGGCATTGAGGCAACGTTTCCATCTCCTTTAGCGCACTACTGTCCTCCTCGCCTCTCATCATCTCACATCCAGTATATTTACTTCTTTGTCAGTCTCCTCCATCAGAATACAAGCTCCATGATGGTGGGAATTTTGTCTGTTAGTTCATTACTGTATCCCAAGCATATAGGGCCTGGCATTTAATAAGCACTCAATAAATATTTGTTGAATAAATGAATGAAGTAATCCAATCAATCATCAAACCCTATTGACTAATTTTTTGTAATAGTCTTGGATTTTTCCCTTCTTGGCCCTTCTTGCTATCTCTCCAGTCCAGCACCTTATTAAAACCAAACTAACTCCATTTTCAGATTAATTGGAATAGTAATACTCTGAGGTAATAAAGCAAATGCTGAAATATGGTAAAACTGGGAATGGGCATTTGCTCTTTAGAACTTGACTGGTGTGTCTTCCCTTTATACTTCCTTACATAAGGAAAAGGAGGAATCATTGATTATTTAATATGTGTAACTTTATAATATTTAATATATGTAACTATGAAATATTCAATTATTGAATATATCTTTATAATAGCAGTTATAATAGTGTGTTGTAGTTATTCAAGTGTCCACGTCCTCCACTAGCTTTGACTTCCTCAAATTAAGAACTGTTTTCATACATCTCAGTACCTCTCCAGGAATTATCACAATTGCCAAAATGTAGCAACTGAAAAAATGGCTGGAGAAACAAAAGGAGGGAAAGAGAGAAAGAGAGGAGAGGATGTGGGAAGAAAGAAGGCAAGAAAGAAGGAAGTTAATTAGTCCATTCGCCTGTCAAATACTGTTAAGGAGAGGGGCCACTTAGTTAATCTACATGTTCATTTCTTTCTACATTTCAGTGGTGACTAGAGGGAAAGGACTGGATCCTTCATGTACCTATATGCAGCGATATTTCCCCCACAACGCAATGGAATTCATTATGTCTGGACACTTTAAAATGTGATATTTTTTAGGTCTTTTCCTTTTTTCCTCCTCCTCCTTTTTGTATTTTAGTTTTACAGTACTGTTGCTGCCTATTGTAAGATTAATATCCCAATGTTTTTCCCTAGAAAACTTGTTTAAAAAGTTTTAAATAAAAATCAGTGCTTAATTTGATTATACATTCTGTGTTATAAAATGAACCAAAAGAGTGAATAAGAATAGCCTTTAACTTTTTTAGTTAATAAGTTTAATCTAAGGCAATACACAGTTCTCAATGAGAATGAATTACTATTTTTGGTTGATGGATACAGTAATGACTAATACATTGTCTTCACGCTCATGAACAGCACAGTCTAGAAACACATCTCAAAATTATAAAATGGGGAAGAAAACACAGATGAAAAAGTTACTAGATACTTTTTCAAGAAATTATCAATAACTAATTGAGTTATTAAATGGCTCATTCAAATTATAATATAAATATGCTTTATATTGTTGGGTAAAAGCAAAAAATATTCATTTTTCAAAGTTATAAATTATGATCTAGCTCATATTCTTTGGAGTTTAGATTGTTAAATGCTTACATTAATTGTTACTTAAAAGTTAAAATTATGGGGGCTTCCCTGGTGGCGCAGTGGTTGAGAGTCCGCCTGCCGATGCCGGGGACACGGGTTCGTGCCCCGGTCTGGGAAGATCCCACACGCCGCGGAGCGGCTGGGCCTGTGAGCCATGGCCGCTGGGCCTGTGCGTCCAGAGCCTGTGCTCTGCAACGGGAGAGGCCACAACAATGACAGGCCTGCATACCGCAAAAAAAAAAAAAAAAAGTTAAAATTATGATAAAAATCTGAGTTCAGTAGGTGAAAGAGACTTGAAGATCACCTGGTTGGCTCTCTATATGACTGCAAAAACTGAGAAATGAAAATACTTGCCCCAGGTCTCACCGAGTACCAATAGCCAGATGGAATTAGAATCTATCCAATTGAATGCTGTTTCTACTACAACATATGGAAATGTGCTAGGAAAATTATTGGACATTAACTCTGCTTATCACAATGTGCTCCGCATTTGTTAAAAATACAAGAGCTTTACTATGCTTAAGTAAAAATAGAGTTCCAAAATAATCTTTTATTAAACATGACAGAATATTAATCTCAATCAAAATTTCTGTCCATATATGCACTTGCTTTTGCTGTTCAATCAAAAGATAAGGGTGTGCCACTTTTGCGGGCTCTAGGTCACTGCAATTTTTCAGTCACCATTGGTTTTATTTTGAGTAAGACTGCAGCAATATGACAGGCAAGAATGATTAAATTGCCCTTATTCAGCTTCAACCTGGGAGCACTTGATTCAGACACCAATCAAGTAGAAGCTGACGGCCAGAACAGACACGCTTTATTTGTGCTGTAAATTTTGTTTCAGAGAGAACACTGGGAAATGGAAATTAGAAGTCAGCAAAAATGAATAACATACCATAATTTTTTAATTTAAAAATATTTTTTTAAAATTAACATTTAGACAATCTTACCCTAATGAATAAGTGAACACCGGGGCATTTTGAACTTAATTGAAAATTTTACTCTTCAAACTTATGGGTAAAGTATATTTTGCCAAGCATTTTTCTTTAACTGCTATATATATATATATATATATATATATATATATATATATATATATATATATGTATGTGTATATATATATATGTATGTGTATATATATATATATATATATATATACACACACACACATAGCATGCCTAAAATACTATAAGCACATACAAAGTTCTGGTTCTATACAATAATTTTTAAAAATATGTTTTATGTACATTAACCATGAAACTTTAACCTAGGAATTTATAATTATCAACTGGAAATAGAGTGACTCTTCTTATCAAGTTTTTTCCTATGACATTCTCATAAACTTCTTCCTTATAAAGTTCTTTCTTCATAGTAACACGTAACTCTCATACTACATAAAGAATTCTAAAATTTTAAAATTTCTTATCTATCATAATAAACAGATAAAATAGAGTTAAGAAAAGGAAACTCCTCTATCATTGGGATAGGTTTCTTAGTCACTGGAAGTATTTTTACTTTCTTCTCATAATTCATTTCTTCTACTGAAATCTTCAGTAGCCAATGCCAATAGAAGTTCATAGCATATTCTGTCCATAACTGCAATCCATTTCTACCGTGCTCTTCACATGATTCTAAACAATCTGTGTAATCATAATATAAATGTCCCAGTAGGAAGTCAATTCAAAAACTTAAGAATTCCCTTAAATTATACATTTAGATATTTAAATGTGTACAGATATTGAGCAGCCTGAGTGGAACCAGAAATTTGATAAGGCTATGTAGAGATCTCAGAATTCAGTATAAGAGAGAAGACAAAATTTCCCAAATGCTTATCTTAAGATATTGGGTTTTGTTGATTAAAGCAGAAGATAATACTCTGCATAATCAATCAATAGAAAATGTAAATATTATTTTGCGCATAGTTACATTCTCTGGAAATTCTCAAAGACAAGTTTTCTTTCAAAGGTATATATTCCTACAAAAATTTAGAGTTCCATTACCCTAAAACTGTAAACCTGTTTGAATGCATTAGATTATATCCATGAAATAAAGAAAATATGCCAATATACACACTGTATGCTCATATATATCATTTATATAATTTAAATATTAACATGTACAGTGTGATGAATTTTGGACAAAGCTGTATTAAACTTGCATAAATAAATTTCTGAGTTACTAGATCAAAACAAAAAAAAAAAGATGGCAAAGCTGTGAGCAGATTGCCAAAGCACAGTTATTGATGTTATTCAGTTACTGAATTACTCCAAATTCATGCAATATTTTATTATACTTAGAGTGATTAAGAAAAGGTCTTTATCATTTAAAAAATAAATCTGAGAAGTATATTATGAGAGATATACTGTTTATACTTGTTAGAACAATAGAAAAATTGGTCTTTTTTTTTTAAAGGAATCTTATTTATCTTTATAAATAATAACAATTACTACGTTGCAATATGCCATGCCTATTTGGTTTTAGACACACATTTGATCAGAGTTAAAAACAAAATGGAAACCATTCTCTTTCATGGTAAATTAAATAGTATCTCCTAAATTCCAAAACTACTAGCTAAAAGTATCAAATTCAGTTTATCTCACTGTATACCATATGAACCCTAAATCAATCAAGAATAGTTATTGAATTTTGCATTTTAAAGAGCTGCTTTTATTAAAACAATTTTTAGAATTTAACTGTTTTCATTTTCTAACAATCTCAATAAAGCTTAATTTAATTTCCCCTTAATCTAGTAGTCATATTATAAAATATAGAAAACACAGTTTTTCACATGGGCAGCATCATTTATTTATGCTTATTTAGCATTTCTATAATTAGCTCCATTCCTATACACTTAAAATCCATTACAGAACTTCCTTTTGTATCTGTTAAGGACTTTACAGTATTATACACAATAATTCCATATAACATCCTATTATTTTGCTTGTTATCAGAGAAAAATGAGTTTAATTTGTTTATAACATCTCTCTCTCTACCTACTTACCTACCTATCAACTTACCTATCTAATCATTAACATGAATATTTTAGAAATGCAATATTCTGATTAATCTGTATATACATTACTAAAGAATGTTCTAAAACACATGAGCAGTTTTCTTAGAACAATATGAAGAATGTAATTTATTCCTTTTTTGACCATTTGGAACTTTTAGTAACTCATGGTCATTATTTTAACAATAATTACTATTTCAGCTGCAAACTCGTGGCCCATCCAGCAGATCTGGCCCACTGATGTACACCTTCTTTGTCCAGAAGAGTGGTTTACAAAGTTAATGTAAGAATTAGGGGTCTTGGTTTCCTGAAACATGAGATCTGGCAATACCGCCTGCACGCCTGTGTGCCAACAACTGGCTGAAGTCGAGCAGCAATTTCCCCCTTCAAAGGGAGCATGCGCTTTCCAGTTGGCCAGAGTACCAACACTACCTCGTCCTTAAATCTGATTTTAATCACGCATATTACCTACTTGGTCCTGTTAAGCCTTTTGACTTTAAGATCCCCAGACTAGTATTAGAACACTATAACTGTAGGAGTCACAGAAATTACACTTAATAAGTCTGCAGAAAATTCTGTGAAGGTTGCCTTTAGAAGAAATCGCAGTTATCCTGGTGTAGGTAGTTTTTATGGTACTTTCCTATTTCTGGTAAAGCATGAGAGTAAATTGTAACTAATTACAATTCTAGATAGTTTGTTTCTAGTTTGTCAATACCAGAAACACTGAGCAATTGTTTCTACATTGTCAGGAGGAAAAGTGAAAGATTTTGTCCTAATAAAAGTAATCTAAATTGGAAAGTAAGACATAAAACTTGTCACTGTTTGCAGATGACATAATATTTTACACAGAAAATCCTAAAAATGCCACCAGAAAACTACTGGAGTTCATCAATGAATTTGGTAAAGTTGTAGGATAAAAAATTAATATACAGAAATCTGTTGCATTTCTATACACTAACAACGAACTATCAGAAAGAGAAATAAACAAAACAATCCTGTTTACCACTGCATCAAAAGAATAAAATACCTAGGAATAAATCTACCTATGGAGGTAAAAGACCTGTACTTGGAAAACTATGACACTGATGAAAGAAACTGAAGATGACACAAACAGATGAAAAGATATATCATGTTCTTGGATTGGAAGAATTAATATTGTTAAAATGACCATACTACCCAAGGCAATCTACAAATTCAATGCAATCCTTATCAAAATACCAATGGCATTTTTCATAGAACTAGAGCAAATAATTTTAAAATTTGTATGGAAACACGAAAGACCTCAAATAGCCAAAACAATCTTGAGAAGAAAAACAGAGCTGGAGAAATCACGCTCCCTGACTTCAGGCTATTACTAAAAAGCTATAGTAACCAACACAATGGTACCAGCACAAAAACAGACACATAGATTAATGGGGCTGAATAGAGAGCCCAGAAATAAACCCACACATTTATGGTTAATTAATCTGTGACAAAGGAGGCAAGAATGTACAATGGAGAAAAGATAGTCTCTTCAATAGGTGGTGCTGGGAAAACTGGACAGCTACATGTAAACTAATGAAATTAGAACATTCTCTAACACCATATACAAAAATAAACTCAAAATGGATTAAAGACCTAAATGTAAGACTGGAAACCATAAAACTCCTAGAGGAAAACAAAGAACACTCTTTGACAAAAATTGTAGCAATATATCTTTGGATCCATCTCCTAAAGCAATTAAAAGCAAAAATAAATAAGTGAGACCTAACTAAACTTAAAAGCTTTTGCACAGCAAAGGAAACCATTGACAAAATGAAAAGACAACCTACGGAATATGGGAGAAGATATTTGCAAATGATACGACTGATAAGGGATTCATAGCCAATATACATAAACAGCTCATACAACTCAACATAAAAAAAACCCTTGATTAAAAAATGGGCAGAAGACCTGAACAGACATTTTTACAAAGAGAAAATACAGATGCCCAACAGGCATATGAAAAGATGTTCACCATCGCTAATCGTCAGGGAAATGTGAATCAAAACCACAATGAGATATCTCCTCACACCTGTTAGAATGGCTATCATCAAAAAGAACACAAGGGCTTCCCTGGTGGCGCAGTGGTTGGGAGTCCGCCTGCTGATGCAAGGGGCACGGGTTTGTGCCCCGGTCCGGGAAGATCCCACATGCCGCGGAGCGGCTGGGTCCGTGAGCCATGGCCACTGAGCCTGCGCGTCCGAAGCCTGTGCTCCGCAACGGGTGAGGCCACAACAGTGAGAGGCCAGCGTACCACAAAAAAAAAAAAAAAAAAAAAATTGCAATCCTTCAATACAAACTTAAAAAGCTATCAGGGTTTAAATATTTTGCTTAGGAATTTATGTAAATGAAAAATTTAAATAAGTTAAAAAAGAAAAAAACAAAATTGAACAATAAAAGCATTGTAGGAATATTGAATTTTTAGTCTATTATTCTCCAAAGCAACTCTCCTGATGATTAAGGCATGGATATCTAATCCATCACTTCAGAAAAATGGAACTCTCAGATTTTTCAAAGTAAAGGAGTTGGTTCTGGAGTCTTACTTTGACTAACAGAAATATTAGATATTAACATTTATGAGCAGATTTCTAAAGGCTTAAATACTACTAATGACTAGATTTGACTTTACACAAAAGACTAGTTTAAACGTTTTATAGCACAATTTATATATTTCTTAAATAAAATATATTAACTAATTCTTTCAATGTCTTTCATATCAGAGATGAACACCTGTGAGTCCTCTTTCATCTTCACATTCCTGTTTTTTTTTTTTTAAATCATTGTTACAAACTTTTAATGTTTTAAAATTGTGCTAAAGAGGTAAATTTTCACATTTTGAAGTTATTTTCAACCTTTCAATACAAGATGTATGATATATTGATTTAATACTAAATTGTGCAATAACCTCAAATGGAGAAACAATTTGTTCATAGTGAGTGAAATGCAGATATAAATGTAATAGAGATAAATGGAACATGGCAAACATTTATCCCGGGAAAAAAACCCATTTAAAATGCCCAAACAGAATTTCACTTAGGTATGTGCTGTTTTTGTTTTAAAGGTAAATAATAATTTTAAAACAACAGTAAGAATATTTTAAACACACTTGGAGAACATGAAAATTACTTCCCATGTAGAAATAAAATTTGACATAAACTAGGAATTCTAATATCAGAACAATGTATTTGTTAGAGACAAATTTAGGTTTATTAACTTAACTACACAAGCTGCATAACAATGTATCTACCAAATAGATCATGATTTGACATTTCCCTTATTTGTGGTTAGTTTATTTTTTTTAAATAAAGGACCTATTATTTCATTATCCTATTTTATACTGTGGTAAAAGACTAAAAACTGTGGATTTTAAAAAAAATCAATGAATTGCTTAAACATCTTTTAGTAGCCCTCAATAAAATTTGATAGTGGGAATAGTTTGTTGTATTGAAAAAAAAAACCCACATAATTTGAGATCAGCAGTCTAGGGTTGGAGCATAAAAGATTTATAAAAAACATGAAGAACTGCACCAAAGAAGAATTATCATATGCATATATATTTATATACAACGCTGGTTATATATATCCCACTGGTTGTAGATTATATTTATATATTCTATTATTAGATTATATTTATATATTCATATATATATATATATAGTATATCTATATATAAAACCAGTGGATTAAATATAACTTGGTTCATTTCTGAGATGATAATCCCTGACACAACTCCCTCTTCTAATCCTGTTTTCATGTTCTTAAAGTTGTGAAATATAAATACAAAGGAGTGCATAAGACATATGTTTGATTAAAGAATAATTATAAAGTAAATACTTTTATAATCACTCTCCAAGTTAAGACATTGAACATTTTTTTAAAGTTAGAGGCAGGTAGGTTTTGGCTCAATTAAGGAAAGTCTTTCTGGTAGTTACAGATGTCTAAGAATATAATGCTGCCTTATAAGGTTAGATAGTTCCGAATTCTTCAGGCAGATTAGATAATCAACCATTAATGATATTGTATAGGGTTACTGGTCATCACATCTAGATATACTGGAATAGAATGCTCATGTCAAGGGTACAGAATTATGTTTTTAAAAAGCTCTCCTAGTGATATGTTTATGAGCTTCGTTTGGGAACCACGGATACAGGAGGATTCCTTCCTAAGTTCAGAGTACTAGATAACTTCTAAAGTCTCTTCCAATAATGATGTGTGGCTTTCTGTGTATTATAGTCCAGCTATGAAAGAGAAGCTCTACATTAAGACTTTGTGAATCACTAATAAGAAAAATTGTAATTAAGCAGAGGAATATGATGATTATAATATTTCATAGTGGTTAAAGGAATAGTGGGAAAAGGCGCTTAATTTTATCTAATTATTTGATATTTTAAAATATTCTTTAGAATTGTCTTTCTTATTCATTGCCTTTCAGCTGTTTTAACAAAAAACACATTTTTAAAAAATACTGAAATAATTAGGCATTCGTTGATCCATTCATTCTTCAACAAGTATTTGTTGAGGGCCTACACTAGGGACTGGGGACTGGGGATACAGCACTGCCAGAACAGATGGAGACACTGCTCCCATGAAGCTAAAATTTCAATACCGCCTAAATATCTGAGAGCAGCACGCCTAAATCAAAGTTTCCTTTCATTTTTATAGTGATAACCACTTGTACAGATTGAACCCAAATTTTAAATTTATTTTATTAGAGCAGATCAGAACCTTAAACCAGGAGAATCCTCATCTCAAAATGTAAAGAGTAAAAACCTCTCTGTCAACCTCTCAAGTTTACTGTTAAAATCTCATCCTATATACATATGTATATATGACATATAAATAATGTGTACATAACATATAAATAATGTATACATATAATATTAAAGTATATAATGCATCAATATACTATATTATATACTTATATATATCATATTTGGATATATGTATGATATATAAAATCAGTTTTTAACCAATAAAGCACTCTACAAATATGATACTAACATTATTATTTGTTAAAACAATATAACAATAAAGTGGTGGAGACTTTGAAAGTATACTAGCACAATGAAGTAGCTATAATTAAATTAACGAGTACATAAATATGTCCCTTATAGTATTTACTGATTATTATATTGATAGACCTTGATGAATATTTTATATATCCTTAAACATAAAGAGAAGGTTGTTGTTTATTCTATATAATGTATAGACTTAATTCTTTTAATGAAGAGTATGTATACCAATTAATGGCAGAAATACTAAAGCTTAATGACGTGCTAAAATACTGGATATGGGAATCATGCACTACATGACCATTAAATAACAATGTAAAACCAACTCTGGGAGTCTAGAAAATTAGAAATAAGAAGGCATCAAGTTAGAGTAAGATGAAGTAATTCATATAGAGGGAAATTGGGAGACTTTCACTAAGTGTGTGCTAGATTAGAGCATGGCATGTAGACACACATACACACCCACATACATATATACACACACATGCGTATATATGACATAAATAAAGCTCTACACCTGTAATCTCCTTTCCTCTCTGAAAATAATGGTTCCAAGCAAATGTGTTATTGCAAGTATAGAAAAGGATAAAAAAGATATAAAATGGGCCACTCATCAACTCCATCTCTTTACATTGCCGCTTAAGTGCTTTATTTGAAGTGATTCCCTAAACAATAGAGTGAATTAAACTTTAAAATATACATGAAAAGTCAGCAAAATGATCAATGTTCATGATATTTGCTGAAATATATAAGCTATTTCTATGTATCCCCTCTCTTATTGCCATTACTTGAAAGATAAATCTTATCCATATTCCTTGGATAGTACTTCTCCTTTTTGTTGGATTTGCTAATTCCTATTTGATTTTACAATTCTTTTCCTAGTCCCACCTGTCTGCTTCTTTAGGGACAAGATCAATCCTTATAGTAAGTTTTCGCAGCTCCAAGGATCTCTTCTGGGCAATCCCAAGTTTTGTACCATAATTCTATGCTTAAGCTCAGCAAAAATAAAAATATTTATTTCACGGAGAGAATGAAAGCCAAAGTTAGAAATGAAAAATTAAAGCATGTCATTGAGATCAAAGCACACTTCCCAAATACATTTTGAAAACATTACATTAAAATAGTCCATCATAAAGTTTGGGGAATGCTGGCTTAAACACAACTTTTTTGCAGAACTTCTCAGAATGCTGATATATACTATGAATCTCGAAGATAAGGACAGCATGTGTAGTACAAATTTATTGACCTTAAAAACAGTTATTTTTAATCATCAGTTCATGGGAATTTCTGGAAATACACTTGGAAAGCATTGATTCAAAAGATTTGTTTTTATATTTCTAAGTATTCACACTTCATATTCGTACATTGCTGACTGATTTTAGCTAGAGACAGACCCTTTCAGATTTACATAGCAGGAAGATTAAAAAACAAACAACTAAGGAGGAGAACCTAGGAGACTCAAGTGAAAAATAATATATAATGTTTTAATTATTGTATTTTTTAAAAGATTTTTAAAAAGCCTTATGCTTGGTTTGCATCGGAGCTAAGACAACTATTTGACAAACTTCAAATATGTTCTTAAGCTATTAATTCAGAAAGACTTTGAATGGTTAGTGGCTTATAAGAAATTGTGGATTTTCTTCTGACATTGTTTTCCTATCCTGGATAATGCTGAAAGAATCACTTGTCTCTTCCTGCCTCAGTTCACTTATTCTAAATGTTTTACTAAAGGTAAGCATTATCAAATCACATATTAAAATTCTCTATCTCCCCTCTGGACTTTAAGCTCTTTGAGGGAAGGAATTAGGTCTTGTTAACCAGTATTTTAGCACAGAATCTGGCATACAGAAGATGTTCAAAAATATTGGCTGAATAAACGAAGGCAATTTAGGAATAAAATCATTTTAACTTCAAGACCATTAAAGGTCCATCACTTCAAACTATGAAACACATCCCATAAAAATTTTCCAGAATCTCTACTATATTTATTACTTTGTAAAATGATCTTATAATAAAATCTTTTTTTGCATTTCAGAAATTATTTTCTCTTGTACAAAACATATGAAGGATCTGTCTTATTCTGAATTGTCATCTGGCAAAGTGTTATAGGAAAGTTTCTATGAAATATGCAGATCTAAAAGCTTAAAAAAGTGAGAATTTCATAAATGTATTTTCCATCTCCTCTCCTTTTCTTTCTTTATCAACCCCTATTATATATCAAATGCTTGTCATGTGCCAGGAATGATGTTAGAAGCTTTCAGGATATAATCTTATTAAATGGCAACCCTGCAAGAATATTATTATTATTACCCCCAATATATAGGTGAAGAAAGTGTTTTTTATTTGCCCAAGTTTATATTGTTAGGAACTGGCAGAACTAGGATTCAACCCAGTTTTGTCTGAATCCAGAGCTAAGTTTTAGCGGTCATGCTATATATCTCTCATGTATATTTTCGGAGGACTTAGGTATTACTTATAATACTAAAAATAAATTCTGGATGAGGATAAGTGACATTATGCTTACTATGAGTCAGTGTAACATGGCATGAAGTTCTTATTCACAACTTTGCACAGCAAGCCAGCTCAATCCCCAACGTGCCAGACTGGAAGGCTAAGTCTCTGCACATGACAGGTGCATCATGGAAGGTAGTAATTCATGCTCCATGATAAACAGAAATAGTAAAATTAAGTTGGTTAATACTTAGTGTCCTGAAAATATGCAGTTGTCTTCAGATAACTTCAGTATTAAATGCTACATATCATCTATTCAAAATATTTTGATAGAAAGTCTCAGAAGACTAATCTACAAAGTTTCTTATTTTTGCCATCCCCAAATGAAGTCATTTCTCTCATCTTTGCACCTTTCAATAGGATTTTAGAATTCATTTTACACCGTTCTTTTGGGACACATTAGACTGGTATGAGTTCGTCTAATCTTCAAATACTGTCTAATGAACCCTTTGCTATCTTTTCTTGTCTGTTTTTCTCCCATTCTTGTTAGACTTTATACAGGATTTTTATCTATAAAATAATGATTATCATTCATCATATATCAAATCAGTAAACCAACCAACCAACTAAATCTTTTCTGACTGGAATACATATGTGTCATAAAACAAACTCCTCTGAAGTAAATTCCACTGACTTCTGAAATAAATAGGTTTCTTTCCATTGGGGAAAAAAGTGACCTCTTGGTCATTGTTGTCAGAGAAGATTGAGATGAGCATGTTGGGTACTGCACTATGTCAGAAGCTCTTCACACCTCTAAACTTCCACTGCTTTATTATGGTCTCACTGATTCACACATTCATGCACAAACTTTTATTGAGTGCCTACTATGTGTGAGGTATTGTAGATATTGAGAGGTAAGACAACAAAAAGATAAAAATGATAAATACATATCCTCAAAAGGCTAACTAATGGTCAACAATGGAAGATTAAATGCATACATAATTAACTATATCACAGGGGAGGAAAATGAGCACCACAGGAGAAACTGTTACTGTAAAAGAATATTAGATAAATTACGGAGGAAGAGCAGAGGAGGTGTCTCTTGGATGAATTTGTATTTGACTTGAATATTGAAGGATGGGCAGATACTTTACTCATAAAGAGAAAGAAAGAAACTATGCTTTAGACACCAGAAGCAACATGAGCATATACACAAAGGAATAAAAGCAAGAGCCTGTGAGGAAAAGGGCCAGTAATGTGAAAGACTGAAATCAAGATAAGGTTAAAAATTAAAGATTGGAATTATGTCATTACGGTTCTAAAGTCTCAGGATGGGTGTTTGTGGATTTTCTTTTTTTGACTTTTGATCACTTAAGATTAGACTCCCCCTTTCCATATAGACTCTCCCCTTTCCTTTCCCCCCTTTCCATATGTCATTACGGTTCTAAAGTCTCAGGATGGGTGTTTGTGGATTTTCTTTTTTTGACTTTTGATCACTTAAGATTAGACTCCCCCTTTCCATATGGAGAATCAGCATTTGAAAATGAAGCCACACCATACAGTACCGCACTGTACTGATATACTGGTATCTAACACAATAATACTCATGCGCGGGAATCCTTTGACTTCAAACTTGATATTATTTTTATTATTTCTATAAAAATCAAACTTCTATATGTTAAATTTGTTCATCCTGAGGGATACCTGTAGTTCTATTAGGAGTCACTGTCAGAACATTGCATGTAGTCTAGAATAACAGTTGTGAATTAATCGTCCTTTTTGGCTTGTAAAAATAAATATTGAATATGATGGAAACTACTGCAGCAGTTTTTTCTACTGCTATTATTTTGTATGGTAGAAGTCATTCCAATTTAATTATTTCTCTACTTTCACACTAAATTTATTTTACTCTCTAACATACAGCCAGTGGGGAAAATGTTAGAAATAAACGTTAACAATGTTATAAATAAAAATGAATTGTATCCATTATAGCAGATAGGTAAATAGAAACATTATTTACCTATAGGTTAATCAGTAGTGGTAATGCTAGAAAACAAAAGTTTAATATGTAAATGAATGTTAATGGACATTTTAAATGTATATAATCCTAAATTGCTATTCTAACCAGAATGCAATTAATTAATCAGTAAAAATGAATCTGGGTAGGCATCTCTGAATAAGATTTCCTGTGTGATAACAGGATAGAATAACCAGTCACCACAGAAATACAAATTAACAGAATTGCTAATAACGATTACACTACAAAGTCAATTAAATTGAATAGGTCTCTTTCAATTACTCTTTGAATAAGTCTATTAATTTATGTAAGATGTGGGAGTAAATTTTAATTAACACTGATCTCCGATTTCATATCAAAGAATAGAGATGTGGTATTGAAGTATAAATATTATGAGTTAGCTGTAAAGACCGCTCTGAAAATGTGGTGACACCAGCAGCAAAGCAACGCCAGGTGGCGCTGTTACAAAGCTATCCCCTGACCACTCATTCCTAACCCTTTTTACTACCATCTTAACTAAAACCTGGTGCTTTCTTGAACACACTGCTTCCCCATGAACATTTTAAGGAAAGTTGGCTCTTAAGAAGTATTGGAATAGAGAAAAAAGACATGCTTGACAAACTTAACCTTAAACAAAATATCATCTGCATTTTATCACCACTACACTCATAATAGTTACTGAAGAAGCAACACCAATTACAGATTTTTTTTTTTTTTTTGCAGAGAACTTCTGAGCATTTTAAAAGATATATTCACATCCCATAAAATTCATCTTTTAAAAGTACACAATTCACAAAGGAACAACTTCAGAAAAACTGACTACTCATGTTTTTATGCTATTAGCATAACGAGTTCAGATTTAAGGGCTATTATTTTTAAAAGACAAGATTTTCCTACTAAACTAATCTATGAAACTAAACTACTAAACTAATCTCCATAAGAGATAATAGCTTAAATTATAGAAGTAGATATAGGGTTAGGGAGAAATGGAATACTTCAGAGATAATTAAGCATTAAGATTAATAAGACTTGATTGGAGGGAGGGAATCATGCTCAGTGGAGAAGGACTAGTCGAGTGACGCCTAGGTTCCTGGTTTGGGCAAATGGGAGGGTGCCAGTGCCACCCACCGAGAAAGAGAGCACAAAAGGAGGAGTGGGTTATTAAATGTAGTTGCCTGTTCCGTGACAGTATGATGAATTTAATTTTACATGCTGAGTTTGGTACGCCCCCAGGACAGACAAGAAGATGGCAAGGACAGGACTGGATAGATCTGGCAGATGGTTAAGGAAGAAACCTGGGCTGGAAATACAGTTTTGGAAGCCATCAATACACAGATGCTACTGGAAGCCACGGAATAGAAGGCAGCATCAAGATAGAACACGTAAAGAAAAGAAGGCCTAGTATGGGATTCTGGAAAATGTCAACATGGAAGGGGCAGAGAGAATGCTCCCAGAGAAGACAGAGGTGATCAGAGAGATGGTTAGAGAAC
Organism: Stenella coeruleoalba; assembly: GCF_951394435.1. Classification (NCBI taxonomy): domain Eukaryota; kingdom Metazoa; phylum Chordata; class Mammalia; order Artiodactyla; family Delphinidae; genus Stenella; species Stenella coeruleoalba. The sequence goes on from NC_137163.1 coordinate 32,147,605, forward strand.
TAAAGGAATGTACAATCACAAGAGCTCAGAGAAAAGAGCATTTCAAGAAGAGAACGTAAAGGTGTTGAATTCTAAAGGTTGGCAGGATACTATATGAAAACTGTTCCGAGTTAGCAGCATATACAATTTGAGGCAGTTTTTTAAAAAAGTTACATAACACAATTGTAATAAAATAGAGGTAAAGGAGCAAAGCCTCAGAAAAGAGGCAAAAATAAAAATATCAATTATTATATATAATATAATGATTATAATATAATGTAGTTCAAGAAATTGAATGGAATTATCATGTCTTTTGGCTATGAACTTGAACTTCCTGATAGACTAGATAAAGAGAACATACAATGGATTACATTGTTTTGTTTTCAGTGAAGTAGATACATCTATTCTTTAAGAGAGCTGCTCACAAAATTTTAAAAGAAAGTTTCATATAGACTATTCTAAAATGGATGAGTGGCACAGGAGACATCCTCAAAAATGCTTTTAGACCTAATGCAAAGTAATTCTACTAGGCTGTTTCTTTTAAGAACTTTCCATGAGCATTTCTATTTAACATTGTAGTGATGGTTTTAGCCAGGTCAATTAGGCAAGACAAAGAAATAAAAAGGCATTCAGATCAGAAAGGAGGAAGTAATCAAGTAATCTTGTTTCACAGATCACATGATCTCATATAGAATATCCTAAAGAATTAACTAAAAACTTTTAGAGCTAATAAATGAATACAGCACAGTTGCAGGTTTCAAGATCAATTTATAAAAATAAATTGTGTTTCTATATACTAGCAATGATCAGTCTCAAAATGAAATTAATAAAATAATTCCACTTAAAATAGCACCAAAAATAAAATACTTGGAATAAATTTTAAAAAAAGAAGTATATGTTCCCTGAAAACTATGAAACATCATCCAGAGAAAGTAAACATAAGTAAATGGAACACCTTGTGCTCATGGATTGGAAGACAACATTTTTTAAGATGGCAATAATCCCCAAATTGATCTAATTAAACACAATCCCAGTCAAAAAGCGCAGCTGCCTTTTTCCCCCCAAATTGGCAAGCTGACCGTAGTATTCATTAGGAAATATAAGCAACCCAAAAGAGAGGAAGGACAGCGTCATAACCACTTGGGGGGGGGGTTGTTTTAAAAATGCAAATTCCTGGGTCCTTACATGATCAAAATTCTAAGAGTGATATTTGGTGTTTTTTTAAAAAGTCCCCTTTTTATGCACAATCATAAAACAGAGGAGGTCTATAACATAGGAGTAAATAAGCGGTACGCGTCGTTATATTACATAGTCAGGAAAATGTATTATCACATTTTAACTCTGATCTGTAACTCTGATCTGTAAGTTAGCAGTAATAAATATTTCATTAACAATTATTCTGCTTGCCCTTTTAAAGACTATAAGAACTTTTTGCTAGATAATTTAGATGGCTTAAGTCTTAAAAACAGCTATTCATGAACATTTGAACTGATGCCATCTTTTTCCTTTAAAACATTTTCCTATCTCAAGAACGTTTTCTTTAAAAAGAGAAAACATAATTCCATACCGTTTATAGACATGCCTGAGAACTAAATTTTTTTTTGATTTTTGAAACTTTTTATTTATATTTTGGCCTTACAAATAATCATTTTTAAATTGACTCTTCTGTAAGAATGTAAAGCACAAAAATTTGCTAAATATCAGATTCACACAAATCCTCAAAATGTTTTCTGTGTAGTCTTCATTAATGCAAATCTTTGTGTGAATATTTCACTCTTACCATAGATCTTGAACCTGTTTTACAATAATGAAGCCATAAAGTTTTTAGGCAGTGCATTCATTATAAACTGTAACATTTCCATTAAAAGGAAAGCTGGGTAATACAAAAATATGAGAGGATCTGAGAAGCAGGCAATCTGTTGAGGCTCGGTATATCTTATTTGGTTATCTATGAAAATTTATAGATAACGAGCTTCTTGAATTATTTTTTCTTTTTCTTATATGCCCAGAACAGAACCTGGGGGAATGGATGAGTAATCTGATCACAAAGCTACCAAATGTTGTTGGTTTTGACAATACTATACTGTTCAATATTTGTTTTTCTATCTTCCACTGCAGATTTACTTAAGATCTCCACTTCTTGTGCCAAATTCTTCCATCAAATATCCTTGTGAATTAGTTTAGGTTTCTTGATGAAATTTTCTGGATATGGAGCTATCCTTAAACATCCATCTACACAAGTCTAAGAAACTGCTTCACCCTCAGGCTTAGAAGTTTAGAAATGCTTAATTTCACCTCTATCCCCCAGTTCATAGTATATATTGCCTGACAAATTTTCTGAATAAATATTGGTTGAACGAATGATTTCTCCTTACATCTGAACACTTTTTTTCTGGGCCAGCCTACCACATATATATGGTATGTAATCAGCAAATGTACATAGATATAATGTAGACAGATACCTATGTACAGAGAGTGAGAAAAATATTTTAAATGGTAAATATAATTTTGGATTTTCTAGAAATGATTACCAAATAATCATTAATGGTAGGGGGGCATTTAACCAGGCTAATATACATGTGTGGAAATATAAATAGCTAAATGTGAATGTATTGTTTATTAATCAACTTTGAAAACATATTATATTCAAATATTTAATGGACCTTTTTTGAATTTACTTTTTGCTATTCATTTCCTACTAGTACATTCAGAAGACTTACTTTAATAGACTTACTATAACACAAACAACATAATTCTGTATCACACAATGAGATACAATTACTGTAATGAAAATAGCAACTAAAATGGATTTGGTTCATTGTAGTCACTGTGTTAATTTTAAGTATACCAGCATTGCTATAGATACTTAAACCCTGAAGTCAGAAAAAGTTTTTTCCTTTACAAAATTTGGATTACAAGTAAATGTCAATGATGCATTATAGAATAAGATTATTTCCAATAATGTTGTATAAGCATGTAAGTTGTTTTTGGCATTTAAACAATCTATGATTCTGTTCATCAACTACCAAAACGAAATGTTACTGGCAGTACTCAGACATAGCTTCTCTTGGAATAAAGACTGTTCATTTTATTCTGAGAAATGAAAGCAAATTCAAGATCCTATGCTGCAATAATTAATTAGCAACACCAGCATTTTCTCACAAATAATTGCAGTTGACACTTTTTGCCATCATATGGAATATATGTTCCCTAGAGACATCAGCCTGGCCCCCTAAGGTTTACAGTTGCGAAAGTATTATAGTTACTTAAGCAGAGTACAATGCCTTGATGACTCGTTGCTAGGAATATACCATCTTTCCCTTTCCTGTGTAAAATAATGTGGTCTTTTCAAGAAGAAAATGGTGAAGAAAGTAATATTAAAAAATCGAGAACTCAAGGTTATAATCTTCTTCAAACTTTTCCCCACCAAGCCAGATATGCTAACATAGGCTTTTGGCTCCAGGCAGACACCAAGGGGCTCATGTGTTCTCCTTTACAGTTTATAGAATGGAAAACACATTAGAGGCTCACATTTTGCTCTGCTTTTGGAAGAAAGGAAACTCTGTGTCTCTTTCCAAGGAAATCTTGGAAAGTTTTCTCTGTGAATTAATGATGAAATGACCCAATGCCAAATAAACCAGAAAAATGCTCTTCATTAATAAGGTAATGTAATTATCAAAAGTTAGATAAACAACGAAATAGACTTGAAATTACTAGTTTAGACTCGAATCACAAAATATGCCTAATTTAAGATTTACTTTTAGGTTTCGTGTCTGTTACATAGAAACCTTCATAGATCACAGATATAGTTAAATATACCAATCTGAGACAGAAGGTGAAGTGTCACAGAATTAGACCACTGAATTGTATACCCAGGGGGTAAACATTTATTCCAATTATCTTTCTCTTTAAGTCCGGGTAAAGCACAAACTGAGATTGGATTTAGATACAATAAAGCAAAATTTGGCTTACAATCGGGGTGAGTATTATGCCAAGTGCATTCTAGCACAAAATCAAGGTCTGGATGGATTACTAGAAAACCAAATTCCTCCAAATTGCACATGATTTGCAATTCTCAGTCTCAGAGAAATGTAACTAGACAGGTCTCATCTCCTCAGGCAGAAGGATGGAGTCTACTGCGGACTTGTGCCGACATGACTTTCAGTACAGCACTGTAAAGATGGTTTCATATTTACATAGTGCATTGTGTTATGAAAATGAAAATATAGTTGTTGTTATGCCTTGCTGATTATGTTTCTTCCCTTTTCCCCTGTTCAAAGCTCCTTCTCTGGCAGTTTCTCTAGCTGAATGAATTTCTAGAGGGGGCTAAGTCAACATGTCTGCCTTCTAATAAGCCCTAAGGCCTCTATCTTCTCAGAGTATCAAAGACCACTGTTCCTACTCCACAATCTTCCTCAGGAATCAGAACTGCACTAGACCCCACCAGATAACTATGACAGGCAAGGGACTTGCTTTTTTCTTTATTCAGAGACAGAATAAAGCTTACTTTTTGCTACCTATTTTGCCATTCATTTTAAAAGTTCTAGTATATAGTATTTCTTATAGTGCAGGCTACATTTTTTCAGCCCCTTCAGAACCTCATTTTAAAGGTTTGACTCTACAAATGAGGAAGATATACAGTAATTCATGCTAAAAAAACTAAAGGGAAATTTACCTTTGATCCACCTAGTCAAAAAGAACTTAAAAACCCAATTAAATCAGACTCTCAGAGCTATGGTATACAAATTAAAGACTGTTTAATAAATCAATCTGTTAGGTAATAATTTGCTAACATTAATTAGTTGCATTAGAAGCTAAAAGATAAAACACAAGAAAATAAACCAAATGTAAATGGCAAAATAGTTTTTAAGAGTAGGAGAAAGGACATTACTAACGGGAAATGTCTACGAAAATGAGCAAATTTTACCTGTCATCATCTTGCGAGAATTGCTTTTGCAAATCCTCTTTATTCCACTGTTCTTTTTCTTTCCCTTGTTCAGGTATATCTTGTGTTTTTTCCTCGTCTCCTGATTCTCTGTTTTTCTCCTTATTACATGTTTTTGTAATCTCTTTCCCTTTCTCATTCTCATTAATTCTTTCTTCCTTTACCTCTTCCTCCTCATGAACTATCTCTTCATGCTTATCCCCTTCTTTCCCTCCCTCTTCTATTCCCTTTGGCCTTTTGAAAGCGAAATAAATTGAAGGCATGCAAATAAACACAAAACAGAAAGAAAAAGTCAAGAAAAAGTGCATACAAAATTAAATAGAAAAGTAATGATAACTACTAAAACATAAATAAAAATGACATCTTTTAAGCATTGAAAACTTTTTCTCCAGTGTACACCAGAGAAGCACTGTGTAAGCAACACTTAAATCATAATTGTTTTTAAATCATATTGTCCTGTTACAAAGTTGCATGGAAAAAATTGTGGTCTCTCCATTATTGTTTTGTTTTGATCCAATAGGAGTAAAAAAAGACTAATTTAGCTCAGGTGTCCATAAAGTCTATAGGTTGGGTGATAAATGAAAATTACACTAAAAAACATACATTACATTTATAAATTTTCTTGAGAAACTGAGAATTTTTTCCATGCATTTATAAAAAGTTTCAAGAGGATGGGAGAGCACCTTACTAAAAAAGTAATGTTCTTGTGTTTTCTGAATTACTAAAATGTATTCAGCTAGGAAAAATCCCCTCTAAAATATGATTTTTCATATTCCTTAGAATATTAAAAAATTCAGGTCTTCACTTAACCATCACTTTAATTTCAGTAAAGATATAATAAAAGAATTACTTTTTAAATAACAAAATTGAAAAAATACCTAATGATATTATTTCAAATAATCTAGTAAGACAATAGCTATAAGTTCTGTAAAACTTTTCTGTGCAAGAAGTTTGAAATGGAGACCAAAATATAATTAAAAGTAATCTGTACAGAAGTTCTTATTGTCTTAATGATATATATTAACCTTTTAGAAGTAAAAGATTTTACATTTATCCAAAGAAAAATAAAGATCTTCTAAAATATATTTAGAGGAACTTCCTGCTTAAAGTCCCCTTACTCACCTGATTTTCTTATTTCCTCTTGGCCGTTCTGATTGGACAGACATGTAGCTTGTGCTGCTGAAACGAGAAGCACTACTAGTCCTTGAAACCGCAGATATATCACTTACATCACTGTCCGAAGATTTAGTGGAAATATTATCTGCCCCTCTATGAGGATCCCATCCTGATCGATACTGTTAACACAGATTGACAAATACGCAGAAGTTGTCAGTATTACCACACAAAGCAATTATTCGCTTCTCCTATTTCAGCACTTTAATTGTCCACAGAGGATACTGCAAAACCCCACTCAGTTGCATATAAAACAAAAGTGAATGGCAATTATCCTAAAAGAAAAGTTCAGTTTATATGAAACCCTTGTTTTTAGCAATGACAATTAGAGAATTTTTACCACACCCCAATGAAGACCATTAAAACAGTTTCACAACAGGAATGGCCTCAGGGAAGAACATTTAGGTAAAATCTGGGAAATAAACATTTGGCTTAATATTAGGAAGAAAAATTTTTTTTATTTCTGAATTTGAAAAAAAAGTATGATGAAGTTGCCATTGTAACTTATAAAAACCAATTTTAGTAGCATCAATTTTCTCTTTAATCCATTATGCTTCACTGAAAACCTAGAGATAATATAAAATCTAATTATTAAAACACTAACTTTTTAAAGAAAAGCCAAGAGAAAAGAGCAAGTTTAATTTCTGAATGGTTGCTGGAATTTTGATGAATCCTAGAAGTACTAGAAAAAATCATTATTATTTACAATAGTTCAAACTTTCTGGAACTGAAATAATCAGATGGTCATCTGCCAGGGTGCAGGGTGTTCTGGGTGTTCAAATATTCTGATAAATTGAAAACCTTCATAAATGCTTTATGTTAATGACATGTGGAATGTAAAAAAGAATAGGTTTTGAAGTCTGAAAAACGTGGAGTAAGGAAAACTTGCTAGCTGGGTAAACTTGAGCAAATTATTTCACCTTTAAAACACTGTTAATAAAATAATAGGGAAAATAATATCTTCCTTGCAGGGCTGTTTTGAAAATTAGAAATAATACATGTGTGGTGTCTGGTATAATATAAAATAATGCAGCCAGTATTATTACTGTATGATTACTACCTGATGGCTATTACTAGGTTAAGAGACTATCTGCTAATAGTTTTTTTTTTGTAAATATGCTCTTAAACATAATGGTGAAAAATCCTTACTTGGTCAATTTCACAGTGGAGATCTTTTAAATCATAGATACTAGCAAATTTCATAAAGCATTAGAAAGATGATTATCTTATATAAACCATTTACTGTGACTTGAATAATCATTACCCTAATAAATAGTTCTGTATGAACAACAATTCACTGAAAATATTAGCTAGATATAAACATTTTGGTAAGACAAGTTGAATGACAGTAGGGTGTAGCGTAAACATTAGATCAGATTCAAATGAGCTGTTTTTTTTTTCCCCCAGGATCCCCCAGTATCTTGTTGTATATTTTTGAGTTAATAACTGGTCATTTTCTTTAAATGTAAAATATAAGAATTATTTTGAAGGCTACACAAAATTTTAATAATCAAATCCTTAACCTAGAAATATATATTTATATTAGATGAGATATGGCCTTTCTTAATCCACTCTCACTTTCGACTTTGTTGGAATTCTAAATTATCAAAAAAAAATACAGTTAGGGCTTCCCTGGTGGCGCAGTGGTTGAGAGTCCGCCTGTCGACGCAGGGACACGGGTTCGTGCCCCGGTCCGAAAAGGTCCCACATGCCGCGGAGCGGCTGGGCCCGTGAGCTATGGCCGCTGAGCCTGCGAGTCTGGAGCCTGTGCTCCGCAACGGGAGAGGCCACAACAGTGAGAGGCCAGCGCACCGCAAAGAAAAGAAAAAAAAAAAAAATCAAAAACAATTTACTTTAAATGACAATGTCTTCAGCCATTGCCTAGAACAGCATTTCAGTGGTTGGATCCAATATTATCTATGTTAACCATTATATTAAAAAAATATATATATATATAATATATACACATATATAGCCAGTATATACTGGCTAGCATAGATAACGTTGGATATGTGTATATATGTATTTTTTTCCATGATATTTATTAAAAGTAAATTTGATCTCAAGTTGAGACACAAATGGAAGTAATTTCCATTTTTGGACATTTCATATATATATGAAAAATGTATGTTTCAAGAAATTTTTCAAAATTATTAAATTGTTCCCAATACTACACTGCATTGGGAGAACTTTATCTTACTCATTCTTAGACTTTATAATAAAAAGGAGAAGCATATTGCTATTTATGTCTTTAAAAATAATTTATCATTGAATAGAAAAGCAGTTTTGGTATTACATTTTTTTCCTTGCTTTTGCTCATGGGATTACTACATCATCTAAATGCAAATGAAAAGCCACAACTTTTAACTTCAGGAAGTACTAAGGGTAAATGTAATCATGAAAAGCACATGCTCCGGAGTGAGACTGAATCATTGGTATGAATCTTGGCTACATGAATTATTAGGTTTGTGATCCTGAGTTCCAGTTTTTTATCTGTTAAAATGTGGACAACAATCATACCCATCTCCTAGGTTTGCTGCAAGGATTAAATAAAATAATGTACATAAAGCGCTTAGCACAATATTGGACACATAAGAAGTGTTTAATAAATGACAAATGATGACAATGATGATCATGATGATTAGATAGTAGCTGAATACTGGCTTAGTATCAATTCCAGGAATATATTTACCAAAAGAAATATTAGGTAAAATACCCAAGAGTAAATTTATTATTTTAAGACTGCTCTAAGCTATAATAAAATGTACCTATTTCTATATATATCTAAGAGACACATTTCAGAAAATATATTTATAAAGCAAAATAAAATATTAAATCAAACTTTCCCCCTAGTATGTTCTCAGGCCTCACCTGCCCGTTTGGACAGGTTCATTCATATTCCATCGCTTCATAGGGAACTACTAATTCTCAACTGCAGGATAAGGAATAGCTTTATCTCAGCAGGAAATAAATGACACTTCTTGGTTGACATAGAAGATGCCTCATTTTTAATATTTGCTTCTGGTACTTTATCCTAATATCCAAAGCCACCTGGTACCTGTGTATCCCATGTCTTCCTGATTGGTTCTTTTCTGATTTTCTTTGCCTTCATTTCTGAATCCTAACTGCTTTTTGACTTTTGTATTTCAGTAGTTGGTATTCTGACTTTGCATATTCTAGCCTTTGTCTTTTCAGGTCATCATGACTTTTGATCCTGTTGCTATGATTCACAGGTACATACAGGTTAGCCTAAGGCTTAAGACTTTTTTTTTTTTAAACACACATGGTATATATACATTGCACATATCTTTGGCTAAGACCTCTCACATAATCTAGTTTGCTGAGCTAAAATTTTGGATATGCAAAATTTAAGGAAAGATAAGATTCCACATACTATAGTTTTAAGCCTTTATATAATTCATCACATGCTACCTCTTGTTATAGGTGTGTGTGTGTGTGTGTGTCTGTGTGTGGGTGTGAGTGTATTCATATTTATTGGTAGTTTTCAAACCTTCTATTAGAATAAAAGCTCCAAAAAGCCAGAACAATATCTTCCTTATCTTTGTAAGTCTCTTAGCACCTAAGAGTCAAAGATTTAATTTAATTTAAACTCGGAGGTTTAGCTTTTGTACCAGTAAGATAAGGATAAATTTCATTTTAAGGATTCTTGTGAGGAGTAAGAGAAATAATATATTCAAAATACCCAATCGTGTGCTTAGCGCATAGCAGCTGCTCATTTCCAACACCGAAAGCAGCGGGTCATAAATAAAAAGACACCGAACGGAATAGTTTAAATAAAGGAAAACTACAAATTAGCTAAAAGCTCTAGTTTGATGATGATTTTGTTGTCTACCTAAGGCTTGTACCAAATGCATTTTTCTGTCTATTTCTAACATGTTTACCTTTGGGATATAGTTCAGGCTTCCATTAAAAACAGACACATGATCAACAGAATGAGAAATTTGGAAAGTGAGAAATAATGGGAAAAAGTTTTAAAAGTAAAACTTCAGAGGAACGTATTTTGGATACATTTAGATTATAGCATCTTTAAGTATATAATTCACAAAAAACCCAAATCGAAGTTATAAATGACCTACTATGGGAGTTTACTTTTAAAATGGTTCATTCTTTTTGCTTTTCCTAAAGTATGAAAAACAAAAGTTATATAATTTAAGTGAGACAGAAGCAGCTAAATTATTATTATACCAAGGTAATGAGTTACGAATGTGAATAAGTTATTTATTTAGGAAATGGTTGGTATTGTTTTGGCACTATACAATAAATGCTTTAAACAATTAGCATCTATTAGTTTCCAGCTGACATGAACAATGGATGATGTGCTCATCATTATCTTTAATGAAACAAACAAAGAAGGTTTACTGCATAGGATTACAGGATCTCAGCTGAAAATTGTGCTGACTGGAGATCATTAAAGTCTTGGACGACAGTGAGGGAGCTTTTCCCGACAACATTTTGATGTTTTGTACATTACTATTAAGCAGATCATGAAGCAGAAAAATTTACGGGAAATTATTGTTCTCCGGGATGTTCCAGACCCTACAGTTCTTAAGTGGCCTGGAAAAGTTAATGTTCTCCCTATTTATCTAACATTAGTGGAAAGCAACAGTACATCAGCAGAGCTCTACTGCAAGGAAAGTTATTATCAAAATTTTATAATAATATTCCTGAGAAAAAAGTAAACTCAGATTTCTAAAATAAAATTTTCATTTTCTCCTATATACTCATTTCAAGTTCTTAGATTAAGTAATTTCCTAGTTTGAGTTCTCTACAGCATCTCAGCAACTCAGGTCATTTGAGCTTTGTACGTGAACCTCTGTGAGACGTCCTTAAGCATTGCTTGTCTTCAATGTATTGAATCTCACCATAAAACTGCGATTTATTGTCTAAAACTCCAGTCCAAGAATTGGTTATGGCAAAATACTGGGAAGCAAGAAAGCTCACGTTTGAAGAAAAATATTTTAGGCCATCAAGAAGTACTTGGAGGAATATTTACATCATATTCAGAGAGAAAACATGAGTAGATCAAAAAGTAGGAAAAAATTGAGGCAAACATAATCTTTGGAAGATAAGAGGGGGGCTGAATTTCTGGGCAGGGCTCTTGATATCAGTCTGGCGGGTCTAGAGGAGAAAAGAACAGAGCAGAGGGAGTCCTGGTGCTGTGGTAAATGAAACAATCATAAGAGCAAGAAGATGCTCTCACTTGCATCATCTTATTTTTATTCCATATAATAATTCAAAGAGAGTAGAAGTTGTGTTTTGTTAGTAGCACAACTGTAGGTACTTGCTTTTTGAAGAGCTATTTCCAGATGATTTTTTCTCTGTCCTAGCCAAAGTTCTTATCATTGTCTGATTTGAATGCTGACTGTGTAAAAATCTGCTTGTAAATAGATAATTTTCTTTAGATAGGACTCCTAAAGAAGGTATTTTGTGTTAAGTTCTCTACTTTGGAGGGAGAAGACAGTGAGGAAAGGCCACAGAAAACTGAGGGTTAATTTAAGATTTAGTTTTGTAAACAGTATCCTGCAAATGAAATCCCAGCTAGAAAACTCTTTAATTCCTTCAAAGAGAATTAATCATTGCCTTGAGTATTCCTAAACTAATTTATGCCTTTCTTATACCTTTATCATGTCTCTCTGTCTCAGTCTCTGTCTCTCTCTTATCTATCATCTGTCATATATCTATCTATCATCTATTTATCTACCATCTATCTATCCTGCTAGATTATAAATTCCTTGAGGATAATTACTGTCATATTTATTTTAGTATTCCCATTATCTAGATCAGTAGTGCCTGACTAGAAACTCAATGAATGTTTAATGAATAGAAATGAGTGGAATGGTTGTTTTATCTGGGCTATATACTGAGGTATTATCTCCAGTATGAAGTACCAAATCAGAGTATAAACTACTGTAATGATAGCTGAATAGAGTTGAGTCACTTAATCCTTTCATTCTCTGTGATGGGTACAGATAGGAAGTGGTGTGCTTATATGTATTTAACAACCAGCTATTCAAAAGGAAAAAGTTCTGATTTACAGAGTCGGCTCATTTCTGAAGGCTAAATACTCCCACTGTGGCTGATTTCAAGTTACCAGATGGTCACTGAATGCAGAGTTGGTGCATACCACCAGGGGCGGGGGCTTAGAAATAAATGCGTTATTTGTAGGACTCACAAAGACTTGTTAGGAGAAAAGATGTACGGGACAACAAGATATCATACCTGCAAACTACTCATCTTGTGAAAGATGGAACAATAACAGCTTAAGATAAAGAAACATAATTGCAGACAGAGTAGCCATTAGCTTGGAGGCAAAGACTTACTAAAGAGCCACTGTCCCTTGGTCTGAAGGAAATTTGTAAGTTTCCTGGAGAATTTGTAGAGGAGGAATTAATGCTAGTAGTCAATGATGACTTTCTCAAAGGTTTGGCTCTGTGGGAACTCTGTGTCTCTTAGTAATTAGCTGTTCAAGGAACCTCATCCTTTATTTACTTCCATTGATTCCTCACAATTTTCAGAGATGGGAAGGCCAGTTCTGCGATGAAATCCCAGGTTTAGAAATCTCAGGTAGCTGCAGAGCTTGTGCTTTTGCCTTTAACAAATGCATTTACTATTTTCCTTCTCAGAATCCTTAACTCTTCCCCCATTCTAATCTATCATTTACTAGAACTGTTCTCAAAAAACAAATACCAAAAATGTCCTAATTTATCAGCCAGCAGTGTCTTCTTTCTTGATTTTGCTATTACATCTAATATTGTTGAAGTCCTCTCTTTTCCTGAAACTTTTCCATAATGGCTTCTCAGATAATGTCACTCATGGTTTCTCCCCTATCTCTCTAACTATTTATTCTTTTTTAAAATTTTATTTATTTAATTTATTTATTTTTGGCTGCATTGGGTCTTTGTTGCTGCGTGTGCGGGCTTTCTCCAGTTGCAGCGAGCGGGGGCTACTCTTCGTTGCAGTGCTCGGGCTTCTTGTCGCGGTGGCTTCTCTTATTGCGGAGCACAGGCTCTAGGCACGTGGTCTTCAGTAGTTGTGGCACGCGGGCTCAGTAGTTGTGGCTCGTGGGCTCTAGAGCGCAGCCTCAGTAGCTGTGGCACACGGATTTAGCTGCTCCGCGGCCTGTGGGATCTTCCCAGACCAGGGCTCGAACCCGTGTCCCCTGCATTGGCAGGCGGATTCTTAACCACTGCGCCACCAGGGAAGGCCTCTGTTTATTCTTAATCTCCTTTGCTAGTGTCACTTTCTCTAACCTGATTTTAAATTAGATTCTCCCCAAATTTCAATCTTTAGCCTTCTTTTCTTTTCACTATACGAATTCCCACAGAATGATCTAATCCATTATCTACCCATGTAATGACTAAAAAATCCTTATCTTTCCCCCTCACTTCTCTCCCAAGCTTCAGACCTGTATTTCCAGGACATCTAACAGGACATCTCCCATATGTTGTTTTGTAGGTACATCGATTTCAATGTGGTCCAAATCAAATTTATTCTCTTTCACTCCAAACCAGCTGTTCTTGTATCTCTTATATTCCCTCCATTATTTAATAGGCTTAATAACCAACTAAAACCTAGAAAACTTGTGAGTTATCTTTGACTTCTCTCTCTCCAATATTCTCCATTCTAATCAGTTAAGAAGTATCACTCATTTTATGCAAACAAATATCTTGATAATAAGCTACTTGGGACTTATGAATGGGTCCTTGGTCTTTCATATTCATAGAGTTTGTTATACCTACTTATTTGTCTCACTTGCTGTTGAATGTCTACCAATATTTTTTCTTCCCCTTTGTTCTTTACTAAAAGAATCAGATTTATTTTGGTGGTCTAACAGCAACAACAAAAAAAGAAAAGAACTTCATTTTTTAGGATCCCTTGTAGCTAGGGTGATCCTTTCACTTGAGTCTGGCCTCTGAGGTATAAGCAGGAACTTAGGGGACACAGTTTGGAGAGAACTATTACTTTTCTGATTACAGTGGGCTGGCTTAGCTGTTATGGTCTTTGCCTTTCCCTCTTGGCTTTTCTTTCTGATTGGAGTTTACATATGAGCCTACGTTAGTAGTCATTTTGTGACAATGGGGATGAATGCCTTCCTGTAAGAATAGGGAGCAGAAAGACAAGTTCTAAGAACAGAGAGCTTGGCTTTTGAAACAGTAGTACCAGCCCTGAACTGCTGCTTGAATTTCTTGTTTATGGAAAAAAAGAATCCTTATTTACTCAGATGACTTTGTCTATTTGTTATGAACATCTGAATGCTAACCCAAATGGTATATCATTCATCCTGTTCTGTGCCTGTTCTGACCTCATGGTAAAAAGGTACACTCTCGGGCTTCCCTGGTGGCGCAGTGGTTGAGAGTCCGCCTGCCGATGCAGGGGACGCGGGTTCGTGCCCCGGTCCGGGAAGATCCCACATGCCGCGGAGCGGCTGGGCCCGTAAGCCATGGCCGCTGAGCCTGTGCGTCCGGAGCCTGTGCTCCGCAGCGGGAGAGGCCACAACAGTGAGAGGCTCACGTAGCGCAAAAAAAAAAAAAAAAAGGCATTGTCCTTTGACACCAGATTGGCTTATTTACTTAGGGTAGGATAACATTAAACCTGACTTGGAAACTCATGTTTTTTCATTCTTGAAACAGTTAACCTGGGTTGATTTTTTGTTTTTGTTTTTTTCGGTACACGGGCCTCTCACTGTTGTGGCCTCTCCCGTTGCGGAGCACAGGCTCCGGACGCGTAGGCTCAGCGGCCATGGCTCACGGGCCCAGCCGCTCTGCGGCATGTGGGATCTTCCCGGACCGGGGCACGAACCCGTGACCCCTGCATCGGCAGGCGGACTCTCAACCACTGCGCCACCAGGGAAGCCCCCTGGGTTGGTTTTTATAATTATGCTTATACTTGGCATCAAGGAAAGTTAAACTAAAGAACATAACAATCCATGACCATAACACTAATAATTACTAAAATGTGAATAATTTTAATGGTTTACAAACAACTTTCATATATTTTATATATTATTTTCTTTTCCCCAACATCTGACAGCTATTACTTTTTAAATTTACAGATAATATGTATTACTACTTAGCCATTTATTATTTTAGATGTGTCCACATAAGGTAAATAATTTTCTTTTTCCACAGCTTTACTGAGTCTTAGATTTATTTTTATGCCATTTATTTTTCAGTAATATCTCAAACAAATGTCATCTGAAATTTCTGCCTCAATCAAGAAGTCTGTTCTTCCCAGACCCTTAAATGTATTAATAACAATATCTCATTCTGATATACGTAACATTTCATTTACATCCAAGCTCAGAGAGAGTAGAACAGAATGCCTGCTGCTAGTGAAAAACCAATGAGTCCATTATTCTTCCACAAAAGGAGTTACTATTAAAGCAATTATACCATATTATGATTAAATGCTTCTCCAAGCCCTCGGATTATAGACTTGTAAGATCCAGCTAGAATTAGGAAATATCATAAATAAACTCTCCTTAGTCATAAAATTCCTGACATTTAGTTCTTTGTAAACATCTTTAACTATTATGTGGCTTATTATGTAACTTTTTAGAGAATATTTATATCTTTTATTAGGACATAGGGTGGTGATATTATAGATATTAAGTAGCAGGCTAGCATCCCAAAAGTTGTAACGGAAATAAGACATGAGAACATAGCAGTAGGATCATGGTCCTGGGAATCTATAACGGGCAAAAATACAAGAAAAATTAATGGATTGAGGATATGAAGTGGTGTTCCCTTTCAAATATTAATACCTTAGAAAGTAATAAAGTAACTCAAGGTACTTGCATCTAAGAGAATCAGAGCTAAATAACAGCCTGAAAAACAACATATTATTGAAGAAACTAAAAGGGCCTGAGAATTGCCCTGATGGATCAAATTCAAGCACAGGGCAGATATAATTACATTCTGTTGAAAATCTGGAAGAGGCCCACTACCCTTACTCCTTGTGTGAGAAGGTAGGGTAGGATTGGTTGGATTTGCATGAAGACCATTTGGGGTGGAGTCAACAGTCAAACATGGCAAGGAACGACAATTATGTCTTGCTCAGACTCTAGCAGTAGCATCTGAATAGGACTCCTTGTCTTTAACATCCTTTTCAAATTCATCTGAAGTATACCATTAGAGTATCTTCTAAAAGCACAGATTTGTAGATACTGGTGACTTAAAAAAATCTTCAAAGCTTATGATTTTAAAGAAGAACATTCTGGATTTTTAACTGAGTGATCTAAAGCCCTCCACAATCTGGTCCCAGACAACTTTTCCATTCTTACCTCTTAATACGTATCCCAATTTGTTAAATGTTTCTATTCTAAAGAACTACTAGCTGTTCCTTAAAACATAGCTTGTGCTCATATGCTTTTATAACTCTGCTTAAGCGCTCCCTCTGCCTGTTATGTCCTTCACATTATGTCTTATTCTACAGTGTATTCCCAGATTTCTTCAAGCCAAATGAATATTTCTCATTTTATTTTTCCTTTGCATGATTTACTTGTATTGTACTACTTAACACGGCCTACTTTGTACGAGCACTACTTTTTGTGCATGTGTTTCCCTAATTCAATTATGAATTCTTAGACTGGAAGGATTATGCCTGCCTGCTTCCTCCTTTCCTCCCTCCCTCCCTCCTCTTTCTTTTTTGCATTTCTTCCTGCCTTTATCACTTTCTTCCTTTATTCCTTCCTCATTCACTTAGTCCTCCATTTTATTATTATTTATTTGATTGTTTATCTGGTAATTTTTCTTCTTTTAATGTTGCAGAACCAGAATCCAGACTTAAAGCTGATCAGCTTCAGAGATACCTGTGGTATGCAGTTCTGAGTAGCAGGAAAGAAAACATTACTAAATGTTCCCCGAGATAACAAAATACGTTCAGATATTTAAAAAGGAGGGCTCATATAACCATCCTTTAAGAAAAAAAGCCCAGGAAAATTATTTGGCACTGAAACATACTTTTAGTTACTCACTCGTCACTGAGTCATTCAAAAAAAATCACAGTATTTTAAAGCTGAAAGTGACTTCAGAGAGGATGTAATCTACCTTCCTCATTTTATGGATGAGAAAATTGAGAGAAATAAGTTAAATGAATTAACTAAGCTTATAAAACTAACTTGTCAATATTAAAGTCATTCTATTTCTTTTCATCAAAATAAATTGTGAACCATAAATTCATGTTTAATGGGATACTAGGCAGCATATTTAGAACCTAAGCCATTTCTTTTTAAAATATTCACATATAGTTTTCTTCTTTAAAATAAAGATTTTCTTCCTTTTCTGAAATTTGAAAACTACATAAAATGACATGTATAATCAGAATACAAAACCAGCATGGGAATAACACTACTCTACTACTTATAACTATATGTGGATGAATTTTAAACAAGTAAGATATTTAAATAATAAAAAAAATACAAACTAACCTGAATAAAAAGACATTTTATGTCATTTTGAAATAACACCTTCGTATTCCATCTAAAACTCCGATGATTTTTCTTTTTGGCAGAGAGTGAAAATGGGCTTGAGAAGTAACATGTTCTTACATGACTGACCCTGAAGACTGTTAGCCTTGAAGTGAGTATTCCTAGTCATGAAAATGACCTAAGAAGGGTCACGCATAAAATCAGAGCCATTTCTTTGTTAGTCAGAAAGCTATATTGAATGGTGGGTTTTGGTTCATCTATCAGAACTGAGTTCAACTGTAAAGTTTTTGTTACTCCTACCTCACTTGTTATAATAAATAATAAAAACAGCTACCATTACTGGGCTTTCCCATGTGCCAAGCTGAGTTCTGTACTCTTTTACATACAATATTTCTACCTCCTGAAATTATCACCAGCCAAAAGTTCCTTCTCTCATAAGAGATATATTCCAAGGTTAGCTATATTATTTCCAGTCTGGAGTATTATTTTATAATTTTCAAAATTGATGATGTAGAAATAATCAAAATTCCATGTTTAGGAAGATATTAGTAAATTAATTTTGCTAATAAATAATATCTGTAATCCTTCCAACTGACGAAAAGTTACAACTAGTTTTTGTGCTCATGAGCAAAGCTATTACATAATAAAATTGTAGATATGTTCAAATTATAATTAGCCAAATTAAACTGAAATTATAGATGTGGGAGACTCCATGCTGCCCTCCTAGTTGACTGATTGCCTTAATTGACTAAAGGTTTTGACTTAAGTCTCGATTCAAACTTAGTTATCAATTATTTAATGTGAAGTATGAAGCAAAAACATTATACACATACATTTATTCTATAAATCATAATTATTATGCCATAAGTTAATTATAAAATCTGTAGATTCAATCATTTGTGAGAATACATTGAGTAGAGAGCCTGACACTGATCAGAGATTACTGAATCAATAATGAGACAACACTAGATAAAGGAAATGAAATACAGAAGATCTAGTTCAAACCTAATTTTAAAGATTAAGCTACAAGATTAAATGATTTGCTTAATTAATGATGAGGCCGCCTAAAACCCAAGTGTTAATATATAATGATGTTTTTCAACATGGCCTCCAAACTACCATATATTTGGGTAGCACTTTATAGATAACACAGAATTTGTACACAGAAAAAGGTTGGGTTGTGAAGAACTATTGGGCAATGTATCCAAAGTCTTATAAATGGCAGAATCAAAATTAGAACCTAAGTCTTCCAATTCTTTCTGAGTATTCTTTCTATTATGATTAACTCTAGGCAGAAATCAATAATCATATGTCCATCAGAAAATTTGTTCTAGACTCTTGGGTAATAACCTACCCATACCCTCTCCAGAAGTTCATATCTTGTCCTTACTTGCCCCTGGAGAGACTACAAAGATGAATAAACTATATCCCCATTCTCAAGAAGTGTGAAGTTTAATAAAAAGGTAAGAAACAAGCAAATAAGCACCACATAAGACAGAATATATGTATTTTAGGAAGTGATAATGTCATGGTTGGTTCAGAGGGTTTATATGTTTTCATATCTCTGTTGTCTTAAATATTCTTATATTTGTAATTTTTTATATGGCTATACTTAATCCTTTTAAATTACATGAAATTTGAGTTGGAAAGAATGTTTCTGCATTATTTATCACATTTTCTTCCTTCCTTATTCCTCTTATCCTCCTTGATTCTATAAAGCAAGATCTCTCACCCTTCGGTGACCCATATCATTGACTCCTTGTATCCCCCCAAAGGGCGCTCTAGTTGTCAGCAAACCAGCAACCCTGGAGGCTTGATGAAAGCAAAGGTGAATGCATACATTTCTATTTTTGCTGGAGGTAAAAGAAACATGTTTCCCTTGAGTGTTCTCAGGAAATATATAGGAAGAAATTATGCTCTTGGCAATAGCAGCTGTTGTCCATAGACTGACCCTTTTACCAGACAGTAACTAGATGCAATTTATTTAAAGATCTTTCTTTTGTTAGTTTTCAGCAACATTATATTTACTAAAAAGAGAGAAATTACAATTTCTTCCGTAATTTTATAGTGTTCTACAACATGTAAGTTGCTGTCCCAGTCATCTCAAATGACTTCTTCATAATTAAAAATATCTTTTTTATATTTCCTGACCTGACATGTGGTTTTCCTGGCCTGATATGTGATTATACAGTATGAGGTAGCAATTCACGAATATAATGTAAAGAAAGAAGACACATGCTTGAATGTCTGGCTAAGAAAAACATATTTAAATTTAAATGTGGTTTTATAACTATGAAAAATAATTTTTAAAATGAACTTGCAAACACAAAAATATTTCAACTCCTAGGATGTGAGAAGGTAGTTGGAGAAATAGAGAAAGTAAACACAATTTTAAAAAATCAAAAAGTTTGAAACAAAATAGCTATAGTTAGTTGCCTAAAAATACATATTTACATTACAATCAAATATGCTTTCATAATGCATTAAGGTGATAAACTAAAAGACCATTAACTACTTTGTATAGATATGTTATAGCTGAACTGTATATCCCCCAAATTCATATGTTGTAATGCTAACTTCTACTACCTCAGAATGTGACTGTTTCGGAGATAAGGCCTTTAAAGAAGTAATTAAGGTAAAATGAGGTCACACTGGTGGGCCTTAATCTAATATGACTGGTGTCCTTACAAGAAGAGGAAATTGGAACATAGACACACACAGACAGATGACCCTTTGAGGCCATAGCAAGAGGGTGGCCAACTCCAAGCCAAGGAGAGAGGTCTCAGAAGAAACCAAACCTGCCAACAATTGATCTTGGAATTCTAGCCTCCAGACTGTGAGAAAATTAATTTCTGTTGTTTAAGCAACCTAATCTGTGGCATTTTGTTATGACAGCCCTAGCAAATGTTAAGAAAAAAGAAACCTAAAGTTAGAAACTTTCATATTCAAAGATTAGTCACAAACTATAGAATTTCTAAAATTCCATTAAAATTATCTATTATTAAGTTTGTAACTGTGGGTCTGTTACATAAAGTGAGGTATGTTTGTACATGTGAGACAAGGAAGAAATAAATAGTTGTTGCTTCCATCAGCTAAAATATGGAGGAGAGGAATTCTCCTTTGGCTCAGAGCTTTAGGATATGTGTGTGTGCATATCATAGATTTAGATAAATTATGTGTAAATTTAATTTTCTCTCTCTCTATGTTTAAGTTAAATTTGAAGTACATTCCAGCTGGCTAAAGAGTAGAAATGGCAAGAATGATAATTTGTGGTAGATAAAAATTTGACTAACCTGATAAAAATGAAACAACCCAAATCACTTTTTAACTTTTTAGATTATCATTAGTTTTTACACTTTTCCTCCCTTTTCACCCACCTATTTTTTAGGATTACCTTAAAGATATACTAATCTGTATCTAGCAGATTGTTGCTGGCAACAGAAACAGACCTGGTAAGAGCAGGGTATCTGTTGAAAATAATTTCTCTTTTTCTCTTTCTTCCCCATCATCATCATCATCATCATCATCATCACCATCACCACCCCACCATCATCATACGACAGCTCACATTTACTTATTCCTTATAATATTCCAAACTCTGTTTGAGTTATACATAACATATAAATAGACTTAGTCTTGAAAACTATCCTATGAGGTAGGTACTATTATTAGCACACTGCTAATTTTGCTAAAGAACGTGAAGCTATCTTATTGCAGGGTTATACAGAAATGAACACAACAACAGAGAAAATTGACAAAGTAGAATAGACGTTTAGAGAAATGGCAGGTTTCAGTGAAGAAATCCAGGTGCAACCATTGGCATTCTCCCTGGCATCTTCATCAGTAAGTGATTAGATTTCTTGACTAGTTTGGGATGGAAACTATGAGGAGGTGATCTTAATTCTGATTTTTAAAAAATGAAACCATTCTGCTGGATATCTGGCTAGACTTAAGCCTAGCAGGAATTTTTTTGAAAATCTGAATCCTACTTCTGTTCATAAAGCAGTTGAACTGCTTATGCCAAGAAACGATGCTTCATTACTTCTCACAGGACTTCTTAACCTACTCCTTGAGGACCTTGCAGGGTAGAGATCGGGTTACTAAGATCACTCCTATTAGAATTCTCTTGCTCTATGTATCACATGATTCCATCTAACACTGGCACAATGGTGTCTGTTTCATGAGACTACCACGTTCTCTGGGTAGCTTGAGAGTCAATGATGGAGCAGCTCTTCCTCCAGCAGGCACCAGGCCCAGCTCAACTGTACTATTATTGGGCTGTGTTATATGCTACCAGAAACTCAACTTTTCTGCTTATCCAAAAAGAAAATCTCCTAGCATTTTATATCAATCACTGTTATAAAATTATACCTTGCATTTCTTCACTTTCAATAAATACATGTATTTCCACGTATCATCTTAGTGATTTGTATAAGGCCACCTAATGTACATTTTAAAATTCACTTTTTATAAATTTAGTTTTTCAGTTTTCAGATCCATTTATGTCACTGCTGTTAAAGAGTATTTCTTTTTAAATACCCATACCCACAGCCATATGCCTACCTGTTAATCAGCTTGCCAAGAGCCAAGCTCATGGAATGTCAACCTTGATAACATCATTTCTTAATTTCAGTAATTTAGCTTGTAATTCTCATCATATGTTACGTTCCAGGCTCTTTTTATTTTTTTATCTCCATATTCTTTGAAGATTCATAAATTCTTTCCCCCTAAATTTGATCTCTGCTGCTTCAGTCTCTTTATTTGAGAATAAAGGGAACATTCAATGATATTTGAGTTACACTAAAATCCTTTTCATCAGCTCAGTTATTTCCTTACCATTTCTTTTCAACCTTGTCGCATTCATTTCTGGTGCCTATGGCACATTTGCTGTTGTTATAAAAAAATAATAACAAATATCAGCACCATTTATTAAGCATTTTACTAAATGCTAAACCATGTGTATACATTATCTCATTTCCTCCTAATCATCGCTGTATGAAATAGATCTCAAAGTCCTTTTTAATAAAGAAACTGAGAGTAAGAGGTTAACCTACCGAAAGTCACCCAGGTGGAGTTTGCTTGTCTCCAGGCTGTGTTCTCATCTCCTACACTGTACTCAAGTACTGCTGCCATATTTTGGTGATATTAGAGTCTTAAAGTACTCCTCATTCACAAACACCAAACTTATAAGCAGCCCATAGATGCCACTCCTCACCAGCCCCAGCCTGTCTCCCCTCTTCTGGTCCTTATTGCTTGTGTTTTGAAAGTCAATTTAAAACACTTAAGGCTGGCCTTAAATGTGTATTCTCAGTGTTGAGAAGAAAGTAAGCTCTAATTAAGGGAACAGCCTAGTTAACAATGGTGATCTACCTGCCAAAAATACTTTGCCTTCAAAAGTCTGAATTTTTTTTATATTGATACTGCCTACAGCTCCATTGTGTGAGGTTTATTTGTATTTACAGACCTTTTTTTTTTTTAAAACTATCTCTGTGTTGTGTAGTTCATATTATAATGTAAGTTACTTTAGTGGGATTGCTTTCTTCCTAATATGTCTCTTTGACATCAGTGAATGGATCCTTACAAGAGAAGAAGCCTGGAAGAAAAGGTGACAAGTGCCCAGGATCAGGTATGTACAAAGAATGGAGAAAAACTATTTTTTTCCCTTTCTTTTGCTGTGTTGTGCTCCACTCCCAGAACACTGACTCAGTCTATTAGATTGCAGGTTAAATGGATTAATATGAACTTCTGGTCCACATTTGAAAAGTTCTGCAAAATTTATGGGCTATCTTGCTTAATTCTAGAGTGATAAATAAGAAAACAGAAGATTATAAGTGCTACAATAGGGGTAAAATATTTTTGTGATAATTTTGTGGGAACATTACCACCAAAAAGGAACATGTTTTTCTACAGAGAAATAAGCTTTGATTTCCAAATAAACACGGTATCAATAAACTGTGTAGCTTCTCTGTTGAAATCTGATGGACTACCCTTTTAAAAAATGTCCTCCAAGTTCATTTAAAAACATTAAATATGGCTAATTTAAAAAGCAAACATCATATACTTACATAAATATTATCAAATTCTCCATATTAATTTTCAGATATACCTATATTGTTTATCAATTATTGCTAATTATTGTAATTATGTAACTCATAGAAGGGTAGTTGGTCTATGCTGAATTATAATTCACATTGTTAAATGTAATAAACAAATCATGTTTTTCTGAACCAAAGAAGAGCAGAGAACATTGGTTTTAAGTTGATTCTTAAATTATATTGAGAGTAGAATAGATGAATCACATGTAAACTGGGATAAAGACAATGCAATAGGCATGAAAGGGTGCATTGGCTACATAGTTAAATTCTGTTTTGAGGGGAAAAGCCCTGAGAAATCATCCACTGGTTAAATAGGAATCATGTCTGCATGTGGTTTTGATGCTTGTATTAAATATAGGCTGTCTGCTTACAAATTTCCTCATATACTTAAAATATGTTTAGAAAGACAGTAACTTAATAGGCATTGCTCTGCAGGTACTTTCAAAGTGAATTACTAAGGAGATATTTTATAAATTAGTAAGAATTGTTTACAACTGTCAGTGCAGAATGCTTGAAAAATTCAGGGAAGCAATGCCATTTAAAATGTGGAATGTGTAGTTTAAAAAAAAATTTCGCTAACAATTATATTCCATGGAAGCTTTTAATAGCTTCACTAGAATTTCAGGAATATAGCTCATAAGTATAGCATATGCTCCACAGGCTTTGGATTTAATCTCAGTTATCTCAAAATTGAAAACCAGATTAGCTACAAATAATACTTTCCATGATTTAATGTGAACTTGGGTAGATTACTTAACCTTTCTATGGCTTAGTTCCCTTACCAATTAAATGATCTTTTCACGAATTAGAGTTAATGTATTAAAGTGCATAGCTCAATAGCAAGTATTTAATTGGCACTTGTTCTCAAACAAGGAAGAAAAGAATGGAAATATAAGGTGAATATCCCTAGTTAAAAAGAGAGGGGATGTAGTTGAAAATTTTAATCTAAATAATTGTTAGTATGGACATGAATAATAACTAAATCTATACATGTGCTTGACTGAAAAGAATCCTCTGTAATTTTCTCTTTGATCCATGAGAGAGTTAGATCGAGGTAGGGATGATAGGCAGATAGACGACCCAGCAAAGATAGTTCCACATCAGGAAATTTGTAGTGGAACAAAATGGAGTCGTGCTTTGGATCCTTTTCAAAAGTTGTACCTTAATGACTTGATTGCATTTTTGGTTAGGCTGAGTGCACAACTCCAGCAATAGTAAACAGAATTCTATGTACTTGACATTCATAGGATTTGTTAGATACTAGGAGAGGCCTTGTAAAGGAGTCAGATCACTTATTCTCAGAAGAAAGTGTTCATTTTTAAATGACATCATCCATCATCCATCACTGGCTTCTGGCTAAAACCCTAAAAAGAGGACGTCAACTCATTCAGTTACCTGGAAGTAAATTTTACATGCAGCCCACCTTAGAGCAGTGGTTCTCAAACTGTAGTCCACATCTCAATCACCTGGGAGGCTTTTTAAATCCAGGAACATCACCCCTAGAGTTTTGATTAAGTAGGTCTGGAGGGAGTCAGAGAATTTCATTTCCAAAAGTCCTTGGGTGATGTTGAGGTTATTGGTCTGGGTCTACACTTTGAAAACTACTGCCTTAGAGAATACCTAGGAAATTATTTGCTTAGCATAATAAGTCCTTTGCCAAGACGTAAATTTTTTCTAACCTAAAATAATTGGTGTCAAAGTTATAAAACTCTGAAGCCTCAGGCATTCTTTAGTATTCCTTTGGTCCATCCCCTTGTAATGAATTTCTGCCAGGTATCCATAACAAGAATCATTGGCATTGCTTCTAAGGAACTTGTTTTTATTGTATGAACAATGTAAATCATATGAATGACCCAGTTTCCTCTTCTGCCTTTGCTGCTTGTGAGGAAGCTCACAGTCAAAATATAAGCCCCACATGTAGCAGGTGTATAGGATCTCACACTATGCATTTTGTTCACAAGCTTAACTTCTGGCGTTACCTTGTTTTTTATTGACCTCATTTTCCCTTGATACTTATTTCTTCACTGACGATATTATTGAGAGTATTTTATGTATTTTTAAGAATCATCTACATTCCTTCCTGAAGTATAGTGGGATATAAACAAACAAAACAAATATGTGTTATCTTATGCTTATGGAAGCTTTAATATCCTATTTTATCAGGACTTCATGCCTTGGTCTTTGGATTATATAATATGAATAAATGAGAGATTAGAGCATAGCAGATGCCACAAAAGATCAGGTCTTTCTTCCTATTTAGCCCTAGGCAGAAATATTTTTAAAAGTACCTGGAAAGGCGCAGATATCATTTCTGATACCAAGCTCAAAAGGTTAGAGATGTATCTGAAATATACTATCACTGCAAATCTGTTTTCTGTGAAATTCACTGAACCTATTTGAAGTTATTCATATTTTCATTTTAGAATAAAATTTCTAGAAGTTAAAACCTGCTAAGTAAAGGCAAGGCTATTTTTTGTTTGTTTTAAATTTACCTTTCGCTTTGCATTAGGCCTGTGCCATTTCCAGGACAGCAGAACAATCCTGTATTCACCACATCAGTCAACATTCATGCACTCTGGGGAAGAGATTGGTGGCTTGGAAGGTGATGCTGAGGAAAGAATATCTGCCTCCTCTAGGTTGTATAATGGAGAAACTGAAACCTATGCTACCTACCACAAATGCACATCCAGCATAGCCAGTTGTGCTTTACTTCGTAAGTCTTATCTTTACTGAAGAATGGGCTATAATTGAGAGAAACTGAAGGTAAGGATAAAATAGACCTCACGGTATAAAAATCCAAATTGCTTTTCTCTAATACACAGATAACAGACCACAAATATTACATGACTGCAATGATTAGACCACATAATAACGAAATGTTAGGAATAAGTTTTGCTATTTTCATTCTTTTGTTAAATCTTAAATAGGTACCTCAGAGCAAAGTCTTTGAATGAATAATATGATGAGCCTAAAAATGTTTTGAAAATATAAAGGCAATGAAGGGCAAGAGCAATGAAATAATACTTTTTTTTCCTACACTGGTAGACTTCACACCTCAATTTATTACCAAAAAGTGGTTCAAAAAGATTCTCACTAAAAAACTTTTTGAATTCTTTATAACACCTCATGAGTATGTATTTTGTTCCAATAACTTACTAATAAATCAGATTGAATTAAAATGCTATAAAGTAAAAAAATTCTATATGTAGGAAAACCATAAGATGGTAATAGAAGTTCTTCCTAAACATTTTTGAGGGTGTTAGGGCCTTTATAGGTTTTATAAAATGAAAAATTCTAAAAGCTTTGTTCTTCAGATCATTTATGAATTTCATTTCCTTAATCTCCTATATTATATAATGATTTTTCTAAATATTAAGGCAAGTCTATACCTAAAAGTTGGTATACAAACACATCATAAATTTTAGCATTTAATAATATCATGGGGCCATTGCATTATATGTTTGTGTCTGACTAATCTGCATTCAGCAGTTTGAGAATCTAACAGTTTCATATGATTAACTGATTATTTTACAACTTTTAAAAAGAAAAATGTCTTGCCTTTGATTGGTAATCTTGTTCCAGTCTGGGATCTGATCCGGCTACCTGTTTGTATTTGTTAATTTTCATTTGGCGATTTCTCTCCTCTATATCCATAGCACCTATCGAGTAGAAAAAAACCCATAAAATTAATGTTCAGTTCTTATTTCTGAGCCCAACTTACAGGATGTATAAAAGAAGAAATGCTAGGCTGATATATTACTTTCATTCAAGGTAGTATGTACAAATTAAATGTCATTTTTTAGATTTATTTAAGTATGCAAGTTGGTGAATAAAAGCATGATTATTAAATATGTGAAATAATTTAAATCTGAATAAAATGTAAACAAATGTAAATAGAAGACAACAAATCTTCATTAGATAGAAAACACCTTCTGGTACATATATGTCGAGGAGAATATATTTGACAGCACATAAATATGACAATAGTAATATTATAAGAATTTTGGCTTGTAACGAATTCATCAAGGTTCGAATTATTTACTGGAAAGAGGTTGTAAGTCTCATTGGTTTCAAATACAATTTTACAACTGCATTTAGAATTATCATAAAATCGTCCCATGTATTAAAGCAGGTTGCTCCAACATACGTGTGGATGCAGTTATCAAGATCTTTTGAACTTGAATTTTCTAGAACTAGGATGAAGAAAGAGGCACTTGGAATAATACTCCTGAAAACATACCATGCCTATAAAGGCACAAAGTATTACTGAAATCATTCTAGGGGAAGAAAAGAATGTAAGGAGGTGAGAAACTGAGATAGTAAGCCTATTATAAAATGAGATTAATGCTGTCTATAACAGGTGCTTCCTCAAAACACATCAACTATAGATATCAAGAGGGTCTTTAAGAACTTTGGTAAGAATAAGAACTAAATTCAGTAAGAAAACCTTAGCAAACATGAAAAAGTGCTTTAAAATTATATTTATGATTTTTATTAAAGAGATTTTATAGAGAAATTCCATTTCTCATTAATAGGCATAATGGAAAAACAAAATCTCAATTGTATGCTACAAACCTACAAACTGGGAAAAATAAACATAGCTTAGTAGGTTCAGTGGGTTTCTACAATAAAATGTCATCATGTAAATCCACAAACACTGGGTCTAGGTAAGAATGTAAACATACACACACATAGCCCTGGCTTAAGATCATAACTTTAAAACTGCAGTAAAGACATATAGACAAAAGTGTGCCCATTCAAAAATAGGTATTTTAATACTCATCCTGAGAAAAACCTCACTGTATATTTGATAACTGCTAGTAAAAAGATTTTAAGTAAAATTTGATAATTAAAATAAGATACAAAGGGAAGAAAAAGTTTCAAAAAGGATTAAGAAAATCTTGACTAAAAGAATGTATAAAGAGTTTAGATTATATGACATCTAAGTAAAAGAGCAAATTTAAATCAACTAAACAGTTTGAGTCAAATTTTAATAATGATTTGATTAATTGATTCTGTGCCAAATTATAAAATGGGGAATAGAAATAAAATGTTAATATCAGTTGAATGATACACAAAATCAAGTGAGTGATTCCATGATATAAGTGTGAAATATGGTCAAGTATAATGTCTATTACTCTATTAAAATACAATATTGGAATTGTTTGTACCTCAAGAGATATTCTCAGATAAATATGTTTATTTTCTCCAAGGGCAAGGGAACAAAAAAGCCATCCCAGCTTCAAAAAATTATGTATGCTGAAAAAAATATTAGCTAAATTAAGTGTTTGGGAAGTTTCTTTTAAAAAGTTTAATTTTGATATTATAGTAGCAAAACAGTATTTTAAATATAAATAGCACCAATAGACAAAGTTTAAACACATTTTACATATACATAAATAAATATACATATAGACATATACACATACATACGTACATACATATATACATTTTCTAATGTTGAGACTATTTCCTGGACATCGACCTCCTATGACACTACATTAAATTCTTCCTGATTATTAGATAATGTATAATATTCAAATTGTCTCAAATTCTTTTTGGTATAAGGTAAATTATTAATCAAGTAAACTAAGAAAATATGATTTCTTATTTCATTAATATCTTAATATGATTTCTTATTTCATTAATATCTTAATAACATAAGCCATTTAAGAGGTTTACCTGTTTTTAAACCAATAAACTAATTGTGGTTATTTTGAACCTGAAAAAGACTACTTAATGTGTCCAAAAAGTCATATTTATTGTGTTGGTATGGCAATCAAGTAAAAAAAAAAAGTTAAGTTATAGGTAGATTTTGTAATCAGAGATGCAATTGAAAATGGCCATATTAACCAACAGTAAGACAGTGGTTGCTTAGGTTTCTACATTTACACTACGAAGATCATCACTACACCTTCAGTGATTTCTGTAGTACACTTCAAGCAATAGTTTTAAGTTTGCTCTTCCAAACACACACAAACACACACACTCTTGGGGTCCCAAAGCAGCTTCACACACCACACTTCTTTGAAATAGGGACATAGGTCTGGCAATAATGCAATTCATAATGAAGCTAAACAGTGATCAGAATATTGTAGGATTGCTGACTCAGTGACCCCATCTTGTGATCTTAAGCAAAATGCTCAAATCTGGGGATCTTAAGAGGGAAAAATCTCAAGTCCAACGGCAAAGCTCAAAGAAAGAACACCAAAATTCAGAAAACAAATTAGAGAATCTATGATTACAACATCAGGGAAGTTTAAGACTATTAACCTTATCTAAATCCAGAAACTGCATTGGTTAGTATTCCAAATTTTTGTGGCTAATTTAATGATTTTTCTCTTTTCTCCACCCTATCCTTTTCTTCTATCAATACATAAATATTTGGCTTCAGGTTTAAAAAAGTCTTCCTTTAATTGAGATTAAAAAGTTTCATTTCACTAAGTGGCTATCTGTTTCATGAGGGTTTCTGATGAAAATAATCACATCTGTAATTCCTTTTTTCTTTGATTATTATATGTCTTCAAAAAACTTAAGATGTGCCTTTAAATAATCTGAGATTAGAGAACAAATTACATTGTTAAAAATTTTACAAAATAATACATCAAGAATTTGTGGAGTGATCATTAAAAATTTACATTTTATAATTGGATTTCTTCTAAATTTTATCCTTGTAAAGGTACATGTTAAATTTGCTTTTCAGTTAAATTTAAGAATTAAAGACATTTGTGCAATGTCTTAATCAAATTTTTATTAATAGTGAGAGATTTCCAACAAAAATTATTCCTTGTTGAAACTATCTAAATAATTGATGACAATGTAAATAAAATGTATTTGCACAAAATACATACAGAGGTATCATAAATGTAGTCTGAACATAAATCAAAATATTATCTGAGGCCTTTTTCTGATTGAAGCTAAAGAAGTATATTACTTATCTATTAGAAATCTATTTATAAAATTAACTATATTTTGCCAAATCATCAAAGAAAGGAAAAAAATATTTTTGATCACTATCTTATTGAATCCTAGTTTACAAACTTTTCTTCTAAAAAAATACAAACACTGTGGAAGAGGCACAACAAAACAAAAGATGATTATGGACAATAATGATGACAGTGACAGAAATAACAAATTCCAAATGGACAAAGTTTAAAAGGGCAAATTCATGTACTCTTTAAATGCTACAGTCACCAGTTAGGCATGTACCAAATTAAGTATAATAAAAAAAGGTATAATCAGTGTATGCTGCTGTTTTCTCACTTTGAAGTAACAATTACACAAGAAAAAGCATAGCTATTTGTGTGTTTATTTTCTAGATTCAGTAGGATAGAGTATAAAACAGTTTACTGATGTCTTTCAAAAGTCAAAGGAATAGGAATAGAAATTGTTAAAATGCATCGAGATAAGAATATGTAATACTTTGTTATAATATTATTTTCAAAGGCAGTACAATTCAAAAAGAAGATACTGTCTTTGGTTTTATTTTACCTGCTCTTTCAAGAGTCTAATAACTGCAAAACACTTTTCAGAGTGACAGTAATAAACTAGCTGTTGACAAAAAAATTAATGGTCATTTATATGAAAGTTTTCCAAAGTAACTGATGTACAAATATTAAAAGAAAATTATTTAAAAATAAAACATATTTGGTACTGTGTATTAAAAGGCTTTACAATGGTCATATTTTTGACCCTGGAATTTCACTTCCCAGGATCTTTCCTAAAGAAATAAATCAATGTGCAAAGATGTACATACATATTCATTACACCATTGTTTGATAATTGCAAAGGCCAGGGAAAAGAAACTCCAAATGTCCAAAATAGGGGATTAGTTAACGGCATTTATGGTGTATCTACAGAATATTATACACTCACAAAAAATGATGAGAACAGTGTGCATGTGCATTCACATATATAAATTATATAAAATAAAGACACTGCAATTAGTAATTATAAAACACTAAATGGTGGATATGGTACTATAGTTTGTAGTTTAAAAAACCATATATATTCATAAAAACATATATGCACAAAATTGACAAAAAAGACAAAGACATGGAGTGAAAAACATTTAAGATTTACACACCAGAGTAGTTATCAGTTATCACTGGTTATTAGAAGTTAGTATAAGTGCTTTTGGTTTTTTATTTGGGTTAATATATAGTTTATAAAGTATCCACAATGATTATACATTATACAGAAAAAACATTTTAGAAACACACAAAATATAATGTTTATGTGAACAAGGACAAATTATCCAGTTTGAAAACCTTGTATTTTTGTAATGATTTGATAGAATGCTTTGGAAATAAACGTTAAATAATTTTTAAGATGCAAATATGCAATGATTCATTATTTAATTTATCTTAGGGACAAATATTTGTTAAATAAAAGCTGTGGGTATATTGATTAAAAGTGGTACAAAATAAGAAATACTGCCAAATGCAATAAAGTGCAGATCTTTCCAATTTTTATGAATGTTAATACAAAAAATGATCTGACATGTTTTTAAATTTTCCATATTAGTTTTTTCAAGTGTAGGACTTAAGAAACTATGCAACAAAAATTAAAGAAGTTACTTTAAAATGATTTCTTCACAGTCACTTGGCTACAATGAATTTTCTCATATTTTTAGACAAAAACTTTATCATATACTAGAACCACATAAAAAGTACACTTTTGTTAGCTAAATTATTTGTTAAAAGAGATGTATTGCAGGGAATAACAAATATTGGAACACATTAAATTGAGAAAAAATATGGAAATAAATATTGTGAAAAAATTAAAAATTATGCACCAGATTATTTTGTATTACTACTAGGGCAAATAGAAGCATTTTCTTTCAAAGTGTAAATAAACTTAGTCTTAACTGTGCAACTAAGATACACGAATTTTGAGGAATAATTATTTCAAAATCAATCAACTTTGAGGATTTTTCTACTGCTGTCACTAGGAAATAACACATTTGGAATGAAAGAAAATATAATTTATTTTTCTTATAATGTGTTTACTTATTTGCTCCTAGGAATGCAGGAAAACTGAACTTCATAGTTGCCTAAGTAAAATGTGGAATTAAATGAAACATAAGAGTTCTAGAAACTTATAAACTGTGTCCTACTGTGAGGTTCATAGTTAGGCGCTATAGTCTTTTGAATTATGTTCTAAACCTTTATGATCTGTTTTAGATACTTAGGTTACCTGTGTATCTGTTTCTCTATTAACTCTCTGCCATATTCATTAAATAATACTTCAAAGGAGATGTTATAGATAAATTTCAGACTCCTTTCACTATAGTCAAAAGAAACTAATATGCAAGCTACTTTAGGACATAAGTTATAAGGAGTGATCTACTGATCTCAGGAAACAGAGTATGTCTACTTTTGACATCTACATTCAGTGAACAGACTTACTGAGATTTTATTATTCAGAGGACTTGGATTTTAGCACCATTTTAGGTTTCAACATGTAAAATCAGGATGTACTTGGGATCACGGTGGAAGATCAGGGTTTTGTCCATGGAGAGTGCAGAGGATGTAATCATCACAGAGTTGATAGGGCTTTGGAATTGCCCAGATTTAGGGTAATGAGTATATTTATGATACATAGGATTGAATAAAATCTTAAAAACAGCACTGGTTTAGAAGGTGAGAGTCAAGACTTGGGCTCGAGTCTTAATTTCATGAGCCCTATAACTGCAAGCACGTCATTTCACCTTTCTGAGCATAAAGTTCATCATCTGTAAAATGAATAATTTTGGACCAGATACTCATTATGATTCCTTCTGCTCTACAACTCTCTGGTTAGTTAATTCTGAAGGCAAATGATGTTTGTTTGTTCTTTTATATTGTAATACCTACTTCATCAATATAGATAATGTAAAGTGTACTAGAAATTCTTGCTCTATTTGCCCTGGTATTGCATTCATTAAAGTTTCCTTTATAGAATGTGTGTATGCATGTGTGTGTGTGTGTGTGTGTGTGTGTGTGTGTGTGTGTGTGTGTGTACAGAGGCAGGGAGAGGAATGGGATGAAGGAAGGGAGGGAAGGAGAAAGGCAAACAAAGAGGAAGGGAGGGAAAGAGAAAATTGAAAAGCTCATTAAACCAGGAACTTTGCCCAGGAAAAAAATCATAAAGGTGATCTAATCTAGAAGCATCTTTTAGACTAGCTAAAGTGTAACTGTTTCACCTACATATTGATACATTTGTTGCAGGGTGTACAGTGACATCTTTAGGAGAAAATGTTTAGCAACCTTCTAATAACTTAAATATTTTAAACTTGTTAGTCACAATTCCTATATCTTTAAAATAACCTTTAGTTCAGAGGATAAACTAAATCCTAAAATGAAAGGCCTTAAAGAAGGAATGCAATGATTATCATTAAAATTGCTTCTAAGAAAAAATGCAATAACCATTGATAAAAGATAAAAACATGAGTCAGATTCATCAGGTTAATAAACTATTTCTCATATGTGTTCAGCACTTTGGAATGTTCTGACTTTTCCCTGATAGCTAAAATCTACATTAAGGAAGAGATAATCCACAGAGTAGCACGTATTATTACCATGAGTATGACTTGTCTCCTATTGTGTTTTGGTATGACACAATTATCACAGACCACTGTGTCCCACATCTGGGGCCTAATTAACATATCCTTAAGATATATTTCAACTACATCCACTCTTTACACACATCAAAAGATTGCACAGAAGATATGAAAGGAGCATAATAAAGAAATTTAAATGCATCTTTACATTTGTTTGTTTAGAAAAAAATAGAAATTTAAATATACTTAGAAATATTGGCAGTTAATTTAAAAATCATGAAAAAATAAAAAATATCCATCATATAAAAACTGGGATGAGACCTATGCTGGAAAAGAGACCCATATAATTTCTCTTATGTATATTAGTGTGGTAATTAATAATAAATCTATATATACCCTTGAATGAAGGATTTAGATATATGGCTTTCAAGTAGTACTTGTGCTTGGACATCAAGCTGTATTTCTTTCTCCAAGGATGCTAATATTGATTACTATTGGTCAATGGTACAAGAATCAGTATATGGAGCAACTAATGTCACATAGTATACAACTCCCTCAGAATTCAAAGAAATGCATCCTAAATATTTCATGACTAGGGACATGTTACAAAACATTCCTGTTCAATACTGAGAAGAAAGAGGAATAAAATTTAGATGAGATCACTCAGAGAAAGAAGGATGAGGATTAGATGAAGAGGCATCAGGAGAGACTAACCTAAGTTAGAGACTGAAATGAATTTCATTCAACTTTCCAAATACCCACACGGTAATATCAGTTGCACTGAGGATCCTTAAATAAAACTGCAAATTGGATTGAGTGGTCTCCACTGACATTAGTGTTCCCTTTCTGAATTCCTCTCTTCCTGCTCTCCTCTTCCTAGACCTCTAGTATTGTTCTTTCATGTTGTTCGCAGTAAAATGTCCCCTCTTGCATTCTCCACCTTGTCACAGATAAAATGCCCATTTCCTGAGGTTAAGGGCATGGATTCTGGCACCAAATCTGATTCCTTCAGTTTAAATTCCAGCTTTAAATGACTGGAGTAAGTTATTTAACTGATCCGTATCTGAATTTTTCAATTTATAAACTAGAATTAAAAATAGTATTTACAAAGGGTGGGAAACTCAGTAATGGATTAAAATAATTTATACTACAGTGACTTAAAATTATCCAAAATGTTGACAGCATTTCTGAAATCTGTGATTGAGGAAATGCAAAGTTCAAGTTGGTTTTGATCACTGAGTCCTAGTTTTGCAACTACTCCAAGCCCAAACCCTCCCAATCCCCTTGTTTGAGCTAGTTCTTACACTGGGTCTCCCAAGAGTAAAATCTATAGTATGTGGAATTAACTTCCAAGTCATCAATTATTCATCACCATTCCAAGTTTGGTAAGTGGGGCCCACCGTATCTAGTATAAAAACAATGGATTTTTACATGATGTGAGCATTTGTGCCTGTAAAAGTGAGCCTTATATATTTGCGCTATAAAGTTAGAATACCCAAATGTAGAGAGCCTCTTACTGTATCTCCAATACTGAGTCAAGTGCAATATGTTATCTGGTTACTGCTGGTTCCCTCTTATTTCACGGTGACTTTACTCAAAGAAAAACTTTATCACTGAGTACTGTAGTTAAGTCTGATATTATGAAACTTATGTCTCAAAGGTTCCCCCAAATGTCATATTTGCCAAACCCAGTGATCATTCCTCAGAACCATTCTACTGGCCCTCACTGCAGCATTGGATATAATTACTACACTATCCTTGACATTCTCTCCTTCAACTGTTTGGCCGTGCACTTTAATGCCACTCCTTTAGTTCACTCTTTACCAGACATTGTGTTGGCTCATCTTTCTCAGTCCATCTTTCAAATACATACATTTCCTAAAGTTTTATTCTATCCCTGAGTGATTCTGTCTAAATCCACAGCTTCAACTGTCACTTCCATGATGAGGGTTCCTACCTTCACCTTTCCTCTAACCCTAAGATTCACATTTCTGGTTATCGCCTAAATGCACCTAAAATCCCCATCAGCACCTAAAACTCAGCTTGTCCCAAACAAGTTAAAGTTACTTCTCATGTCTGCTCTTCCTTTAGTTATCAGTAAATGTCTTAAATATCCAGAATCTATTTCTTTGGTAATTGCCTTGCTTGTTCTTGATCTTTCTTGGTTAACTGGCCACTGCTTTAGACTCAAAGCTTTAGTCCTTTCTTGGTTTCCCAGCTCATCCGCTGTAGTCATCTTTTCTCTCTGAAGCTGTAGGTCAACCCTATCCATTACCATGCTCTGTGTTGGGGTGGGACTTGGCTCTTAATTGCTTGAGTTGTGTTAGATTAAGTAAGTTTTTCTATTAGCATATATTTAGTACTGTTTGAGTAATATATTAAAATTCATTTTAACTTTGTATATTTTCAATAATTTTTAAAGTCAGATTTATTACGGCATAATTTACAAAAATTAATATTCACACTACTTAGGTACAAAGGTCTATGACATTTGATAAATATATATAGTCATGCAGCCTCGCTGCAAGCTACAGAGTATTTCTGTCACCCTAAAGTGTTCCCTGGTGTTGCTTTGCTGTCAGTCCTCTCTGCCAGCTCGGATAACCACTGATCAGATTTTGATCTAGCTTTTAATTTTTCTTCAATAATGTTTTTACACTAAAATTTTATTTGAACAAGGCATAGCAAATGAAATGTAACAACGCTTTTAAAAATACACAGTTAAAATCTTGCATTCTAGAACTTGATACTAATGTTCTGGCACAATTAAGTTCTTAACAATGATAGTAATACTCTGTACATGCCAGGAATTGTGCTAAGAGCTTTGCATGTGTTATAATTATGTTACTCAATCAGCACAGCTGTTTGTGGTAGGACTTATTATTTTTTCAATTTTACTCATTAGAAAATTTGTAAGGTGGCTGACATTGGTCTGTTCTCCAAAATTTATAATCTGAAATATTTAGTCATGAAATGACTCTCTCAACACACCACTCTCAACTCTTGTTTAATTCTTTTTTCTTCCCAATGTTCTCCCTTTTAAAACTTCCCTTTTTCGTTTCTAGCTGAATCTCCTCTTTGACTAATTTTCTTTTTTGGTAATGTTTCTTCAATTTATTTCCCTATGAGCCCAATCTTAACCTGTGATATAGTCATTTTTAATCTGTAATCTTCCTTTTAGAGATTCCTTCTGATTCTCATCCCTTACTTTGAATTGGTCAATCAACTTCCTTCACACTCTGCATGACCTTATGATCTATGACTAGGTTCTTCCCATCAGTTGCATCATGTAATTAATTAATGCAATACTTCTATTTATTGTCTTTCATTTTCCGTTAAACTTTGCCTTTCCCATTATTAGTTCCCTTCTTCATACCTACCCTCACATCCCACACACCATCGCCTCAAGCCTTCAAGCAGGCTGATAAAAGAAACCACCATCTGTCAAGTCACATCTTTCTCTTCAACTAAATTATAACCTAATTTACATTCCCTTGGCAATTATCTCCAATATATTCATGCCAACTTACCCTTTTTTATATTAAACCTATTTGTTGCTCATGCCAACCCATTTGTATTACAATATTTTTATAGATATTAAAATATAGACCTTTAAACAAGCAAAGAGGAAGAAAGTGACCTGAAAACAATCATGATGTGCTTTTACCATGATTTATGAATATTCAGCAAGTATTGTGTATATGTTAATACTTATTAAATAACTTGCTTACTAACTTGGCTTAACAATATGTACACTTTCCTTTCAACTGAAATAATTTAAAAAATATATTTTAACCATAACTACCATCCAGAGCTATACTTTTTTTTGCGGTACGCGGGCCTCTCAGTGTTGTGGCCTCTCCCGTTGCGGAGCACAGGCTCCGGACGCGCAGGCTCAGCGGCCATGGCTCATGGGCCCAGCCGCTCCGCGGCATGTGGGATCTTCCCGGACCGGGGCACGAACCCATGTTCCCTACATCGGCAGGCAGACTCTCAACCACTGCGCCACCAGGGAAACCCCACTGTAAAACATTTTTCTGAAAAGGCATTTAAGTGTCAGTGGCAGATGAGTTTTAAATATTTCAGATTTCCAGACAGATGAATGAAGAAAGTATAGCTCTGGGGCTTCCCAGGTGAAGCAGTGGTTGAGAGTCTGCCTGCCGATGCAGGGGCCACGGGTTCGTGCCCCGGTCCGGGAAGATCCCACATGCCGCGGAGCGGCTGGGCCCGTGAGCCATGGTCGCTGAGCCTGCGCGTCCGGAGCCTGTGCTCCGCAACGGGAAAGGCCACAACACTGAGAGGCCCGCGTACCGCAAAAAAAAAAAAAAAAAATTTTACAGCAAAAATAATAATTCTCCTGAAATTTAAATGCCCTTATTTTATGTTTTGTTTATTGATCTTAATTACATATGTATCTCCTGGCTCCTTTACATAGTTGGGTTCTTCTTATTCTTCTGGTTTAGTTCAGATATTACTTCTTCAGACAAGACTTCCTGGATCACTCCATTTAAAATAACTTCTTCCTCATTCCAGTTGCAGTAGGTTACATAAGTGTTTTTAATAGCACTTATAACTATCTAAACTTACCGAATTTAGTGGCCATTAACCCTCCCAAAAATATAATTTTCACAACGGGAGAGACCTTGTCTGCTGTTGTCATTGTTATATTCCCAGCACCTAGAATAACACCTGACATATAATAAATATTCAGTAGATATTTGTTGAACAATGAATTTTCAGGCTGTGAAATACCTCTGTATCACTGGAATAAGAATTTCAGAAATACCTCTCTTTTAATTCAGCCAATTGTGATATATGATAGTTTAATATGCCATTATGATACCTATAGAATTATGCGTCTGGCATAGTCAAACTTGCAGATTGTGTATTTTATAAAGGTATCTTAATAACCTCTGCTTTGGATTTTTCTTCCTCTCTTAATAAAGACTATCATTATTTACACAGCAAACCTAGAATTAACTATAATTCTGAGTAGAAAATATATACATTGGTGTTCAAAAAACACTGAGGAGGAATTTGAATAGTTTGAACAATTCATGACATATGTATTAAAAGTAACTTTTTAGCTACCTGCCAGACACTTTATGAAAAATTTATCTAATCTTTAAAACAATCTTTCAATCCTATATGAGAAAAGTGGTAGCTCACAGTTTTTTTGTTTATTTTTCCTTTTTTGGCATTCATTTGCTTACTGTTGAAATAGAAATTTTTTCATTTTGGCTTGTCATTTGTTTTTATTCTTCTGAGGATTGAAAGTATATGCATAGGCACACACACACACACACACACACACACACACACACACACAAATTATCAACTCTCTTTCACTAAAGACAAAGCTGGAACTTGGAGAGATTATGATGCCTAAGATCACAGAGTCCTTCAAATCTCACACTTTACTGCTACATCAACATTCATGCTTCCTTAATAGGACAATAGAGGATAAAACATTACTTGTTTGACTGTCCTTTAAGTAAAGCATATTTGTTTTTTAAAAATATCTAGAATTAAGTAGTTTGTCTTGTTTCTCGTGCTACAGATAGACAACCAAACTGGTCAATAAGCACAGTCCAATGCCCAGCTCTACTATTAAAATATTTTTCTCTCCATTTTTAAACAATCCTAGAAGTGGGTATATTATCTGAACTCCTTATTCATTGTTTACGTAGATTATTGATATATTAAATTTAGATTCAAAACGCTATTGCAAAACCCGTGATTTTGCTAATAACAAACATAAATCATAAGTGAAGAGCTAAATAAGTATATCTTTCTGAAAAAATAACCTTTGGTATAATTTGTTTTAGTAGTAATAATTTAAAAGAACTACCATTTTTTGATTATCTAGTATGGACAAAACTCCATGACAAGTTCTTTACAAGTATTACTACTTCCAATTTTTTTCAAATTATAAAAAATATAGAAATAATTGTTTCTCATTTCTATGTCAATAAAATTCTTCAGTTAGATGGCTGGATATATATCATAATTTATTTACCCATTCCTCCATTACTTAACATTCATGGTAGCATCCTTTTTGTTGCTACAAATAATGCTTTAGTGAAACGTGTACATACATTTTTATCTGAATCTCTATTTGCACCATATCAGAATCTGCAAATATTTTTAAGGCCCTTGGTGTATATTAAAAAAATTGCTTTTTAGAAATATTAAATTATGCTGCCACTATTTTACCATACTCTCCCCAGCATTAAAATGCTGTTTTTTAACTAGGTAAAACATAGTATCTTTAAAAAAAAAAAGTCACCTATATGGTTATGAAAAAAATAAAGTATTTTTTATATATTTACTGACCACTGAATTTCTTGTTTAGTGAAATGTCTGTATATGTCTTTTGCCCATTTTTCTATTAGAGTTTTATAGAATATATAATTTGTTCAACAAAGTGATTCAGGTGTTAAGGCTTTTAATACTCCGAGTTGCTGCAAATAATGTTTCACAATTTGTTGTTTGCCTTTTAACTTGTTTATGCTGATTTTGATATTTTGAAGTTTATACCTGAGACACTGTAGTCAGATCTCTCTTTTTAAATTTACTTCACTGCTTTTATTCTTAGAAAGGCTTTCTCCCTCCAGAGAAAAGCTCTTTTATGCTTTCATTAAACATAATTAACTCAATCTTACCACAGTTCATTCTGTTTAATAGGAAGCTGCCCAAAGTCTCGTCCCTAGCGGGTGACAAAACTTAGTTTAGAATTCAGACCTAAATGGGTTCAATGTTCTTGCTGTTTCTATCCAACTCTCTTGCCTCAGAAATGATAACGTTCATTTCTGGTGTAGCAGTCCTGATGCACAACTTTGTACGACAACTAGCTCCTAAACTGGTAGCCACAAACTAGTATAAGATATGTGTAATGCATAAAACAAAATAAATTAATTTTATCTTTCTATCATATCATTGAAAGAATGCTTACACATCAAAATGCATTGGCTTCAATACAGCAGATTCAAAATAAAAACTGTTTTTTAATATGTTTTATACAATAATAAAATAATAGCTTCACTTGTATAGTGCTTACTATGTGCCAGACACTGTTTTTAGGTGCTTTACATATTAAATATTAACTGATTTCATCCTTACAAAAGCAGTTTGACGTAGCAGTATTCAGTTGGCCAAAAAGTTCGTTTGGTTATTTCCATAAGATGGCTCTAGTAGCACTTAGTTGTCTTTAACTTCATTCGAAACAATTTTGTTAGATTTTATTGTGACAGCTGTCATATCAGCATGCATTTTTTAAAAACTTACCAAAATTGGTGAATTTTTGTGTAGCCATTTTAATATTGAAGATGGAAGAAAAAGAGCAACATTTGCCGCATATTATGCTTTATGATTTCAAGAAAGGTAAAAACACAACAGAAACACAAAAACGATTAGTGCACTGTCCAGAATTAGTCAACAGAAAATGCATAATCTTCCATCAGTATAATGCAAGACCGCATGTTTCTTTGACGACCAGGCAATAACTGCTACAGCTTGGCTGGGAAGTTCTGATTCATCCACTGTATTCACCAGACATTGCATCTTCAGATTTCTATTTATTTAGGTCTTTACAAAATTCTCTTAATGGAAAAAATGTCAATTCCCTGGAAGACTATAAAAGGCACCTGTAACAGTTCTTTGCTCAAAAAGATAAAAAGTTTTGGGAAGATGGAATTATGAAGTTGCCTGAAAAATAGCAGAAGGTAGTGGAACAAAACAGTGAATACGTTGTTCAATAAAGTTCTTGGTGAAAATGAAAAATGTGTCTTTTATTTTTACTTAAAAACCGAAGGAACTGTTTGGCCAACCCAATATTATTATCTCCATTTTACAGGTGAGGAATCTGAGGCAGAGAGAGCAACTTTCTCAGAATCACACAGCAAGTAAGTGGTGAGACTGACCAGGCAGTCTAGCTGTATAGTCTGTGCTCTAATACTGCTTCTCAGACTGTTTCTTACCAGAACAATACTTCCTCCAACACAGATATTCTTATGAAAGAGAGTTAAACCGGACAATTGGCCTAGGTAAAGTTGAATGTCCTAGTATTAACAGGGCATGAATAATATTTTGAGAATTTAGCAGTAACATTTTACAATCAGGATTAAGTTCTTAATGCACAGTTCACTAGCAAGATTAGGGCTAAAACTAGATCTCCTGACTTCTAA
This sequence comes from Stenella coeruleoalba, assembly GCF_951394435.1. Classification (NCBI taxonomy): domain Eukaryota; kingdom Metazoa; phylum Chordata; class Mammalia; order Artiodactyla; family Delphinidae; genus Stenella; species Stenella coeruleoalba. The sequence goes on from NC_137163.1 coordinate 32,189,975, forward strand.
TAATCTTTCCAGTTTCCTCCACACCACTCCACACAAGGAAGAAATGCTCAAAACCATGTTTATTTCATGTTTGGGTATTCCTATTATTTCAAGATCCATGAACTTTCTTAACTCTCTTCTCTTATTTATGGGCTTTAAAGAATTTATAGGCTTTAAAGAATTAAGTATTACACTTTATCAATAGTAGCTTTCATATATGATGTGATGTTTTTATATATATGTACATATACATATTTCATTTGAGCTTTTGGTTAAAAGATCACAATATTACTTAATAAAATGTTAAGCTTAAACTTATATAAAAAATTTCTCGAATCTACTGTGTCTCTCATAACATCTAAGCTATCTAACACAGTATTGAACATAGAGTTGACATTATGTGCCTCCTTATAAACTGAGTGATTTTCATTTTCTGATAAGATTTCAGTGTACTAGGGTTATGGTTTTCATGACTGAGCAATCTTGTACTTTTTTTTTTTTTCCTTTGGCCATGCTGTGTGTCTTGCGGGATCTTAGGTCTCTGACCAGGGATGGAACCCTCATCCTCGGCAGTGAAAGAGCGAAGTCCTAACCACTGGACTGCCAGGGAACTCCCCATGAGTGAGCAATCTTGAGTACCTGTGTCTTAGACTTTTGTTAATAATATTAAGTCCATTAAATATAGGATGTAATGAAGAACAGAGAATATCTATAAAATAAATAGAACATGTAATGAGAAGTTTGGTAGTAAATCAATAATTGAAAATTTGGAGGAATTTCGGTAACAGTTTATATGTGCATTTATATGTATACACATATACACTTATGTTAAACTTCCCCTACAATGAATGTTACTTCTCTTTACCTTTTAGAACATAATGCAAGTAGAACAAAATGGCAAATGAAAGCTCACAGCACTCAAAATATGGTATAGATGCCAAGCAAATATAATAAGAATTGAAGAGAAAATTTGAAATACATACCAATGGACAATATTCAGAACAATCAAAGAAACAAAACAAAAAAGGGAATCATTTTCATGCTAAAAAGAATACTGTGATTGCAATAATTTAGCCCAGACTTCTCTCCAGAGTTCCAGACCCATACATCCAATGAATGCTATTAGATATTTACACTTAAATGTTCCAAAGGAACCTCAAACTAACCCATCCCCAAACTGAAGTCTTTATTTTGCACTTAAATATTTGTTCAACCCATATTCCCTGTAAGATAAAATATACCACCATATATCCAAACATTTCAGTCACGCAAGATTATCTTATTCTTCCTTTTCCTTTCATCAGTAATATCCAGTCGATAACTGTCTTATAGATTCTACATCTTTAAATAACTTCTCATGTATCTACTGCCTCTATTGATTCAGCCCATTATGATCTCTTAACTGATTTATGCAATATCCTTATAAATGATCTTTCTGCTTATATAGCTCCGCTCCATTTTTCACCTAGTTTCCAAAGTAGTCTTTCTAGAAACAAATATCTGATCATGTCTCTCTCTTGCTTTACACACCTCAATAACTTACACAATCTTCAGAAACCCTCCCCTGCCTTCTTTTTTTTTTTGGAAAAGAAACAACTAGGCTTTAATTTTTAAAATTCTTTTTTTTTTTTTACATCTTTATTGGAGTATAATTGCTTTACAATGGTGTGTTAGTTTCTGCTTCATACAGAAACATACATATGTTCCCATATCTCTTCCCTCTTGCATCTCCCTCCCTATCCCACCCCCTCTAGGTGGTCATAAAGCACCGAGCTGATCTCCCTGTGCTATTCGGCTGCTTCCCACTAGCTATCTACCTTACGTTTGGTAGTGTATATACATCCATGCCTCTCTCTTGCTTTGTCACAGCTTACCCTTCCCGCTCCCCATATCCTCAAGTCCATTCTCTAGTAGGTCCGTGTCTTTATTCCTGTCTTACCCCTAGGTTCTTCATGACATTTTTTTCCCTTAAATTCCATATATATGTGTTAGCATACAGTATTTGTCTTTCTCTTTCTGACTTACTTCACTCTGTATGACAGACTCTAGGTCTATCCACCTCATTACAAATAGCTCAATTTTGTTTCTTTTTATGGTTGAGTAATATTCCATTGTATATATGTGCCAGAGTTAGCAGAAGGAAAGAAATCATAAAAATCAGATCAGAAATAAATGAAAAAGAAATGGAGGAAACAACAGCAAAGATCCCCTGCCTTCTTTTGTCTAAACTTGTTTGAAGCCATTTTACCACATTGTTCCCTCTGCCTGTCATATTCTCTACACACAAGGCCAACATATTTCTGGTTTTTAACGTTCAACTCAAGGATTATTGCTTCTGTGAAGTCTTTCTTGAACTAATATCCATACTGCTCAGGTGGAAATAATAACCCCATCCTTTGTGATTCCATTGTAGTCTATATTATACATAAATCATGTATATATAGATTTCTCATAGCACCTATAATATTATTGAGTTTACTTGTTAAACTCACACTAGAAAAAGCCCATGAGGATGGGGGCCATTTTGTGTGTCCTGTTATTTCCAGCACCTGGAACAGTACCACACAGCAGGTGCTTAATAAATGTGTTGAATGAATGTTCAAATTTTAGTCCAAGTGTTACTTCTTTCATGAAGCTTTGTCTGGCCATCTATTTGAAGCAAATTTTATTTGACTTTATACCTTTGTAGAATATATTGTTAGAGTCATCCACATTAGCACATAAACACAGCATGTTACCCACATACTTTAACTCCTCTGTGATACTGATAGCTTGTTTAGGGCATATATTAAGTCTTTAGTATTTTCCATAATCTAGCACATTGCTGAACTCAAGATAAAAATAAAATACTTTTAGAATTATGTATTAAAAAGCTGAAAACAAGTTTTAAGCCTAAAATAAACTGAAGTACAAGTTATGATTAATTTATTAATTTAATCTACCCGACTATATATAAATATACATATATGTGAATCTGGAGTTAGTTACCCAGTTATGGAAAAAATGCATATACACCTATGACATAAAATTAATCATTTTATTTTTATCCATCTAATTGGAGCAGTTGCTGTTAAAAGTTGAATATACAACTATCTAAAATAAAAATGCCTGCAGATTTAACATTTTGTTAATATAGGAAGAGAATGAAAAATTATAAAATAAGTAAAAAACAGTAAAAGATTTCTAAGGCAAGTTAGATAAATGAAAAATAACAAAGAAAAGCAGTAGAAGAGACAGACCTGCATGTCTTCTCCTTGTGGAGTCCACTTCTTCTGTGATCACATCGTGTAATGGACAGACATAGACAAAGGAGATGGATGTGAGTGGATGTACTCAAAAGGTAAAAAGTGACACTGAAGGAAAGGGCCTCAAATCATTTTGAGAAAAGATCCTGTGCACAGTTGTAGGGAAGATATAATCATATACATACCATATTAAAAGAAAAAAAATATGGAAGAACTGATGGTGAACTGGTTAAGCCACTATGGGTTAGCAGGATCAGAAAAATAAAGTTAGTGTAGAAATAAAGAGGATTCAAAAGTTTACAATTATTTATGGACAGCCAATCCTGAAGAAAGATACCATTAGTAAAAACAACATTACTTGTATGACCATATTGTTTAAGACATTACTGAGTCCATTTAAGATCTGTGAAAATGCTTTTAGAACTTTTACTTATCATTGAAAGGAAAGAACTTAATTGAATCATCTTAAAAAGAGCAATAAAAATAGCTTGATCAGACTTCTGTGCCTTTTAAGTTTCCTAAATTGATGAGTACATACATGAAAATAAGTATGACCATTAGGCCAATAATTCATTGAGTTACTTCAGTACAGCAAAATATTATTATAAAAATATTCTAGAGAGTAACAAATATAATAAAACTCATTATAAAAAAGAGTAGCTGAAATATATGGCTTAAGTTAAATATTAAAGATTCAAGTTAATCTTCAATTTAGACAAATTTTCTTTGGTCATATTCCCTTATGAGGTTTACTTATTCAGAAAATTCTTACAGACACCACATAACAGATCATTGATGTTTCCATTTAAATTTGCCCATCCAAGTCCAACATCTACTATAACAGATACAGCACATATTTTGGAAACACTTCTTTACCCATTGGTAGTGGAGAAGTTCAGAAGACATTTTATACAGTGATTAAGCAGGAAATGTCTGCTCAACTGAGCATTCTAAGAAAACTTTTTTCCAAAAGATATTAATGAGTTAGTATTAGTGTGACTGATACAGATAAACAATATAACACAAAACCAAAATGTCCTATTTTAATTACCTTCTTAGCTTCAAATTAGGTATTACAAAGTTCTTAATTCAAAACACCACATTCATTTCTGCAATACTTGTATCATAGTTTCTGAGCGATTTATAGAAAAACATGTTATACTAAAATATATTTGGAATATTGATATATTGAAATGATAACTCTTGAGAGAAATCTTTCCAATAACAAATTTATCTCTTTCTCTGAATAGTGAGAAAATGAAAATTTTCCACTAGGAAAGAAGGGCTGAGATATCCAAAACTTTTTTTCTAAGAGAAAAGAGAAATCCTATTATAGAGAACTGAAAAAAAATGACCATTTTGAAACTTAACAATGTCATTTTGATTATTATGTGAGCACACCTTTGACCTGTTCAAAATTAGACAGTAAATCTCATCACGATTATATTACAAACTAGACTTTGCCAATAGGATTGACCACTAGAAAAGTATTATCCTCCTGAAATGTACTCCTACATTAACATGTTATATGCCATATTTTCTTTTGCATCCCCAGTCCACCCATTTCTCAAAGAAGATAAAATAGAAAAATCTGAGCTATATTAACATCATAGGTTAATGCTGAATTGTATCATATTTTGCATTATGTTTTATAGGCAAAATTTCCCTATATACACATTTACCACACTACTAACGAAGTTTCCACACATGCTAAATTGAAATTGGTATGAACTGGATGAAATAACTGCTTAAGTATATTCTACCTCTAAGAAAACATTTTATTTTTTTGCAGAAAACATAAAAACAACATAAATAAATATCCTTTCACTACGTAGTATTTTCCCGTACCTTGACTATTTTATAATGGCATTGAGGTAATATTTTTCATGTTGTATGGATTCAAAACATTCAAATTTCTTTCCAACCCATTTATTAATTTATTATAGAGAATAACTGAAGCACATAGAGTTCAAGTGACTTACCCAAGGTCATAAAACAAGTTCAATGGCAGAACCAGAAATAGAACAGAGGTCTCCTGATTACCAGGTCAAATTTCTTTCTACTAGATGCTATATGACCCAATAAAAACATGTGAAATAAAAAGTCTAGTAAGGGAAAAAAATCTTTTTATGTTGATACCTGAACTGGACATTTTATTACATAGTATTAATTAGAATGTTTTTAAAAAGAGGTACATGGTACAACTATGCAAGTAATTCACCAATACTTTTTACTCTTGTGAGGAATATGTAACTTAGCACCAACAATTTAATTGTTTTTAGAAAATAATACAAAATTTATATTTTAGAAAAGGATGAAAATGAAAGATTTTGACCAGGATCTCACTATTAACTGAAAGTGCCCATTAAATCATTTTTCCATCACTATGTGAATATGATCCATTAATAAATAGATCATAATTAATCTTACATAAAAAATCACTTAACTTTAATTAGCAGATAGAATACTAATTTAAATCATAAAATTTCAATGTATAACTTTCAATTATACCAAATATATTTAAAAAATTTTTGACTTTCTTTTCTTCTTCGTGGCTACAGTTTTTAATATATACTATTTGTATTAAACCAGCCACATTTAAAAAGAGAAACTATATCCTTTAAATATCTAGGTCTTATTTAAATGGCAATAAACTATAAAAACTTATTTCATATATATTATTGTAATGAATTTCAGACTTCAGTGAACCTTGAAGGAGGTAAGAGTACCCCCTTCACTCTTCCTATCTCCCTAATTCTCCTTTAATTGTTACTTTGCCACAGTCAAACATTCTACTTTCAGTGCTGTTAATGGCAGTTCTAATGAGAAATCTTTCCAACACTTCATTTAACCAATAACCAGTTAGAGTGATTAAAGATAGTAAAAGTATACCCTCTCTTAGGTCACAACTATGTCACAACTATGGCTGGATCTTAGTTTCAGATACAGAAAATATAAAAACTGTAATAAGAGTGTACAGTATTTGGGGGAGGTTCATTACATCACATGAGCTAACAAAAGAGAAATAAAATATATTCATATACTATACTAAAAGACATTAATAAAATATAATGAATAACTCATAAATACCATTTATGGTAATTATTTTGGAAAAATACTTTTAAATTTAAAGTACCATCAATGTGCAAACTGTAAAAAGAATGGTCCTTAATCAAGCAAAGTAGTAATTATATATATATATATACACACACACACACACACAATAAACCTGTATTGGTCCTTAAAGTTATAAAAATCTACTGAAGATAAACAGATATATAATAAAATACTCATTTTCATTAAATTATATGGTGTAAAAGTAAGTTTATGAGGATGAATATAATAGCAGCTTTTATGTAAAATTTTGTGCAAACCAAAATTTTCCTTGCCAATATAGTGTATTAACTACCATTATATTTCAAATGAACACATCTCAAGTTCAAACAGAAATAATAATCTGTAATCAACTTAATTTAAAAAGGCATAGACATGAGGCCTGTTTACGTATAAATGCAGTTTTTAACAAGGGTATATGATATTTATTTGAAAATCTGTTGACTAACAGCAGACATAATATTGGTTCTATTATCAGATTTAATTGTACTTGAGTAAATATCAATATATATTGTATAGAAGGAAGTATTCTCTTAGAAAGATTCCAGACAAAGAAACAGAAGCCTCAAGACTTTAAGTGTATATTACAACTTGCACGTAATTAAAAGTTAATCATAATTATGAGGGCTTTTTAAAGGTCATAGGAGCCTTAGAATGTTTCCTTTTAGAGAAGGCAAGATACCTTTCAAAATAAAGCCTAAAAAAGCATCTACTTAGTAGGCGCCTCAATGATACAAAGATCAAGACAGACCTAGAACATAAAAACAAAATATTTACCAAAGTTTACAGATTTCAAACTAAAACTTCTCCACTGTGACAAAAATCTTGTAGAAAAATTCCTCAATCTAAGTTATTTGAATTTATTTTCTAAACTAATTATTACTTTCCATAATTTTGCCAACAACCATAAAATTATTGAACATTTACAAAAGCATCTACCTACCTATTGAAATGAGCAAAGTACAACCTTTTAAAATATTAAGCTATTTTTAAAGCTAACAAAAATGTTTCTTTTTTAAATGTTTTGTTTCCTAGTTCTAGCTGTGCCAGTTTTTTTTCTGATTCTATCCTTAGAGTCTGACATGTAATGCAATTTTTTTTTTGTAATGCAATTTTAAATGCAGAAGAAAGACATACTTAGAGTATTTGTTGAGGGTGTTTAAAATAATTGATTTTTAAACTATAGGATGCTATATCATAAAAAAGAAAGTCACTTAAGTACAGGCTTGGCCTTATAAACTTATCTGTATGTTTAGAGGAAACTGACCTAACTTTAAATGAGCAACTAAATTCATAAATCATGAAATCTCACTTTATTCCAGGAGAACATCCTTGTTAACAAACAATGCTGTATTTACATCTGAGGGTGTTAGTAGTACTTAATGCCAAAATTCCGTCAGTTGATTTGTGTTCTATATTTACTTAGCTTGTTTTACGTCACTTTCTTCTGCCAAAAATAAAGTACATTCATTCTACAACAATCCAGAAATAAACAGAAATTACCAACCTGCTAATATTGACCAAGAACACAACCTCGATTATTTTTACCAGATTAGATGAATTAGACTAGCATCTAATTTGAAGACTAAATTAGAATATTGAGTTAGACTGAAATAAATTGCTTCTACTTTAAAAAAGTGTCAAATTATTCAATAATGAAAGGAAGCAAGAGTTCATAACACCAAAATAGTCAAGAAAAAATTTAAATATAAAATTCACCCACAAAATACACCTTTAAATATTTACTTTTCCTGATGATAAATTTTATAAAGCATAATTCCAAAGGTTGAACTAAGTAAAAGAAAATCCCTACCTTCACCATAGTTACAAATACATAAAGAATACAATATGGAAATGCCCATGTTGGAAAAAATTAAAGGTTAATACATTAAATCATAACAATGCTAAAACTAGGGGCTTATGCACACAAAAGCAAGTAGTAAAACACAGCTTGTTACTTTGAATATTTTCAATTTCCAAAATACTGTATAATCATACAGTAACCCAGCAAAGTGTTTCATTGCCCTCACTTTTCCAGAAAAACACAAGGATTTATTTTCCAGATAAGATACAGGAAGGTGAGTAGCATTGTCATGATTCAGGATATTTAGAGAAAAAGTAGCTAAGTCAATTCTAGATTTTCCTAGATATAGCATACCTTCTACTTAGAAAATGACAAATCAAGGTGGGCAATCTTTTTATGAATAGTATCAAGTAATCATCAAACATATCAGAAATCATTTATAATTACATCTCAAAGTAGATTCTGAACTATTTAAGTCCAAGACTTTTTTATTTTGGAGAAACTAAGGAACTATATCAGTTCTAAAACATTCATTTAGTCTAACTGAAGTTAGCTTTCTCACCACACTACTTTTGAGTTTATGTAAAATATGAGATAAAATATTTTATGTAAAAAATATGCTCTTTTCCCAGATACTGTCCTAATTACTAGAAGAACAGATAAACTCACAAAGCGAAAATAATAAATTTCAAGATTAAACTTTGTTTTCAATGTTTAATAACACTGCATTACTGTAGGCCATAGTATTCTCATCTAGAATCAGATTGCTCATTGAGAAAATAAACAACAGATTTTCCATGCTCATATGTCCTTGATTTGCATTAAGAATGTTTTGTTAACTTCACAGCCTAAACAAAATCTAATCCACATTCTAAATGAGGAAGACATTTAGCGATTTACTCTGAACATCATCCATAAAATCTGGGTTTTAAAATCATTTGTAGAATTTTTATATTGTATGATCACATCAAAAATACTAATATGATAAACATCATTCTCTTTACCAGGGATTTTCATCTACATTGCTGTCAGTTAAGTTAGAAATACTGGAAAAAAAATCACCCATTTTGCTCATAATTCTCTCAGAACAGCCTAGTTCAGAGATGTATTTTTCTTAAAAGAAGCAGATACTAATGCATATTACTTAAAGTTCATCTAAGTATTTGTTAACCCATTTTCTAGTCTATATAATGCCATTTAGTCCTCCAGTTCTGTAGTCATATATTTAAAATAAAAATTTCAAGTGATGCTTTAATTGTTAGTATACATCCTTAAAATGGCAAAATTCCCAGGTATTGTTCTTGCATAGATTTTCATAAAACACCAAAAGGAAAAGATAACGATATATGTTATTGATACATAGCTAACTTTGCATCTTGGGTTTGGGTTCGAGTCCTTACAAACTTTTTCTAATGCTACAAGTTTACTACAATAATCCTCTGAAGAAGAATCCTTGACTATTAATGGAAGATGATCTCAGATTTTAGTGAATAAAAATTATGTTTTAAACCCTGATTACAATTACTAAATTATTAATATGGTAGATGTATCTAAATATAAAACAAAGAATGAATCCAAACATGTCTTCTGTAAAGCCCAGGCTCATAAACATGTTATTGAAATGCAATTAGCCCCACCTGATATCCCACTATTTTCCTCCCATTCTATCACTCCAAAGTCTCAATAATTAAAAATATTCTCAACATATCCTACCTCACTTTTAGAAACAAACAAATAAAAATATTTATGAACACTAAAACTGAACACAGCATACGGCCTTAGCATATTGCATACTTACTCACGACATTTAGGATTTGAATTTCCAGGAATTTCCCAGTATATAGGAAAATGCATAACTGCCAAGATTGAAAATCTATAAGCAATTTAAACCATGACATTAAGGCACTCTAATTACATTAATTTTCCTCTACTGCGCACATAGTTTATATTCAGTTAGACGGCTTAAGTGATAAAAAAATGCAATATATGAGAATACACAAATTAATATCTAAAGGAAATTTTAAAAAATTTTGTTTGTGAGATTTAAAAATATGTTTAGCAAATATTGCATTCTTTCATGACTTTAATAGTCAATGTAATTTATTTACCGTAGATATATATGGCCACAAACATATTCATGTAATCAGAAATGATGGCAAACAAGACAAATAAATAATAATTTATGACCAAGGATAACCTACATCACACAACACAGCAAGGAGACACTTTGAGAGTAATAGTTTTTGTCATATAAATCATAACATAAAACCCATTTTATACTTTGTTTACTTTTTAAAATCCTCTGAAATATATTAAGCTAATTATTATTTTCCAAATAAGCTAAGTGATTCTTAATTGAAGATTTGAAAAAACAGGTAAGATATTTGTCTCACAACTGCATGAATATATTTAAATTTGCAATGTGAATTCCAGTTTATTTACTTATTTTCAGTATGTAACTGTTTCACTAAAAGAGAATTCACAGATTAAGCCATTTGCACTATGGCATTTTTCCTTGCTCTCCAGACTTATGTAACATAATACTTTTTCTCAAAACATCCTATTATCCTTAATAGCACTATCACAATTATAATAACTAAATCTTTAGTTATAATTATTTTTAACTTACATATTTTTGCCAGAATGTAAGCTCTATGAGGGCAATTGCGGCATCATTCTTATCTACCGCAGTAACTCAGTGCCTACCATAATGCCTGGCATACTACAGGATAGCAATGAATACTTGTTAATAAATCAATTTAATTTATATATTAACATATTTTAAATTACATGTTTCAGAGATTTAACATGAACCAAGTTACCACATGAAAATACATTAACCCTATTACTATAGACTCAGCCATTTAATGATAGTGTTATAAAAAAATCCATCTGTATTCTAAAATTTTGAATGAAATTTTCATTGTACTCTCATCCAATTACTGATTAAAAGTAGTACTGATTATTAAGTTGATTGGTTATCTCTGCATTTTGCTTCTCTTCCTTTCACTCCTGGTTCAAGTTTTTGTCCTCTGCTTAATTAATCTTATCTCCCCCAAAAAAAGAGAAGAAAGAGAGAGAAAATAAAATCACTTCATTTCAATTTATTGGTAGAATTAATGGTTTGAAGAGGCTCTTTATTGAGTTAGAATACTATGCTATCATTCCACCTTGGTTTTGTTGTAATATTTTTAGCCCCAGAATTTGTAAATAAATCATTACCAATTGGTAAGATATCTCGATAGCATTTGCAATTAAAAATAAGGAATAGCCTACGAAGACAAACTTTAAAAAAAATTATATTGAGCTTTCTATAGTACTTTTTTAGGGACGTAAGCACCTCTCATGAGGGTAGTTTAATTTGGATCAAAATAACCAAATATATAAGTTAAGTTATCACTTGTGCTTAAGTGAGTCATTTTTTTCTTAAAGAAATAATCTTAATAATAAAATAATTATTTTCCCAAAAATATGTGTAATTAGTTTTCTAAACAAATCTTGAAATAAAGTTTTCACCACTTTAATCTAAACAGACTCTACACAGTCTAAAGTTCACACCAAAGTGAGAAAAATGAGGTACAACAAGCACACACATATTTAAAAAGCATGAAATGCAATGCTTATCGCCTCATGCTTTCAGGGGCTTTCCAAATCCTGACAAACCTGGCTCAGATTCGTGTTTCTTTTGCGGCAATGGTTTGTCATCACTTAATGTACCATTCACATTTTTCTGCTGGTCTTCCCATGTAACTTCTAGTATAAATCAAAAAAAAAATCAGAGTTTGTCAGAAACATTAGATAATTTGTGTAATAAGAGCCTAAAATTACTTCAGGGATCTAATTATTTTTTAATATTTTTCCCCTAAATTCTCCCATAAGCTTTCAGTAGTACGTAGTTAATGTTTTAAATATAGAAATGTGACACTTAAAATTGTTTTATAGATTTCAAAATCCAAAGCATTTAAGTTTGCTTCCAGGAAATTCTAAAATCTATTTGCAATAAAAGAATTTTTGAAGATATGAAGAAAACGATGATTTAAATGATTTGTCAAATAAAGTTTTCTTCTTAGTTGATATTAAATAATTTTATTTTAGAAATAAACATTTTGCTAAACATTACTTTAATGTGGTGAAATGAAATGTTTATATGGAACTAAAATGCAGAGATTTTCATATATATCAAGAGAAAATCTGTAACATTTTAGTATATGATAAGATGGCTATTTATTTTACTACCATATTTGGTACTTTCGTTAAACAACAGAAAAATGTATGTGCTATGGGATATTATTTCAATAAAAACTATTAACAGTTTGGTATCACTGAATATGAGTTACCTGGCTTATCTAAAATCATTTGGAGTTATCTGTAGCATAATATAATATTCATTCATTCAACAAATATATATTCAGCACCTACTATAACCCAGGCATATCTAGGCACTGGGGATACAACAGCAAAAAAAAAAAAAATAGACAAAAACCTATGCTTTCATAAAATTTATATTCTAGTGGGAGAAATAAATTATAAACAAGATAAATGAGTAAAATATTTTGTGACAGATATTGATAAGTACTAAGAAGACAAACATGAAGTAGGTAAGAAGTAAATAAAATGTGCAGAGTGTGATGAAAATTTGAATAGACTAGTCATGGAAATCCTCATTAAGAAGGAAGGTTTTGAGTGAAAAACTTAAGGAAGTAAGGGAGTTACCCTATGGTTATTTAGGGAGGGCATTACAGGTAGAAGAACAGCACATGCAAATGTCCTGAGGTGGGAGCATGTCTGACATGTTCTAGGAAAGCACGAGGTCTCTGTGGCTGGAGCAGAGTGAACAAAAGGGAAAGTCATAGAAGACGAGGTTAAAGAGGTAATGGAATGGAAAGTGGAGGGAGTACAGATCATGTAGGTTCTTGGAGGTCATGTATCAAAAGACTCACTGGTCACCATTTGATCTTAATCTCATAGTAGCATTCATAAACACTTAAGTATACACTTGCTTTTCTTTTTACTCACATGTTTCTAAAGCAGTAAGTCAAGTAGACAGTTACTATCTATGTACATTTTAATCCCCAGGAAGTTTCACCATGCCATAAACAATTCTCTGGTACTTATTCACCTCTGGCCATAAATAGTGGAATACTAACCTATTTTATAATATTAAGCTAAGCAAAACATAAATAGGAAGATAAAAATCACTATCGAAAATGAAAAAAGTATGCTATACTGCAACATCAAATATGGATGATTTTGGATACACCACTTTGATTACTTATACTGCTAGAAATGACGGCATTAAGTGTAAGGGTTTTTCAGTTCCTATACCTGAAATAAATGTTATTAATAAAGGACATTTGTTCTGGTCCAACATAAATCAGTTACTGCAAGGAAACAAACTTCTTGCTTTGGGAGTTAAATTTACACTTTGGTGTGTAGTTGACCCCCTGATTTCCTAATTGGTAAATAACCTGATAAAGATGCAATATAGTTTTCCCAAGTGGTAAACAATCTGGATAAAGATGCTATATTTGAATCAACTGCTAGTGGAAAGAAAAATCTTAAAACCTTTAAAGAATATACAAATCTTCCGGCAAATTCCAAGACTAGTTTAGCCCTCTTTAGCTAAAAGAACAAAGGAATCATCTGCTCCTTAACCAAAGTTAACCTGTAGTAACACAAAAACAACAGACTAATTTCCCCATGTTGAGGAAAATAATAAACTCATTTATAATACAGTATTTCTTGATTTTGAATAACCTGCACTTTGGGTTATCTATCAATATATAATATTTAAGATTTCACAAGCAATAAAGGGTTGTTCCTAAAATAAAATTATCTAAAATCCTATACACTTGTCATTTAAAAAGTTGTTTCACATATCACCATTTGATAAAGTTTGTGATGTTCCAAAAAAGAAGGACACTCTACCTTCTGAAGTAAAATTGAGTGTATCGAAGTAGAAATGGCTTGTTTTGAAAATGGTTCAGCCTTTCTATATACCAGTAGAAAGCATCGTCTGAAGTGTGGAGGAAAATACCTTAACATATAACAGGGTTAATTTTTAAACACTTTCTCTGAATTGACAAACATTTTAGTTGAAGAAAATCTATTATATGGCAGTAACAACAACAAAAAAAAACTCATAACCATCCATTTAAAAATAGCAGGCAATATAACAATGAAAGAAGACCTAGATCAAGGCTATCAGTGACATAAGGGAGGTAACAGATAAATTACTGGGCTGAGGAGGCTTTCAGGAACATTTCTGCCATTAACTAGCGGTATAACCTTAGACAAATGCCACAGCCCCTCTGCCTCTAATTTGTTACATTTGAGGTAAGAAGGCTGGTCTTGAAATTTCTAAGGTTATTTCCAGCTCTAAAATTAGAGTTGCTCTGGCTTCTTACCACTGAGTAGTCAGGTTTTATGGGAGAACCTATACCAGAGATGGTAAAATTAAGACACTGAGTCTAGAAGATTTTCCAGAAGTTCTAAATGTGTCTATTATCAAATCCCACGTTGAAACCCAAGTGTCTACTTTAAAACAGAATTAAAGTCATAAAAAGAACAGAACTGACTACCAACTCATTAATTCATCACCCAAAAAGCAATGCTAAGAACAGCTCATACCTAGCCCTATTTGAATTTATAGGTCATATAATTAAAATGAAATATTTAATGTAATTAAAAGCAAACTAGTTTTATGTCAGGAAAATGCTCAAATTGTTTGAAAAGTGTTTTAGTTACACTAAAGAAAAAATAGCAAAAAAGCTCTAAGTATGCAGCACCTTAAAGATAGTCTTTTCTATTAAAGGACTATTACGGTAATTTAAAAAATAAAAGTCTTCTTAATGTTAAATAATAAAGATCTTAAAATTACAATTTAAGTACAAAGTGGTAGCCCATGATATTGTACATCTACTACCAAAGAGTAAAAGTGAAAAATGCATAATGTAATTTAATTGTAAGTATGACTTTGAAAGAATATGTCACATTGCTCAGATGCAAACTAGAAATCCATTCAAGTACAGAAAACATCCTAGAAGGGAGATAACTGCATCAAGTAAATAGTTGCGAATTTAATTTGTAGATAGGGAAGCTTAAAAATTGACTTAATAACTATTAGATAATTTGAAGAAACAATTTACTCATGAAGACTTAACTATGAGGTTAAGTGATACTTTAAAAACCCACATTTCTATAAACTATATTCCAGCTAGTTTTCATCACACCATGTAGCCAATCCTACATCAAGACAACAATTTAAAGAGCACAAATTCCTATATTAAAAGATTATACTTGTATAATACTATGTGTTTCAATCTGCTTTCATATACAGCATCATATTTGATCCTATAAAACACAGAAAGGACCTTCTATAAGGTGGTTTCTACAGGTAAGAAAACAAAGAGCTGATTAATAAGGATAAGAACTAAATAGGTATCTTGGTTCACAAACAATTTCACATGCGTTATCTCATTTGATTCTCAAAAAAGCATATTGGGAGCAAAAGAGATATGATAAGATTTCCTTTTCTCAGATGAACTAACTTGGGTTAAGGGCCTAGAGTCACAAAGTTTTTCCCTAGAAAAGGCAGGCCCTGAGCCAAGGTTCCAAAACCTGTGCTCTTTCTGGAGTACCATATCACCTTCCTAAGATTATGTTATTTTCAACAAACAGAAGATGGCCTTAGGTTTGTATTTAGGAAGCCACAATGACATGTTTTGAAAAATGGCTGAAGTTTGCAGAAATGTATGAGGTGGAAGGGGTTCTCTCTTAAATCTGATTAGTCAATTGAGGCTTCGGAAGTCTAGAAGAAATAAAATGAGAAAAAGGGGAAGAAAAGAAAAATAAGGAGGAATGGTCTCCAGGAAGGAAAGGAAAGATTAGGAAAAGAAATTAGAAAATACTTGTTTACAAGTTAAGTGATAGAGTTCATCATATGATTGACTACTGAAATAACCTAAATAGTCACATGTCCTCAGTCTCTTCTCTTTCAAATCCATTGTGTTCATTGTCACCAAGTTATTATTCCATAAGACAGATGTAATTGAATAAAATATATGATAAATTCCTTGCTATTTTAAAGTATCCCTGAATCTGTCCTATTTTAATTTTTGTCAAATTGTCATTTATCTAAGTTGGCAGGGAATGCTGTACTTAGGAAATATCTACCAATGCCACTATAAAATCCATTCCTGTCTAGATATCAAATTTGGAAATTAAGACATGGTATTGGTATTCTCCTCACTCTAGAAGCATTCATGAGAATACAGAAAGGCAGCAAAACAAAACCTGTGCACATCCTGTTACCCTAAATGCTATCTAATTCCTTGAATGCTTACAGAAGCAAGCATCCATTATAAAGACCGTCAAAATTATTTTATTATTTTTGGTTCCTTTGTAACCTGTATTTTTAGGTTATAATGTAGGCAACTATACACTGAGACTCAAAGGAACAAAATATTTTTCCTTCCATCTCATTGTATATCTTTAGGGACTTGACTTGTGAAGGCAGTATATTAGGGTTTAGTTTATAATCCCACAGCAAATGGCTCACTAACAGACAATAATAGGTTATACCTGTTAAGTTTCCAAAACCAAACAAAACAAACAACAATAACAACATAAGCCATAAATTAAAAACAAAACGATTTGAGACTTTACAATTTATTAGCCATATCTCCAAAACACTTAGCTTCTGTTAAAAATCCTTACAGGATAGTTTATTATACAGAAGAGATAACTGAGGCTCAGGGAAATTAAAAGCTTTGCCAGAGAACATATGCTCAATAGTAGAACTGAGTTTAAGATGCAATTTATTAACTTCCAATGGAGTTCTCTAAACATTATGAAAAGTCCAAATGGTTTAAACAATTTTGTCTTATGCTAAATATTTGCATGTTGAGTTTTACATGTGGATTGAAATGTACAAATGTTGGGCAATATGCAACAATTCATGCTGCAATCCAGTTGATTTCTTTCCTCCTTGTACTGTTTCTTATGCAAGCTACGTGATCAAGAATAGCAACAAGGTTACTATTTTCCTCAAAACTACTAAGTAATATGTATTGAATAATTGGTTCAGAGTGATGATCATAATCAGGTTTAGTTTCACTTTAAATCCAAAGTTTTCAGATTCTGTGCTGAAAATACAAAATTATAGCAAGAAATAATAGTACTTATTATGTGAGAAGTATTGTTATAAGCAATTTAAATATACCAAATTATTTAAGAAAGTTAATTTATAGCGTATCTACATAGCAAGGAATGTTATTTAGAGTAGACAGGGGCTAGTCCAAGGCAGATTTTATCATTATCACCCTTCCAAGGTACCCAGTGCTCTTCCACATTTTCCAGCATCTCTCTCCCTACACCTGACTTTCTCCATTCACAGGCTCTAACTTGCTTCCTATGAAATTTGTGTGTAATAATAACTCGGGTCAGTCCTTAAGGAATATTTACATTTCAGTGTTCTGGAAAGCCTACGCTTTATATTATTAAAATAATTAAGCCATTAAAGAATATCAGAATACTAAGTACTATCACAAGTAGTGGGAGAAATATTTGGGGCTGAAAAAATGCCCATAACACCTCAAAACTCACCTCCTCTATACGTATCACAATCTTAAGAGACTGTATGTAAGTGACATGTTATAAAATAATTTTACCAACTATGTTTCATTTGTTATCATTATATTATTACTGTTTTATTTTTCCCTTGGGAGCTCCCCAAAGCAGGAAATATATCTTATTGATCATTGCATCCTCAATGACTACCTAGTACAACAAACTAAAAATAGCAGCTATCGGTTGAATTGAGCTAAACTGTTAACTAATATCTAAAATAAAACAAACAGTTGAAACACATGCAAGGAGAATGCCATTCATGTGAAAAGGCATGGTATATAAATGCACAAGATTGGGAGTCAAGACTAGAGGTCTGCTCCTATGTGGACTGAAGAAAGCTAATTGTCCTCTAGAATTCTACTCCTTTATCAGTAAAGAAAAGCTGTTTTATTAAAAGATTTATAAGGTTTCTTCCAAATCTAAGTCTTGATTCTAAATCTAGGAGCAAAGCTACAGAACACTGATAAATGTCTTGGCAAACTATAGGCAGATGGCTTGGGGCCAGATGGCTCTATAGAACAAATTGGCAGATCTTGATTTAGAAGTCAGAGGATGAACATAAAGTTTCCCATATATCTTTCATGTATTCTTGTTCCCCTGACCTATCCTCTTAGTCTAGATTTCTATTTCCTTTCTTCCCTTTACAGCCAAACTCTTTAAAAGGTGCCTATACCATCTCCATTTCTCTCCTCTTCCAAATCCACTGTAATTGGCCTTTTGCCCCCTACAACTCCACCAAAACTACTCTTAATAAAGGTTAGCACAATGACTTGCTATTTGCTAAATCTAGTGATCATTTCACAGTCTTGATAATTCTCTTCTGCTTCAAGCACTTTCTTTATTTCTATTCAGAGACACTACAATCCACGGTTTCCCCACTACCTCTCCTCCTACTCTTGATGCTCCTCAGTCTTTCCTGCTTCATTGTTTCAACTTCTAAATGTTAGAATAGTTCGGTTCATAGTCCTTGGACCTCTTCTTTTAGCTACCTATGCTTGTTCTCTCAGTGATACCAATGGGGCTCATGGTTTTAAGTCTCTCTTTGTAAGGATGAATCCTAAACCTATAACTACAGTCCAAATCTCTAACCTGAAATCCAGAACATATTTCAAACTGCCTGTTTGACATCCTATCCTACATGTCTAACAGCATCTCTAACTTATAACCAAACCTGAGCACCTGATATTCCCACCAAATCTATTAATAGAAACTCCATATTTTCCCAATTACTGAGGCCCAAAACATGGATTTTATCATGGGATCTCTCCTACCCTGTCAGTTAATTCTGTTGGTTCTATCTTTAATATCTATCCAGAATCCAACTACTCCTATCATTCTGGTCTGAGTCACCATCACCTCTTTCCTGGGTTATTGGGAATGCCTCCTAATAGTTCTCCTTGTTTCTAATCTTAATTATTTTGGGTTATTCTCAATGTAACAATCAAACTGATCTTTTTAAAAAAGAAATGGTATTGTGTCACCTTAATCAAAATCTTCCTACTCCACTCATGGAGGTCAAGAAATAGATAAAAATGACAAATATGTAAACAGACATTGGGAGCTCAGTTAAATTTTTGTGTTTTTTTATGGAGAATATTCATTAATTACAATACGTGATATAATTTTATTTATTTTGCTATACTATTTTCACCTTTTCATAATAACCTAGCATATTTTAAGAATTTTATGCTTGGAGAGGTATTAATGAATAATTAACACTCCAAAGTAAGAAGAATTATTTTAGTGCCAAATCAATCTTAAATGTGACATTGTAGACATTATTTATAAAAGATGAAGACAGGGAAGAAAGAGTATATTGAAAACTAAAGGACATTTCAACTAAATTACTGAAGCACAACACTATGCATTTCTTAATTTGGCTCAATAACAAGGGAAATTGTTAGGATAAGAAGATATTTTAGAAGGCTGATTTTTTTTGATGTAACCATTTTAAAATGCTGACATTCTAAATCAACATGTGTAGCTATATTTGATTATCAATTACTGCAAAACATATACAGTCCTACTGTTTTTTGTTTTTTGGGTTTTTTTCTTGTTTTATAAAGAGCTTTAATCTTTTTGAAAACAAAGTTAGGTCAAAATGCATACAATAGGCATTTTATGTAATGTAACTTTAGCTGGCTTTAAAATCAGTCCTACTGTTTTTGACAGAACTTAGTTGTGGGGGATGACAGAATTGTCACTTATAATTATAGGAAAAACTAAATATAAGTATTAAAATCAATCATCTTTTAAAACTGCCTAGGCAATATAATAATGTATAAAACTACAAATATTAGTTTTAGTACTGTGAAAAATCTACAAATATCACAAATGTTTGTTTAATACTGTTGAACTCATAATTAAGTTGATTTCTACTTTAAAATATTTTTAAATAGTTCAATTTTAAAATAATTTCTGGGTTGAAAAATATGCATGTTGTGTTTTTCTAAATGCATAATATCATGACCGTAACTATCTTCCTCAGAATCTTACTCCTTATGACCAAAAAAGCAAAACTTTTTAATGCCATACATTTCAATAGAATAGGGTTGTAACAGGATCCAATAATAAGGTAAGTACTTCAGAAACAAATTTTGTATTCAGAAATGTATTTTAAAAAGAGAATACACTTTAAATATTGGATAACTTAAATTGGGACTATACTTGTATTTATACTTATTTAAGAAAGCACATTACAAATGTCAAAACAAAGTGTCTAATATATAGAAAGGCACTCTTAACTTCATATTAGACTTGCCTTTTTTCCCATTATTAGGTGGGCTTGGTGTTTCTCCCTCATTGTCTTTATAACATTGAAAACAGACAACAGTGATTAATAATTATGGTCATTAACAACCCAAATAAAAACCAAGCACACCACAAAAGATGACATCACACACCAGAGAAACAAATCCATGCACTAACATGACACCTCACATTAATGAACAGAAGAGCAAAGTATACCCTTCCTAGCCCATAAGAAACGTAATAAAAACAAAAATAAAATGAGGAATAACGAGTCATTTTATAATAAGTTAGGAAGATTGTAGTTACGGTTTTATTCTAAGAACTAATGTAATTTATCAATTTCATTTTGAGAATTAAGCATAGGCGACAAACTGGCTCAATAAATGGACTTCTTTATCTTAATAAAGTTAAAAATAAATAAAAGTGATATTAATTACTGTTGAAGTCCCCAAACTAATGATATAGTTAACAATGACTTTACTGCAAAAGCCAATTCGTGAACAGTATGAAAGCCTTTTGGTATTCGTATGGACTAGTTTCAGATACATAGGAACGGGCAAGCAGGGAAACATTAACCACACAGCTAAATTAAAATGAAATTCATTCTTACAGTATTCCCTAAAAATGTTATTCCTATAGCACTTCAAGAAAATGGAAGATGTGTGACATTCCAGTAGTTAGTACACGATATGTTCAGAACAGAGATAGTTATACTTTCTTATTGATATAAATATGCGTCTAAACTTGCCTTTGTTTTCATTACCAGATGTACTCTGATGATTTTTCTCACCTTTATGACTTTAAAAATAGCTACTAAAAAATTTGCAATTGCAGTTTAAGAGGTTTTCTGTCTTAAACCACAAACACTACTGCAAGAATGCATCCATGAAAATACATCTTATGCACAATATACATAATAACATTGCTTTCACACGATGGTAAAGGAGAGAACAAAAGGCACATAAAGTACATGCTACCATTCATGAATACAATACTTTCAGAAATATTCTGACAAAGAAAGTGGCAAAAATTATGGTATGTAAACATAATAGGGGCTTAAAAACACCAAAATGAAGTGTCTTCATTCCATTTAGAAGGAGGACTCTTTGGGGAGAAATTAGGATTGTCAATAAATAGCGCAATACTGAGCTGGGTTGAGGATGAAGCTACAGTTAATTGTTCTTAATTTAGAAAAAAAAGTTTATGGATAAATTATAATAGTTTCTAAAAGTTTCAAGAACTAAAATTTTGTAATTTATATTCTGCTCTATATTTACTTGTAATTTACCTCTTAAAAATCAAAATTGTTGAGAGAAGAGACTAGAACTTCAATGAACCTACACTCAGTGAAATACAGTGTTTTAGGAGGTACCCAGAAAACATTTTTGAGTAAATATATGAACTGAATGTAAGGCTGGGGTAAAGGATAAGTATAAATCTTAGTGAGAGGCATTGTCTATAACTTCAGTTTGATTTAAACAATAAGGAGAATGTTCAAACGGGTAAATTAAATACCCTGATAATTTACGTAGCTAGCTCATGTAATATCTTTCCACTAATAACTTTAAGTAATTATTTTAAAATTAGTACTGAACAATCTGTTTTTTATTCTGTATTTATAAATTTGGAGCCTAAAGTCTTACGTGAAATAGAAAAGTCATACTTCTAAAACATTTGATTATTTATTTTGGACACACAGTCAAACACACCTGCCTTGACCTCTTCACCCTGCTTTTCTCCCCCCTGCTCTTCCACATGCTCAGTTACTTCATTAACTTCTGTATATGCAAAAGTAAAAGTAAAGAAAAGGATAAGACCAGATATGTACATCTGTTACTCTTAAGTAAAACAAAACAACAAATTTCAAATTATTCATGATATGAGTGATAATAAGGAGACAAATAGATTATTTTTAATGAGTTTCTGACATGTTATGAAAGCACATAAGTATACTGTTAATAAATTATCTTACTGTCTCCTTTTATGATAACTTTCATTTAAAAAAGAAATTGTGGCCCATGAGTATTTGTAATATATAGTAACTGTAAGACAGGCAAAATACTTCATCTATAAACTTGATATACTCTTAGAAAAATAAGACTATATAACTTTTCTTCTAGAGAAACAAAAAATAATATTATAAACTCGTTTTTATTTTTATAAAATGCCAGCACATCAAAGTTAGGGGTAAATTAAAAATAATAATGCCTTACGGTTGTTTAGTACATTGTACTTTCATTATATTGTTTCAATTTTCTCTGACTCTCAGACAAAAAGAAGATGACTAATACTGTACCACTGTCAAGACCAACATATATAAGGTTTTAAATTAATTAACAGACTAAAATATATCCCAGGTCAAAAGGAATTAAATTAGGACTTGTTCATTTTTCAGCTATTGAACAGGATCAGAAAATAAACATGCCATTTCTTTGATTCTAAAACAGTGTCACAAAATTATAAAGTCTGAAAACTTTTTAAGAGATAATCCAAACATAATTCAATTTAGACCATTAATCCATAGTCAAATTTGGGTTATACCTTTAACTTCAGTTAGAAGCTGAAGACTTCTAAAGGAGATATTATATATTGCCTTTAAAGCTAAAGAAAAGATACAATCATGTATCCGCTGGAGTCTTCATATCAATATTTATGAAAACACTGCTAAAATCATTCATACTTTTAAGCAAAAGAAAACAACCAAAACTCCCCAAATCCTTTTATTTCATACTGGAAGGAATAAGAGAGGTTTTTGACTCTCCTCTCTTTTATTTATAAAAATGGAAAAGTCACAATTAGAGACATTATAGGAAAACTGTGGTTTTTATGGATTCTATAGGGCAAAACCAGATAGAAAATAGAATGTTTGTTGACAAGCCCATGAAAAACTTCCCTGACCTTCAATATCAGCATTTTTTTTTTAAATATCAGCTTTAATGTCAGTTTTTTTGGTATATTTATTATTACAAAGAATGGGACAACTAATATCTCAATGGACTATTGCTACAGAAGATATTAAAACTGAATTTAGAAAAAAATATGGCATGAATTATGTTTCTGACTTCATATTCCAACAAATGATGTCAAAACTCTATCTTTAAAAATTGTGGGGAGAGAAGACAAAAGATTCTGTATGTATTACAGAACTTTCCTTATGGAAAGTACTTTTAAAATTATACACTCCCATTTTTATGTAAATAATTGACAACTATAGAAATGCTAATATCTTTTTATCAGGCTGTATAACAGACCATTAGTCACGATAGCACTGAGTTGTTTACAATTATAGTTCACAGTACATAGTAAATAAAAAGGACCACAAAATAGGAGTTGATAAATCATTCAGCTACAACTAACAAGATCACAACTTGTTCTAAGTTATGTATGGCAATAAAAGTACTGCTGCTCAAATGCAATGCACTTAAAAATGTGTTACAAATATGAATTTTACTATAAACATATATAGAATTACAAGATTATTTTAATGGTACTTTTTACACTATTTGAAGTAGCTTTTCAATTTGTAAATAAATATTTCATGCATTCATTCAACAACTCTTTACTGAAGGCCTACAATGTGCCAGGCATTATTCTATGTGCTGGAGATTCATCAGTAAATAAAACAGTTAACAATTCTTCAAAGTTACAAAGTCAATTGCAGAATTCTATCATCAGCAGAGGAATTTTTACTGTCCTGGTAAATGTATAACACTCCATATATCATGATTCAATATTTTCTCTTGAGTCATAATGTAGCACTGACAATCAAACTGTACATATTTAACTTTGTTACACTATAAACAGTCTTGCTACAACATGAAAAATGATGCAGGAAATACAAAGCACAATCACTATCTAATGCAGTAACTTTCTTTTCTAGAAAGCCAAATTTAATAATTGAAAGATCATCATAAATACAAAATGAAATATATGATGATAAATATAACTAGACTAGGTGTACATCCTCAATGACATAAACACAGACTGCAATTGATATCTTTGGTTAAAGTCTTACACAAAACATCAAATTCTATTTAAAAAGCAAATTTTTTAAAAAAGAAAATTTTACCTTGTGATTTAAAAGAAGTTAAATTCTTTGCATTCTTACTTGATTGAATCAAAAAATTTAACTCCTTTGTATATTTTCCAAGTAAGACAAAAGTCAAATACTTTACTGGAATCATAAAACAAAGTAATTTTACTGTAATAAAGGTCTATACAGTGGAGGGACATCAATTGCAGTTGGGTTTATTTTTGCTCACATAACCCCTAAAAAGGCTGTCAGCACAAAACAAACCCTCCTTTATGTACAGACCTTCATAAGGTTCTATCTCCTTGACTCCATTGTCTAGGAAAAACAAAATAATAAAACAAAAAAGGGAACCAAAGCACAGGGGTTAAAAACAACAGAAATTTCCAAAGGCACAGAATGTATCATCTATTAAAGAAAAGTTAAATGGTGACTTAAATGTGTTTGTTGGTTTGTTTGTTTTGGTAAAGCACATCCAATTACCAAATAAAGGGACCATTTTTTAAAATGACATTAAAAATTATTATATTTTATCATCCATGCTTTTAGAGGCCCTTTATCCAAGAATTTACAGATGTCTGGGGAGTACGTTCATCTGTGTGTAAGCAAATAGTGCTTCTTATGCAAAAATTTGAAAGTATTAAAGGTATCAGTACAACATGCATCTTTCTTGTATATTCATGATTACCTTTTTCTGGTACTCCAGTTTTGAGAAGGATCACCATTGTTGTGCATCAGCTAACCAGTCCTTTGCAGTGTGTGAAAATTGATTTGGCTAGTTACTAATAAACTTTATGTAACTATCAACAATTACATAAACTTAGTTGTAGCAAAGAAACATCACCCAACTGCTTATTTAAGAGCATTAAGTTTACTTCTTAAAATGCATTTATTAAAGTTTGAAAAATGTGCAAGAGCAATAATGATAGGTTATTTTTGCCTGCAAAGATTATAAAATTTAAATGCAAAATATATAATATTTATAAATATATTTATAAATATAACTACTAGCAAATGCAGCTAAGATATTCCACTGACAAAAGAAGAAAGCTAACACAAAGGTAGTGGAAAAGAATCTTGATTCACCTTAGCTTCCATGGGTATTTCCTATATGACACAAATAGAAATAAAACTTACTTCTCTCCAATGTTCCCTTTGGTGGAAGTTGTGGGAGTTGACGGCCCCTTCGTCCTGCCACTGGCGTACTTGATGGGCTTGTTTGGACAGACCCAGTACGAGGGTGAGACCTACAAGATATATCATTAATATTCATTTTTCAATAGAATGAGTTAAAACACTTTTAACACATTTGGTTCATATGACAGCTGTATGGTGCAATTTTAAAGAGGTTTAGCTGCTGATTAAAAGGTTAGGAAAGTAGGACAAAATATGGATATTTGAATGATTATCTAAATAGCAAAAGATGTTTATACTTTTATGTAATATGCATACATACACAGATACATGCACACAAAACCCTACAGTAAAATCCATGGAATTGTTAATGTAGATCAGTATTCTATCCATATGAAAGCAAGAAGAGAATTCTGCAGCTCAAAAAAATGAAAGGTAATGCTTACATTTCTTTCTACCAGATTTCAAATTCTTAACACTAACCTCCCTCCCTTGATCCTAAGAGATTTTTGCTCAGGCTTATATTAGATATCCCTTTATTAGAAATTATCTCACAAGACTACAAATAAAACCCTGAACAATTCAAAATTCAGCTAAAGAAGATATTGGTTAATACATGATATTAGTATTGATAGAAAGAAACTAAAAATCTAGTTTTATTTATTGTCATTATGATGATTATTCCAAAAGTGATGTCTAATGGACACAAACAATTTCTCATTCTGTAGGAGAACATGATAGTCATGAGGTGCATTATGTGGGGATTTACCCAGGACTCCTGATAAATGAGAAATCACAAAACAAATGAGGTCAGGACAGTTAATAAACAAATTACAATGGCAGTCACACACTATTATATCCGCTGAATATAAATAGTGTGCTTACACTGAAAAGGTTAGTGTCGATTGTTATTAGTGATCAGCCAAGGATGATAGAAGAGACCACTTAGCTGCTGGGAAAGTAAAATGGTGTGCTGGTGGGGCAAAGGGGAAGTTAGTCTGATTGATTTGTCTTTCACCTCGATAAGGCAGGTGAAGGAGGGGCAGATCTTCCAGTCATTAATGAAGGCATCGACCTCATGAGGTTTGTATCAGGACGTTCAGTGGATCGGGAGCGGGTGGCTGTCCGCTCTAGGAGAGGCCGTTGTTCTGTTGATCTGGATCTGTGATATGGCTGTCTATCTGCTGCTTCACAATCCCTGAAACGTTAGTCAAAAAGCAGCTCAGTTGATCTTTAGTGCCCTTCTGCTATTTTGTTATGATGCATCAAACTGATTTTGAAAAAGGTAATTGTTTAAAATTATTGAGTATGGAAAAAAAATGTTCTCTTCCCCAACGTATTCTGAGTAAATTCTCACTAAACTTCGTAAGAACTTTTAAGGAACCAACGTCTGCCTTTAATAGCAATTCCCAGTGAAGACAATAGGAGTTGCTCAGTTATAATAAAAAAAAAAACTGTTTTCCAAAATGAATTGTCTAAATGGAACATGTGAAATATGTGAAGTATTCTAATGTTTGAAAAGAATTCTTTGACTTTTCCTAACATTTTCAAAAGAGAAAAGAAAACCATAAAAGCACGAATTCTCAAGTCCCTAAGCCTGTTTATTAGTATACCAACTAAGATATAAAATGGCTGTCAGCACAATCATCGTGTATTGATACACCAAAACATTCAAACAGCAGAATCAAAATGTTACGAGAAAGCTGTGCAACTTTGCAGTCTGTAGCCATATTTAAACATGGTCCAAGGCTTCCCTGGTGGCGCAGTGGTTGAGAGTCCGCCTGCTGATGCAGGGGACACGGGTTCGTGTCCCGGTCCGGGAAGATCCCACGTGCCGCGGAGCGGCTGGGCCCGTGAGCCATGGCCGCTGAGCCTGCGCGTCCGGAGCCTGTACTCCGCAACGGGAGAGGCCACAGCAGTGAGAGGCCCGCGTACCGCAAAACAAAAAAAACAAAAAAAAACAAAAAAACATGGTCCACAAGAAAAATCACTGTATAGAAAAGGAGTTAATCAACCAATCTATGTCATTTATCTCAGTGCAGTTTAGCAATGCCAACCAACACAATTCAGGATGGGTATTAATTGATTGAAATAATAATGGTTCTGAAACAATGTGATTTCACATAATTTGACCACAAATAAATCTAACATCAAAACCTAATCCTTCTTAAAAGTAGCAGACTTAAATGAATAACCTATCAATACTAATTTTTGTATCTCTGGAGTCTAGCATAATGCTTTTACATCTAACATGTAATCAGTAAATGTCTCCTAACACCAGCCCCACTATGTATGGAACAACCCAAAAAACACTAGCTTTGGCTCTAGAACTCCAAAGTAACACATACTCCAAAGTATACTTCAAATGAAACTATTATCCCTGCATGTAGTTGTAACCACAGCAATGGAAATGTTTATATATTATAGACAGTAAAGAAAGCAGTAGTCTCCCTCAAGATTAATGTATTAAGGACTTCCACTTTACCTATAAATTCTCTCAATCTTATTTTTGATAATGAAAAATACAAGCAATTAAAGAAAAATAAGAAAAGAAATGACACAATTTCCCAAATGTAAGTAATTACGTGGCATATTGGACCAGTAGGCATTAGATTAGATGACTTTAGGAACTGGATACTGGATTTACTCTACAACGTTACCTTGTGATTATCTTACACTTTCAATTCATAGGGTAACATGTAAGGCAAATAATTTTTTAACTATTTTTAAGTCCATGTACTATAATATGATTGATTTCTTAAGAATTTAGTTTTTTTATAAGTGTATCCAGAATATGTGAAAAGAAGCTGAGATTAAATGTAAATACATATACAATATTCAATTACTAGTCAAAGAGAGAAATGAAAAGGCAACCTGATAGTGTAAGAAATCATAATTCTATTTTTGTTCCTGAAAATTTATTTTAGAAAGAACACGCCTCTTTAGAAATAAATATGCTCAGGACTTCCCTCGTGGCATAGTGGTTAAGAATCTACCTGCCAATGTAGGGGATACAGGTTTGATCCCTGGGCCGGGAAGATCCCACATGCCGCGGAGCAAATAGGCCCATGCACCACAATTACTGAGCCTGAGCTCTAGAGCTCGCGAGCCACAACTATTGAGCCCACGTGCCACAACTACTGAAGCCCACGTGCCTAGAGTCCACACAGTGCAATGAAGAGTAGCCCCCGCTCACTGCAACTAGAGAAAGCCCATGCACAGCAACAAAGACCCAATGCAGCCCAAAATAAATAAATAAATAAATTTATTTTTAAAAAAGAGGGCTTTCCTGGTGGCGCAGTGGTTGAGAGTCTGCCTGCCGATGCAGGGGACACGGGTTCATGCCCCGGTCCGGGAAGATCCCACATGCCGTGGAGTGGCTAGGCCCGTGAGCCATGGCCGCTGAGCCTGCGCGTCCGGAGCCTGTGCTCCGCAACGGGAGAAGCCACAGCAGTGAGAGGCCCGCGTACCGCAAAAAAAAAAAAAAAAAAAAAAAAAAAAGAAAAAGAAAAAAAAAGAAAGAAAGAAATACGCTCAATATTTGTTAAATGTTGTTGGTGTACATATCTTTGAATATATTCAACACAATAGGTAACCAGAATCAAAGGGATGTATATACCTTAGATTCCTTAAAACCTATTTTTGGAAAGTATCAATCTTTAATTTATTTTCATATTTCCTATTATCTTAAATTAGTAATAAACTTATTTCATTACATAACATGTAGTAACACAACTTTCTGGAATATCTATGACTATCCCAACAGAAAATTAAGCTAATATTTCACTTGTTTATGCAAAATTTGATTTATTCTGATTCCACCAAGTAATTTTTCCGAGTGGAACGTGAAATATCAGGATATACACTTACACTTCTTTGACACTATCTTTTAATAATTGAAATATATAATCGTGAGTGAAATCCAGAGAATTATTTCAAATGTGTTGCTAAGTTCTATGTCCTTGAAAGGATACTATTATTTTTACAGCAAACAGGCCACTCTTTAGGAAATATTCCTTAAAAAAACTCTTTAGTGAAAACATTGTTTGAAGATTATAATCAATGTTTTAAATATTACTTATATTTTCTTTCCATATTCATCAATAATATGAATTATATGATTTCCATAGTGTGAAATGAAAATTGTTTAATAAGTGGAACATGACAAGAACCACAGTAGAAGGTAGAAATTTACTGAAATGTTCCACCACAGTTAAGGGGAGGGGAAAGCTTTCATATTTTAAACTTTGATAACACAGTAGAAGGTCAAGATAGGCTCCTGCTCCCACAGTTGGGTAAGAAAAGGTCTTACTAGGTGAGAACTAAGATTATTGCTGAGAAAATCGAAAGCAGCAATGCCTAAGTCTCATATATAATACCCAGCTTCATAGCAGGTTCTTTAAGGAACTGAGATATAAAACTTGCCAACTTCCACCCAAATTCTTAGTGAGTTTTAATTTTAAGGTAAGAACTTATAAATAATTAATTTTGAATAGTAGCAACTGAGGCATGGGAAATAATAGATAACCGTTTGCAAGGCATAAAATATTTAAGTGTTTACCTGGGTTTCTGAATTTGGGGTCTATCTTTCAATGTAAATAGTTTCCTTTGTGATCCTACTTATTTACTTTATTTTACCTTATGTATTTCAAAATATTATTCTAAAAAGGGTAAACAGATTTTACAAGACTGACAAAATCAAGCCATATACAAGTTAGGAAACACTGACCTGTATATTTAAATCTTTCTTAGGTAAATAATTTGGTTGTCTTTTAAAAGTGATTTAATATCTGTCAGAATTCTATTCTTAAATAGTTTACATTTTCTGATATATATGTTTATAATAGTTCAGAGTTTGTATGTGCCATTTACCTGGATAGATACAGATTATAGCTCTGCTTATTTAGTGGCTGCTATTCCAAACTGCAAGCATTTGCAGAGGATACTCCACAAATAGAGCTAATTCATATTTTTTTAAACCACAGAATTTATTTTCTTACAGCTCTGGAGCCTGGAAGTTCAAGATCAAGTAGTTGGCAGGGTTGGTTTCTCCTTAAACTTCTCTCCTCGGCTGGTACATGGCTGTCTTCTCCCTGTGTCTTCACATCTTTTTTTTTTTTAACATCTTTACTGGAGTATAATTGCTTTACAATGGTGTGTTAGCTTCTGCTTTATAACAAAGTGAATCAGCTATACATATACATATATCTCCATATCTCCTCCCTCTTGCGTCTCCCTCCCACCCTCCGAATCTCACCCCTCTAGGTGGTCACAAAGCACTGAGCTGATCTCCCTGTGCTATGGGGCTGCTTCCCACTAGCTATCTATTTTACATTTGGTAGTGTATATATGTCCATGTCACTCTCTCACTTTGTCCCAGCTTACCCTTCCCCCTCCCCATGTCCTCAAGTTCATTCTCTATGTCTGTGTCTTTATTCCTGTCCTGCCCCTAGGTTCTTCAGAACCATTTTTTTTCCTTTTTAGATTCCATATATATGTGTTAGCATACGGTATTTGTTTTTCTCTTTCTGACTTACTTCACTGTGTATGACAGACTCTGGGTCCATCCACCTCACTACAAATAACTCAATTTCGTTTCTTTTTATGGCTGAGTAATATTCCATTGTATATACGTGCCACATCTTTATCCATTCACCTGTCGATGGACACTTAGGTTGCTTCCATGTCCTGGCTATTGTAAATAGAGCTGCAGTAAACATTGTGGTACATGACTCTTTTTGAATTATATTGACTGACACTATTGAAACAAGACCCAGTATTGTAACAACCCAGCTTTAAAAGCATATGATAGTACATGCAGATTTGATGAGGATTTCTAAGGGAAAAATCATTTTATAATGATCAAGTGAAGTTGTATGTTTTCAATCATTTTTCCTCTCGTATAGTCGCCTTTGAAAGATTTTTTAATTTCCAGGTATCTGGCACAGCTTCCTACTTATTTCATCACCTTTGCTACTTACTTCTCCTAGTCTCAAAGTACATGGGAGTTACGCAGCGTAACAGAAAAGAATAGGCCAGTGAGCATTTTCTTTCACTTATATACAACCATTGCAATGATACAACTCCAGATCAACATAAGCTCAATGTAGACTATCTCTCTAAATACGATAGAAGAATACTAAAAAAATGAAAAACAAACATCACAGTGCTTCAAAGTATTATTCAGATATCAATGAAAATTGTCCTAGAATGTAACTCAGACTTTAGAGTCTATGTTAAATCAGACAGACTTATTTTGCATTTATACTGTAAAGATAAGTAAATGTAATAGGGTTTTTTTTAAATAGACTTGTAAAAAGTAAAGCTACTTAGGAATTACTATTTTTTCTTTTTTATAAAGAAATTATTTCTTTATAAAGCTGAAATCTTAAAAATAAATTTGGATGTATCTCTGAAGGACAAGAAGTATAATCTCATGTTTGGGGCAAGAAATGACTTCCCTACATCTATATTATGTAATATAGTAAGCTGATTAACAGCAGCAGCATTATACTTTGGATAAAACACCTTCAACGTTTAGAGATTGTCTGAGCATTAGCTGCATAATTGAAGAAATAAATATATTACAGAATTTTAAAATGAGATATTTTAGGGTAATTAATATAAAATATGTTATATATTTGTATAACATATCAAGTAATTTACAGCAATTATATGATTCAACTCTATAATTTTCATGGTCATCATATTGTGCAAGGTACAGTTTAACTTTTTAAAAACTCTATATTATTTTAGCATTGCTTCCAAAATTATTTTAGCATTGCTTCCAAAGTTAAGAGAATTGCAAGTACATAAAATACCATGGTAATAAGTACATATTCAGAAATACTTATTTACCATGTATATGAAGAGTAATATTTTATTATTTTGGAGGAAGATAGATTAATTTTCCTTGGGCATGACAGCATTTTTTTTTTTTACAGAACATTTCTGTTCAGTTAAACATTAAATTCTGTATGTTAGTTAAAAGTAAATGATTTTATTCAAAAATAACAGCAATATCTAGGGTCAGCCAAGTTAATAACAATCTAACATGTGAAAATGGTAATAATACACATATTGATGAGAGAAACCAAACACTTTTAATGTAGAAAAACATGTTACTATTTCTCATAACCCTATTTTATCAACAAAAAGAGAAGTAAAGTGTTCCCTTATCTATAGAAGTATTTTCTAAAAAATAGTCAATGTTGGAAACAGCAAGAAGAAAAGATTACCCCAATTTTGTCCAGAACAATAAAGATATATTGTATTAGTAGACATGCACACACAGAAACATGTAAAATATAAATATCTTGAGGATATTTTGAGTATTTTATTAGTAGTAATAGCAGTTATAGTAGTTATAATTCTCAATGTTATTTCATTTTTACTTCAAAAATAGCAGAAACAAAACAAATAAGCAAGATTATTTACTCAGCAACTACAGCAAATTAATACATCTTTAAAATATGTTTTTTGGGGGCTTCCCTGGTGGCACAGTGGTTGAGAGTCTGCCTGCCGATGCAGGGGACACGGGTTCGTGCCCCGGTCCGGGAAGATCCCACATGCCGCGGAGCGGCTGGGCCTGTGAGCCATGGCCACTGAGCCTGCGCGTCTGGAGCCTGTGCTCCGCAATGGGAGGGGCCACAACAGTGAGCGGCCCGCGTATCGCAAAAAATATATATATATATATGTTTTTTTAAAATCCTGAGAGATGATATAATTATCACCTATCTATAAAATTCTTATTTTACTAAATAGTTTCCGTTTTCAGTGGATGTTGAAGTATAATACCATTTTGTTAACTGTAAGAAATTCAAGTTATCTCACTAAAGCATTGATAGTATGTTTTCCCTTCCCAGGTCCTCAAAGATTCCATAAAATAACAAACATCTTAAAGATGTATCTCTAAAGAACCAAATTATGCATTGCTATTGTATGACATGAGTAAATGTGATTAGGCATATTCCTCACTCTAGAATACCTGAGTGCCATGTTCAAAAGTTTCACTGGTCAACTTTGAACAATTCACTGGCATTTCTTTTGTTTGCTAGTTTTACATGGATAGTGGAAACTCCTCATATACACTGCTGCCTGCTGCCCCTAGCTGTTACTTCATAATGTCAGTTCAAATCACATAGAGGTAGTAGTCAGAGGACTGATTAATCCCCTCCTAAATACACATACATACACACAGAACAAAAGGTATGCACATTTTCAGGCACAAATACTATCTGCCTCAGTCACTAATGATGACATGATGTCTAACAGTCAAAATTACTAGAAACACCAAAAAGCAAGAAAGATAAGTCCCACTGTCAAGAGACAAAGCAATCAACAGAGTCAGACTCAGCTAGGACACATGTTGGGACTATCAGGCAGGGAATTTAAAATATTATATGATTCGCATGTTAAAGACTATCTTAGAAAGGATGGACAATATCTTCTGCATGAAAAGCTGAAGAAATATCAGCAGATAGACGGCAACCATAAAAAAGAGTCAAATGGGAGGCCAGTAGTGAAGAAGGACGCCATGTGCTGTGCAGTCCTGGGCCTGGCACACAGTGGGTGGGATGAAGACGACTTCTGAGTAGCACTTGGAGGACACAGTGCAGAATCCATCCATTGATGGAGCCCTGGTCACAGATTCACAGGGACTTAACCTGGGCTGCCGTGGGACCCGGTCAGATGAGCAGGCTTGGGTGATATCGTTCTAGCCCAGCAAGCAGCTAAGCTAACCTCTGACCCCACTGATATTCCTGTGTTGTGTCTAGAATCAGACAATGGGAACATCATGATCCAGAAACACAAAGGCGTCACAGTGGCATTGCACAAAATGGCCTTCTGACGTCCCATGTCAGTTCTCCAGAAGCCTGTGATAGGGACTACAGTCTACCTATGTTAATTATCTTAAAGAGTTATTAGAGTTTCAATAGTTAGGTCATTCATTTAATATGCATTGGACATTTTTCTATTAATTTTAGAGTAAGCACTTTTTGACATTGTATGGACTGACCTATCAAAATGTTAGTAAGAAAAGATCTTGTTTTGAAGCAACAGGTCTAGATCACTTTGTATATAGAATTTTGTTATGGTCAGTAAATCTGGTTGGAGGGGAGAAAAAGAGTCAAATGGAAATACTAGAAATAACAGAAAGTAGAATGTGGTAAAATGTTAGAAAATTAGCTTGGAGTCAGTTTATAGAGATCTTAAACATCTAGTTAAGAGGTTAAGACAGGGTTTAATTTTCAATGAGAGTGACCAAAAAGTTCTGAACAAAGGTACTTTTTAAGTGATGAATTAAGAAGATGACTTCAGCAGTAGTGTATGGAATGAATTAGAGTAGGAAAAGGCTGACTTGTAGTAAAAGTTTGGAAACAGAAGAAGGTATGGATGACAAACATAAATCACAATGTACAAAATATACAATATACAGAATTATACAAACAGAATTTTAAGGTTAGAAGGAATCTCAGAAATTGTATAATTCAATCTCTCTCATTTTAGAAATAAGCAAACTAAGGCTCACAGAAACTTGGTCAAAGTCACACAATTAGATATTTTTTGAGCTGGAATTTGAATTGTGCTTTCTTGGTTCTAAAGCCTGTTAACTTCTTTGACCAGGGATGGCTTTTTTTTTTCCTCTATATAACGTTTGGCAAATCACCATATGAATTAAATGAAAGACATGAATAAACCAAGGAAAGAGCCTGAAATTCCCAGCCTCCAAAATGAAAGGATGATCTAGTAACAGAAATAGAAGAATTCTTGGGAAGAACGAGAGTAACTTCAGGTTTGGACTTAAATTTGTGAAGCGTTGCAAGAATATTCTTGTACAGATGTCAGTCAGATAATCAGACAGTTTGAGAAGTCACTGTATTATATTAATATTTCACTATTCATTAGAGAGGCTAAAAAGAGAAGTGGTTAATAATGGCAGATGCAAGGACATAACAAGGATAAATATGTGTAAAAAGATACAGCAAATAAGAACCATGGAGAAAATCATTTAAAATAAAGTGCTGGAAGCAGAGGTCAGACTGTAGAGGGTTAATGCTTAGGAGCTGATGAAGGAGTGGAGAAAGCATATGTAAAAATACATAGTCAAGAAACATGACCCAAGTAAGAGAGAGAAACTGATCATTCTCAAGGGAGCTTGAAGGTGTGGCAGAATAGAAAGAAGGTATTATCAAGGAGATTTCAACAGTCCTCCGTAACAACAATTTGAGGAAAAACAAATTAGTAAAGTAAGAGAGATTGAAATGTAAGGGAAACAAGAAATAATGAATGGAGGAAAATTCCAGAGAAATTAAGAAAGCGTACAGTCAGAAACACAAATAGATTACTTGTGATGGAGAAGAAAATGCTTCTAAGAGGAAAGGAGGTTTGTAACAATGCAAAGAAATTAAGGCAAAAAGGGGAGGGGTAGCTCAGGAAGTGTGAATTACTTAGATTTGATCCCATTCACTAAGGGCTTTCAGTATACTTCTCAGATAGGGCATCTACAGGAAAACATTCTACATTCCACACAGGAATCTCATCCTCCTGTGACTCCACTAGTTTTGTCAGAAACCTTTCTCTAATTAGGGTCCTAGTCATGGCCCCAAATACCTTAAGAAAAGACCATTCACTGCCTCTCTTCAAACGCTATGGCATCCCTCAGCACTACTCTAGCCTCAGGTCAGACCCTTCCCAGAACCTAACTCAGTTCTGGCACCAAAACAACTTCCAATTCTGGCACCAAAACAACTTAGGATAAATTTAGGATAGTTGAGGTATATCACTTCTATTTAAGCATCTTATCTCTGTAATTCTTAGTATCAAGTAAAGGGCAAGCCCAATTGCCCCCGATATCTTCTCTCTAAATTCTTCATTTCTTGTATTCTCTTCTGTACCACTTTAATATTCTCTGATTCTCTTAGCTATATTTTCAAGAATCCTTATCCACTGTTAACTAACTTCCTTACGTCATCAACCATTCTGTAGAATGGTTTCTGCATATCCCTACCTTAAATAACATTTAGCTCAACGCTGCAGACTCTCCTTCCAGTGTAACTCTCACCTGCAGAAGCTACTTATTCTTTCACATTTCAAAGTCCATGGATTTAGGAGAGATTGGTTCCCTAGAGACACTCTGGCCATTACTCTCCCACTGTAATGTACATGTCCTTATTTCTATTCAGCATGCCCCTTGGCTATAAGATCCATTATTAATTCAGGTTGCTAATATCTATCCCACTTCCAATCACTATCCCTTAGTCATTGATAATTTGAGGAATTGGGTGTCTGCTGTCTTCTTTACCGTAATTCCTATGGTAATGCTAGGAGATTTCAATGCACGTGCAGAAAACTGTTCAATAATCTTGAACCACAACTCTTGGATCTTCAAAACTTCAATAATTGTCACTTTTTTCCTGCATCAGCGCTCCCTCCTAGGGAAACACTGTGGATCTTAGAATCCAATGAAACTATTTAAACTCAGAAATATTAAACTCCAATATCTCAAACTGATGACAATCATTATTTCTGTCAGGTGTTTTATAATCTCACTCCCAACTTACTTAATCTCCATTTGATACTTTTTGTTCCTTGGTCCAACCAATTCCTGCCAGTATATAGCACCCTCTTTGCTTTTCTTCCATCCTTCTCATCCTAGACTCTGTGACTGATCATCTGAACCCCTCCTATAAAAACACTCAGATTCCCTTTTATACCAAATCTTCCAAACATTCATCAAAACCCTAAAATTGGTTCAATTCAATAATCTGATTCTTCAACATCTAGGCAACTGGGTATTGCTTAAGCAAAGCATACATTCATACAGGTTGGCACATTACAAATTCATGGTTTCCAACATTTGCCGTGGTTGCATAACCAAAAATCTTTTTACTTATATTTAATCAGTTCCCATCAGTTTTTACCCAACAACTATTTAAACTTTCTCATTTTCAATCAAACATCATATTCAACCTCTGGGAATCCTCAGGAATTTGTCTCAAAAACAATCATGTAATCTCTATTACAGCAACAACAAAATTGAGGTTATCAAACAAAATTACCTTCAATTTAACATCCTTTAAAAACTTACTTAGTTCCAACTCTCTCATCTATTTTCCTCCTGTCTCAATGGTAAATAAGAGCTTCTTTATGTTTACAAACTCCACCTGTGTGGCTAGCCCTACCTACTGCTCTAAGACCTTTCTTCCAGTCATCCTCTTTTTTTCCTGTGTTTTCAACCTATCTTTTTTTCCTAAAGCATTCTTTCCTCCAAGCCTATCAACACAGGGTATATTTCTTATTCTAAAAGAAAGAAACCTACTCTGGTATCACATACCCCTATCTAATACTTCTCCTCCACACTCTTCTGGTGTATTTATTTTCTTATCTCTCAGTCATGCCTCAGGCCACTGAATTCTGCCCTTCTTCCCTCACTACCCTTCCAAAATCATCAGTGGAAGTCACCAATGACTTCTCCCTTGACAAATCAATGGGCATTTTTCATTTATTATTTTTATTGCTGACATTATTTCTTCTTTCTTATAACTCTAATTTTTTAGCTCTATTCTTCTTACTTTTCTCATTCTTCCTTCACTATGTCCTTCAGAAATTTCTCTTCCTTCATCTACCACTTAAATGATAATGTTTCCCATGGCAGAGGAAAACTCCTTGGCTCCATTTCATGGGTAGTCTTTCTGGTTGATTTCACTTTCATTTTGTGGCTACTTCCCACTAGTAGTAAATTTACTCGCAAATTGCTCTACGTAGACTAAACTACTTTAAGCTTGAAAATTATTTATTTTACTCCTTGCTAGAGGTTTCCTCTTAGCCCTCTCAATAATTCCAAAACTGAACTTGTCTCTCACCGAAACTGATTCCTCTCCTAACAATTCCCCCCATCTTTTTAAGGTACCACAGGCACCCAGTTACCCAAGCTGTAAGACTAGGAGCGTTTCTTGACTCTTGGTTCCCCCACAACATCCAAATCCCATTGTTTACCAAGTATTATTGATTTTAATTGATTAACTCTCATCTTCTATCTCTCCATCCACTACCTTACTTAGTTCAGGCCCTCAAAGAGTTTCTGCTGTCCTAGAACAAGGCAAATACCTCGGTATGTGCTTTTCTTTTCCATACCCTTTTCTCTCAAATCAACCACCCACAGAGTCTCTAGAGTAATTATTCTAGAGTGAATAAATGTATTATAGCCATCCCCAAACTAAAACTCTTCAAAGTACCTCTATCACATACAGTCTTAGACCTAAGTTCCTTAAGAGAGTATACAAGGTTATTCATAATCAGGACTATCTCTATCATTCCAGATTCATTTCTTGCTATTCCCTGCCTTGTGGCTAATGCTCCAACAGCACTAAAACACGGTGTTTATTACTTTAGTAACTTTGCTCATATATTTCTTGAAAATTCCACCAACATCCTACCTTACCTCCTCCTAAATAATTCTAATTCTTCCTTTAAGATATAGCCTAGTTGTCATCTCCTCCATCACATTTTTATGTAAAAGTTGCCACGTTGTCCACCAGCAATGTCAGTGATTCCTTAATATGCTATGTATAGCTTTAAGTAAAGATAATTACTAGGAGGAAAAGTAGGGCTGGGGGTAAATTTTAAAATATAAAAGATATATTTATTGAAATAAAGGATATATCTTAAAGGGAAATCAATAAAAGGCAACCTGATATCCATTCTAAATATGTTTGTTTAAACGTTGAATGTGTTTTAAAATACACAATGATCAGAGATAATTTTGCACTGGTCAGCATAACCTGTTCAGAAGAAAAAGAAGTTTTGATTCTTAATATTAGTTAAATATTTGTTTCCTGAAGTAATATAAAAGAAGTTTAGCAAACATTATTTAAGCTTCTCTTCATCTGTTCCAAAGAGAAAGCACTCATAATATTTCATTTTACAAACATGAAACAGAGAGACCAATTGTTCTGATTCTTCACATATTGGAGATGCCATGTTGAGTTTACTACATTTATTCCATTCAGAAAATTCCAGATTTCATACAGCCAAACTATGGTCTACTTGGAACTATTAACATATATTTATTCACAGAAAGGGAATTCCCAGACCATGATAGTTAATGCCATCTTGAAATCTAGACCAGGAAACTGGATACTTAGAAAGTTGGTGCCAATTTCTTTTCATTCTTTCCACAATCCTCAATAAAGAGGTCACTTTTCCTTTAAATGTTCAGTTATTTTTTCTCAAGTAGGTAGTTAGGGAGAACTTGGGTAATTTAGATAAAAAACCATTTGGCAAGAGACAGAGATTGATCCACATTTGGACTTTGTCAAATAGGTAAAAGCAGAACAATGTAGCAAGGGAACTGAGGATATTTCTGAGAATGGATTCAACCTCTGGATATGTAAGTAAGTAAAGAAAAGTGGAGACTAATTGGGAAAGGTAAATGGGTAAAGAGAGTGGAGTTGTCTATTGAGATAAAAGAACCAATGAGTTAAAAGTAACTCAATGAAAGAATAAGAAGGAACCATGTGTAGTTCTTGTCCAAGAGTGAAGTATTTTGTATTAATTGTAAATGGAAAGTAACCTTTAAAAAGTATATAAAATATTAAATTTTTTTAAAAAATTAAAAAGATTTCAAAGGTAGAACAATTTCAAGTGACGATAATATTCAGAGCATGGCCATGGGAGTGACTGAGTGAAGTAGAACTGGGGGTAAAGTTCACTACCTCCAATTTGAGATGGTCAAGGAAGTGAGTGGGTGCTGAATAGATCATTCAGGTGAATGCTAACAGCACTCAGGCTCATGGCAGAAATTGTGATAAAGAGGAAAACTAAAGCCACATGCATAAAATAGCATAACCAAGAGGTCAACAGATGATATCAATGTGTAAGGGAAATGGGTGATTGTGTTCAGTTGTATTACCTACAAAGGTTCAGGGGTTAAACAAGAAGCATGGAATGTTACAGTAATAAATAAAGAAGAAGGGATAGGTGACTAGAAGAGTTTTTATATTTTCAACAATCCCCAGAATCTCATAGTGGATTTAAGTGGGAGTCAGCGGGACCGAGTAACTCAGGAAGTTAGCAGAGTGAAATAAATGATCAAAGTCACTTTAAAAAAAAAACAAAGGAAGGAAATATTAAGCTGAATGTTCAGTACAGCACTTACTACTTCTTTGGAAGAGGCATACGAATGCAATAGGCAAGGAGCTTATAGGTAGATGCAAGGAGTATAACCAACCATATATTCTGGTTCTTGGTTCGGGTAGTAGATTCATAAATGCTTATTTTATTACTATGCTTTGAAACATGCACACATTCTTTTGTATGTGTCAAAGTAATAACGATAAAAGGTAATATTTTTAAAAGCAACTAAAGACTGCATTCTCACAAAATCTATCCAACTTTTCCAGAGTAGGTATACACTAGACTCACAGATTTGAATCATTTAAGTGACAGCAAATCTTATAGTAAGTTATTTGATAACTTGTTTTCTAAAACTGATTTTTCTAACCTTGTATTACTTTAATATAAACATCAATGATATTGTATTTCCTGAATATAAACTAAATTATGGCACAAAAGACAATTCAGAAATCTCTCTATCAAAATAGGCCAGCTAGGCTGAGACTGAGAATTTGAGTAAGTATATGAAATTGATAACCAACCTAGAGCTGATAAAGAACTGGTTCTATCTATGTTGGGTTACTGAAAGAATAAATGATATGAAGCAGACAAGCTACTTATTGATAATTAAGAAAAATACAGAGTATAAAAAACTAATGTGGTTCATGATCTTAATGTATATTTAACTGGAAAGATACCAGTGTAAGAAGAATAAGCCTATAATCAGTAATGTCTCATTCACGCCACCCACCTTAAGAAAGGTCTTGCCCAATTATAAGGATTATAAAACTGTTTTTTGCCCAATTATAAATTATAAAACTGCTTTTCACATTTCTGTAAGATAAATGTATGATCATTGCAACCAAAAAATAGTCTGAATGTAATATACAGCAATAATAAAAATAAAAGTCATTAACAACAACAAAGTAAAAATTATTTAGTATTGAAGCAAAATAACAGAAAAAGAGACTGAGAAATGTAAAAGAAAATAAAATATAGCAATAACCACTATCATATAATAAACTGGAAGGCACTAAATTTCAATTACATTTACTGAAAGACATCACAAAATTTGAATTAGGAATTTATTATTGATGATATCTCTATGTTTCCTTCCACATTTGTCTAAATGAATTCAATCCTTAGGAATTTACCCATTAGTTTCAATTATTTTTTTCTAAGCTCTTTCATTATCAACTATTAATTAACTAAACTAATAGGATAAAAGTGATCACACATAACCCAAATCACT
Source organism: Stenella coeruleoalba (assembly GCF_951394435.1). Lineage (NCBI taxonomy): Eukaryota > Metazoa > Chordata > Mammalia > Artiodactyla > Delphinidae > Stenella > Stenella coeruleoalba. The sequence continues at coordinate 32,232,031 of NC_137163.1, forward strand.
TTGAAACCATAGTCAGAGTGAGTACAGCACATAATTCCTTATCTATACAGCTAAATCCACAACCACATTATTATTGCCGTTTTCTCTGCCTACCGGGCCTAAAAATGTTGTCACTGAACTGGCTCAAATCACTAAAGCTACGTTTAGCCTTGAGAAACTGCAAGCTTTACAGACCTTCTTTCCCCACTCGATTTCCTTCTAGGATTAACTAGAAAGCTAATCTTCCTTTCTGTTAAATGCCAGGTAATTTATATTTCCCTTCAGTACAAGGAGAATGGTGGTAGACTAGAAATACTGGGTCTGGGTAGACAGACTCAGTATTCTCCAGGGATCTGGGTTCATCTACTATAACCAATGAGTAGATCACAGCCACCTTTGACAAGGTAACCATAAACCTGAGTTTACCCTCATAAACCTCAGCCCAACCTAAGCACTTTCAAGGACTGACTGCAGAGGGAGGTGGGGGAAGTGGGTTGTTAAGATATGTACCAATCAACTAGTTCTGCCTAAATATCTAATTATCAACTAGTGCTGCAGAGGAAGGTGGGCTGTCAAATGCAATTAATTTTTAATAATACTGTTATTCTACTTTTGTATGTAATAAGAGTCAAATGTAATTTCTGGTGAGTTAAACGTTTAGAATCATCAGAGATGATCCTAGCCCATTAAGGGAAGCTATATTTTTGACATCCTAACACAATTAAAGTGTTTATATATGCTTTATTTTCTACTATTTTATAAGGATAATACTTCTATGTTTCATCAATAACCATATATGTATATATAAAAAACAAAAATAGAAGTGAGTTATATCATATCAATAGATAGGCACATGCAATTCTACGAACAGACTCAATTGTAAGAAAAATATACCTGCCATCCCTGTGATGATGTTCAATGGTCTGACTGTATCTGGAGCGAGGTAGAGTAAGAAAATGACTGCAAGCATGGTAGAAACAAGAATATAAATGAGACTCAGGAAAGAAATGAGAAAGTACATTTTAATTTTTAAAAGTGAGATTCAAAAAAGATAAGCAGATAGTAAGCAAAGCAAATGAAAACTGTTACTGGAAAGCTTGCTCCTTCCTCCCAATGTCCATTGTAATATGGCAGTGCTAAAGGTTAAAATATGCTAAATATTCTAAAACAAAACACAAGAAAATGTAACAAATTGAGATTAAACAAATAATATTTCAAAATAAAATCTTATCAATTATCACTCAAACATCTTTAGCACCATCTATAAAATGTTATACAATACAGATGCTTTCTCATTTTTTAGGAGGAAAGGTAGAAAGAGAAAAATAATAAAATAACCAGAAAGCTTAAGACGAAAATAATAAAAGAGGTAATTTCTAATACTTATCACACTTAGGAGATTTTATAAGGTAGCTATTTCTTTTTCAATCATTACTAATTAAAAGTAACTAAAAGAGTTTATAAAATTCCATTTAGAAAGGAGCAAACTGATTCAAATTCCTTTAATTGAATACTAATTTTATTTTGTAAATGTATCAGATGCTATCCATTTTCCATTCACTATGTTTATTATATGTTTATTACATGCTATTGGCTCTGCTACACTTCATGCCTCATGACTACCATAAGCCATCAAAGTAGCACATTGACCTTTTTACCCTTCTGTAGCTGATTCTCTTCTTTCTATAGCACTGATCTAAAATTTTCTATTTTTTTAAGTCTTTCATGTCAAAACACTTAATTTTGGCAGATGATCATTATGTTTCAGTAAAAAATGGAAACCAATCTTGGTCTCTCTCAACACCTCTAAATATAGAGTACATATATATTTATATCTCCACTTGTCCTCTTTTGCAGCAAACGAAGAGGCAATTCCTCTACTTGTAATCCTACTTCCCACATGACCTTGCTTCATTCATTTTTGTCTCATGCCTTCCCTTCCACAACTGCACTTAATCCTAAAAATAAAACTTCACTAACCTTGCCTTCCTCTGACTTTTTTTCATCATAAAACATCTTAGACATATCTACAATTCTTGCTACCACTTTCTCACTTCTCATGCTTAAAGCTTACTGTGATTTGATTTCTGTCTCTATCATTCTCTTGAAGCTGTGAATATTACCTGTGAAATTCTAAAAAGTCCTTTAATTTCCTCTTGATCTTCATCACACTCCACTTATCTATGGTTTTAGACAATGATTTTCAACCTCTATTTCTTGATACTCTCTTGGTTTCTGAAACACTATTCTCTCTGGCTATTAGAAATTTAGAATGGATAACCAACAAGGCCCTATTGTATAGTCCAGGGAACTATATTCAATATCCTGTGATAAACCATAATGGAAAAGAATATTTAAAAATGTCTATATGTGTATAACTGAGTCATTTTGCTGCACAGCAGAGATTGGCATGACATTGTAAATCAACTATACTTCAATGAAAAAAAATAGTGTTTATATAACACTTAACTATGTGCCACATACTCCATTAAAGCTTTGTCTAGATCTCATTTGCTTCCCGTAACAACTCTTTGAGATAGGGTCTAGTATTCCCACAGACAGAGAAACTAGGCTGTGAGTGCTTGCGCACAGCCGTAAAGTAAGTAGCAGGACTGGTTTCAAACTCAGGGCTTTCTTCAGCCAAAATTCAGGCTCTTAACATGTACACATTGGTCCGGTCTCTGCCTATTAAGTGCTTCTTTATCCATTTCACTTACTGATTCCCTTTCTTTTTATTCCTCAGAGACAGTGGTTTCCCAAGATTTGTTCCTCGACCTTCTTTATACTCCAACACCTTCTTTCTGGATAATATTATTTGTTTTTATAGTGTAAATTCTCACTTTGGTTTAGCCTTGATTTGTCTTTGGGTTTCACATTTCCAGGCGCTTCCTGGGATCGCCACATGGCTGCTTGAGTGTCATGTAGGCATTTTAGAAAAACACATGTTAATTGTGAGACAAGCAAGACATTGGCCTATTTGGACATCTGGTGCTACATTTGTGAAATAAGGGGGCTGGAGCAGTAGTTTTCCAACTTTCTTTTTGGGTGGAAGACCAGTTGTTTTTCAAACAAAATTTTATGTAAAACCAATATTTAGGAATTCAATAAAATCAAAATGGCACTGCTACAGAGGGAGGAAGAAGCTTAGACCCTACCCATTTGGCTTCATCCTTACCTACAACAGCAATTCTTCATGTACCCCTTTAGAACATAGTACCCTATAATCTCTAAAGGCCCTTCTAGTTTCATATATAACTCTTTAATCCCCCTTTGGAATTTAATATAATACTTTAGCTATTCCTTTTCTTTTAATTCCACTTTCAACTAAGGATTTAAATATTTACTTAATAAACCAAGCTTTAAAATCTCAAAATTTAACTCCTCCATTTTCCTTATTTTCCACATTCAATTGATTTACAAACATTGCTCATTCTAATGCCTGAATAACTCAGATTTATTCCTTCTTTTCCTTTTCTTCTGCCACTACCTTAAATCAGGCTTACCATGTTCACTGAAATAACCTTCTATTAGGTCTCCTTTCCTTCAGAATCCAACCCTCTCCTGGTCCACTCTGTCTATGGAAGTATGTTTCTGATCATGTAGGCACATTGCTCCAAATCCTTCAATGGCTTCCCATATCAAAAAACAAGTATATATTCTTTTAAAATGGTACACCAACTAAGTTGTAAGCTACATTCAATCTTCATCTCCTATTACTTCCCTTTTCCCATACCACAACTTTTTATCTAGGTACAACAGACTACCTAAGATTCTCTAAATATTTCCCATACTCTCCTGACTTCCAGACTCTGTTCATGCTCATCACTCATCCAAGAATGCCCATCATACTCCCTGTCTCCACTTCATTGCCTTTCAAAATTCTTCTCATTTTTAAAGTCCAACTTCTCTTTGAAGGTCTTTCCAATAGATACAAGCAAGTAATTTTCTCTCCAATCTGTTCCAACACTACTATGCTTAGGCCACCCAGTCTTCTACATTTTATAACTAGTTGGTATACTGTATAATTAGTTGGTATGAATTACTTAGTATAATCAGTTGGATCATCTGTTTATCTAGACCAGGAGGAAGCCTATTTTAAATCTTTGTGCATAATGCTTGACCCACTCAATAAATATATTTTGGGTTGAACTAAAAAGTATAACACAATTACACTGTTTTCATGGTCAACCTACTGTCCAAAGAGAGCAGTTGTTCACATAATCATAGAAACATTCTAGAACTGTAAACAAAAAATTACAAACCTATGTAGTATAAGAAAATAGGGAAAATGGTATCAAAAAGAGACTTTCTTGGCTTTACAAAGAGGAGAAAGAAAATCCAGCAGTAGTGATGTTGGGATTTATTGCATTAAAAAGGAATCAACTGTCTCTGAAAATTACTTAAGAGTAACAAAAATGTGTAAAATTCAAAGCTTGTTAAAATTTTCATATCATAGAACATATATATCATCATCCAATTTCTAATATTTTCCTTGGGGAGGTTTATAATTAATTTTGTCTCTATAACATGAAAGAAAACATTGTACAGGAATCACCTTCATCAAGCAACAGTTTGTTTTATTTCCCTTTTTGTGATGGTTAATTTTATGTGTCAACTTAATTGGCCAAGGGGTGTCCACATTAAACATTATTTCTGGGTATGTATGTGAAGGTGTCTCAGGATGAGATTCAGGATGGAATCAGTAGATTTCCCTCTTCATTGTGGGTGGGCATCAGGCAATCTGGTGAGAGCTTGAGTAGAACAAAAGTAAGAAGAAGGAGGAATTTTTCCCTTTTTTCCTGCCTCATTTTTGAGCTAGACATCTCATAACTCTCTGGCCCTCTGACTGAGATTTATACCATCATCTCTCAGGTTCTCTGGCTTTTGGACTTGGTCTGAATTACACCACCATTTCATGGGTCTCCACCTTGCAGACAGCAGATGGTAGAATTTTTCAGCCTCCATATTCATGTGAGCCAATTCCTCAAAATAAATCCCTCTCTCTCTATCCAACCTACTAGTTCTGTTTCTCTGGAGAACCCTGACTATATACTTTTCTATAGATATGTTATACCTCTTAACCTAATCTGGTCATGATCCCCCCTTGAGATGGAGTGAAAAGTATAAAGACGCATCTATGAATATTACACAAATTAACCATACTGTTTTAGTAAGCCCCCTAAAATCCACTTAAGATACAGAAGTCCTTTGCTGCATCCAATTAGTACAACTTAAAAACATTTTATTTATACTTCTCTATTAAAGTATTCTTACTTTTCTCCCCAAATTAACAGATATTATAAAATCTAAGCAATAGGCATGAATATTCATAATGAGTTAAAGTTGTTATATTACAAAATGCATTTAATCCAATTTGTTTGAAATTTTTAAAAAATTGAGCAGAGCTGTAATTCACTGTAAAAGAATAAAATAGAAAACTAAAAAAGTGACTAAATTTTAAAAAGAGAAAGAAATGAAGTAACAGATTCTCAAATCATGAGAAAAAAATATCACTATTCAAAGAACTGAACAAGATTACTGATCCAATTTCCTGACACACTCTGATTCTTACTAAGAAATATAATCTTTGAAGACAAAACAAAATTATATTTTTAATGAATTATCCTTCTATATATTTCATTAGCCTGAATGTTACCTTTTAGGACTAGCAGATACATAAAAAGGACTGCAAAAGGAGATAAAAATCGTATTCTTAAGTAACCTGTAGATTTTGAAAGCTAAGTTTCCAACAATCTCAACCTAATTCCAAACTTTCTGCTCTGTCTCTGATATTGTTACTGTTTTGCTACCTTATAGTTCCTAAAATATACTATGATTTAAATAAGCTAAAATATATTCCTGAAATATAATGAATAAAAAGTTGTATTGTTTTTGTACGATGAATTCTCTCTTTTCATTTACTTTCTCTATATTTTCAAACTTTCAGAGATGCATTTCTCTCATAGTTTATAACTGAAAGGACCACAAAAAGACTATAAATAGTTATAGGTATGTTTGGCACTTTCTGGTAGCTGGTTGCCTGATAAAGAGTAGAGAAATAGCATGTGTGTGAGGTATTTCAGAGATCCATATAACAGGGCATTTTTCGTTTTAGAATATAACTGCATTCATTGAATGCATAGAAGAAAAAAGTTTATGAAGTAATATATCTTCTGCCAGTGTTATGTTTTTTTTCTTTTTATGCTAAAAGTATACTCTATGGAATTAAATGCAACCAATATATTTCGGTCTCTAGGATAGACATAAAAATATGTACTGTAAGATATCTCTGACATGCTACAGAAATAGTATCTAGTACTCCACACTTATTCTAATAGTAAATTAACTCCTATAAACAAATAAGCTCTTGAAATATTTCTAATACTAAAGTCACATGGTTTGCCCCAGAAAAATGATGTTCCTTGTTGTAGTAGTTACCAGGATTTACCAGAGAAACAATGATACAAAAAGTATGGGCGATGAAAAGGAAGATGAAAGATGGCCATTACAATTAATCATTTTTAGTTAATATCCTTGTATCCAAGTTTCTGAATTACTTGTAATGAACCTACTTTCTTTTCAAAACATAATAGGAATTTGACTCATGAAAATAAAGTGAGATGTGCAAAGATCCAATCAAAATTTTATATATAATTTTTTTTATGTTACCTATAAGAAAAGGATATTGTTACACCCTTAAGTTTAACCAGGTACTACAAATTAATGTCAAATAGCATCATTTCTCACCCAATATAGCCAATGTAAAAGCCATTATCTTCATTCACACTTTCCAATATGTTTCCAAGTCCTGCATCCTTCGTACTGGGTCTTTCTGATGTACATGTGTATTCTGCCTCTGTGTCTTTGCTTTTGTTCTTGCCTGAATAAACATGCCCATTTTTTCAAGGTACAACTCATGTCCTATATTCTCTACAAACATCTTTAAAAAACACCTGAATTGACTGATTTCTCTGCTTAATTGATAAGCACATTAAAATGTAAATTATTTGTAAGCCAAAAATCCTTTTAAAATGTTAAGAGTAAGGCACCTTTTTTGAGTACCATGCAACTGGAGGCACTATGTCACTTAATCTACCCAACAACCCTATAAAGTTGGTACTAATATTCTAATTTTATAGATAAGGAAATCAAGTGTTAAAGAGATTCGTTTTCACAAAAATACACTGCTAGCAAGTGGCAAAAAGCTTAAATTCAAACCCAATGCCATTTGGTTCCAAATCCTATGAAAAAAGTACATTCCATGAAATACTATTAAGGTCAGTGTGTCAATTCTTACTGACAAGAAAGGTTAATGCACCACTCAAAATACCTAAATTTTACCTACTCTCTCAAAGGAAATTCTCTTTTAGGCTTTTTAATCAACAGTATTATTGATTGACTCTATAAAATGCTGTTCATGAAAGTTCACTGTAAGAGGTCTAAAGTATTCTTACCTTCTAAATAGTACATAAAAATTACAATGCTTTCACATGCATTCTATTATAGAAAATCTTTTAGAATATTAGGATAAAACAGAAATTAAGAACCCATTGTTTAATAATATGATAGACTACCTACATGAATAATACTGTATTTTTATTTTTGATTCTTCATGTTAATGAATAATGATTACAAAAATAATTCAAAATTAATATATTAGAAATGGTTTTACAGTCCTATTTAAATGAAATTCTATTTTATTTATTTCAAAAAGGATTTGAAACAGCTCACAATTAAGAGTAATTATGATCTGGTAATGTACAACACAAAAGCAATGAAACCACATGGATCATCTTTCCCCAAAACTTCTGAATTACTTGAACATTTTTGCTAAACTAAAAGATTCATAAAGTTATAAAGTAAACAAGAAAATATGACATTTCAATTATGACTAATTCAAATATTAACTAATACCAAGGATTTAATAGCATTTTTCTGGTCACTAGCCTTAGGGCTATATGTCTTAAAATACTGATAAAATATTATGCATTTGATATGATAATGACTATTTTTGTTTGTAAGTATAATTCTAGAGGTTAACTTTATTCTATTCTTCTCTGCAAGATTTAGACCATACCGTATTATCTTCCGAGAAAATATCAAGTCCATTTTATATAAACTGGGAAGATTTAAAGCCATTTCAGACTTTTCTCCCTCATCATTTGTTTAACAAACATTCAATGAACAAGGAGTTTATGAATCATTACATAAATAATTTCCAAAAATTACTTAAGTTCTGTTAGGTATCAAAAAACTCATTTATCCACCCTAATATGACTCCTTCCTAATCACACTAACATATTCACTATTATTGTACTTGATAAACATCAATTTCTATAGGTAGCATGCCTATAATTACCCCTAAAGACACAGACCACTATGAAAAAGTCAAATAAATGAAAAAGAAAACATTACATTAACTTTCATTCAACACTAAGAAAGATATTAATTTAATAAGTTCTTATTTCTTCTTAGATCTCAGACACAAAAGCCAACACTTGTTTGACACTATTAAAGACTAAGATATTCTCTATCTTTTCTTTTGGAAAAGTGTACTCCAACACAATGAAATTATAAGCATGAACTGAGTATAACCCTAGATTTAGATAAAACAATTAAATATATAAATATTGACAGCAAATTTTCATATCAATTGATTGAAAACCCACAAGTGTTTTTACTAAAATTAGTTTAGGATGCATACAAAGAGAATTCTGAGTTCCCGTGTTATTTCATCATAATATTCTCTGAATAGTAATTTAAGCTTTCTATCCTAATCTTTATCTTAAATCCTCTTAATAGTTTTGGGGATATATCATAGCATTTTCTATTTTATATGTAACCAAACCATGAATTAGAGGGTTAACCAATTTGCTTAACTTAAAAAAATTAGTAGTAATTAACGTATGTATTGAAACATAGCATATTACTTCTAAGTATATCACATTTAATAGAGCAAATTCAGAGAAGTCTCTCAAGTACAGCAGCTGACAAGCATGATTCTTTAAGTTGCTTAAAAGGTTTACTGAAAGCCATGAGGAAAAACCTCTTCATGAATCAGTTTTTGTGTCTGTTTCCTAAACAAACCAAACTTGTCTTAACACTTTTATATAAAAAAAGTCACACTTATTTCCCAGATGAATGTAAAAGACTTTAAATCTGTTGTCTCATGAAAGTATTTTTCTATATGATAATTGGTTATGATACGGTAAAAATAATAAAACATCTTGTTTTCCTCATGATTAACAATATAACCTCATGTGCAAATTCACTAACTTAACTGGTTTGATTTAACAAAGTACCAAAATTGAAAGAGCAAAATGAATTTTTTTTCTTACCAAACAAAAGGTTATTTTTGTTTCTTTAATTTTTTTTAATGATGTGGCAATCACAAGAATCAATGTAGGTATTGTAAAGGAAGCATATGGTTTTAGAAACTAAGATAAGAAATACCCAAGTTCAGGATGAAAATATTTTATGGTAATACCTTCTTCCTGAAGGCAGCAATTATAATAAGCTCTAATAGTATTTGATCATATTTACCTGTCTCTATCTGGAGAATAATGGTCATCCATGACACGATGTCTATCCATTCGGCTAATTGTATTATAATGTCCCGTAGTAGAGCGTGTCCCTCGAAGTCCCTGTTCCACATTCCGACTGAAATAGCAATATCCATTAAATATCTTAATAGACCATAGTCACATATTATACTAAGAAACAAAGTTTATTAATAAAGATAGTAGAAAAAGACAAAAATCACTGTAATGTCAAGTCCAAGGTTTTTGTTTTGTTTTAACTAATAGGAGATTGCTGCTATAACAGAGGTATAACATAAAAGTAAGCTAATATCAGTGGGGATGGAGATAAGGATTATCAAAACTATGAATGGATGACTCCCAGGTGTATAGTAGTGATAGCGATATATGTAACACAGGAGGAGGAATAGATTTGTATGGTGAAAATGAGTTCAGCATGTTGCTTATAGACAATATATTGGTGGATCTTATTTTAGGGATATTAATTGCTATTTCTTTTAAAATCTAAACTGATGTCTTTAGAATTGATTAATGACTATTTTTTTAAGCTGCCATTCTTGGCCTGGATTGTCTACTTATATACTTCTTTTTCATGATGGAATAAACCTTTTACATAAGCTCCTGTTATTACGGGCTTTCTATTATGTGCAGGTGAATCTAATCTAAAACCCATGCCAATTTTCTATTGGCATGTTCAAATACTTTTTCCCTGGTAAAAGTCAAGCATTCTTTTTTTTTTTTAACAAGAAAGGACTTAATTTATTAAAGCTACAAATTCAAAATCTCTTTCTCTCTTGCACTTTAAATTTCAGATTACAAATCTTATTACTCTACTGATAGGCCTACCACATTTAAACAATTACTTTTCAGAAGACTTTTAATAATTTTAGTCCCATTTATAAATTTAGTTAATTCAACATCTTCAAACATTTTAAACTATGTTTGTTAACTTAACATATTAGATTTTCTCTTCAATTAATTGTCTAAATTAACACTTTTAAAGTCCTTAATATCCTTATAAGTTGTTAAATTTATAAATATAATAAAACTTTTCTCTTAAATAATCCAATACCATGTATAAAATTAAGATTACAATTTAAAATTCTAAGTCTAAATGCCTAAAACTAACTCAATTACTCATTTAAAATAAGTGTTATAAGGCTGTCATTCTAAGAGTTCAAATTTCCTTAAACATTGCAAGTATATAAAATGTGAAATTATGCACATATTTCCTGTTAGGAAACACATTATTTCCATGGTTCTTACTCCATTAAGGCTTTCTGTACTTAACTGGATTGATCAGAGTTTTCCACTAAGCATAAGACTTGGAGTTGCAGATTTTCCAAGCAATTCTTCCCACTGCCCATGCATTCCTTTTTAGTCTTCTCATGATTGTTCTTAATTGTATAGCTCCATCAAATGTTCTTTTTTCCAATTCCTTAAATTATCAATATCTATATCATTCATGAGTATAATTAGTTCAGTCTAACTAGATCTGCTCAATATATATATGAGACTGGAAGTTGGATCTTCTTTATAACTATAACTATAAAATTATATATAGGTCATCTAAAGTTACAAAGTAGCCTATATTTCATCTTACTCTCATTATATAAGCTATTGATAGCAGGTATGTTTTTCCCTAAGTAACTTTTTTCTACAAGAATTTATTATCTTTGAAAATTTCCAATAATATTTTACGATAAATAGGCTTATAATATCATCTTACAAATAAAATGTTATGCTGTCTTACCTCTGTGGAGGAGGGACACTGGGTGACCAAGATCTAGTCCTTCCTATAACATCCACTCGGTGAGGAGACCCTGATGGTGAACAATAGTTTGATGACATTACTTGTTCTGGCACTGACAATGTTGAGCTTTGAAGATCTCGACCATTGTGTCGATAATCTAAAGGTGGAAATATTAAGATTATAGTTCTCTATACACTAAGATCTCTTGTATTTTGTATTTCACTGAAAAAACATAAAATGTTAGTGAAGTTGAAAAGCTCTGAATATACTAAATGTAAAGCATAATGAATAAAGCATAACAGTAAGATAAAATAATAATTTATAAACACTTAAATTGAAAAGGAAAGACAAATATTCAAATATTTAGAGAGCTACTATGTCCAAGGCCCTATGCTAGGTAGAGTAAAACTTTTTTACACAGTTAATAATCTTCAGTAAAAGATTCAAGTTTATTCTAAAAACATTTTCATTTCTTCATTGACCTAGAAGAGCTTCAAATAATTCTCAACAATTATAAAGGAGGGAGGCTCCAATAAAGATGTTAAAAAAAAAAAAAAAGTGGGAGGGGATATGGGGATATATGTATGCATATGGCTGATTCACTTTGTTGTACAACAGAAACTAACACAGTATTGTGAAGCAATTATACTCCAATAAAGATCTATTTAAAAAAATAAAATAAATAAATAGATAAAATGATTACCTTGACAAAAAGTTTCTAATTTCTATACTCTATAGTTATTTCTTTAAGAAATAAACAATATTAGAAAGCACTCTGAATACCATTTGAAGTAAATATGTGAATTCTGATATATTCCAAGCATTTGAAGTTATCTCCATATCCTTTTTATAAACATCAAAATCAGGACTATGGTACTGTAGTTTTTGAAATGTTATCTTTCAAATGCATTATTAAAATATGGTATATGATGAAAAAACCATGTCTCAAAAATTACACTGGATTTCAAAATAACAACATATAGGATATTACAGCAGTCTTTTTTCCTCAATGGATTATTAAATGATTCACTATATAGTAAAAAAATTAATAACAACATTGAGACAAGAAACCATGATGTTTCATGGTAGTAAAAAGTAATGAACCCAGGGTAAACACTTTGAATTGTGTAGGTTTGTGAAATACTATTCTGTAACAACAAAAATTTTTCCAGAGAGTATTAACCAAAATAATGAATGATTCCTGAAAAGTTTTTTTTCAAAAGATACAGTTCCTTTAACAGAATGGAAACATAATAACATGATCATTTTTTTGTCATCCTGGAAGTAGAAAATAAAAGAATTGAGATATGCCAAAAATGGCATCAAGATAAAGAGCTTTAATGACCTGAAGGAAAATATTTTGGGTGGAAAAAATCTGATGTGGCTAGATATTTAATAAAGAGAAGAAGTTGAAAAGTCAATTAAAGGACTAGAACACAAGCAGGAAAAAACTGCTAACGATCTCCAAGCAAGAGATCATGAGAAATATGACTTTTTAAGGTTTAATTCACAAACCATAAAACATGAAAAATATTTTTGCAGTCTTAGTGAATTAATATATTGTTAACCCTTAGTGCAAAAAATAAAGACTAAAAGATAGTCATTGGGTTTTTTAAAAGTAGTACACTGGTAGCATGCAAACTGACTCATATTCTATCAAAAACTGTCCAACAAAAACTATCAGTCACTGATGCAACTGCAGCACGTCTTACATACAATAAAACATATTTTGTTCATGATAAAATTAGTTATGCTTATGAAATTTGCTGAGCTAATTAAGAAGAAGAAGAATCAAACATTTTTATAATATTTTGAGTATAATATATATAAAAATTTTGCCAGAATTTATTAAAAAATAGCTACTTACCTATAATATTAAATCATCAGATAAATTTCTAACCATAAATGAGGCAATATTTTAAACCACAATACCATAATTTCAAAATGTAGCTGCACCTGATACTAATCCACATAACAACATTGAAAACAATTTCAAAAAGTGGATTCAAATATTTGACATACTTGGGTATGTTAGTGATGTTAGAAAGATTTTTTTCACAGTTAGTGAAGTATAAAGAAGTTTCAGTTATATAACTTCTCAAATTTATAGTGAAATCCTTATTACTTAGTAGTTTGAAAATAGAAAATTGGTATTACTTATGAGACATCTTTCAATAGAATATTCAATCTAAGAACTGGTACAGGTATTCCAGCAACTAGAATTATTCAGTTTAAACTGCCATAGGCTGTTTCAGGGGAGGGGGCATAAAGAGGCAAGTCCTTTGTACCTCATTATATTTATCTATCTATTTACATATTTACTGGTAAATAATGATGAGTCACACTTCCTTATTATCACTATAAAATAATTCTGAAATTCTTACCTGATACTACACCAATTCCATCATCGCAGTCATAGTCAGAGACTTCACTATCACTTATTCTCTTAGACCCTATGAAGCAAACAATAGCAATAATTAAAATTGCTGATCATTTAAGGAAAAAAACCTTCACCAACCTGAAAAACAAATGAAAGGATTTTGAATGGAATACTTGAGAATAAAAAAAAGAGAGAGAGAAGAAAAGTCATTTTGACCTTACAAACACCTGTTTTTACATATATTTCATTATGTGAGGGTATTATTTTTGAAATGTATAAGATAAAGTTCCTAAAAGGATTAAAGCCTGAAATAATATTAAATATTAAATAATACATGTTAGTGATTTGATGCTGATTGATAAAATCTATTGGACAAAAAGCCGAGTCAAAAATAGCTCAATCAGGTCAGTTTTAGATGCTTTTAGACAAAGGCATTTAAATCTAGTAAACTTCAAAATACAAACAATGTTATATTCAAAGTCATTCATGTGTCTTTTTCTAATATGCATGACTAATGAATTAAATATACCCAATTCTTCAATCTTTATTTTTCACACTCATGGAGAGGAAGCATAATTTAAGACATCTTAAATGTCCTTCCCTTACTATTACTTTAGTTGTTTTCTGTTGCTTTGAGAAAAATACGAGAAATAAGTCATCCACAAACTGACTTACACATTGTGAACTGTGTTATGTTTTCTAAGAAACAACATAAGACAGAACAATAATAATTACTATAATTCAAGAGCCCTGTGTCTGTTTTCCTTACAACACAAATCTATAACAAAACTTTAAAACGTTAATCATGCTATGGCAAAAATAACATTAAATTGAATTAAGTAGAGCTTTGATGGCTAAAGCAGACTGTCCTCACACTTAATGATGACATATATCACATATATAAATAAACATGTTATAATTTGTTTTTTAATCTATCTTTTCTCCTACATGGAGAAAACACCTACATGGAGGTGTGCCTACAGGAATAGGCACACCTTACATAAGAGAAACTTTTATTTAAAGCATTTTTCCCTTCTTTGGTATCAGAAAATATTTAATGATAAATGAAGACAGTGTTGCTATTTCAAAAGAGAACTTGTTTTGTCCGTCTACTTACATAATTCATTACTCATTACATAGACTAAACTCTGTTATCAGAAAATAAATACTTTCCTGTAAGGTTTATAAAACACTGAAAGTTCATGTTGCATAAAATAGCAATAATTAAAATGTTCTAGGAATGCCCTCCAACATTTGCAACCTCCCCTTAGAAATACTCTCTCTATATTTTGTTGTAATCCCTGCCTTCTTGGGAGAGGGAGTCTTTCTTTTTTGCCAGGAACTGCAGTTCTTGTTTTTCTCCTTTTAATGATTAGGTAATACCTATCATTTTTGGTCATGTCGTCCCACTGAGTGTACTCACTACTATTTTCCTTCCAAATCCATATGTCATAAAGTTTTGGACCCAATTGAATCTGAGGCTCTTATAGCACCAGTTAATATGGAAACTACATTATCTGACAACATCCCAACAGAATGCTCACAAAAGGATTTATAGAATTAGGACATACATTCTAAATGAACTTGGGAGAAAGGAGGGATAACACAGATGAGGCTATTGAGGAGACTTAAGAATTGCTCAGCTTGTAACAAGATTTCACCTTGTAAATGATCAAGGACAAAGCAATGATTAGTTTAATGTGCCAGGTGCAGTACAGAGCATAAAGATTACGTGCTTTTCATATTGATCAAGGATCAGATCTGCCTTTAATGTAAAATAAGAATGACACCAGCAAAAGATGAAGTTCATTTTATCAGCCTTTATGAGCCCTCTTGTGTGTGAGGGTGCGGGTGAGAGTGGGAGGTGAGGTATATATGTGGTTTGTAAATGCTACTGCCTTTCAGAATCTTGATTACTTTCCTGATGGAAGTCTTGACCTATTTTGATATTAATCCTATAGAGGCTAAATATATTGCAGTTATGTTCTATGTGGATCTTGTCACATTCTGATGAAATCAAGTAATTAAGTTTAATGTCACTGAATGGATCAATCTTCTCTTTTAAAGAGAAGAAATTTTAAAATTTCTTTAAGAAATTTCCTGAGCTTTTATACAAGCACAGAGATACCCTTATTTCCTTCTGAAAGTTTAAAAATTTTGCTCTGTGCATTTATATCCTATCCATCTTGAACTAAGTTTCTGTACGGCATGAGATATGGAGGCAACTTCACTTTCTATATGGATAACACGTATCTCAGCATTGTTTATTTAATCATTCTATCTTTCCACAATGATCTGCAATGTCACTTCTGCTATAAATAAATGTATTCTATCTGCTAGGATCTGTTTGGTGCTCTACTTCTTTTTCCTTGTACAGGCTGTCTATCTATAAACCAGTAACTCACTGTCTTTGTTATTACAATGTTATATATTGAAAAGCAAATCGTTTACCTAATTATTCATATATTTGATATTTCTCCTTTGCTCTTCCATTTAAATTTTAGATTCAGGTTATCAAACTGCACAAAAACATCCTATAGGGACTTTGATTTGAAATGCATTGAATCAATACATCAATTCAGGGGGAAATGGCATATTTTACAGCATTGTTTTACTAGCCATGAACATGGCATTCTCTTCATTTAAGTTTTCTTTAAGATCTCTCTATGAAATTTTTAACTTCAGTCACTCAAATTTTCCACATTTGTTGGATTTATCCTTTGTATCTTATCATTTCTATTGCTATTAGAAATACTGTTAAAATTATGTTTTCTAACCTAATTGCTCATAAACAGAAATGCAATTTTATTGTAAAATAATGTTAATCAACCATCTTGTTAAAGTCTCTTTTTTTCTTTACTTCTAATAAATTTATTATGGTTTAACTGGAATTTTTCTATGGAGACAATTTACTTCCCAGTCCTAATGCCTTTTTTCTTTCTTTTTCCTGTCTTTCTATGCTAGTAAGCATAATACTGGAAAGAAACAGAGAAAGTTTACAGTTCTTTCTAAATTCTGATTTTAAATAGAATTTTTCTAATATTTATCCATTTAAAGTGATATCTGCTGAATTTACATTCTGTAAGATCAAGGAAAGTCTCTTATAAGTTCAGTGATATTTCATAAAGGATTTTCAATTTTTATTTACAATTCATTCTGGCCTGTTTCCTTCCTGTACTAACCTTTTGGTTTAGAAGCAAGGTTACACTAGCCCAACTAAATATTGAGAATTAGTCCTTTTTTATTCTCTGGGAGAATTTGTGTAGATTAAAAAAAAAATCTGTTCTTTGAAATTTTGAGAGAATTAATCTATAAAATTACCATGGTCTGGTGTTTCCTTTGTGGGTATATTTTATTTTATTATTATTATTTTTTTGTGGTACGCGGGCCTCTCACTGTTGTGGCCTCTCCTGCTGCGGAGCACAGGCTCCGGACGCGCAGGCTCAGTGGCCATGGCTCATGGGCCCAGCTGCTCCGCGGCATGTGGGATCTTCCCGGACCGGGGCACGAACCCGTGTCCCCTGAATCGGCAGGCGGACTCTCAACCACTGCACCACCAGGGAAGCCCCCATACAACTCTTAAGTGAGAGGATTAATATTTACACTCAAGTTTGTCTGAGTAATGTTCATGGTCACGGTTTCAACCACTATGCTATACTTGTTATCCTACGTATTCATAAAATACTTGGCTTAATGACAGTGGAAATCATAATTTCAGATATCTACAGGTACATCACCAAATTCTACTATGTTAGCTATCTCATTCCTATATTTTAGATTCTAAGAGGTAAAATTAAAACATAACTATGCTTCATTGTGTGTCATACTGTGATGAGTGAGTACTACATGTATACAGTTGAGTGTATCAAACAATTTAAAAGCTTCAATAAAAGCTATGAAAATACTAACAGATGACTGTTAATACCCATAATGGTATCTTCAAATTCTATGTCATATATATCATTCAAGATAATTCAATAAAGGTACAATAAATTTTACTGAAAACTTACTTTGCAACCTCCGTGTTGGGCTCTCTCCATGTAGTTGTCGTCGTGGCATATATGGAGAAGGGTGGGGAAGTGGCAATGAAGAAACATCGTGGGTCTGAAGTTTGTACCAATGTGGTTCATCATCTAATAAGGCTGTTTCTAATTCAATTAAAATCTACAAAGCCAAGAGACAAAGGACTGTCTTATGACAATAATATAGAAATTCTCTTAAATGGTTTCATTATAATAATGATAATTATAATAGTAATGCTATTAGGTCAAAAGCAAGGTTATGCTGCAGAATTGCCCATATGTTTGACAATAACTAAATAAGAGATAAGTATATATAACTTCTTATTGAGTTAATGGCTTTGAATATCTAAGACATTTATTTTGTAGACCCTTGAACACCTATCTGCTACAGGCTGTTAAATATGCCATTACATAAATGGCACTTACTACTAAAAGTCTGTAATAATAACTGGTATATATATGCCATTTTACAGTTTAAAAAACATTTTCATTTACATTCATTAATTTAACCTTCACAAACTCTGAAATGGAGAGATTAAAAACAAATTAGAAGTGCTTACTGTGTGTTAAGAACCATGTCATATGTTATCTTAATTCTCAGGAAAAAATTACTAGGTTGGTCTTATTATTCAACTTTTACAAATAAGGATACCAAGGCTGAAAAAGGTTAAAAAACTTGTTTAAGCCCACATTATTGGTTAGTGAAAGAGCCGTAATATAAGTCAAAGGCTGTCTTACTTAAAATTCTGTTTAACATATCATGCTGCTAAGGATTCAAAACAGAAAAGGAAAGAAAAAAAAAAGAATGGATTTTCAATATGAACCATGTTATAATATGAATATCTAATAAATTTACAAAGGAAATCAGTCCATAGAAATAAATGATTCTTTTTATTTTCTTTTAAAGTCATGTGCAAATATGACAGTGTCTGGTTTAAGTATATGAGAACTGCTATATGATGATAAATCACTATTAGCTATGGGAGGTAAAAATGTAAAACAACTAAGGTACTCTTCATTCTTCCTAAATTTTCCCTAGTCATTTTCAAAATTATAAGCACTGTGTTCCAAATGGTCACACACACACACACACACACACACACACACACACACACATTTAATTCTCACTCTAACCCTGAATTGCATACTACTATCATTCTCACTTGATTGAAGAGGAAACTAAAGTACAAATATATTAAATAACTTGCTCAAGGACCAAGGCCAGGAAGTAGTAGTGTCAGGAATGCAGAACCAGTCATCTGGCGCTAATCTCTGCTCCTAGTCATTATGTTACCCTTCTTTCCAACTGGTTTACCACTCTTTGATTCCTTAGCTAACAACATTCAGTTTAATATTTCTATGGATTGTTGCTTTTCCCATGGTATTACATTTAATTTACTCAGGAAAACCAACCACACTGAAAAAACTGAAAGCAGTTCTCTTAGTACGTTAATAGCTGGAAAACTGCCTCTCATCCGCCCCTCTCCAATTCATTCTCCACATTACAGCTAGAAATATTTTTCTCAAGTACAAATGCAATCAAGCTAGTCTCTTTAAAACCTGTCATTTGTTCCCATTATCTACAGGATAATATCCAAACTCTTAATATGATATATGAAGGTGTCATGTTTAACTCTCAAGACTCATTTCTTACCACATTCTTTTCCCATTTCAATACAGTTGTCCAAGACCCCCGCAACCCTAGTATTTTGTTATTCCCTCTGCAGGAACTTTACTTCCCTTGACTATGCTAAATTCCAGTTTCTCTGTGGATCCTTCCATGGACCACTTCCCCTTCCCTGCACAGCAATTATGTATTCCTACTGCACTTCCCTGAAAGAGCATCTGCCATACTATGTTATAATTGTTCACTCACTTGTGTGTATCCCAGTGGATTATAAATTCCTTGAAGAAAGTAATATACCTTATTGACCTTTGATACCTCAGTCCCTAGCACATTACAGATACAGTACAGGGCTGAAAAACTGATCTATAAATAAATGATTTAATTACTAGTTGTAAAATTGGTTCAGTAAACTGAAATACATGTACTATAGAGGCATCAATAAGTTTTTTCTTAAAACAGCAGCTAAATTCATTCTGTTAAATTATGTCTAGGTGTTTCAGTTATTCAAAATATAATATTTTACTGATAGTCATATAAACAAAAGTATTCAGGATGACATGAATAGTCTAAGCTTTAAAATAGTTCCAGATACCTCTCCTAAGAATTCACTTTCTTCCTCTCGAACTCGAGCTTGATCCCAAAGGGTAATCTCCAGCATTCGTTCCCGAAATTCTCTTCGGTGGACTGGAGAATAAATGAATGTTTGGTTCCATTTGGGTTCCAATGTTTTCTTTACTGTTTTAGTTCTTCTTTTGTTTTTATCACTATGAAAAAAATAAGAATATATGAGCTTATATAAATCTTCATTTTAACTTTTGCCCTAAAATTTATTAATTTAAAATTTCTCAGGAAAGAAGTTTTCCCACAAATTTATCATACCTTAAATATACTGTAACCTTTAAAATTACTATTAAAATTTATAAGGTATATAATTATATCACCTTATAAGTATGACTTAATAATAGAAATATTTCAATAAATCTGAAAATTTTCCATGATAGTTAATTAAAAACTTAACCTTTCTCAAATTCTAAATAAAACCAGACTGAAGAATCTTAACTCTAATTTTTTTTAACACACTGCCCTATTGGAAACCTTTAAATTGGAAATTAACCTGTTAGTTACATATAGTAGTACTTTTAGTATTTGTACATATGCAAATGCAAATACTGTACTTAGTATTTGTAACCAATATACTATTCACTTAAACTAACGGAAGTCCCTTGTACAATAAGTTTGGTGAATTGCGATGTTCACAACTTTACATCCATATAGTTTAGCTAATAAGCAATTGTAATTACATCTTATCAAGTTACACACTTATGTATAATTAATACATACTTGCTCATTTGACATCTATCAAGTCTTTAAAGACATAGTAAAATTATTTCTGTGTGAGGCAGCCACTATAATCTGGGCTGGAAATGCAAGCTGGCCATCCTGATAGACAGAACTTCCAACTCAGAAGCTTTCATACATTTTTTTGACTTCATATTTCTACCAAGTGAATGCTTTTGATTATGCATTCCATTGTATACACATATTTTTATAAATTATATGTACGTATTACTATATTGTACTAATATATTGTATTCATTGGTAAATATACAAAAATAGGAATTAAAGATAGGTGAAAATGAAAATTCAAGTATTTCTTTATGAACTCCAATGAATTGTTTCATACATCTCCTGGGTACATCCGTTCTTCTTGGAGATCACTACTCTAGCTTATTAGAGAGGATCAGTGTCTGAATAGGAATGAAGAAAATCATCTAGGACGGCAATGTTAAGCTATTAGAAGAGCCTATTTGAAGTGAGAAGTGCCAGTGAACTCCAAGTGGAACCATATTAACTTCTACAAATTCTCTCAACACAGCACAGTTCTAAGAGTGTTGGGAAATAGGAAGCAGGGAGAACTAAGAAGGGACAGAGTGCCTCCAAATTAGGGAGGGTATGCAACTTCTCCCAGGTGAATACAGAGCTTAATGTTTAATACAGATTTGACTTAATCAAGAACATGTATGTTTCCAAAGCATATATATTTAATGTAGCAGAAAGCCATTTTAAAGCAATGTATCTTTATTAATTTCTAAGGGCTCCATAGGAAAATAACTTTGGAAACCCACGTAGGAAATTTTATCTCCATTCAAATTTATGAAAAAGAAGTGGTACTGCAAATAAAAATACCTAAATAAGAGAAATAATGACAAGGACTATGACTTATGACTCTTGTCACTTCCTCCTTCTAAGATTTTAACGAATATTTATAAAGCATCTACTTATATTCTATCCATTAAAGAATGAACTATGAAACGCTGTCAGAGATAAAATTCCTTCCACCAAGGTCAGGAAGAAAGCATTTGGGGGAACCTTGCCATCTAATCCAAGATTGGTTTATACTGCAACGTGAAAGGAAACAGAAGAATAAGCTTTGACTTCCTCTTAAGGAGTGAAAAAAGTTCTCAAAGAATGACTATTTTAGGGGGGGATTTCTAATCCTGGATAGGAGGGAGACTAGATTATCTCTGAAGTTCCTCACTAACCTACCTTATATGATTACAATTTAATAAGGCAATTTTGTGTGTATTGAAGCACCAATCCATGAAAATAACCATGGAAAGTTACCTAATCTTCAGCAAATTACAAAAAAAGTAAATGAGTTATTCTTTTCAAGAAGTATAACTAAAGCCTTCAAAATAAGATCATTCTGTATAAGTCAAATACTGAAAGGTTGCTAAAATTATTTAAAAACTAAGATCAGTAAGCATGCTATAGAGATATTTTTAAATAGCAGCCTAAGGATAATAAAATAGATAATTGATCTCTAACAACATCATTAAAATGTTGAGAAAGTATTTTTTTAAAAATCGAACTAAAGTTTTTTCTATTTATTTTCATGTTACCAGTACTTTTGTTTTCCATTTGATTTAACAGCATGCAAAGACTTGATATTTTTACTCAAAATGAAGGGAAAAATATATTTTGACTGGCAACCAATATAAAAAAAGATATAAAAAAGTGTTAGAGCATACCTAGCTATTTTTTAGGGTACCTAGCATATTATATAGAAAATAAATGTTTTGAATGGCTTAACTGACATACTGACATTCTAGACTAAATTCCTTCTATGTAGCCTCACTTGTCCCTCCAGGAATTCTTAACAATAAAAAGGCATCAACTGTTTTTTCTGTTTACTTAGGCAAGTACAGTTGGCCCTCAGTATCCACAGATGCAGAGCTATGTCATTTTATATAAGCAACTTGAGCATTGCAGATTTTGGTATCCATGGGCTTCTTGGGACCTGTAGTTTTTCTCACAAGAAATTGTCAAGAAAAAAGAAATAACTCATACCAGAAGCACAAATAGTCCTTTATTCATGTGTAAAAACTTGTATCAACAGAAAAAAAAAAAAAAGTCGAGATGATAATGTAGCTGTTTGAGTTGACCAGAGAATTCTTTTTTCTGTTAAGGATAAAACCCTGACACAACTCTATCAATAAAGTGAGCTACAAACTTGCCTAAATATTCTTCAAATTCCTGATAACTGTCAAGAAAACTCAGCTGAGAAATAACCTGAGAAAAAAATATCCAAACGTTTCTCACATTCTTTGCTATTGAGAAAAGATAAAAACCCTACATCTGGAATATAAAGGAGTCTTTGAAGGGACTTTCCCTTCCATTTGACCTCTATCTGCTTAGAAAGTGAGCGGAGGTATAAAAAATAAAACTAAACACAAGTAGTCAACCAAAAAACAAAAATTTGAGAGACTTTTATCATCTTGAAAAGCAAGCATTTTTCTTCAAAGGTCTGAATAAGCAGAAACTTAAGTTATGTGTGTGCATAAAAGCACAGCACTTTCTGCGAGTTTTTTTTGCTTTTTGTTTTGTTTTTTTTTTTGCGGTACGCGGGCCTCTCAGTGCTGTGGCCTCTCCCGTTGCGGAGCACAGGCTCCGAATGCGCAGGCTCAACGGCCATGGCTCATGGGCCCAGCCGCTCCGCGGCATGTGGGATCTTCCCAGACCGGGGCACGAACCCATGTCCCCTGCATCGGCAGGCGGACTCTCAACCACTGCGCCACCAGGGAAGCCCTCTGCGAGTTTTTATGATGGCATTCTAAGGATGCTTAGACTAATAAACTGTGCTCTGAGAAGCCAAGTGACTTGGCCTCCATCCAGGATGGTAGGTAATATGGCTGTGACATCTGTCATCCAACTGAAGTTTAAGCTGGAGTTGAGTTAAGTTATTGCATATCCTCTTCTTCTCATGCAGTTCAAAGTGTATCCCTCTCCAAAAGACAACCTAAGTTGTTAGAGAACAACCTCCTTCGAGTCAACTTTGTAAGATAAAATTATATGGCACAGCTTCTAATAGCTTAAGAGGCTATGGCACCCTTGCATATTTTCTAATTCATTTTACAAATTTTATTTCAAAATATATATCAAATAAAGTGTAAGACCTTTGCTAATTGCCTACTTCCTTTCCTTTATTTTCTTTGTTGAAATTGTTCTTCAGATGATACTTTGGCACTCAACACTGATGACTTTTAACTTGAACTGAGTAATAGAGGGTCCAAACGTGTATAAATATGTTTAAGATCACATCTGTGCCCAGCTGCTTCCAACCTGAGAAAAATGAACAGCCCAGCCCTGAAAACCAGTGTTGCAGAAGAGCTGGGGAAAGGGAAATTGGTGCATTACTTCTTTCTTTTTTTATGATGCTTATTGAATAATCTCTTCTATTTTGTATGTGTCTGAAATTAAGAACGATTATATGATTTTTGAAAAGCTATTTCTCCTATTCTGATTCCTCTATTTAAATCAGGATAGATCAATATCATGTATGTTGATTAGCATGGACACAAAGCAAAGGACACTTTAGGTAGCTGATTCTAGGCCCAGTGGTAAAGATTCCTTGGTGATATGGGTGGTGAAATATAAAGCACATTCACTAATTTTACATAATATAGAGAAATAATATCTTAGTAAAAGGAGGTAAAAATTATAGAGGAACATGATGAGTATCCTTTAGTACCATTTCCAGCTTTCTGCCTCTGTAGTTTATGTTAAAAATGTATTGACTTAAAGGAGCATAATTTTAATGAGTTTGATTTAAAAAAAATACATTATTTAAGAAGTAAACCACACAATCTAAAATAAATATTTAATAAAATAATCTATATTATAAACATTTGACATAGGTTTTAAAACAATCTCAAAGTATTTACTGTCACTATTTTGATTCTTAAGAATCATTATGCTTATATTAAACTTCATAAGTATCTAACTGGCATGATATTTTAAAATAAATGATACAGAATCAAAACACCTCCTGCTATTAACGTTTCTCATTTATTTTCAAGAACATTTATTTTTGTTTCATATCCCTACCTTCTGTCTGGAAGAAAGTAAATTTTAACATAAGGATTCCTTGGCCTCCCATCTTCCCTGGAAGGGAGATCCTTTGCTCCCAAAATTGTAACTATTAATTGGTGACCAACCTTGTCAAACCATAGTTTTATCTGAAAAGCAAAAATATTCATTTATCAGTTTAAACATTTACTAATATAACATAACGTTTACATTCCCAATCTTTGCCCCATTCTCTTACACTAATATTAGCACAGAATATAAACTTCACTTCGTAAATTGCAGTTAAGGTAAAAGGATATGCTATAATAACTTCAATGAACAGAGAAATTATTTCAGATATTTTAGTTTGATTGATAAATCACTTGAACTTTTTATAATCTAATTTGATAGCTTATTAACATGCACATAATAATTACACTACCATAACTAAGGACTTTATATAGGATTGCTTTGTGTCTACCTTTATGCAGGAATCACGGTAGTTCATTTTGGTTCCCCTACAATAGTGAGTTCAGAATAAGTGCTCAAAATGAATTGAATAGATAAGTTCCTTATATGGCATTCATAGGGAATTTTTAAGCAAATGTTTTATGTTATACCACAGCAAAGACCTTTCAAAAATTATAGGTAACTGGGAATTACTAGAAGCTTTAGTAAATCTGCTCCTTAAGTTTGTATTTAAAACTGTAATAAATTCGTCTTTTAAAATTTCTTACGCAGACATAAAGTCTTTTTTTTTGTTTGTGAAGCAAATGTATTTATCCTCAGAATAATAAGCATATATTTTATAATTCGAGATGAGAAAATTAGAATAATTTGCCTGTGCCATAATTAAGGATTAGAACTTCACATTCAGCTGCTGAATTCATTTGACTTAATAATTGTCACCTCCCACACACATACCTCACACTCCCACACCTAGCTAGTTGATTTTACCATATCAGGATCTATGATGACTATGGCTCTGATCCACATTCGGTTCAGAATTCAGCACATCTCTGACCACTATCTTGAAACTGAAATTGAATCGGAAATTTGGAATTTGGGAAAAAGTTCTATTTAGGTAATATGTATTTTTCATTTTATATGTGTATATGTGTGTGTGTGTATGTGTGTGTGTGTATCCAATGGTTTGATTTTTTTCTTTTAACTTGGATTTACAATGTTTGCGGTAGTTTAAAAAACTTAAATATACATCTCATGTCAGTCCCTTCCTCTCTTCTCCAAAGCAGACAGTCAGCTCTGGGCCAGGCTCTAGGATATATAAATAAATATAGACCATCTACATAAAAATCATACAAATAAATATATGTATATATGATATATCAGTAGTTCAGTTCCAATTCTAACATGGCTTTGTTGAGTCCCTCACTTCATATCTTAGAGAATGAGAGGCCGAGAAAGACTTTTAAGTCAGAAGACTAATGGCCCAGAAGAGTATATAAAATTATTTATACACTTTTCTTTTCAGTCAAATGGAATTAGTCCTCAAGCATTTAAATTTTTAAAATGATTATTACTTCTCTTTATGTTAAGTCCTTATGTTTAACGCAGGTATTACCCTGAGGCTGTGTAACAAAAAGTTTTTTGAATCCAGTTGGTAAGTACAGGCTCTAGACAAGTGTTTCTTAAACTGTGGTTCACAAAACTCCTGCAACAGTATTATCTGGAAAGTTACAAATTCCTGTGGCCCACCTTTCACTTACTGAATCAGAATGGGGCCCAGGGAATTTGCATTTTAACAAGTGCTCCAGGTGATTCTCATTGCCATTAGAGCTTGAGAACCACTGCCTTAGACTAGGGGACCAAGAACCTGAAAAAAAACCTCTGACATTTAAATGGGAAAAAAAGTTCAACACCTGAAACTAACACAACGTTGTAAATTATACTCCAATATAATTTTTTTTTAATTCCTATAAAAAAAGAAAAAAGAGTTCAAATATTTGCTTGCCTGACAATAGTAGAACAAAGATACAGATGAGGATAAATGGAAAAAAGAGACCATTATGGTAAAAGATATGAGGGGAGGGAAAAAAAGTAAGAAATACTAGAGTGTCTCATGTATGAGATCAAACAGGTGTTGTCAGAGAGCACCATGGTTCCTCTAAATTTGTAACCAAAACCACATTAACTTCTAATATTCTTTATTTTCTATATCAACAAAAAACCTTATGGCTTTATTTTCCATGATATTAAAAAACTTCTTAAAGGCTAAAAAATTGTTTTACAATAAATAGTACATTTAAAAAACAAAGAAAATGTATTACTAGACTAAGCTCATAGTTATTGGAGCAAATTATTGATTTCTGTGAGTTTTTTTTTTTCAGGGATTGAGACTACCTTTGCTGTCATTTCCACTGGCAATATTTTTGCTTCTTTAAAATCATTACAGGTAAACATTTAAGATATATGCTTCAAATGCCTGATAAATAGTATTATTTTTAGATTTTCTTATGCCATGGAAAACCAAAAAGATCACTTATTAATAATATTCATTTCTCACACAAACAGATATTAGGCATATGGCTTTCATATTTTCATATTAATACTTTAGTTTATTAAATTATACTTTATAAATATATAAATATTAAAATAATATAGATATGAAACAGGCACAGTTTAATTTTACTGAGTTTTTTATCAAAATTATACCTTTTAATAAACTGTCAAACTCGGCATTTGATCAATAGCCTTAATTTTCATTTTATATTACAGGACTTGCATTGAAGTTTTTAATAGATATCCACTTTAAACTATCAAAAAAGAATTATTTTATTTGCTAGATTCTTTATCACATTCCTAAATATCTTCTCTGTGTTTTTTAAATGAATGATTAGAATATATCTGTTGATTCTTCAAAATAAAACAAATGTGTTTCCACAATTCTAGATATGATATACTTATTTTACCTCATTTTCATTAATAAAAATCTTGATATCATTTTAATTGCTTTAATACAATTTCCATGTAACCACTTTTAAATTTCCCAAGCAGAACATAAGTCTAAGTAAATATTTTACACTACATAGTGTTAATTAGAACTCCAATTTTTTTTATTTAAACTAAATTAGTATTAAAAACCAACAAGAGCAACAACCAAAAAAAACCATGCAGCAAAGCAAGAATTATACTACTTTAAAAAAAAAAAAACTTTGTTGACATTACTTTACCATATAAGGGTTTCCTAATGAAAAGAGGCAAACAACTTGTACCCAAGTATTACAGTAAAATTAAATGGAATTACAATTACAAAATGTAAACAAAATAAACCCAACATATTTTATTTGGATTGTGATTTTTGTTCTTTCAAAATAATATACTTTCAAAAAGTTGACCCTTATATATAACATGCAAAAAATTCATATTTTAGATAAGGTACAAATTTATTTGCCAATCTCCTCAAGGAGTTATTGCTTGGAAAATGCAAGAGAATGTAGATGTTAAGTGATATAATGAATGATTTAAAGAGACAGCAACCTTAGTGTAATAAAGGAAAATATCAACAGTATCAGATCAGCTATTTCTATCAATATTACCAATGTAAGTGGAATCTACATTAAATGCCAACCAGAAACCTATGAGTTTCAGTATTCAGTCCATCACATAAAACCACTAACAAAGATTGTCTCTTTAAATTTTTATTGTATTTTAATCCCCATGCAGAATTTTACAAGCTGGCTCATAAAATGATTTGAAAGTCAATAATATGGTTTGGAGCAACACACCAAAAAAAGTTTTCCTACTACGCATTTTCCAAAAACATACAAATAAGGGTTAAAACACAACTTTAGTTTCTATCAGGCAGACAAGGCCTTTACCTGAACCCTAGGAACAAAAGGCGTTGTTCTTCTACTAAGGCTTTGGCTCTGGTAAGCAAAATTAAAGAAAAAAGCAATAAAACAAAACCAAAAAGGACAACACGCTGGAACTAAGAGACCAAAAGTAAAAAACACATACAACTATCCCTTAAGTACATTTTTCCATGACAATATATATCTAAATTAAGTAGTTCAATGTAATGAATAAATTAATTTTCCCAAAATGCTTAAATAGATAAAAACTATATAAAATCTTAGAAGTTTTAAATCAGATTTTTAAATGTAATCAACATAACAGGAATTAAGACTGAATGTAAAATAACAGATTTGGGCTAATATTTTCTGAAAGAATGAGTGTAAACATAATACAAAGTCAAGATATTTCAAGTTTCACCCTTGAACACACAACATAGAAAAAAAATCATAGTCCAAGATGAAGTCAGATTAAAATACATTATAGAATTATTAGTGAAAAGTCATCTGTAGAAGTAATGTTTCCAAAGGGACATACATGTAACTTTCCAAAGGGATAATATGGCTAACAAAAGTCTAAAAAACATTAGCCAAGTTGGCTTTAGCATTTCTTAAAAGAATAAACACAGAAAGATAAAACGTGTGCTGGAACACACTGGAATAATTAGTTGATTCATACTTTAAGAATCTATAACAGGCTCTAGTATTTAAACATCATTTTCAGACATTTATTGTGCACCATCTGAGATAACACTGTTTAGAGCTAATCATACTTATTAATGACAATAATATCACATTTCTTTTTATTTATACAGTTCTTCATATTTTTTTAAGCCTTTACTGACAGTTACTGCAAGTTTATTGCCTCTAACAATGCTGGGAGGTAGTTGCTGTTATCTCCAATATGCAGATGAGGAAACAGAGACATTTTAAAAAGACTAGATAGACTTGCTCACACCCAACCAAAAACTAAGATAGTGTAAAGGTAGAAAATAAAACCCTGGGACTTCTCTGGTGGTCCAGTGGTTAAGAATCTGCCTTCCAATGCAGGGGACGGGTTTGATCCTTGGTCCGGGAACTAAGATTCCACATGCCGCTGGGCAACTAAGCCCGTGCACCGCAGCTACTGAGCCCGCGCGCTCTAGAGCCCACGCGTCGCAACTAGAAAGCCTGCACACTGCAACTAGAGAAGCCCATGCACTGCAACAGAGCCCGCACACTGCAACAAAGACCCAGCGCAGCCAAAATTTTTTTAAAAAGAAAGAAAATAAAGCTCAGTTCTGACTAAATCATTTTATTTCAAATTCTTAGAATAAAATCAGATTTCTTTTTTTTGCTTCTTCTAACTTATTTTGTTTTCATTTTGAAACAGTTTCCAGAGATACCACAATCATCAGAATGTTGTGCCTTTATTAAGGCATGTTAACAGCTAAAAGAGGAATAAAATCAGATGCAAGTCTCTGTGTTTGGGAATGGATTTCAGGGCATTTAATCTTTGTTCTTTCACCAAGATTCCATCTCATTCCTCGCATTTCTCATGGATGTCTCTCTTGTTTAATTAACAGCTGTAAATAGTTAAAAGGCTTCAGACTTTTCCACTGCTACATGGAAACA
Source organism: Stenella coeruleoalba (assembly GCF_951394435.1). Lineage (NCBI taxonomy): Eukaryota > Metazoa > Chordata > Mammalia > Artiodactyla > Delphinidae > Stenella > Stenella coeruleoalba. The sequence continues at coordinate 32,262,106 of NC_137163.1, forward strand.
GATGATAGGTACTAGAAGGACTGTTGTGGAATTCAACGATCATCAGACAGACCCTGAAGATAGTTTAAGACATAAATCTAAAACCCAAAAGAAAGCAAACCTTAAAAGCAGACTATCATTCAATCATGAGTCATCTTTCTCTTCAAAAACCAAGAAGGTCTCAAGTCTAAGATGTCTTCCTTTTTGTGTGGAGACATTTCCAAAGGAAGAAAGGAATGTTTAGATATGGAGTGTTACTGATATCTGTCTGTATAACCCTAGATGGATAATTCTCTAGCCAATGGGTAAGGGATATATGAAATTCATAGAGATTAACTAGGCATGCTGAAGAAAAGGGCAAACAAGTCACTCAATTTAGAAAAAGATCTTATTTTTCTTGCCTTCTCACCTGTCCTACCTGTTTTAGACCAAAAATATCAAGGTAATGAAAGGTTTTTGCAAGTAAATATTACTTTATAACTAAAAGATTTACTTTGAAAGAAATAGTACTTTGAAATAAAGGAATCCTTTAAGGTCAACTTTTTTGCATCTTCTAAAATGACCTCAAATGAGCAACTCACAGATTTTTTGAAATCAATTGTCTAAAATCTATGCCAGTTTAAACCTAATCTTCACCCGTAAGCTTATACATTAAACTTGGCTACATAAACATAATTTGTTTTGTCAGCTTGTTTTAAATTGAGGTGACATTAAAATAACACGCAATTAACCATTTTAAAGTGTACAATTCGGTGGCATTTAGTGCATCCACAATGCTGTGTCACCACCACCTCCCTCTAGTTTCAAAACTTTTTTATCACACCAGAAGAATATCCTGTACCTATTAAGTAATCAGTCACTCCCCATTTCCCCATTGCCCCAATTTCTGGCAACTACTAAGCTGCTTTCTATCTCTTCAGATTCTAGATATTTCATAAAGAAATGAAGTATTATGTATCTCACTGCAATTTGTAATTAATATTAATTCATTTATTTTAAGCATGAAATATCTGATAATATTTATAACAATTCAGCCTCACACAAATGAAGAATTTGAATTTGTACACCACAATTTATTTTGTATTTTTAATGTCCTTCCTACTTTATACAGCACTACTAACTTCAGGGCATTCCTTTTATGCAATGCTTCTAAAATAACACGGTTGTAACAATGACATATAAAAGATAAAAGCTCAAAGAAAAACCTTTCATTTACAGAAAGTTTTTAAAAGACTATCGAGTTTCTAAGTAGATATAAAGGACACATGCCTATTCTTCAGTGACTTATTCCCTTTAAATGGGAATATAAAATGGATATGTACAATATTTACAAGCTCATCACTAAAAGTGGAGTCAGAAAAATATTAAAACAAAGTAACTTAGGGAAACATTGCAACCATAAGTCAGCCACAGACCCTGAAGTAAAATAAAATATGTTTGTCAACAAGAATTAATGTGTTCCTATAGAAAGAAAGAATTCTGAGCCATTCCTCACTTTGAAAAAAGTTAAAGGCTATATCTTATTTTAGCACTCTATCAAAATATTAGTCAAAGGCTGTAAATTAATTTTAAAATATTGAGAGAATTACAAAAGTAATCCTCCAAACAAGAAAACTGCTAAATTATGTTAGAACACAAATTTTAAAAAGAATCAAAATAAGGGAGTGCTGACAGCAAAGGAAACCATAAACAAGACCAAAAGACAACCCTCAGAATGGGAGAAAATATTTGCAAATGAAGCAACTGACAAAGGATTAATCTCCAAAATTTACAAGCAGCTCATGCAGCTCAATAACAAGAAAACAAACAACCCAATCCAAAAATGGGCAGAAGACCTAAATAGACATTTCTCCAAAGAAGATATACAGACTGCCAACAAACACATGAAAGAATGCTCAACATCATTAATGATTAGAGAAATGCAAATCAAAACTACAATGAGATATCATCTCACACCAGTCAGAATGGCCATCATCAAAAAATCTAGAAACAATAAATGCTGGAGAGGGTGTGGAGAAAAGGGAACACTCTTGCACTGCTGGTGGGAATGTGAATTGGTTCAGCCACTATGGAGAACAGTATGGAGGTTCCTTAAAAAACTACAAATAGAACTATCATATGACCCAGCAATCCCACTACTGGGCATATACCCTGAGAAAACCGAAATTCAAAAAGAGTCATGTACCAAAATGTTCATCGCAGCTCTATTTACAATAGCCCGGAGATGGAAACAACCTAAGTGCCCATCATCGGATGAATGGATAAAGAAGATGTGGCACATATATACAATGGAATATTACTCAGCCATAAAAAGAAACGAAATTGAGCTATTTGTAATGAGGTGGATAGACCTAGAGTCTGTCATACAGAGTGAAGTAAGTCAGAAAGAAAAAGACAAATACCGTATGCTAACACATATATATGGAATTTAAGAAAAAAAAATGTCATGGAGAACCTAGGGGTAAGGCAGGAATAAAGACGCAGACCTCCTAGAGAACGGACTTGAGGTTATGGGGAGGGGGAAGGGTGAGCTGTGACAGGGCGAGAGAGAGTCATGGACATATACACACTAACAAACGTAGTAAGGTAGATAGCTAGTGGGAAGCAGCCGCATGGCACAGGGATATTGGCTCGGTGCTTTGTGACAGCCTGGAGGGGTGGGATAGGGAGGGTGGGAGGGAGGGAGATGCAAGAGGGAAGAGATATGGGAACATATGTATATGTATAACTGATTCACTTTATTATAAAGCAGAAACTAACACACCATTGTAAAGCAATTGTACCCCAATAAAGATGTTAAAAAATAAATAAATTGTATGGGGAACTTCCAGGAAACATAATTTTAGGAGTGGTAAATACAATGACAAAATAATCTTCAGTATTTTACTATCTCTTTATTTCCAATCACCCTGAATAATGGGAAGGAGTGATAGAAAGCCAGAAAAACTGAATTTCTTTCCAGTATTTACACAAAAGTTGTAACATTTGATTTTGGAAAAATGGCATTCTACTTTAGCTTTTCTGTGTGAAACAGATTTGATGCATTGTTTCACTGCCTAGGAAATTGATTTCCGTAAAAACCTGGTGCCCTTCCTTAGTGCTCCTCAAAATTGTTTCTATAAATCCACTCTCAACATACGTGCTCGATGCAATGAAGGTGTGTTTTCTGTTCTCTATTCCCCACTTTACCTCTCACTACTCGAGATCAAGGACTGTACCTTATTTACCATTACATCCTTTGATACTAAAAATTAATGAATAAAAGAGGAGGGAAATCCCATGTTAGATCCTGGAACTAAAGATTTTCAACTAGAACTGTGAGATAGCACACGCCCAGAGAGTGCTGGCCACACATTAGATTTCGTGGGTACAAAATCATCATTCCTGGCTGCCTGTACAAATCTTTCCTGTTAACTCGTGGTTCTGAGGGTGGTTTACTCCTCTGGATATATTCTCTGTTCATAGGCATACACAAATGTGGAAGTATTTCCCCCTTCATAATTTCAGAGATTGTATTATAACAATATTCAATCTGTAATCTTCCAAGATTTATAAAGAAACTTGTTTACAATAAAAAATAAGTAAAGCTAAAAAAAAAAAAAACATAAGGGAGCGCTGACACTGAAAGGCTAATATACAGTCCAGGTGTCATAAACGTGAGCTCATACTAATTTTCTCACCAAATACATTAATGGCACTTTCATAGTTATGCCCTAGAATAATAACAAGTAGCAGCACAATTCAAGCATGGAAAAGAAATAAATGGAATAATTTTTTTAAAGTCATCAACAGCCTTGTGCATGAAAATTTAAATAACAATTTGCATTATATGTATATTATATATTTGAGAAAATATCAGTCCATGAACTGACATAAATATATTAGGAAGGTCAGCTCACATAACATACAAATTATTTTTGTTGTCAGGCATTAGTAACGTCATGATTTTGTAAGTGAGCTAAGGGCCCAGGTAAAATCTCACCAAAAGCAAAAATACCCAAAGGTAGAATAGAAGGATATAGGAATCATAATGTTGCCTTGTGACTTCCTAGAAGTTTCCTCAAAGGATGATATTTGTGGACAAATATTTTCTCAACCTCTACATCATTAGAGCAAACCAAAATTGTCTCCAGTTGGCAGAAATGGGGTTAAATATAAAGGAAAATACTATATCCAAAAGGGTATCTTGCTTATGTCTTGCTGCATGCAAAGAATGAACATAAAATTAAGTTTCATGATGGTAAAATCCATGGCTATCTGTTCACTGTTGTATTCTCAGCTACTAGGATTATGGGGATAGATCTTAAAATACATTACTTGAATTGATAATTGTAGCTTAATTTGGTAAAAATATTTTGGAGAAAAATTTTGGTAAAAGATTTCAAGAATCTTAAAACTTTTTTTTCTTTCATATTGTTACATCTGGAAAAGTTATTCTGACAAAGGAATTTTGACCTAACAAAATATGCAAGATTTATATTCAAGGATTTCCATGGCATCATTATTTAAAATACTATAAATTAGAAACAAGCAAGATATCCTATAATAGCAAATTAAGTTAAAATGGAGTATTAAATAGCTATTAAAATCATTTTAGGAGGAATTTTTAAAGAAAAATGTTTAAAGGAAAAGTACACAATATATTACTAGTGAAAAAGCAAGTTTCAAAATAGTATACACAGATTTATTACAGTTTTGTTTCAAACTTTATATGTATGTGAATGATTATGTTTTAGTGGCAAGATTACAGGTGATTTTTATTTTTTATTTATTTATCTGTGCTTTCTAGATTTACCAAAACCAATACGTATTATATTTATAAACATTATCTTGCTGGAACATACTCCTTCTGAGTCATAAAAATTGATAAAATGGTACTCATTTTAAATTACAGTTATATGGATTTTAAACCAACATCACTTATAAATACAAATACCACATACTTTTAAGTTTATATTTCCCCCCAATATTTAACAGTCTTACCTTTCTACCATATTCACTTTGAACCATGAGGAAAAGTAGTTGAATCTGAAATCTGTCTAAATGCCTGCACTATCCTCCTCAATCTCCCCTCCTAGTCCAATTTCTAATACAGCCTTGGGATTTCAAAAGAAGCAACAAAGTGGTACTTACTTATTATGGAAGTCTAACTTCTGCTCCCTCATCCACCAACTGAAGCCAACTACATACACACACACACACACACACACACACACACACACATTTATTTATATACTGGCATCATCAGCCACTCAGAGCATTATATATAGGTGGAATATTTAAAGGGAGCCACAATTAAAAATAAAAAAGCTAACATTTATTAGCACTTTCTAAAATGGTGGAAGAAAATACACATATATTCGTAACCATAAATGACAACATCTGCGCTGTCAATATATGTAAGAGAATAAATAAAAAGATGCTACTTATTGTGGAAAATGGAAAAAACACCACTGTCCTCAAATGAAAAAGCTCACTCTGTTTATGAAAGAGAAAGGAAAAGAAAATAATAAAGAGAAGAAATTCATTTTAGTAAGACATTTACAATCTACTAATAGTATCTCATCTTCTTTCTTACATAGCTCTTCTGTTATTACCACTTTTGTGATCAAAGTAGTCCCAGAACAGATGTGTCTAATGACTTTTACTATGTTAATTCAGCTTATACTTCCTGTATCTCCATTTAATTAATGAAAATTCTTCAGAAAAATCAAACGCTTCTCCTTCCTCCAGAAAATAAAAGGAGAAACTTTGTACCTGATTTAACAAAAAGCTAGAAATTACTCTTAAAATATAAGCCCAAGAATAGTTTTTAACTATAACATTAACAATTATCCAAAATTCAATGTCTGAATTTTGAGAATCTAAGTAGTTTTTAATACTTATAAAATTTTAAGTTTAGTAACTCAACAGAATTAGTGTCAATATTAACCTGTTTGTTTCTAAAATATAGCTGGATAAATTTTAATATTTTAAATTTTAGAAATTAATAAAATGTGAGAGCCTGAATTTGCAAAGCTCTTCTAATATGGGTATATGATGGTAAACTGAATTTTAAACTTTTATTATAAAATGTTCAAATTAGGGATCACTTACTATGAAATCTACCTGATATACTCAGTAATCTATTATATATTTCCCTATTTACTTAGTTGAGCAAAAATCATGACTTTGAATTTTGGAATAATATTACTAAGGTGAAAAACGTTTTAGATAGCATCACAAATTCTAATTCTCATTAAATTCCAGAAAATCTAACTCTAATAAAGAAAGCACTCTGCTAGATAATTATAATTAAATTTAGATTAATTAAAATTACTAAGAATGAGAAAGTTGATGGTTAAAAGCACAATTATATTCTAAACAGAACTTGGTTTACAAAAAAAATACCATCATATAGTTAAAACACTACTTGATATTCCAAAAAGAGAAATTAATCTAGTGATTACATACTGAAAGTTGTCCAGATAAGAACTGTGGAACATCCCTCAACATGCCAGGACTCATGGGAGACGTAACGGAAATAGAAGGACGATCCATTTTTTGAGATTCAAATGAGCTAGAACCTGAAATGGTAATTATACATAAAGAATAATAACAATGGCTCTTCATTAGTATTTAATAATCTTTACCATGTATCTTTTATTTTTAATGCACACAAAATGCCATTATATACATCATTTTCTTAGCCACAATGTTCCAGATATACTTAGAGAGGTTTCTTAAAGCATAAGTGCAGCTTAGGGATTCTCTCAAGACCAAGGGTAAACCATTTTCTGTGCCAATTATAGTAGAGACAGACCTCAGAACTTAGTTACTAAGTCTGTTGTGTGTACTAAACTCATATCTTACAATAACACACCTGGAAAAATTTAAAATAGAAACTTAGGGAGGAAAAACCAAAACCTAAATCAATAAAGCAACTCAAAGATGGTCTAAACTTGTAATGTTAAAACCATAAATACTAGAATGCTAACTGTGAAAAGTTTTCAGGAAGTGATTTTTAACCATATCTGGAAGAATATAATAAATTAGATGGGCAAAAAGGAAGTGAGGGGCTATGAAAAAAAGATACAGAAGAGCAAAAAAAGCAGAACTTCAATACCCAGAAGTTATATGTACAAATTTATTTGTATGGAGGGGAAGGAACAAATTGGAAAGTGAACAAAAATGGGGCAAATGAGATACTGACAGAATTAAATGCCTGGAATTCTGGGCTACAAATTTTGGCACTAATAAAATATCCATGCTAAACTTTTATGAGTAAGGTAATAAAAACTGCATTTGAGGAAGATGTCTTCACCATCTTTTTAAAGTGTAGACTGAATTGAGTGAGATGGAAAACAGTTAAGAACAAGTGGAATTCAATAAAATAATAACAGGAATGACTAGAAAATGGAATGGAAAGAAAGAATTGAGGCAATATTACAAAATTAGAAAATAAGGACTCAGAAACTAATTAGATATGAGAGATAAACGAAAAAGAGGGGGAAACATGAAGATTTCAAGTCCTGTAGCCAGATATGGAGACAAGAAAGTCCCCTATGTTTCTGTCTTGTCCTCTGCACAGGACAGTGCTGATATTCCCTGGGCTGTAGAGCACTGGAGAAGTCCTGTGTGTTAGGGAATGGCTGGAGAAGTTAATTTGGAACCTGTCACAGTGACCCTGTGACACCTCAGAGACGTCCGAGGGGAAATGCAAAGCAGGTAACAGGATATGTGGATGGGACCAAATGTTGAGTAGATAATTAGTGTTAGAAATTAAACTGTAAAGTGTCTCCCTAATTGGAGGTCCAAATGGATAAAATTCACTTCTAGAGAGAGTATAGTGTTAAATGAAAGGGGAAACTGCAAGCCTTGGGATCAGAAGTAATGGTGAAACCTTAAATAGTATTTAGAACTGGAAAGAATGCTGCCTTTATACTAAGAAATAAGCCAAGTTTTCTATATGCTAAGCTTCAAGTAACAGGAAGACACTTAGAACATATTCTTTAAACATCCAGAGATGAAGGAACAATGATAGATAATTTTGATAATGTAAACTTAGGAGTCATATGGCAATTAAAACCATATGAAGAGAAAAATCTACTGAGGAACTAAAAACAGAAGGTTAAGAATTGGGCCTTGGAGAAAGCTATTCTTCAACTTTTAAAGCATAAATAATTGAATCTAATTTGAAAAAGGACCCCTGTCCTTACAGGAAAAATTTTGGAAATGTAGCCTAGAGGCTTTTCAAATAGCTATAGTAAGATAAAGGATTCCACACTGCTCACACAATATCTGAGTGATATAATGTAAGTGAATGAAAATTTTACCTACTTCATAGATTGCTGTGAAAACTAAGTGGGATAGTGTAGGTACAACATCTAGCACAGTTCCAGGCGCTTATGATGATGATATTATTATACATAATAATTATTATCATTATGTTAGTACTTATAGTTTTATGTGATCATGATATTATTTTGGATAAAATGATTTAGCAACTAGCCAAAAGTACTAAATCAAATAGGTCATACAATCATATTTTAAAGTTTAGAGCTAATGCCATTCTAAAAGGATTTCACCTCTCTGGTAAAGATTTTTTTTAAATGTATACTCATAATTGTAATACAATGTAAAAAAAAATAACATCTATTTTAACAGTACATTCTCAATTGTTGTGTGTATAGACAATCCAACCACTTCTCACCACCTTCACTGCACCCACCATGGTCTAAATTACCATAATCTCACCAAATACTGAAATAGTCGTCTCACTGGTCTCTCTGCTTTCGCTCCATTTAATCTATTTTCAACATAGTAGCCTGATTTTAAAACGTAAGTTTCTCCTCAAAAACATCCTATGTAGCTCTTGATTTCCCTTAGAGTAAAAGTCAAAGTCTTTACAGTGCCTTATAAAACCTATGCAGTTTGGCTTCCCATTACTTCCCTGTCCTCCTTCCTGCCATTCTTCCCCTTGCTCACTCTTGCAGCCACAACAGCCTTTTTGCTTTTTCTTAAATGCAACGTAGGCTTTCCTGCCTTAGAGACATTGAACCTCTGGTCCCTGTTCCTGGAGAGCTTTTCCCTCAGACTGCCACTCTTTCAAATCTTGCTCCAATCCTTCCTTCTCAATGTCTATCCTGATCAATGTATTTCAAAGTGTGACCCTCCTCCTTCTTCTTTCACAACATGACTTACTCTCAATCAACCAACAAACTTAATTCATCAGAAAAAATTTGCTTAGTATCTGAAATAGTACTCAAACACAAGTAATAAAAAGTGTCTAAATACTTAATGTTATTTTAACTTATATTTAACTTATATTGCTCCATTACCACTCTGTTAAGTCAGAACTATTACCCCATTTTCTCAAAATATAAATTAGAATATATGTAATTATTCACTAGATTGTCCCAAGCATTCCCTTCATTTACTGAGGATTAGTTTACAAAGTAGTAAATTTTAAAATTAGGTGAAATTTGGGGAGGGAGTGAAATATTGGGGAGTGATGATATGTTCATTATTTTTTATTATGATAATGGACTCACATGTATATCAAAGCTTACCTAACTGTGCACTTTAAATACATTCAGTTTATAGTAGTATATCTTGATAAGGCTATCTAAAAATACATAGTAGTTAAGCCAGTGTGGTTTAAAAAAAAATCTTAAAATATTATAGACTTTTATACTTTTTTCCACAATAACATGAAATAATACTAAATTTTCCATCTTTATATGACTGCATACTTGATAACAACACTATTATATTTCTTACTTTGTATTAATAGATTAAAGACTTCATTTGACCCCTGATAATGAACGACTTTATTAATAACATTTTCTTCTAAAATAAATGAAACTTACTGGACTCCAGTTGTGCGTGTGTGCTATCAGGTATTCTAGGTATATCTCTGAAATGACAGAAAAAGAAGAAAACAAGAAATTGTTTCAACAAATAGTAGCAACTGCTATTTTGATCATTATCAAACTATATTATAATAGGACAATGTAAAATGGACAAAATTGTGTATTGTAGCGGCACTATATAAATAAGGAAAAAAATAAGTCATAGTACTTTTTGCTAATAAAAGTGTTCTGGGCTAACCCTACTACTTAAAAGGAATTAAAACTCATAAGCATTTAGAGCAGATTTGTAAAAATATATACTTTATTTCCTATGTGCTTCACTACACAATTATCCATTCTAAAAAATTTCTATATTCAACAGGGTAAGTTTTATAGATATATTTTAATTATATTCTACTCTTTTACCTGCTGTTGTTCAAATCAGAACATTGAAATTCAAATAAAATATCACCAAAAGTTAAAATATTCAGATTGTCACTGAAATTTTTTAAACATAATAATTCTACTGAGAAAAATGCAAACATGTTTCTTATTGGACTTAACATAATTACCTTGTAACTGTATTTACACCAAAAGTATGTACATTTTTGTTTGAGATTTGCCAGGAGGGGCATATATTAATGGTTAAGCTCATTCAGAAAACTGCATCAAAAATATTTAAGACATTAAACAAAAATATGATTAGAGCATCCTTTAACACTAAGAAATATATTTGATTAATACCCTAAGCTGATACAGTACAGTTTTACCACATTACAAAAGTATGAAAAGACAAAATAAAAAATAGATATAATTTCATGTGACAGATTCATTACTTTTGAAAGGAACATAGTACAAAGGATTATATTTATCTGCAACTTAAAAAGTCAAAGAGTAATTGACATTTGCTTTTTTTTTTTTTTTTTTTTTTGCGGTATGCGGGCCTCTCACTGTTGTGGCCTCTCCCGTTGCGGAGCACAGGCTCCAGACGCGCAGGCTCAGCGGCCATGGCTCACGGGCCCAGCCGCTCCGCGGCATGTGGGATCTTCCCGGACTGGGGCACGAACCCGTGTCCCCTGCATTGGCAGGCGGACTCTCAACCACTGCGCCACCAGGGAAGCCCGACATTTGCTTATTTTTTATGTTACCTTAAAGATGTTGTTTTTCCTTAAACAGTTGCCACCATCTAGGAATAGAATGTCCTTAAGCCCTCTCTTTTTTATATGAAATCTCCATTTTGGAAAAAATATATAAAATTCATAGACTATAGTTGATTCTCATATTTACAATGTAGAGAACCATAGCTTATGAAACTTCTTTTGAAAGTAATTGTTACTACAGTCCCCTTCCACTAATTCTTTTATCCATTTCCTGAGCTACTAAGATAATAAAAATAATACACCTAAATATCCCTTCTTCTTTTGTAATTAACTGTATATTCTAGCATGATCAGATAAAAAGATGTCATGATTTTTGGTGAGGTATTTTTAGTAAAGGAGAAAAAAGCATTGTCCTCAAAATAATTTAGTTTTATAAAGCAATCAGACATTATTGGATTGCACATTACAAATTATTTAATAGTAGTCAACTTTATACATGTATGAAGTATTCAAACCAACTCACCCAATAGGCCTTGAAACAACAAGCTCCACTTGTGGCTCAGGTTTGGATTCCAGGATGATGTTATATACTTCTTCAAATGTGGCTCCTTGCAATAGTCTTCCATTCCATTCTAATACTTCATCACCTACAGTGTGTGTCAGTAATGATAATCTTAGAAAAACTAATCCCATAAAATGCACTCGAAACAAAAGCCGTCTCAAACTGCAATTAATTTTGTAGAACAAAATTCCTTTACGGAATAAGAAACATACTGAGAACAGCTCCAGTGGCATAAAATTTGATGACCAGGATGATTAGTGTATTTCACACAAAAGGACAAGGAAGGGTCAGAGGAAAAGATTACATAAAAGTTGTATCTGTGATTTCTATAATTTTCTCAATGATGTCTTGTCCCTGAATAGTTGTTAGTTGTGTTTCTTGCAAGGGGAAGCAAGTTGGGAACAACCTATGCCTCCAACTTGGTGACATCACTCTTGTCTCTGTGATTTCTCAATAGAAATTCCAATTCTAGAAACTATTAAGATAAGTTGCCTCTTTGAAAATTTTATAACTCTTTATTCTAGGATTCTCAATATACATGCAGCTGAGCACCTTGTCGAGACTCCTTTGCAAAAAGCTTAATACTATGCATCTTACTGAATCCTCTCCAAGGCACTCAAGGATCTCTTCAATAGTATCCATTATCAAAGAGATAAGGAGTGACACATTTCAGGAAATATGTATTTATCCATGAAGTTTGTTTCCTAAATTACATTGGAAGTTCTTCAAAAGAAATAGGAAGGCTTATGGGAAACAAATTAGGTTAATCTAATCCTAGATACAGACTAGGAATATCCATCAGCAAAAAAATAAGATCAGTAAATATAAAAATATTTTTATCTAATGTGACTCAAGAACTAGTAGTTACAACTTTCCATTAATGAATAAAGATTAATATAAGTTAAATGAACTTTTTATTATCGGTGAAGTCACTTCTAAATGAGGATAACTTTTTCATAACTACTCAAGTTTAACAGTTTAAATGTAAATAATCAAAGATTGAAACCTACCTGGTCTAAGATGTCCTACAGTATCAGCTAAACTTCCTTTTTTAACTTTGGTAATAAATGCACAGAGCCGACCTGATTCAGTCATCTTTCCTCCTACAACCTGTTTAAAAGAAGAAAATGTTAAAACAAGCATATTGTTCGATGAACACAGCTGAAGATTCAAGTAAAAAATAACTAGACAATTTGCAGGTTTTGAAACTATAGTTTAATATGCTAAAAATAATTTTTAAATAATATAGTGTTACTAATAGGAACTGAGTACATGTCCCAAGTGTGGACTCTACATATTCCAAATGTTTAACAATTTAATCAATTATTTGTTGAAAATGATTCATACCTTAGAAACAACTTAACAATTTATAATTTTTGCCTTTATTACAGAATTCTTAGTTTTGTCATTTCTAAAAACTTATTGCAGTACTATATAATTATATTAACATTTCTAGTTATAGATGTCAAATGTCATAATATATATTTTGTTACTTTTACTATATTATCATATCTTCTAAAATTTTTATTAGTTGGTAAGATTTGGGCATATTGATAACGTGCATGATGATCATGATGATGCATTTTTCCTGACAAAGTTACAAAATATACTTAATCTCATCAGAATTAATGTAAACTTTAGATCATCTGCATCCCAATTTTTCTGCTTTTACATTTCTATTAATACATATCTTTCAGAAAAAGAAAAAACAAAGGTTAGCAATAATGCTGTGAAGTCATATGTGTAGCTATAAGACTGGCCTCTTAAAAATTAATGCTCTGATTCTCATTAACTGCCATTCAATCAATATATCAACTTTAAGCAAATAATAGTAACCAACTTCATTGACTAGAATAGGTTTCTTCCTCTTCTAAATTGACTGAACAATACAGAATTCAAAAATCATTGATTTATCTTATTCCGTATTTAGTCCCCAGGTGCAGTGAATTACACTCAGGTGCAGTTCAGTCAATATTAACTCATTATTCCTATGTTTGGTTCTGAAAATTATATATAGAGATATTATGGGCTGAAATCCCTGTGTTAATTTTGTTTCGTTTTGTTTTGTTTTTGTTTTTTTGCAGTACGCGGGCCTCTCACTGTTGTGGCCTCTCCCGTTGCGGAGCACAGGCTCCGGACGCGCAGGCCCAGCGGCCATGGCTCATAGGCACAGCCTCTCCGCGGCATGTGGGATCCTCCCAGACCGGGGCACGAACCCGTGTCCCCTGCATCGGCAGGCGGACTCCCAACCACTGCGCCACCAGGGAAGCCCCCTGTGTTAATATTTTTAAAGTTTCTTGGCTTGATAAACTTTAATAATAATAATTATACTGATTATATTATTATTGAAATCTGAGAGTGCTAGGCACTGTACTAAATGTTTGAATACTGCTTTATTTAGTCTTATTAGATAATAATTCAGTAAGTATTATTGTCTCCATTGTACAGATGAGGAGTCTGAGGCTGAGAGGTTTAGCTGCCTAACGTCATGTAGCTAGTAATGCTATAACTAGAAATCAAGCCAAGACTTTTCAACCTCTATACTACACTGCTCTAACAGTATACTGGGCAGATTTGGATTTAATTCTCACCTTCATCACCATCCTTAAGACCATGGGCAAGTTATGACACCTCTCTAAGCTTATTTCTTATCTGTTGTGAGTGTTAATAAAATGATAGATATAAAGTGCTCAGATGAGTGCCAACTGCATGGCAACCAGCCAATAAGTGATGCTCAATTTTATTTACAACCAAAGTTTTCAAATATATCTCACTTACTGGAATCTACACAACTACTTCTGTAGCAATGGCTTAACTCTAAAACATTTACTCTCTTCGCATTTCAGTTTTTAATTCACCTTATAGATGCACAAAAAATAAACAGAGCTTTCTTTGGTGTACTTACCAAATAATTATCTGGTATTTTACAGTAAAATATAAATCAATATTTATATTAAATCTCCTAACATATTTTTGAGTTTCCAGACTTCAAACAGTATTCTCTCTCTCTCTCACACACACACAAATACACACAAACGCACACACATTTTGCTACTCTAATACAAAAATTACATTCCTATGTAATATGTAATACATATATGTATTTCCCAAGTTTGTACATTTAATAATTGAACGAAGCTATCATTTTAAAAGAATATAAACACATATATAGACTTAAAGGACAAACTATAGGTAAAATAAGTTTGAAGAACTCAAGTATGTAACTCAAGTTCTATTTTCCAAAATTATATAAATAAGTATTATTGTAGAATAATGGCAACTTCTTAAATAATACTTGGAAAATGAAAAGGTTTTGGATAATGAGTGCCAATTCTTTTAGAAATTCTTGAAAATAGAAAAAACCCCACTAAATTGGTATAGTGTTATTATATCTTTTGCTTTTCTGATTAATCTGTAAATGAGTATAGAGCAACATCTCATATATTTCATCACATACCTTCAAGCCAAGCATTGTTCCTGAATCTCGAGGTACACTTCCATCTTTTAAACGCTTATTTAATAAAATGCGACCAATTAAACGATCTCCATCTTTAGATGGCTGCCACGTCACAGGGTGCTGACATATTGCATCAATAAACACAAAATTAATGTTATTTTATGATAAATGACCCCTTAGTGTGCAATCTCTCTAAACTTCCAACTTCCAAAGTGTTATGATTACACAAACCAGTTTTTATTCAAAACATTGATCAAAAGGGTTTACTAGGTTATGTTTATAACCTCATTTTAATAATCTCAAGTTTTTTCAAAATCCAGTTACTGCAAATT
Organism: Stenella coeruleoalba; assembly: GCF_951394435.1. Lineage (NCBI taxonomy): Eukaryota > Metazoa > Chordata > Mammalia > Artiodactyla > Delphinidae > Stenella > Stenella coeruleoalba. The sequence goes on from NC_137163.1 coordinate 32,277,369, forward strand.
CTAACAGTGCTCTGACACAATACTGAAGTTCTATAGTTCTACAAAATCTGAGAAAGCTTGAAAACACATGCAAACTGTAATTATCTACACACTGAAGATTAAAAATTCACAAGCAGAAAAGAGACTGCAATTCTATGCAATCAAACTCATTTAAAAATGAGCATTTAATCTTCAAACACTTTTGGAAGACTTTGAAAGACTTTATTACAGTAAAAGTTAAAAGGTCACACTATATTAAAACATGAATTTGAACCTCTGATGAGGGTTTTCTTGAAGTAGGTTTCTAGATTAAAATTATTAAAAATACACAAGCTCCAGTAACTTTCCAAATGAACGTTCATGGGAGAAACAGGCCTAATTCAAAGGTGATGATAGATTATATTTCTCACTTTTTGGAGGGTCCTTGATTCTTTCAGGTCTCTGATCTATTTAGCAAATTAATTTTATTTGATAATTCAATGGTATCCATTGTTAAACAACTTTGAAAATATTAGTAGTTTATCTCAGGGCAGAACCAAGCCTTTTATAAATCATGATACCATTCCATTATAAATCATATATCAAATAACAAAGTAAATGATTTGTGTAATCACAGTTTCACAGTTATCTGAAAGTAACATGCACATCTTCATGCAAAATTTAGCAGGCAAAAGACAAGTTCCAGTAAATCACATCTATATGGTAAAAAGATTTCAAAAGTCTCACTATAGTAAAAGCAAAATAATAAATACCAAAGCAGATGGCAATGGTTCTAATACTAATTAATACTACACTAAAATGCTATGACAATATAACAAAAGAGCAAAATGACAGTGAAAGGGAAAAAAGAAAAACAACTTTTTCTGTGCAAACAGACCCAATTATCTCCCTTTTGCCTGGGATTCAAACTGTTGATAATTTAATTTTCATCCCAAGGAAAATATATGCAAGCAATCAAATAAGCCAATCCAAAAAAATTCTTTATATTTGTGGTATATAATAACATTACAAAGTTCTTTCATGCGACCATAAACAAAACATTCCTTTGTTCCTAATTTTCATTTTCAATTACTTATTTTTGGTATGCCGTCAAAAAACAAAAACAGCAAAGCAAGCAAGAAGTATTTTGGTTGGTTAGTTTGTTTTGGTTTTGTTTTTCTTTTCTGCACCTTAAGAAATGCTACATTGACCCTTGAAATGCCCTGTCCTTTTATTATGTTCTGTTTGAATGAGTGACAGAGAGCAAACGAAGACCAAATGAGCAGGTTAAAAGGCAGGCTCCACAATCTCAGTACCTTATCACTATGGCTATGCTCCTCGTTAAGGGTTGTGCTACTACACGTATCTACCCCAGAGTCCTTAATCTGAGGCTCAGACCATTCCAAATCCTCTTCCAAAGAGTGGCCACCAAAGTACATCATTTTCTTTTGTCTCTCAGACCTGGTGTTAGAGTCCGACAAAACTGCCTGCTCACTAGTTTTTCTTTTTCCCTTTTGACTGTCCCCTACAGGTGTGGGATAAAAAAAAAAAAAAAAATACAAAAAAGAAAACATGCAAAGGTGTAAATCAAAAAGGAAAAGTGAAATGATAACGGAAATTAAAAAGTAAGGCTCCACATGTCTCACCAAAGACATTAGGGATGCCTCACTGCTATGCCAAGACGTATGGTCCAACCAGTTGTAATCCATGTCTCCTGTGAGAGTCAGACAGACAAAAGAGGGAAGTAAAGGAGACGGCAAAAGAAAGGACAGAGAAAGACATAATAAACATTTTAAACTGTGTGATCCTCTCCGGTTTTAAGAACTTTGTCTGTAGCACTCACTATATTTACCAAGAGAAAGCTAAGATTTCAAATGACTAAAATTTATAGAATACAGAATATATAGTTTATGTACTCTAGACAGACCCTACAGGACAAAAGTGCTGCAAGAAGAGAAAAGGCTAATAATAAACAGGAATAGAAACAAAAAAAATTATATATTCTGAAAAAGAAAAAGACTTTCAGCTAGGTCTGTTACTCGTGCTATTTTTTTCATGCTGGCATATAGACATGAGTTTTTTCTCCAAAGATTAAGGAACATTTAAAAAATTAAACAGTGGTTTGCTAATAAACACTACAATTAAAAGTGAAGTACTTAAAGGTTGTTTCTGGAAGGCAGTATGATATTCCTTATAATGCTGAAACCGCCTAAAAATTTTGAGTGATTAAAAAAAAGAATTGGTTACACAAAAGATTATATGAAAAGGACAAAACAGGTTCACTCAATTTCTATTAGTAGAAATAAACTTTCCTTAAATATCTTGAATTACTTAATATTACTTTGAAACAATTTTTCAAGGTTTTTTTCAGAAATTGCATTCTCCTAAAAAATAAATTTTCTTTAAAAATAATTTTTTCAGACAATTTATGTAATTGGCAATTAAGAATGAATATCCATTTCCCAAACTTATGTGCTCCTTATTTGCCTTACCTTTGAAAAAGAATTTTTTCATCTATACGTGCACATGTCTTTTTAAGCTCTATTCATACTTTCATTTATTTAAAAATATTTAGTAAACACCTTCCATTTGCTATGCATTGTGCTAAGTCTAGCATAAGGGGTAATGAGACATGCAGCAGAATGGAGATAAATGCAATATACAAATCATCAGTGTCATATAGGAGAGTACAAAACACTGAAAGAGTACAATAACATCTAATTTAGATTTGGGGGTCAGTAAACACCTCTAAGAAAAGTGATGTTTAAGATGAGAACTGAAATATGTGACTTAAAGGACAGGTAAAGATAAAGGCAGATGAAAAGCATAGGAAAGAGCATTCCAGGAAGAAGTAACAAGATGGTACTGTAAAGACTGATGGAACACCAGTGTGTCTGAACCAAAAAGACTGAGGGAGAATATGGTGCTAAATGAGACTGGGGAGGCAACATAGACCAGTTTAGAGAGGGCTTCTTATACCATCTTAAACATTATGAATTTCATTCACTGAAGGATTTTAAGCAAGATACATGAACTGATTTACATTTTTTAAAGATGAATCTAAATACTAAAGAGAGGTTGGGTTGGAAGACACCATGAGTTAAAAGACAGTTGCGGGACTTCCCTGGTGGTGCAGTGGTTGAGAATCCACCTGCGAATGCAGAGGACATGGGTTCAAGCCCTGGTCTGGGAAGATCCCACGTGTCGCGAGGCAACTAAGCCCATGCGCCACAACTACTGAGACCGCGCACCTAGAGCCCGTGCTCCGCGACAAGAGAAGCCACCGCAATGAGAAGCCCACGCACTGCAATGAAGAGTAGCCCCCGCTTGCTGCAACTAGAGAAAGCCCACAAACAGCAACAAAGACCCAATGCAGCCAAAATAAATAAATAGATCTATTTTTTTAAAAAAAGTTGCAATAACTCATGCAACAGGTGATTATGGCTTGAACATAGATGATGGTAATAGACATGGTAAGAAAGGGAACTGAGAGATGTTTTGGAGGTAGAAATAAGAGTGTTAAGAAGGACAAACAAAGAGTAAGGTAAGATATGAAGAGGACCCAGATTGAATTCTAACAGAGTTTGATTTGAGATGAGAGAGAGAGACTGAGAGCATGTAGAGATAGAAAAGAAGAAAGGAGGGAGAAAGATGGAGGTCTCCAGACCAAAGAGAAAGAGAATTTCTTAAACAGGAGGGGAAATCAACTACAGAATGATTTCTACACATCACCTAAGATAAGGAACTGAAAATTATGCATTTGATTTGGCAACATTAATATCAGGAAGGATGTTAGAAAAAGCACTCTGGGTAGAATGATGAAATTAAAATCAGACTGAAGCAACTGAAGAGTCAAAGGAAAATGAGGAAGTAGGAAAATTCTGTGTAGATGAATGGTTCACAAAATCCCTAAAATAGCATAATCAATAGCACCTGGGAACTTGTTAGAAATGCAGATTCTTGGGTACCACCTAGACTTAATCAGGAATTCTGTAGGTGATGCCTAGAAATTTGGTTTAACAAGCCCACCAGGTGATTGATCTCACTGTTTGAGAAGAACAGGAGACAATTCTTTTTTTTTTTTTAACTTTATTGAGATATAATTCACATACCATAAAACTCACCCATTTAAAGTGTACAATTCAATAGTTTTTAGTATATTCACAGAAGTTTATTTGTGTAGGATGATGAAGCTGTGCTATTAACATATGCAAAGTTCAATTTGTAGGGAAAAAAAATACATTCTTCAACCTGTTAACTAGAGAAGTGCTTCCCAATCCTTTTCACTGCACAAATGACAATTAAGATTTTATGGCTACCCAAAACCCTGAGCATATCTGTATTTCAGAAAACCTGTAACTCTTTCGAAATACACCACTGTTCCACAACAAAGTATTGATAAATCTCTGAATTGGATTAAATATAATATGGAGACTATAAATAAAAATTTTTGGCTGGTTTATGTGAAGATGTGAGACTTCAGCTTGCAATCTCTCTTCTCCCGTATGCCTACAAACTACCAAAATTGCGGAAATGTAGTTTTTCCCTCTGTACATAAATAAGAAGTCAGCTGTCTGACCATTTGAAGCTAAAGCAAAAATATCAAACAAACAAAAAAAGTCACATAAGGTAAGCCCTCGGTAAACATTTCTTACATGAGTAAATATTAGTGTTACTGTAAGAATTAAATAAGGTAATCAGAACATATACAATACATATAGAAAATATACAGAAAGTAGTCCTGAACTATCAGGACTGCTAATATTTAGATAATAATACTTATCACTTAGTATTCTTATTTTACATAGCTTCAAAGGGCAGAACTAAGATGTTTTTCCTTTAGTAGCAGTCAAGAATGTACTGCTGAACTTTCCAGTTCTAGAACAAGAAATGGAAGACAAAAAGAACAAAATGGAAATTTTAGATTTTGAAAAATGACTGAAATTTTAAAAGCAAATGGATGGGTTCAAGAACAGAATGGAAAGGACAGAGGAACAACAATGTACTTGAAAATAGAGCAGAAATAACCCAATCTGAAAAACAGAGAGACAATAGATAAATAATAAAATAAACAGAGCCTCAGGGACTTTGGTGATTATAATATATAATTAAAATAATAGAAGATTCATGTCATTGTAGTTCCAGGAGAGGAGAAAGATGGGGTCAGAAAAAGTATTTGAAGAAATAATGACTGAAAATTTCCCAGATTTGCAAAACATGTAAGCCTACTGATTCAAGAAACTACATAAGCCCCCAAACAAGAATTACACAAAGAAATCTGTGCCAAGACACATCATAATCAACCTAAAAACTAAAGACAAACTGTTTTGAAAGAGGCAAGAAAGAAACAACAACTGATCTAAAGGGGAAAGACAATTCCAATGACAGTGATAAAATTTCTCATCAGAAACCTTGGAGGCCAGAAAGAAATGGCACAATATTTTTCAATTGCTGAAATAAAAGAAATGTCAACCCTGAACTGAAACAAAAAAAGAAGGAACCTGAAAATATCAAGAAGGAATAAAGAACATGGTAAGTAAAAATATGGGTGAATACAATAGGCTTTCCTCCTCCTCTTCAGTTTTCTAAATTATGTTGATGTTTGAAGCAAAAAGTATACATTGTCTGATATGCCTTTCAACATACATAGAAGAAATATTTAAGATAATTACCTTATAAACAGGGAAAGATAAAAGAACTTAAAGTATGTAAGTTTCTACATCTGTCTAACTAGTAAAATATCAACACCAGCAGGATGTGATAAGTTATACATATGTATACACAGTACTTAGAGCAACCACTAGAAAAAAATCTTTGCAAAGAAATACACTCAAAAACACTACAGATGAATCAAAATGCAATTGTTTTTAAAAAGTTCAAATAACCTATAGAAAGGCAAGAAAAAGAAAGCAAAAATAAAAAACGGAACAGAAAACAAAAAAGAAAATGGCAAACAAGAAAAATGCAGACCAACTCCCTCATAAATACAGACACATAAATCCTTAACAGAATATTAGCAAATATAATTCAGCAATATATAAAAAGAATTATACACTCTGACCAAATGGGGTTTATTGCTAGAATGCAAGGCTGGTTGAATATTAAAAATCAATGTAGGGCTTCCCTGGTGGTGCAGTGGTTGAGAGTCCGCCTGCCAATGCAGCGGACACGGGTTCGTGCCCCGATCCGGGAAGATCCCACATGCCGCGGAGCGGCTGGGCCCATGAGCCATGGCCGCTGAGCCTGCGCATTCGGAGCCTGTGCTCCGCAATGGGAGAGGCCACAACAGTGAGAGGCCCGCATACCGCAAAAAAAAAAAAAAAAAAAAAAAAAAAAAAAATCAATGTAAGCTATCACATTCACAAGTTACAAAAGAAAAAATATCATGATCCTATTCATTGACGCAGAAAAAATTCATGATTTAAAATAAAAAATACAACTCATAGAAAGCAAGGAATGAGGAGAACTTGCTCAAATAAATAAAGGACATCAACCAAAAACCTAGTTAAGATCATACTTAAGACAAAAGGCAAAATGCTTTATGTGATGAGAATTCTCACGAAAAAGGATATCTTTATTTGTAACAGCCAAAAAGTGGAAACAAACAAAATGTCCTTTAATAGGCAAATGGCTAAACAAACTGTGTTATATCCATACCATGGAATAATACTCACTAATAAAAAGGAAAAAACTATTGATACGTACAACATAGATGCACCTCAAGGGTAATATGCTGAATGAAAAAGAAAATAACAAAATATCACATACCACATGATTTCATTTATATAGTATAAATAAAATTATAGAAATAGAGAATAAATTAGTGGTTAGCAGAGGTTAGGGACAGGGTGGGGAGGGACGAAGGTGTTACTAAATATAAAGTGGCAGCATAAGGAAGATCTCTGTGATGGTACAGCTCTGTATCTTTGTAACAGTGGTACTTATATGAATCCATATATGTGATGTCACAAACCTAAACAAACACATTGTTCCAATGTCAATTTCCTGGTTTTGATATTGTTCTATAGTTAAACAAGATATAACCATTGGGGGAAACTAGGTAAAGGGCACATGGGATCTCTATGTACTATCTTTGCAATTTCCTGCAAATTTATAATTATTCTGAAATTAAAAGTTAAAAATAATGTGTTGCTGCCTTCATAGGTATTGATAATCCCATCACTAGAAGTGTTCAAAGAAAAGCTGGAGTACCACTTGTTAGCATGATATAGTGAACAATCAGTGTAATAAAGTTACATTAAAAGAGCACTAAATCCTACCTATCTCTGATATTCAGTGATTCTATTAGTTTGAATTAAACACATTTAAATATAAAACCTGGTTAAAAATAATGAAAAGATTCACATCTTAGGCTAAGATTTTCTCCTTCACTTATCTCTACTGCAAAATATAAACTAACCCAATAGTACGTGTGTCTGTGTCATGTTGTGTTTGATGCACAGAGGAAAAAAAGTTCAGATATTCTATTTATAACATTTTCCCTACAGTCATTAAATGAATGCAAGAATTTATAAACTGTTTTATGTCACAGTTTTTCATTTGTTTAGGTTAATAAATGTTTTCAATTAAATCACATAGTATACAAAGGTATTCTTCAACATCTTTATTTTTAACTTAATCATGTTTATAAAGTCACAGCATCTTGCAACAGAAAGAGTTTTATAGCTGAAGCCACAAAACCTATGTTAAAGTATTGGCTCCACTCCTTACTAATTTTATGACTTGGGCAAATCACATGATACATTAGGCCTCATTTACATAAAAAGAGGTTAATCGTGATATCACAGATTGTTGAGAGGCTTAAGTAAGATAATGGTCATGAAAGTGTTTGGCAAATTATAGAGTCATGCCAATGTTGATGGTATCATGACCATCTTCATCATTATTAAAGTAAAATAATCATAATTTCATTCTAAATAGATAGGGAAAATTTATCTATGGCCCTTTTATTTTTCCTCTCATTTTTCTTCTTGGTATTTTACTTTCTTCCTCAGCTTGTCAGGCTATTTGTGTTGGCATTTTCCAACAGGAAACACTGCTTCTGCAAAATGTTAATAGGCTTGAGTGATATAAAGGTCCTCTAGTCAAATAAGCTTAGAAAACTCTGGATTAAATGCAATTAAATAGATTTCTTGAGTGCAGAATTTTTCCTATAGTAATGACAATATGCTTCTGTACAAGAATTATGTAATCTACAGTTTCCACAAACTTATTTGGAACACTAACCTTTCCCATAGGACAAGTGTTCCAAGAACTATACTTTGATACATAATGCTGAAACCTTCCTGGAGGGTCATTTTCCCTAAGAAAGCCATTAAAACTGATCATAAGGCTTAAGTCCTTCAAGGAAAATATTCAGTATTAAGGGAGACTAATAGCCCAAGTTAAAAAAAAAAAAGTTATACATTGGGAATATTATCAAAGGCAATGGTTTTCAAACTGTGTTCCATGGAGTTGCTTCAGAGACAACTATTGGGGTGAGTGTGGAGAACTGAGTCTAAAATGATGCCCATAATCCCCACCTCATAGTGTTTATGCCTTTGTAAAGGATCTGTGACTTGCTCCTAATCAAGGTGGTGGAATGGCATAGTGATGGAATCTCACTCTCATGATACTGTTAAAATATCCACCCTAGCTAGTGAACTTGCTCTAAGCCTCCTTTGCCTGCTTGATGAAGTAAGCCGCCCACGTGGCAAGGAAGAGCAGGCAGTCTTCAGGAACGATGGGCACCATCTAGGAACTTCAAGTTGCATCCAATCACAAAGATATGAATTCTGCCAACAATCTGATTGAACCTGAAATTAGATTCTTCCCCCATCAAGCCTCCAGAAACACAGCCCAGGCAACAACCTAATTGTAGCTTGAGATCCTAAACAGAATACTCAGTGAAGCCATGCTGAGACTCCTGAACAACAGAAATTGTAAGGTGGTAAAATGTGTTGTTTTAAGCCACTAAGTTTGTGGTAATGTGCTCTTAATGCATTGCCAGCTCTGAAAGCAGCAGATTTTAAAGATAGGGACCAAACCATAAAAGTCAGTAGATCTAAGGGGCCAGATACGCTTCAACCAACTCTCAAGTTCCAAAACAAAACCAAAGCTAGCTAAAATGCAATATTTGAAATAGGAAGGTAAATTATTCTCCATAACTAGCTTATTTTTTAAACATCTTGCTCCTTTGGTATTACCAATGTATTCTTCTTTAATAACAAGTGACTGATTAAATGATTGTACAGATTACACACATCAGAATTCATTTTAATGATTACACAGTGTGAAACTGTTTTAGGATCTGTGGGTGCAAATAGGACCTCAAGAAACTTACATTCAAGAAAGGTAGACAGACAGGTAAAATATACGACAGCACAGCTTAGTGTAACATACCTTAATATATATCCATGCTATCCTATTTCATTACAGCTAAGTTGCTATCAATTAAAATATGCACAATTATTTTATATATCACTAGAAAGGAAAAAATGCTACCATTAAACGATGCCAAGCATTTGATGGCAAAAAGAATTTATATTTTCAAAATGTTATAATGTGAAAAAAATTTGCTTCTTAGTATGAAAAAACTATGGCATTTCATGAAAAATGTTGATTATTCAGAAAGGGGAGAGATTTTTTAAAACTTAAGAAATGCTTCACTATAGAGGTGATATTTAAACTGTACCTTGAGAGATGCAGTAAGATTTTACTTATTGGAGGATTTTACTTTTTTAGAGGAAAACAACTGGACAATCCTGGCAGAGAAAAGAGAATATATCAAACTACTGCTGCCAATATGAATATATATAATATATTTGGGAAATGGCAGATAGTAGATTATTAACAAGTAACCTTTTCCTAGATCTGTAATTGGATATTGTTTCATGATCTGGATCAGTAGTTCTCAACCACTATGTTGTAACACAGTTGTAAAGTGTGTCACAAGTAATGCTACTACTGATAAAGTAACATAGTTTACAAACCAATTTTTAAAATAGAGTAAATCTTAAATTAGAATAATTTCAACTTTGCATCTATATTAATGTAAATCTCAGTTAATGTCTTAAGTAAGAGGGAAAGGAAAGGAGTAAAACTACCAAAAGAAATTAGAAATTGTCCATCAGTAGGAAAGCATTAAGGCCTGAGTATGAATTATGTTTCATATTGTAAAAAATGTTTGGGAATTGTTGATCTTTATTATCAATTCACATAACTAATTTCATCAGATGTAAGACAACATTGATTGCTTTATGTATTACCAAGGGAACAAAATAAAATGCTGCAATTCTGTCCTAATTTCGGAGAGGAAATTAAAGACCAGAAAGTTAAATAACCTTCCTAAGATTACAATGGGATCACTGGCAAAGCCTTGAAAAGAACCTGGTGTGTGTATTTTCAACCCATCGCTCTAATATACCATATTGCTTCTCTCTAAAAAAGGATAATTAATAAACTATCAACCACATTAGCTCCTCAAAGGCTTACTAATTTCTTAAGGAAAGGAAATGTCTTTCTTCATCTTTGCCCCCCTCCAATGTCAAGCAGTGACTGGCAAACAGTCAGTTCTCCATAAAAACTGTTCTTACTGACATAATTGTTATACACCAATGTGTAGAATGACCACCTATCCCCATCCGATACCTGCTTTGTTCTCCTGGAAAATTCTATTCAACCTTCAAAACTCAATGCACATAGCAACTCCTCTGTAAAGTCCTTCCTGATAAGTCAAGGTAGAATTATCGATACCTTCTCTAAATTACATCGATGTCTCGTATTAAATTATTTCATATCTAACATATTGTATTCCTCTTGTTTGCTTACATGCATCTCTCTCAAGCAGAGAGCACGCTGTGTTCATCTTACACATAACACTTAGCACAGCATAAGGCACACAATAGGCATGAAATACATTTTTTTCCTACTGATTAAACAGAATTTGAGAGTGAGGTTTGAGAAAATATCGGTATTATAATCTGTATCTTATGGAAGTTTAAGCAGAAATATGCTTTCTTTCACATCACCATATGTTTCATGAGTTAAGCTAGATTCTTACCAAACTCATCATATCTGAAACCTAACAGTTATTTCTCTTTAATGACTTTTGCATTATTAATTAATTCTAATTTTCATTTCTCTTCTGCTAATCTTTACTTAGCATTTATAATTTGAATATCAATCATTTGATTTGGGTCTTCACTCTTACAAATATTTTTAAAATCATGTTTATACAATTTTTAACTACTGGAAACCACTACAAAATAGAATAAAATCAGGAAAAAATATTAGCAAATGGTAAGCATGCTTTCCTAAATCAATATATTTTCATAATAAGACAATGAGTTTTAATGGGCTCTATCAGTTATAATTCATAAAACTAAATAACTATGTTATACTTTTTTCTGAACAAATTTAAAAGCTTTCCAACACCTAAAGCAGTCAAGGCTACTATTAATAAATAGCATGTAAATTCAAACATAGAATGGTGGCATTATGTACTTCTAATACTAGTTACTTAATATAATTCAAATTGTGTGCGGTAATCAAGCTGATATTAAAAGTCTTGCGTCATGGGGAAATTCACACTTAAATACAATCTTAATTTCATATAAAGTCTACCAAAAGGGAATCTGCAGGGGAGGGGGTGAAGGGGAATGGGCATTTGGTTGTACAACATATTTTCCTTTTCTGTGAGTTCTCAAGGTAGCCTACTATTAAACAAAAAGTACCTACACTAGCCCTTCTAATTTTCTAGCGTTAGAAGTATTTAATTAATAGAATCTGTTCCTCGATATGTGATTTGAACAAAATAGATTTATATTATAAAGGTGGGTTGGATTAAAAGAAAAGGATACACAATTTACGAGACTACCTGAAATATAACAAATCTTGACTGAAGGCACCACACAAAAGTGTCAAGTGCATGAAGTGGGGGTACATAACAGAGGAGCAAAAGAGAAAGAGATGGGGAACAGGAAAGCCTCAGTGGGAAGCAGAGAGATACAGAGAAAAAGAGGAAGGACAGAGAGGGAGACAGAGCACATGGTGGGGGCATATGAACCAGCTCAGCAAAAGGGTAATAAAAGAAGCAAAGTGCAATGACAAGTAATTTTTCCAAATATAGGTAAGTATAATTGGATCACAGAAACAACTGCAGTTGTCTCAAAATACATTAGATGAAGACTATTTAGCCAGCATTTAGTTTATTTTTGTTTACTATTTCATTCAAATAAATCTGTCAAAGTGAATGTCAAATTTCTCAATCAATAGAAGTTAACCAATGGTCAGAATATACTATTGATACCTACATTTGAATATACTTGCTTGGCCTGTAATTCAAAATCAAAGTTGTCTTATTTAAAGATGGTACACATTTTCACTACAAATAAATGTATTCCAATATAGCAGTTTGGTAATATCAACACCACAAGTGCATTCATTTCAGTTTTTAATAAATAAGCAGAAAAGGGAAAAATTTTATACAGCATACCTTAAAAAGCATTTATTATTTTATATAATATTTGCAAACGAATATGTGAATCAGAGATCTTAATTCATTAATGTTACTGATATTTTGGAGACGAAAAGTTTCCTTTTGAAATTTTTATTTTGTGCTAGTGGCCATTTTACACTATAATGGAATCCCTCTTTTGTGCAGAGTAGCATTGCATATGACAGAAAATAAAGATAAATCAACTAGGAGACTTCTTGCTATATTTTGATATCAACATTTTTAAAAAATGTTTTGCATCTATTGGATATAGTAATCACTTAAGTAGCCTGTCAAAAGTTTTCTCAAGTAATGAATTGTCCTATTAGATTCCATTAAAATGTTAGTCTTGAGAAACTTCCTGAAAGGACTGTTACAAGTTAAATGCTTATTTCCAGCTTGTAAAGATTCTGGGAGGCTATGTGATCTGGGTAAGGTATGCATATCAAAAGGAGATAGTAAATGAATGACTAGTTTAATTTTATTTGAATTTTAATGCAAATATAAAGATGAAGCATAAAGCATAAAAAAAGTCAACACCTTAGAAAATTTGATGGTGTTGTGAGGAAAATGTTATGGGGAAATGAATGTTGTTATAAAGTAAATAAAGGGTTTTTTTCACATTTTTTAGGCATTAAGCATGACCTACCTAATGCATAAGATTATATTCACAATATTTTTTGATACGTACTCTGAGAGTGCATGGCGGATGATCACTAAAGATGGAATACAGTTAAGACAACTTAGTTAACAGTTTCCTTTTATCATTTTTATTACATAAACATTATGGCCATACTAATGAAATTCTACTTAAAAATTTTTTTTACAAACTGTTGCCCCCCAAACTTCTAATTTATCCTTATTTCTTTCTAGTTCCATATGCATATCTCATTTTAACATAGCAGATATAACTTTTAATTCAGCTTCTAAAATAAGTTTACATTATAGCCTGGATAATCTTCCTTGCTACCATAGCCTCCATAATTATCAAAACTTCAAATAGACTTCTCCAGTTTTGCACTATTATAACCCTTACAATGAACACTTTTGGCAGGCATAATTGGTTCTCTACCCAACAATTACTTCCTATCCCCTTAGAACTATGAACTCTAAGCCAATCTTGATAATTCTAACTCCATTGCTAGCGATTAGTTAGGAACTGGCATGAGTAACAATTATGGCCCAAAAAACACATGAAGAAGTATACAGAAGAGGCTTCTAGAAAAGTTTCTCTCAGTTTCAAATGGGTATTTGAGTACAGGATGCTTAAAATTGTTATATCCCTCTTGTAAACACAAGGGGACAATACTCAGAACAAAATCTTAGTGGATGTTGTTGTATACCACCCGTATGAACCCCTCAGAACTGCACTAATTCCTCAAGCTGCCCCCAAGTGTTGCATGCTCAGTGCTCATAGCTGAGTCCTTTACCCAAGAAGTTATGCTCCCTCCCCAGGGGGCAGCCATATGGAGCCCTCCTGGCCCCTGCCTCAGTTAGGTCATCTCTGAAGATCTACACCAGCTTCAAACTCCTGTGGGATTGGTTGAGGTATCTGTTCACAATTTAACTTCCTCTTCAAAGTCTTTCTGCCCTTATTCCCTCACAGGTGTTGTTACTAATTTATCAAGTTCTAACAGTGGTAATTACAGTAGTCCCCAAACAGACAGATTTGGCATTTGGAAGAACTAATATTCCTCGGCCTGTGGGATTAAGAACTATCATAATGGGGACTACCCTGGCGGTCCAGTGGTTAGGACTCCACACTTCCACTGCAGGGAGCACGGGTTCGATCCCTGGTCGGGGAACTAAGATCCCGCATGCCGCGGGCCTAAAAAACAAACAAATAAACAAAAACTATCGTAATGGGCCAACTGGAAACCTCTGAAAATACCCTCCCCAACTGGTAAAGATTAAATAAAAAATAAGGATGCATCATCCTGCATCCTTATTTTTTATTTAACACATTACATCCCTGTTTTATTTCATTTTATATTTTATTGAAGTATAATTGACTTGCAATATTGTATTAGTTTCAGGTGTACAACATAGTGATTCAATATTTTTATATATTACAAAATGATCAACACAGTAAGTCTCATTACCATCTGTCACCATACAAAATTATTACAGTATTTTTGACTATATTCCACATAACACTCTATGAAGAAGAAAATTACACAACTGAACCCGCCTGAGTTCCAGACTCACAAAATCATGATAAAGGAAGAACTTCTGGCTCAGTGGCTTGTAGTGTCAACTAGTTCTTGGTACAAAAAACCAAGTAGAAGCTTGGATGAAATTGTCAAGAACAACAATTGCATGGCTGTGGAAATCAAACAAAGCTACATTAAAAAATTGAGAAAAATGCTAGAGTTTCAGAAAATAACAACAGAAGTCTGTTACCTTCTTACCTGGAGCTGCTCCCACAGCCCCCTTCTGGTATACATACATAAAGGATCAATAGTTTCAGCAGCACAAGGCTGGCTGGGAAAACCAGCAGCTTTGCTACTTGACTTGGGGTGGGGTGAAAATCCATGGCTCTGTCAGCTAGAAGAAGCAAACCCAATAGGAAAGAAAGAGAGAACCAGCAGCTTAGCTAGCCTCAGATTGCAGTCGCACATACGGTGAATAGTAGACCAGCCAGAATTTGACAGGGAAGCCCTGGAAATGAGAAACCCACAGAAAGAAAACTTGATAAACTCTCCACACATATCATACTGACTAGGAAATTATACCATGTTCAGGGTAGATCCTGAGATACTCCGGTAAAAAGTAAAATCCAAGCAAGTGACTTGAAAACTAGCTGAACTCCGAATGTGTCCCCAACACTACACACAGATTGATTAGCAGAGGGTGAAAGCCTTAAAAGCTGAGAATATTTGATCACAATTTCTGTCCAAATCTCTAGCTGGCAATTAGACTATGCAGACACAGCAGCGACCCATCGGAAGGTAAGCCTCTTACCACCAGAAAAAACTGCAATGACATATGCAAAGTACTGAGAGAGGGGGAAAAACTCTGTCAACCAAGAATCCTATATCCGAAGAAATTATTCTCCAAAAATAAAGGTGAAATTTTAAAACTTTCCCAGATTAAAGCAAAACAAAAATAGGCATATGTCTTTTATACCACAGGATCCAAGTACCTAGCTTAGTGGCTGGAACTGGCTCCTTAAATTTGCTGAATCAAATATATAAAAAGATATAATTTATTGTCACTTATTATTTCTTTGAAAAAAATAAAGTTTAAAATTAGAAACACATATTTCCTGTTTCCTCAGTAAAATTTGGAGACTTGCCCCCTCTACTATCTCAAGAATAGGATATGAGGCCCAAATTCTAGGTTAATCAAAACCTAGGTATCCTTAATAACAAAGCAAAGGGCAATGGTCCCATGGGAAATAAAGTTTTTCTTTAAAAAATTCTCAACATGTATAGAGTAGGATATGCTGATATAAAGTGGCTTTTACAATCACCTGTAAGAAAAAAATTTAAACTTGATTGAACTGCTGACTCTTTGAACATTGTGTGCACATTCACGCATGCACACACACACTTTTAAATATGTGTACTACTGTATAAGATATAATCATATCTATTTTTTAAAATTTTTAAATTAAATTTATTTTTTTTACAGCAGGTTCTTATTAGTTATCCATTTTATACACATCAGTGTATACATGTCAATCCCAATCTCCCAATGCATCCCACCAACCCCCCCCGCCACTTTCCCCCCTTGGTGTCCATATGTTTGTTCTCTACATCTGTGTCTCTATTTCTGCCCTGCAAACCGGTTCATCTGTACCATTTTTCTAGGTTCTACATATATAATCATATCTAAAATGCATTTGGTTTGAAGAGACTGAAATGTATTCCATTCATACTCATTTATTCTAAACCTAGAATTTTAGCATCTTTTTGTTCTCTTTTAGTTTCCTTTTTTTGATGTCCTTCATCTTACATACAGTCTAACTTTTCTTATCATCTTGATCATTCATTAAAGTTCACAGTTTTCATGATCTTACTATTTTATTCAACAATCCATTCCATGAATTAATGTAATTATATATTTCAAGACTTGGACAAAAGTATCAGGAGCATCTTAGATCCCTATGAAATGAAACCTTCACTTATTTTTAATTAGATCCTCTGTTGAAAGAGTTAACAACATTCTTGCACTCTAGGATTCCATGCTTATTGTGTCAGGCTGACTTTATTTGCTCCTGAAAGAGATCTTTACCAACCTAAGCCCTACAAAAAGAGGCAGATAAGCAGTACCAGGGAGAATGGGGTTAAGGATGGCAATAATTTGAGCTGCCCTTTTGCTTTGAAACACATCTCCCCATATCCCAAGTAATTCCTCAAGAAGCCCTTCTCATGGATACATCCTAGAAAGGAAAACAGACAGCTCCAAGTTCAAGCTAACAAAAACAAAATTCCATCCTA
The DNA here is from genome assembly GCF_951394435.1 of Stenella coeruleoalba. Taxonomy (NCBI): domain Eukaryota; kingdom Metazoa; phylum Chordata; class Mammalia; order Artiodactyla; family Delphinidae; genus Stenella; species Stenella coeruleoalba. The sequence goes on from NC_137163.1 coordinate 32,294,268, forward strand.
TGTACAATTTTCTTGGATGAGTCAGCTAGCATAAATGCAGTCAAATTTTCAGCACAGTTCTTACTCCTGTTCCACAAAGCTGCAATTCTAGGGTGATAGGAAATGCTTTCATAGTTCATGTTTCATACTCTAGTACTATAATTATTGATATTTAATATCTTTTAGTTGAATGATATAAAGAATGAATGAATCTACTGTATACTTCTCAAAATACTGAAATAGACTTAGACCCAGCTTTTATGCTATTTCAATGCTTTTGTAAGTCAAATAAAATTGGTTTGTAAAACATTTGTAACACCATTAGGGTATTTGCTCTGATATGCCTCTTACCAATTAATAGCAATATGTCCTTCACAAAGCTTTGTATTTTTCTATACATTGAACCAATTTCATCATTAAAATTTTAAAGCTATTCTAAATAGCAATATCTAGGCATCATCTACTATATTCTAGTTCAATTTAACAGAGACTTCAATGTAAGTTAAAGGTTAACATTTCCTATTTACCATACTAACTTCAACAACTAGTCTATAATTTAACTCTGCTTTTAATTTTTCATGCAGCTAGCTAAACACCCTCTCAAATATCCCACAAACTGAAATCTGAAATATTTTTCCCTTGATATATACTAGATATGTTTCTTGGATACTAAGTTTTCCATTAAAAACAATCCTTTTTCTTTTTTATTTTTATTTTTTTATTTTTTATTTTTTTAACATCTTTATTGGGGTATAATTGCTTTACGATGGTGTGTTAGTTTCTGCTTTATAACAAAGTGAATCAGTTATACATATACATATGTTCCCATATGTCTTCCCTCTTGCGTCTCCCTCCCTCCCACCCTCCCTATCCCACCCCTCCAGGCTGTCACAAAGCACCGAGCCAATATCCCTGTGCCATGCGGCTGCTTCCCACTAGCTATCTACCTTACTACGTTTGTTAGTGTGTATATGTCCATGACTCTCTCTCAATCCTTTTTCTTTAGGCAAATGCTTAACATAGTGTTTTATCCATAATTAACAAGGAAATATTTTTGCAACTACAAGGAATTACTATCTTAAACATTTTACATGTTGCAATTTATCAAGAAACAAAAAACTCTCCTTTATTCCTATTTGTAAATCTACCTTCTGGCTATGCACTTACAAATTAATTTTGAGTTAGTTTAGCTTCTTAATATGCTTAGATATCTATCAGGTGTATTGTGGTATTCACCAAAATAAATTACAGAAATATTATAAAGTTAAAAAAAATAAATAAAAACATGAGAAGTATACAGTTAAATATTCAACTGATTTGGGGATGAATAAAGAGTTTCTAGGGTTAAAAGGAATGGGAAAAAATCACCAAATATGCAAAGACTTAGCTATACTAAATTCAGTATTTCCAAATGACCAAAGAAAATTAGTAGCTAAACATCAAAATGGGAAATACATTTGGAACAGATGACAGTTAAATGGGTTAAATTCTAACCATACAAAAATATCTTATAAACCAATAAGAGCAAAACTAATTAATACCCAATAGGACAATGGGTAGAAGAAATAAAAGCAATGAACAAGACAATTCATAGAAGAATATATCAAACACCAATAAACATACAAAACATTCATCTTCACAATAAAATTCAAATTAAAATGACAGATACTATTTTTTTTTTTTTGCGGTACGCAGGCCTCTCACTGTTGTGGCCTCTCCCATTGCGGAGCACAGGCTCCGGATGCGTAGGCTCAGTGGCCATGGCTCACGGGCCCAGCCGCTCTGCGGCATGTGGGATCTTCCCAGACCGGGGCACGAACCCGTGTCCCCTGCATCGGCAGGCGGACTCTCAACCACTGTGCCACCAGGGAAGCCCGACAGATACTATTTTTTGTGGTCTATTCAAATGGCAAAAATGTGGTTTATCAAGACTGAAAACTCAAGCACATCTGACAGGAGAATGGAGTGTTATAATCTTTCTGGAGAGCAGGTTGGTAATCTGAATTAAAAGTTTAAAAGAATCAAAGCACAAATATGTATTTGTGAAATACTCAGAAAACAGGCAAAAAATTATGTATAAAGATAGCCATTATAATATTATTTATACCAGCCACTGGAAGCAACTGCAATGACCCCAGATAGATGAATAGTTTGTGGTACAGCCTTATGATAGAACATCAGTACAGCCATTTAAAACATTTCTGAAGAACATCTAAAGGCTTGGAGAAAAGTTAATGGTATGATATCAACTGAAAAAAATCAGAATACAAAATTATATAGTATGATACCAATTTTGTAGATTTGTAAAATACACATGCATTGGAAAAAGGGAAGAAAATACAACAAAATATTAGCAATAGCTATATATGGGGGAAAGGATTGCGGATAGCTTGTATTTCATTCTTTACACTGAGCAATTTTTCAGATGTTCTATAGTAAACATGTTGCTCCTTTTAAACGGAAACACACAAAAAATGGTATTTTTACAACTATAGCTAATAGGTATTTTTAAATATGCCATCAAGTGATACAAGAACATTTTCAGAAACAAAGCAAAAACCAATTCTTAAAAATGTCAATAGACTTTTCTACTACATGAATTACCGAAAATATTCACTTTTTATAACTTGAAATTTTCTTCACATAACCAGCATCATTAAAGAACTTAAATGTAAAAGTAGAAATGTCTAACAATTAAATGTCTACTCAGAAATACAACCTAAAAAGAAAACCCTTATCTAATGAATTACAGGAAAATGTGTGATTAGAATATAGTGCTTACCTTTTTCACTTACACTTTCACTTTCAATCTCAACATCATCGCAACTTGTATATTCCGGTGTAGAAGCTAATTCCTCCTCTGAACTGCTCAATGAAACCTGGCGCATTTTACCTCCTTTCTTTGATTTATGAGGCTTTGGTGGTGGAGGTCTCACTGACTCTGACTGGTCAGAACTGAGAGAATCGTTCCTTAACATTGTTTCCATTTTTTCACGTTTTGTTTTCCTTACAGCAGAGCTGGGATCTAAGTGCTGTTGTTTCCTTAGCGAGTCAGTACGTCTCATGTCTGGTCTATCAATGGGTATTGGACTCCTCCGGGGGGTAGGAGGACTATGGTTTGTGGTCCTTTGTGGATAAGAACTTGGTCCCTGAGCCTCTCGAGTTCTTTCCATTGAATAAGATCGCTGATTTTCCATGGCAGCTCTACGTTCAGATACAGATCTTTGCCTTGATGGTCGTTCCATCCTTAGCATAGAAATCCTGGAGTCTTCCAGTTCAGCATTTGCTAAAGAAACATCACTGTGCCTTCTCTCATGCCTGGCTCGTGACACTTCAGCATGGATACGCATTTGTTCTTCATAGGGCTGTGGCTTTACTGGATAACGGGCCAAATTCGGATCACTTCGATAGCGTGCCTGGTATTCCTCCTCTCTCCTTTGTCTTTCATATTCATCTCTGCTCTCTGCATCCTCATCATCTACAATATATTCTTTGGAATGTCTATGACTTCTCCTGTTGGAGTCCCTATAATTTATATGATCAGACTCTTCATAAAACTGAGGTTCACGTTGAGACCTCCTATCAGCATAATCTGATGGAGATCTAGGCATCGCGCTGTCCGAAGTAGCATACTGTGAATATTCTTCTCTTTCTTCCCTTTGGTCGTATCTTCTATTCTGATCTCTGGACACTGATGGACTTCGTTTCCTAAGTAACCAAAGAAAAAGAATGAGGAAAAGAGCAGAATTTAGGCAATTTCACATTTTACTGATTCACTGGCAGGTTGATGGATAAATTCAAATACTTCTTTTGCTCCTTTTTTAAAAATTTCATTTAAAAATCAGACCATAACAAAAGTTTTACTAATATTCATTTTATTCAGTTCAAATAGGAAATTTAAAAGGTACTTTTAATATGCTTCTTAAATGCCTGGCACGCCCATATGGAATATACATTGGTCCTGAAATTAGATAATCAACATCATACTCTACTGCAGCAAAAGAACTTTTATTCTAATTTCTTTGCTTGGCTCAATACACTGAAGCTATCTCCCAATTGTTATTCAGAAGCTTAGAAAAATTCCATCTTCCTTTCTCTCTATTCCTGACACCTTGATTTCATAGTCACTTGAAAACCTGATGAAGCCAAACTGATCCAGCTCAAGAGTTGAATGCTTTCAACTGAAACTAAGGGCTGGCTCTTAAAAATCATTTTTCATTCAACATCTACCTAGATCACTCTTAGTATCAGTTCATCTAAATCTTCATCTTATCATTATATCTCCAATCCTTTACTGCTCTAACTTGAGATAATCAATTTAAATAAATACCAACTATAATGATTTGTTCATTTAAAAAAGAAGTCAGAAAGATCTGCTATTTTTATTCCATTTTCATTAAATTAAGGCCAGCTCCACGACACTTCTCTGTCTTCACAGCTGACTCCTAATATGTCCTTACAGACCCAGAAGAAGAGTGTTTGTTAAGTTTTCAACCTGCCCCTCTAACACCAGTACAATCTGGTAGAACTTGCAATCACACATCATACTCTTTGCCAACAAAATATTCACGCTGTCCTCTTCTCTGGCACAAACTCAGATAATGGCAATCACTAGCCACGAGAAGCAATGGAACTGGAATCCTGAAGATGACAGAAAAGGTTTCAAATAACTGTTACAGAGATTTTGCCAGGACAAATGAAATAGTGGGGTCAGATGAAGTTAAAGATGACCAAGATTAGATAGCTCAGTTGAGAATTTCTGACAATATTTTCTTGATTCCAAAAGAAAGAGCAGAGAAAGGATACACATGGAGTGACCCAACCCAGCAGCAGCATCATTCTCCTCTCAATCCTCTTTTGTATCACCTAGTCCCTTTCCCCCATATCTGGAATGCAGTCTGCTAATGCATCAGTTAGGGTTCCTTAACAGAAACAAAAGTCACTCTAGGTTTTCCAGGGAGTCAGCGTTTCAATATAGAAATCAAAACTACACAACTGTTGAACCTGCTAAGGAATGAAGGTCAGAGAAGATAATGCTGTTCTTAGCCTGGAGAACCAAAGACAGGGTTCTCAAAATGGTCATTAGGAAACTGCTGTGAATTCGAAAAGTCTTGAGGAATTTGCCACCAATTACCTCAGCTGCCTACAGCATTAGGGTGGTCAATTAAAAGGAGTTTCATCTAGGAGCCACTAAGACTTTCACATCTGCCTATCTGCCTGCCAACAACTCTGCTTGACAGTTATGGTTTCTATAACTCTTCTACCTTTCAAATCTCACACATGTGCATTGCTAGGGTTGACTCTAACCTAGAGCCATAAAGGGAAAAGTACTGCAGTAAATGAAGGAGCTGGCCTGTTCCCTTAAATGTTTTATGATTAAGCAAGTGTATGCGCTTTTTTTTTACATTTACATATAAAACATTTAGGACTTAATTACAAATCTTTTAGGTTCCAATTGTTACATAATACCATAGATTCCTACAGTTTAAAATATACAATCAAAACAGAGCACTCAAAATAAATTATACAGTATTAACCTACATAATATCCTATTTATGTGTCTGTCATGCATAATTCATTTTACTTTTTGTCATTATTTTTATACATATGAATAAAGAAAAAATACTCTAGTATGGTAGCAATGTATCATGAAAAGAACACTAGAGTTAAGGGATCTGGGTTTCTTAGTCCTACTTCTGCTATTAACCAGTTACTTGAACCTATAAAGCCATTTAATCTTTGAGAGTCTGTGTTTTAAAGTGAGAGACATAGATTATACACATTAACTCAAATATTATTTTAACAAATATGTATTAGGTAAGAACTAAATGCCGCACACTATAATATAGATTAGGAATACAGGAATGATTAAGAGATGACCCTTATAAGAAGCTGAATGATTCTAAAACCTTCTTTCATTTCTTAGAGATTATGATCTTATAATATTGATACCACAACTTCATCCAGTTAATATGCCTAAATGAAAGCTTAAAGCATCGCAAAAAATAAGGATGCTCTTATCAAGATGTAATTAACTGACTAGTGCCAATTTTCAATATACTCACATCTCATTAACTAGCTACTTAGTACTAACTATACTAAAAATATATATACTAACTGAGATAAGTGAGAATTTCTCTAGGGAACTCTAAAGAATAAGCAATTAAATTAGTTCCTTCTCAAACTGACCATCTAACATCCATTAGATTAGATGTAGAATTTATGTTAGGAATCCAAATTCATTTCAGTATGTTTAAAATAATATAACAAGTTTTTTCAATCTAAGTTAATAAATTTATTTTCTCTAAAACTGTGTTATTCATAAATCTAATTTAATATAAACAAATTGATACTGTTTCAAGAGTAAGGCTAGTGTTTCTCAGATTTATATGGTACATAAGAAAAGAATTTTTTAAATCTCATTTAGCGATTGCTTAATAAAATAAATTTTAATTTCCTTAAAATTCAGTATGGACTGAATAGGAAATTTTATAGCTATATATAAGCATATGAATTTTGGAAACATAATAAAAAAGGAAGTAAAATGTGATTTGCTAAATGAAAGCAGTATTATTTCATTACAATAGGCCAGTAAGAGCAGCTCATCAGCTAGAGCTCACTTTTGTGCCTTTGTGTTTCCCCAGCATATTACTACTCATCCTACAGACAATTACCTAACTAGTGTTCTGTACTGTCCACTAGACTTCAAATTTTGAACCAGAAAGGGCTATGTCTAACACACCTTTGTACCTCCAGTATTTATTCAGTCACTCAACGAATATTTATTTAGTGCTTACTATGGGCCAGGTATGATTCTGGTTGCTGGAAATGCAACAGAAAAATGACACATAAGGTCTCAGCCCTCAAGAAGTTCTTTCTAGTAGGGAAGACAGACAGTAAGCATATAAACAAATTAAGGTAATTTCATATAGTAATAAGTCCTATAGAAGAAAACTGAAACAGGGTAGAATTACAAAAAGTGACTGAGTGAAGCTACTTTCAATAAGGAAGTTCTTTCTAAAAAAGTACATTTGAACTAAGACCTGAAGAGCATAGTTACATGATATGTAGCCCATTTATATAAAACATACAGCTTTGCTGGAGAAGTTTTGGGTATTCTCATTAAATTGCTATTCTTTTCTTTTCTTTCCCTTATTATTATTTTTTTTTACTCAAAGCTGTTTTATAAAATATAAATTTACTGAATTCTTAATTGTTATTTTATTGAATCTAGGATTTTCCAGGGTAGTTCATCTCTAGAACCCATCTAAAAGCAGTCCACAAAGCCTTTTTCACATGCTCCTCCCTTTCAAAAGATTTCATGCTCCCAAATGAGTAAACTGTAATTTACCATATTTGGTAAATACTTCATTATATTTTATTTCAGTTGAAAGTCAAAAGAAAAACAAGCAGACTAAATCAGAATGAATGGACACTGGTTTTACAATATTATCAAAAATACTTACATGCCTAAGATTGTTAATACAAATTAATCTCTAAAATGTGGAACTTAAAGCCATACAAGAAAGTGAAGTAAAAAATTTCAGAAAATGTTCAGGGAAAAATTGGATATTTTGAAGGACGGTCAACTTAATGATGGCCTTCTTCCTCACTGCACTTCTTCCCTAGGTAATCTGACCCACTTCTATCCAGAAATGTCTATAATACTCCTTAAATGTTAAGTTTCAAGAGAACAGGCAACCTGGGTCTAAGGAGGATGGCAGATAGTAGGTGCTCAATCTTCTGAATTAAAGAACCGACCGATTAATTCTCCCTTAGATTATCTCTACTTTTCATGGCTTGCTCTCTTTTTCTGACTCAAACCCACTGATGTGCTAAAATAGTCTAGATCTTCTCTTTCCCCTACTACTCCCATGGCAGTAATAGGGCCTTAAGTGCAATGAAGAAACTACTATTATTAGTAGTGTAATTTATCTCTATTGTATGTTAATTTGGCTTTTGTTGAACTTCAGACTATTGTTTATAAAATGACTTCTTTGGCAAAAATTTATTTTGAGTGTCAATCCCTTTAGAACTAAACAGTTAGAAAAAAATCTCTTTGTAAATTAGGGATTTCTAGTAATACATTTAACATCATGCTGGGTATGGACAGAAATGGGGAGAAAAAAAGCAACACTTCATTCCTGAGGAATTAACATAAATTTTTGAAAGTAAATAGGGTAAAAGTGAATATAGTGAACCTTTATAACACAGGAAATATATATTCCATTGTATTGATAAATAAAAATATTCATTATACAGTTCAATTCTAAAAGAAATTCTATTATTAATTAGACCTTAGCAAGCTATTTAAGTGCTTTTTAAAGATCATACCTTAGGAAAACTGAATCCAATATTAAATCCAGCAATCACTTTGTTCTAGAGATTATAAAATTTGCCTGAAGCATGTGAATCAGACTGTAGATGCTGATTTGTACTGGATTTAAGTAAAAATAGAACACTGGTCATGATTTCTGAAATTGGGATGACTATTGTCACTGTTGCTTAACATAATTTCTGAAATTGGGATGACTATTGTCACTGTTACTTAACTCTATGCTTTCAGGTAGAGTACTTGATAGTATATTTATTAAAGCCATGTTAGAAGCAAGGCAAGATTTTATTCTAAGAATACTCTTACCAAACAATGATGAATCTGCTATCAGTTATTCTAAAATATTCAAATACTCATCAAAACAATTTTTACCAGTCATATCATTAATTATTTCATATATACTTTCTTAAACTTAAAATTGCTATATATCTTAGACACTATATTATTTCAGAAACTGAAGAAAATCCATGAAAATATAAGTACTATATCTCTAACCTTTATTTTCCCTACTGGCCTTTATAAGCAGGCCCTAGCATTTATTATTATCAAATGGAAAACATTTAATATGAAGAAGAATATAGTGATAATCTGTACACTTCTCTGGACAATCATAAAGCATTTAACAGTATTTAACCCATAAATTTTAATTCAGAAGAATGTAGCAATTCATCTAAGATGTTATACTTCACTTAATCCTTCAAAGACCCTTAGAAATTAAAAGGCAGAATCCAGAATTATGACTTTTTTAGAATAAAATGTATTTGTGACATTATGTAGTGCCTTAATTTTCACTCCTATTCATCAATCTCTAGTTCTAATATATAACAATATCAGTATTATATTCACTTTGTATTTACCTAATATCTGTTCATCTTACTTCTCTTTATTAAAACCTAGGTTGCTACAATTATTTTCTCTTTCACCATATTATAGTGGTCTTAACTGGAACTAGTTTATAGAAAAATCACATAAAGAAATGTCCTAAACCTATTATTATTATTTTTACTTTTGGCTGTGTTGGGTCTTTTTTGCTGTCCGCGAGCTTTCTTTAGTTGCAGTGAGCGGGCTTCTCATTGCGGTGGCTTCTCTTCTTGCAGAGCACAGGCTCTAGGTGCACAGGCTCCAGTAGTTGTGGCTTGTGGGCTCTAGAGCGCAGACTTAGTAGTTGTGGTGCATGGGCTTAGTGGCTTCGCCGCACGTGGGGTCTTCCCCAACCAGGGCTCGAACCCGTGTCCCCTGCGTTGGCAGGCAGATTCTTAACCACTGCCCCACCAGGGAAGCCCCTAAATCTTCTTTAATCAGTAGCATTTCTTGTTCACTGCTTATAAGTTTTTTGTCATATGGACTAATTATTCAATCTATTTCTAAATATTCTAGCTGTATATTCACACCCACTCCATTATAAATGTCTGATTAGGCATAATAGGTTGAGCAAAAAACTCTACCAATTAGTCTCTTTAAAATTCCATGTCTAAAAATCATATTGACTGATAGAGAAACTCCAAATTAAAAGATTCTTTCCCAATTAAAGCCACTTTTGACAATTTCCCAAAGGCAGTCTCAATTTATATACTGTATACTAATTCATGATGTTTTTAATATTAGTTTCTATTTTAATATTTACAATCTTTAACATCCTATGTGTTTGTGTTATTATACTACCTAGAATACTGACCATATATACTATAAAATAATCATCAAGTTTCTGAAAATATAATCCAGTAAACATTTGAAAACATTTACAAGGACAGTGAAAGGTTACGTGGAAACTTAAGTTTTAATATTCATATATTTTTAACTCTTAAGACTTATGCAATTTTTAAGAATCATAATGACAATGAGAGAAGAGTGAAGAATTTGAAGATTACGAATTTCTGTAAATTCAAATCTATGTTATTACAATTAAGCACTACCTATATGAAAATCTCTTACTCTTGTTTAATTAGTAGAGATTATTAAATAATTGTCATTTTATATATAAAAGAATAGAAATGACATTTGAAGAGTCAATAATCTGAAAAAACCTCCAACTTTTTAAAAGCTTAATAAGGCATGATGTTGCTAAATAAATTGAAATACTTCATTAATTCAATTACAAAATGCTAGCCATACAGTTTAAACATAACATTGCAATCAAATTCTGAAATTTGAAGCTGTTGAGACACATTAAATCAAGGATTTAACAGAAGCATACGATCCTGTAAAACATAAAATATGTAGGTTCTATTCCTATAATTCCTACAAAAAGGAATTTTTACAAATCAAACAATTTATATTCATCATAAAACATGTAAAAAAAACAATCTTTTTTTACATTTCACAGTATTCAACACATTTTTATATTTTTACCTTTCGCTCAACCAATGCACATCTGTCGAGCATGAAGCATCATGTTGACAAAAATACATCGGCACTATGCCGGGCAGTGCTTTCATTTAATCCTTCTATCTCTAGTAAAATCATAGGAGCCATCCTTAATCAGATGATTTGAAAGTCTCTACTTGCTCACAATCATTTTATTTCAAAACTCAATTACCAAAAAAGTTACACATAAAACTCATTCACGGATGGAGTCATAAAATCCTCTAGTGATGGGACTGTTAAGAAAAAGGTTATTCCTTAATGCCGTTACTATGTGGCTGTATATAGCTCAGGTCAAGTAAGAATGTACCCTGTAAGAAGGATTATGGTACTTAGCTGATTAGAGCCTCACAATACTGAACACCAGATGCATCCTACATCCAAGGCATTTCTGGGCACTATACTTAAAACGGACATATTCAAAAATTGTAAACCACATTCTCCTATATGAATTACAGTATTTCTAAAATAAAAGGATTTGTTGTGTTTGCTATTGATGTCTACCACACTGCTTTCACTATAAAATGTAGAGTGATAGTAAAAGATGGAGATGGTTTAACAGGTCTACTCTATCATTTCTTTTCAATTATTCAGTAAGAAGTTTCCTAATCTTTACTAAAAAGAGAATGCTCCCCTAAAGGCGTAACAAAACAGGAAGTAGCAGTTTCTATAAAAATTTAATTGAAAATGTGTTCCATGAGCTAAGAATTGGTTAGACACTGAGTTTAAATCAAGCTTTGCTCACTTTATTACTTCAACGCCTCTATTCAGTCATGCAAAAAACTAAAAAATAGGAAAAAAAGATAACACCATGGATTCCTTTCTACCAAAAGCCAATTACCTAGATGTTAATGTTATACTTCTGAGAATTATGTTTAAGTGATTCCAAATAAACTTATATAAAACTGAGAAAAAGTCCGTGTTTGAAGAGTAGGGAGAGATGCGAAAGTAGTATGCTGTGTTTTGGTCTCCCAAATTTCAAGTTTAAATGAGGGTTTAGGAATATGTTGTAGCACCATTCAACTACTTATGCAGTATTCATCTACAGAATTCTCTCCTAAAATGTAGACCTTGGAGACATTGGGCACAAGGGGTGGGCAGGCGGAGGCAGGGTGTGGGGAATAGGGACAGATAAAGTCATTTTTACCTTCTGAGATTCCTAATACAGACTTGTAGACTATTCAAACAGAAATGCAATAAAAATTAGAAATGCAAGTTAATTCATTTTTACAGAAATATTAACCAATAATAAAATTCAACCACTTAGACCCCAGTGTTCATTTCAAACTGAAAAAAAAAAAAATCCACATAGTATTTTGATTCTTCCAAGCTGGTAAGTCCAGAAGATTTCAGAAACAATATTACAGGTGATGCTATGATAGCGAACTGTCTTCTTTACTTTTCCTTCCATTCACTTTTACCCCTTCAGTGAGCTCTTGGCAATGTGTTCCCAATGGTAATGCACACTCTGCTGCCCTTCCTCTCTCCCATTAACCTTGCTTCTAGCTCCTCTCAGACTGTCCACCTCAGACTGTCTTTCGTATCATTTCTAGCACCACTGCTGCTTTCTCTTTACTCTCTACAGATTGTTCTATGCTCCAATTTCTTCTTCCCCCTTTGAGAGTTATTGAGTTGGCCAAAAACTTCGGGTTTTCCATAACATCTTATGGAAAAAACCCGAACGAACTTTTTGGCCAACCCAATATCTTGTCCTTTTTCAAACTCTTTACTTTGACTTTTTTTTTTTCAATTATTCCCTAGATAAGTACTTCTTATGCATTCAAATTTATGAAGGTCCAATTTGGGGTTTAAAAAGTTTTCATGAGAATATTATAATTTTAGTATCCATTGACCACTTCAGAAATACAAAATAACAAAAAGATTCTGTGAATCAGATACCAGCTTAAATTAATTTTATTTTATTCATGATAATATTTTCAACTTATATTTGAAAGATGAAGACCTAGTACATGCAAATCTCTAGAAAATGGTGCACAAATGATGCTCCCTTATAGTAACACATTGGGCCGCTCCCCTTTCCCCACTACCCCTCCCAAAATTGCTATGTCAAAAAGAGACACAAAGACTAGGAACCATTCTATACTAGAAGGTAATTTGAACCTGTAGTAATTTTATTTCCCTTCTTTAATGTGCTCTATCGAAGTCTATGGCAGCCTTAGAAACAATCCTACAATAAAGATTCACTGGAATCAATACAAAGAAGTACAATGAGCAACATAGAAGACATAAAAGAGGGAAAAAAAGAATAAATAAGTTTATCTAAACTTCCATAATCATCAGAGAAAGGTCCTAGAGTTATTTTGTTCTATTTTCCACTGAAAAATTTATATTCTTTTAATATTACTGCCCCTCTACTGAACTTCAATTATTGGTTTCATACACTTGCTCCATTCTCTCCTCCTATTTCTATTTGCTCCAAAGAGGCAACAGATTTTTGGTTAGGGCCTGCAACTATAGGTATTCAGAGAAGAGAAATATTTTCCTGTAAAATGAAACAAACATATCTAGAAGTGTATATCGAATTTAAAAAGAGATGCTGTTTATCTGCAAATCAATCATGCATATAATTAATTTTCATCTTAAGGGTTTATTTCCTTATTGAGAAAAAGAATCATACAGTGTTTTAAAATATAGAAAATACAGGTCAGTGGTTTTAAGGAGAAGCGGCATTTTCTGTCTCAGTTAATCGTTATTCTTTCCTTCTAGTTATTCATCCAATCCATGAGGAAATTCTGCTGCGTCTACCTTCAGAATATATCCAGAACCCAAACACTTCTCACCAACTCCACCAGTACAAGTCTGATTTAACCAGTATTTCTGGTGTGAATTACTGAAAAACTTCCTAACTGGTCTCCCTGCTTCTATTCTATCCCCCTTCAGATCAGTCTCAACACAGCAGCAATAATGTACGTCAGATCATATCATTACCACGCTTGAAACACTTCAGCAACTCCCTATTTTGCTTACAAGGCCTATAGGATCCGGCACCCACTGCTCCCTGTACTTCTCACCAGCTACTCACTCAGATCCAGCCACGCTGGCTTCCCTGCATGTTTTCACTTAAGACCATTGCTCTGGCAGCTCCCTCTGCCTGGAATGCTGTTCCTCCAGATATCACTAGACATATCTAGTCGGCTAGTCAGGAGAGAGCTTCCTCAATTCTTCCCTCATATCTCACTTTCTCAAAGTGAAATGTGGTCTCAAGGAGGCCTACCCTGGCCACCCTACTGAATACTTCAATCTCTGTCTCCACCGCCACCCACCAAATCCCAATCCCATTAACCTGCCTTACTTTTTAAACTTTTTCATAACATTTATCACCTTCTAATTATGATACATTTTTTATCCCACTTTTTATTCCCTGGATTTTTTTGAAATTTTGAATTTAATTTTACTTATTTTTTTATACAGCAGGTTCTTATTAGTTATCCACTTTATACATATTAGTGTATACATGTCAATCCCAATCTCCCAATTCATACCACCACCACCACACCCCTGCCACTTTCCCCCCTTGGTGTCCATACATTTGTTCTCTACATCTGTGTCTCTATTTCTGCCCTGCAAACTGGTTCATCTGTACAATTTTTATAGGTTCCACATATATGTGTTAATATACGATATTTGTTTTTCTCTTTCACTTACTTCACTTTGTATGACAGTCTCTAGATCCATCCACCTCACTACAAATAACTCAATTTCATTCCTCTTTATGGCTGAGTAATATTCCACTGTACATATGTACCACAACTTCTTTATTCATTCGTCTGTTGATGGGCATTTAGGTTGCTTCTATTACCTGGCTATTGTAAATAGTGTTGCAATGAACACTGGGGTAAATGTAACTTTTTGAATTATGGTTTACTGTGGGTATATGACCAGTAGTGGGATTGCTGGGTCATATGATAATTCTATTTTTAGTTTTCTAAGGAACCTCCATACTGTTCTCCATAGTGGCTGTATCAATTTACATTCCCACCAACAGTGCAAGAGGGTTCCCTTTTCTCCACACCCTCTCCAGCATTTGTTGTTTGTAGATTTTCTGATGATTCCCATTCTAACTGGTGTGAGGTGATACCTCATTGTAGCTTTGATTTGCATTTCTCTGATAATTAGTCATGTTGAGCAGCTTTTCATGTGCTTCTTGGCCACCTGTATGTCATCTTTGGAGAAATATCTATTTAGGTCTTCTGCCCATTTTCGGATTGGGTTGTTTGTTTATTTAATATTGAGCTGCATGAGCTGTTTATATATTTTGGAGATTAATCCTTTGTCCGTTGATTCATTTGCAAATATTTTCTCCCATTCTGAGGGTTGTCTTTTCGTCTTGTTTGTAGTTTCCTTTGCTTGGCAAAAGCTTTTAAGTTTCATTAGGTCCCATTTGTTTATTTTTGTTTTTATTTCTATTCCTCTAGGAGGTGGATCAAAAAGATCTTGCTGTGATTTAATTCAAAGAGTGTTCTTCCTATGTTCTCCTCAAAGAGTTTTATAGTCTCCAGTCTTAAATTTAGGTCTCTAATCCATTTTGAGTTTATTTTTGTGTATGGTGTTAGGGAGTGTTCTAACTTCATTCTTTTACATGTTGCTGTCCAGTTTTCCCAACACCACTTATTGCAGAGACTGTCTTTTCTCCATTGTATATCCTTGCCTCCTTTGTCATAGATAAGTTGACCATAGGTGCGTGGGTTTATCTCTGGGCTTTCTCTGCTGTTCCATTGATCTATATTTCTGTTTTTCTGCCAGTACCATATTGTGTTGATTACTGTAGCTTTGTAGTATAGTCGGAAGTCAGGAAGTCTGATTCCTCCAGATCCATTTTTTCCCTCACGACTGCTTTAGCTATTCGGGGTCTTTTGTGTCTCCATACAGATTTTAAGATTTTGTTCCGGTTCTGTGAAAAATGCCATTGGTAGCTTCATAGGGATTGCATTGGATCTGTAGATTGCTTTGGGTGGTACAGTCATTTTCACAATAGTGATTCTTCCAATCCAAGAACATGGTATATCTCTCCATCTGTTTGTATCATTTTAATTTCTTTCATCAATGTATTACAGTTTTCTGAGTACAGGTCTTTCGTCTCCCTAGGTAGGATTATTCCTAGGTAATTCTTTTCGTAATTCTTTTTGTTGCAATGGTAAATGGAAGTGTTTCCTTAATTTCTCTTTCAGGTTTTCCATCATTAGTGTATAGGAATGCAAGAGATTTCTGTGCATTAATTTTGTATCCTGCAACTTTACTAAATTCATTGATTAGCTCTAGTAGTTTTCTGGTGGCATCTTTAGGATTCTCTATGTATAGTGTCATGTCATCTGCAAACAGTGACAGTTTTACTTCTTCTTTTCCAATTTGTATTCCTTTTATTTCTTTTTTTCATCTGATTGCTGTGGCTTGGACTTCCAAAACTATGTTGAATAATAGTGGCGAAAGTCGACATCCTTGTCCTTTTCCTGATCTTAGAGGAAATGCTTTCAGTTTTAACACACTGAGGATGACGTTTGCTGTGGTTTTGTCATATACGGCCTTTCTTATGTTGAGGTAGGTTCCCTCCATCCCACTTTCTGGAGAGTTTTTTTCATAAATGGGTGTTGAATTTTGTCAAAAGCTTTTTCTGAATCTATTGAGATGATCATATGGTTTTTCTTCTTCAATTTGTTAATATGGTGTATCACATTGATTGATTTGTGTATATTGAAGAATACTTGTATACCTGGGATAAATCCCACTTGATAATGGTGTATGATCCTTTTAATGTGTTCTTGGATTCTGTGTGCTAGTAGTTTATTGAGGATTTTTGCATCTATATTCATCAATGATACTGGTCTGTAATTTTCTTTTCTTGTAGTATCTTTGTCTGGTTTTAATATCAGGGTGATGGTGGCCTCACAGAATGAGTTTTGGAGTGTTCCTTCCTCTGCAATTGGTTGGAAGAGTTTGAGAAGGATGAGCGTTAGCTCTTCTCTGAATGTTTGAAAGAATTCACCTGTGAAGCCAGCTGGTCCTGGACTTTTGTTTGTTGGAAGATATTTAATCACAGTTTTAATTTCATTACTTGTGATTGGTCTGTTCATATTTTCTATTTCTTCCTGGTTCCGTCTTGGAAGGTTATACCTTTCTAAGAATTTGTCCATTTCTTCCAGGTTGTCGATTTTATTGGCATACAGTTGCTTGTAGTAGTCTCTTAGGATGCTTTATATTTCTGCGGTGTTTCTCGTAACTTCTCCTTTTTCATATCTAATTTTATTGATTTGAGTCCTCTCCCTCTTTTTCTTGATGAGTCTGGCTAATGGTTTATCAATTTTGTTAATCTTCTCAAAGAACCAGCTTTTAGTTTTATTGATCTTTGCTATTGTTTTCTTTGTTCCTATTTCATTTATTTCTGCTCTGATCTTTATGATTTCTGTCCTTCTGCTAACTTTGGGTTTTGTTTGTTCTTCTTTCCCTAGTTCCTTTAGGTGTAAAGTTAGATTGTTTATTTGAGATTTTTCTTGTTTCTTGAGGTAGGCTTGTATTACTATAAACTTCCCTCTTAAAACTGTTTTTGCTGCATCCCATAAGTTTTGAGTTATTGTGTTTTCATTGTCATTTGTCTCTAGGTATTTTTTGATTTCCTCTTTGATTTCTTCTGTGATCTCTTGGGTTTTAGTAACGTATTGTTTAGCCTCCATGTGTTTGTGTTTTTTACTTTTTTTCCCGTAATTGATTTCTAATCTCATAGTCTTGTGGTCAGAAAAGATGCTTGATATGATTTCAGTTTTCTTAAATTTACTGAGGCTTGATTTGTGACCCAAGATGTGATCTATCCTGGAGAATGTTCCGTGTGCACTTGAGAAGAAAGTGTAATCTGATGTTTTTGGATGGAATGCCCTACAAATATCAATTAAATCTATCTGTTCTATTGTGTCATTTAAAGCTTGTGTTTCCTTATTAATTTTCTGTTTGGATGATCTGTTCATTGGTGTAAGTGAGGTGTTAAAGTCCCCCAGTATTATTGTGTTACTGTCGATTTCCTCTTTTATAGCTGTTAGCAGTTGTCTTATATATTGAGGTGCTCCTATGTAGGTTGCATATATATTTATAATTGTTATATCTTCTTGGATTGATCCCTTGATCATTATATAGTGTCCTTCCTTGTCTCTTGTAACATTCTTTATTTTAAAGTCTATTTTATCTGATATGAGTATTGCTACTCCAGGTTTCTTTTGATTTCCATGTGCATGGAATATACTTTTCCATCCCCTCTCTTTCAGTCTGTATGTGTCCCTAGGTCTGAAGTGGGTCTCTTATAGACAGCATATAGATGGGTCTTGTTTTTGTATCCATTCAGCGAAACTGTGTCTTTTGTTTGGAGCATTTAATCCATTCATGTTTACAGTAATTATTGATATATATGTTCTTATTACCATTTTCTTAATTGTTATGGGTTTGTTTTTGTAGATCCTTTTACTCTCTTGTGTTTCCTACTTAGAGAAGTTCCTTTAGCATTTGTTGTAGAGCTGGTTTGGTGGTGCTGAATTCTCTTGGCTTTTGCTTGTCTGTAAAGCTTTTGATTTCTCCATCAAATCTGAATGAGATCCTTGCCGGGTAGAGTAATCTTGGTTGTAGGTTCTTCCCTTTCATCACTTTAAATATTATCATGCCATTCACTTCTGGCTTGTAGAGTTTCTGCTGAGAAATCAGCTGTTAACCTTATGGGAGTTCCCTTGTATGTTATTTGTCATTTTTCCCTTGTTGATTTTAATAATTTTTCTTTGTCTTTAAGTTTTGTCAATTTGATTACTGTGTCTCGGTGTGTTTCTCCTTGGGTTTATCCTGCCTGGGACTTGCTGCACTTCCTGGACCTGGGTGGCTATTTCCTTTTCCCATGTTCGGGAAGTTTACGACTATAATCCCTTCAAATATTTTCTCAGGTCCTTTCTCTCTCTCTTCTCCTTCTGGGGCCCCTATAATGCGAATGTTGTTGCATTTAATGTTGTCCCAGAGGTCTCCTAGGCTGTCTTAATTTCTTTTCATTCTTTTTTCTTTATTCTGTTCTGCAGCAGTGAATTCCACCATTCTGTCTTCCAGGTCACTTATCCGTTCTTCTGCCTCAGTTATTCTGCTATTGATTCCTTCAAGTGTATTTTTCATTTCAGTTATTGTATTGTTCATCTCTGTTTGTTTGTTCTTTAACTCTTCAGGTCTTTGTTAAACATTTCTTGCATCTTTTTGTTGTTGTTGTTCTGTCTGCTCTGGGTCTGGGTTTTCAGCCTGCCATTTTACACTATAGTGAGTATCCTAGTAAACGATCAATGTTTAGTGCTTAGGACCACTGAAACCTAAGTACAGAGATTACCGCTGAAATGCAGAGACTGATCACCACTGTGCACGCAGCACCTTGTATAGGACTTGGCATTCAGTCAGCACTCATTCTATATGGAATGAATGGTATTATAATAGTAATGCTTCAATTATTCTGCAGTATTACAGCATGAACTATACAGGTAACTCAATTCTAGCAGAAATCAATTGTAGACATTTTAATGATAATACCCACTCTGTTTCAATTTTGTGCTTAAAAGCTGTATATATATTTTTTTAATTGTCTATTTTCTCATGTGATGATTATAATCCTTGGGAGGCTGAAGGTATAGTGAACAACAACTCATAAGTTCAGATCTAAGGCCATGTTCTCCCTTTGAAAAGGAATGTCTGTGACTTAACATCCCTAAACTTATTTTTTTATCATCTTTATTGGAGTATAATTGCTTTACAATGGTGTATTAGTTTCTGCTTTATAACAAAGTGAATCAGTTATACATATACATATGTTCCCATATCTCTTCCCTCTTGTGTCTCCCTCCCTCCCACCCTCCCTATCCCACCCTTCTAGGTGGTCACAAAGCACTGAGCTGATCTCCCTGTGCTATGTGGCTGCTTCCCATTAGCTATCTAATTTACACTTGGTAGTGTATATATGTCCATTCTTGCATCTTCTTGATCATTGCCTCCATTCTTTTCCTGAGGTCTTGTATCGTCTTCACTATCATTATTCTGAATTCTTTTTCTGGAAGGTTGCCTATCTCCACTTCATTTAGTTGTTTTTCTGGGTTTTATCCTGTTATTTCATCTAGTACATAGCCCTCTGCCTTTTCATCTTGTCTATCTTTCTATGAGTGTGGTTTTTGTTCCACAAAATTGGAACTGCAGGATTGTAGTTCTTCTGCAGGATTGTAGTTCTTCTTGCTTCTGCTGTCTGCCCTCTATGATATATTTTTTATGTGTCATGTTTTCTGTCTGCTTCCTCATGTGTAAGTTTTACAGGCAGGGATCATTGTTTTGGTCACTTTATCCCAAATACGTGGCATACAGTAGGTACTCGATATATATTTATTGAATAAGTAAGTAAAGCTACCCAAGCAAGGTATTTTTTACACTATGATGAAAATAAATGTCATCCACCCAACTTTCCCAACCTATCTACAATATAAACTTAATAGGATTAGCCAAAACTCACAAGATTTGTTTTCTTTTTTGCATTTTACCTTGAAAAATACACTGACAAATTACTCAAAATAGTACTCTCAGGTGAACAAGCAAAAGATGTGCCTCCGATGCATGAATTTTGAGAATACTGACCTCTTCACTTTCCCAGCTATTGAATCTTTTTGTCCAATTTTGTTGATTTTTAAGAGTGATTTAAAAATTCAAGTGACTTTTTCAGAAATGTGGAGAAAACTGCATTGCTGAGGTAGGGAGAGGTGAGGAGTTAAAGAAAAGCTGTTTCTTGATAGCAGAAAGAAAGAATATTTGAAAATAGAGCTAGTTCTATCAAATAGCCTGCCACTAATCTGCATGAGAATACCACACAATCAACTTATTTTAGAATGTGGCAGGTACATAGAAAGCATTTTCTGAACAAGATTTTTCCTGGAAGAGAATTCATGATAAGATAACCAAATCAACACCGTACTGTTTGGAGTAACTGCCATGACAAAACAAAAACAAATAAACAAAATAATAATATATTGTATTTAAATGTGGGAAACTTCATTATACCAACATTTGTGGAAATCGAATTTTTCATGAATTATTCCTGTATTTTTAATGTACCAATACTCACATAGCATGTTATATATCTTGATACAAAGCTGAAGGAACTGACACAAAATATTTCTAAATGATCTGCACATTCAGATCTGACTCAATTAGATTTATTAAAGAAACCAGATTTATTTTCCAGTTAACAGAATGTTCTTTCTCAAAAAGAGAAAACAGCACCTAACATCTGCATGCTAGCATGATATGTTGGAGCTCCTTTGTTATGGTTATCAAATATTGCATTGCTTCAAATTATGCATCAATCAGCACTACTGTTTACATATGCAGTATAGTCTCTGGAAATAGATACTCTTGATTCCTTAATTCTTCAAGACCAGTAAAAGACCATCAAATGGAATCTTTAGCAGATTGTCTTCAAAAGTGGTTGAAAGTAGTATATAATTTTATCTTGGGGCAGCATTCTTTTCACTCCATTCCCAGTCTCAGAAAGTCTACCCAAAACCCACATATCTACATGGGTTTAATATTAAAACATGATGGAAATTTTAAGGAAGGTTTACTGAGGAGGTGAAGAAGATAGTATTGCACCCAATAGAGCAAACTTCCATAAAACATCCTCTTTTTAATAATTCTGCTCTTTCCTTGAAGTAATTCTCCCTTCAATAAAGCTCTCTTAGCTTCTTATCAACTTGTCCCCCACACTCTTCTACAAATTCCCTCTGTCAATGATGCATTACAGCCAGGGAAAAAAAAAGTATGATGCTTGCTGGAGCTAGGCCCCAGAGGAGATGAAACAGAATGCAATGGAAGCCACTGGTCGGGCTGAGCTTTGTGAAAGAAGTCTGTTAAATTTCAAGTGTTTTTCTGTGGTTTTATAATATTTGAAACATGTGATGTCCTCTTTTAAACACCACATTAAAAGAGGGATAAACCCATGAGGATGATGAGTCACCAGATTAGACACTTGGAGCTAGGACTTCCTTTTGAATGCAGACATGTTTTGTAATACAAATTCCTCCAGATAAATCATGTATTTTATCATCCCACCTAAGCTGGTCCAATCACAATGATTCTTAAGGACATTTGCCTGTCAGCGGTGACACAGGTTTCCTGTTTTATGATTGAGAAGTCATATAACTCTCAGAGCTACTGAAGTCAATTTTGGGTCATGAGTTGGGGGAGTCTTCTCAAAATGGAGTCAGTATCCACTTAGTGACAATTAAAAATAGAAAGAAAGAACTAACAGAGTTGTAAGCCAACTATACTTCAAAAACAAACAAACTCAGGGCTTCCCTGGTGGCGCGGTGGTTGAGAGTCCGCCTGCCGATGCAGGGGACACGGGTTCGTGCCCCGGTCCGGGAAGATCCCACATGCCGCGGAGTGGTTGAGCCCGTGAGCCATGGCCGCTGAGCCTGTGCGTCCGGAGCCTGTGCTCCGCAATGCGAGAGGCCACAACAGTGAGAGGCCCAAGTACCGCAAAAAAAAAAACAAACAAACTGAGAGAAAAAGAGATCAGATTTGTGGTGGGGAATGGGGGATCGGGAATTGGATGAAGGCAGTCAAAAATTACAAACTTCCATGATTAAAGAATATGTCAGGCAATTACTTAAAATATTGTGCTATTTTTTCTGGATTTTATGATGTGTGTGGTATTTGCCAGACTTCCAAATTTGTGATTTCTGTGATTTATTTTCCCTTTCTAAATACATATTGACTTTTGTACTTAATTTTGAATTTGTGAGTTTGATTTCTTTTCTTCAAGAGGGTCACACAAATTTGGTTAGCTTCAGGGCCCACAAGTCTGGACCTGCTTCTGGTAGGAGATGAAAACATCAGAGATTTGTAGATGTATTCATGCTTTGTGTAGGTAGTTTAAAAAACATTGCTAATCATAAAAAATGAGTATGTGCTTTAAAAAAAGTTACAAACTTCTAGTTGTAAGATAAATAAGCACCAGAGATGTAATGCACAAAATGATAAGTATAATTACCACTACTGTGTGTTATATATGAAAGTTGTTAAGAGAGCAAATCCCAAGAGTTCTCATCACAGGAAAAATATTCTTTTCTATTTCTTTAATTTTGTATCTATATGAGTTGATGGATGTTCAGTAAATTTATTGTGATAATCATTTCATGATGTATGTAAGTCAAATCATTATGCTGTATACCTTAAACTTATACAGTGCTGTATGTCAGTTATATGTCAATAAAACTAGAAGACAAAAATAAAAATAAACAGAAAGAAAGAAATTGCATCCTAAGTCACATTCTATGAGATTCAGGATCAACCCTCACCTGAAGCAACATGTACCTCCAGAGTTTTGATTCAGGTAAACCAATAAATTCCCTTTATTTCCTAAACCAGTCTCAGTTGAGTTTTCTATTACTTGCAACTAAAATCTTCCTGTCTGGCACACAATCTGTAATACAGACTCTAAAGTCTATATATTACTTCTCATCAGCTGTCATGATTCTTATGAACTCTGTTTCTATGAAAATTGGTTTTTCCTTTGTGAAAAGCCAGCACACTGGGACTCATGTGCCCTGTAGTCATGTGGTTTCTTTAAAGTAGTTTTACACTAAAAACAGTCATTTAGTGAGATCAAAATCTTTCCTGGGATCAAAAATCGCAAGACTGAATGTTTAATATTACATTTCATTTGGTAATTATGATAGTAGACTGATTCTACTTAAGCCCAGAAAGCAATAAAAACAAATCACACCCCGACAAGTCTCAAGCAACGGTAACAAGCTGCTTTTTTTTTTTGCGGTACTCGGGCCTCTCACTGTTGTGGCCTCTCCCGTTGCAGAGCACAGGCTCCGGACGCGCAGGCTCAGCGGCTATGACTCAGGGGCCCAGGCGCTCTGCAGCATGTGGGATTTTCCTGGACCGGGGCACAAACCTGTGTCCCCTGCACCGGCAGGAGGACTCTCAACAACTATGCCGCCAGGGAAACCCCTAAGACTATTTATTTTATAGCCTGTTCCTGTAAAACTCAAGGCAGGAACAGAAGAGAATGCATGCTGTGAGCAACTTGTTCCCAAGAGAAGCAGGAAAGAAACAGAAAGTGCTACTTACACTCAATCAATTCCTTATCCCCAAGGGCAAAGTAGAATAGCAAGTGGAGGGAAGCCAGGAATAGTATTCTAGAGCAGCATTCTCCATGTAGAAGGAACCATAGGAATAAGTAAAAAGGGTATCCTATCTACTAAAACCCTGGAACATTTAAGTCTAGAACTGTGTTAAGTTAAAGCAGCTCTACTGAACACAGGACTTCATAATTTAGGGTTCCAAATACACTTTGCTTAAACTGTTAGTTGATGAGACAATAGTAGGGAATTAGCTTTATAAAGTTCATAGGGGTGAACCAGGACAAAAGGCAAAAGAGAATGTAGCAGACACAGTTGGTTGTGTCTTTTCTTTCTTACAAATAGAATCATAATCTTATTCAGATCAACAATGTGCTTAGTCTAAAAAAACTATTTTCCAGGCGCTCTTGTGGCTAGGGGTGGTTATGTGACATAGTTCAGGCAAATAATATTTAGATAGACGTTTACTAAGTACAGCTTCTACAAAGCTAATTATTCCTAAGTAAGAGATAGACCCAACTGGCATATACATTTCATACTTTGCCCTTCCTCCTTTATGACTGGAATGTTGTCCTACTTCCTATAACTCAGCCCTCTTTTAATCATAAGTTTGAAAGCCACACACTGTGGGTAGCAGGGCAAGAAGAAAGAAAAGAAAAAAACAGAGTATAGGTCTCTGTTGATTTCCTTGAGCAGTCTATCTCCAGTCTTGTTTTTACATGAGAAAAACATAAACTCCTTTATTTAAGCATTGTACTTACGATATTTGTGTTACGTATAGCTAAACACAACGCTAACTGAGGCCAGAGAGAGACTTGTCTCTAGGAAGAAGTGTAAGGCATCCGGAGTCATTAGCTACTTGGCTCATTTCAGTGGAAAATAAACAAGTAAATAAGAGGCTACCATAGGTGAAAAGGTCTAGGAACAGAAAATAGGTGCAGGTTATCTAATGAATATAAGCCAAGGGGAGAATGATTTCAAATGACAGAGGCAGAATAGTATAGTGCAGATTTTAATTCCTTATCCAGTGGTGCACTGGAGCCAAGAGCCCATTGTAAACATTTCCTCCCAACTCTGTGTTCAGTGAAGTCACAATGGCAGCTTAAAATCAGGCATGCTGGCAATATTTACATCATGAAAATCGGCAAATGCTACAAACCGGGGTTTTTATTTTTCCCTGTGGAAAGCTGATTGTCAAATATTTACCAGCACACCACTAGTTATACCCCACTGCTCAGCTAAACAAGAACCTAGAAAAAAGTGCAATGGTTAGCCAAAGAGCTACCACTATTCATCTGAGCCTTCATTAGTGCAAAGAATATATAATAGAGAGCCTGACATTTAGCAGTTCAGTCACTGTTTGAGAAAGGAAGAGAAGAAGGGAGAATAAAAGAATTCTTTCTCAGTCATTGATAACTATAGAGTTAATGTGACCTTTCAAAAGAACTAAAAATAGGAAAACAAACTCCTCAGGTTTTAATTTAATGATACCTGAAAATCTCTGCAATTCTTTGAATATGGCATTCCACTCCCAATCCTACACTCTTTTGTTTGAATTGCATGTTGCGACAGAGTTTAAGTGTATTTATAAAATGAAAACATGTTAGAGCTTAAAAAAACCTTAGTAAGCATGATGTCCAAAGATCCAGTGGTCAGTGTAATGACAGCAGACAGGGAAAGAGGGTGTCAAAGAGCATTTAAAGTTCTCGAGTTATATAGAGAAAACTGAAAGTAGTTACCACTAGATGGCACTATATTATACAACCGAATCTACATCTTGAGATACAATAAAGAACTATTCTCATTTTTTCATTATTCTAGATTTTTACATTATGCAAAATCCCTTTACATTCTTTTATTTATTGGAGTTATGTATGTGTAATTCTTGGCACAAAAAATTTTAAATGGCACAAAAAGTAAAATACAGAAAAAAGTTAAGTAGAAACAGAAAATCAGAATCAAACTCAGGAGTGGCACAAGAGGCCAGAAATGAAAGCTGGGTGAAGATTTAGAAGGTTCGTGTACCATGCTAAGCATTTTGAGGCTTTTATCCTGTAGGCAAAGGGGAGGTCATCAGATGTTTTGTGTTAGCAAGTTAACTCAAGCAATAATCTGGTTAAACCGAGGGACAGAAGCAAGTCTAATGGCAGGGAGATCAATTGGATTATTCCAATGATTCTGGTAAGAAATTATGAGGTCCTTAACTAAGGCAGTGGAAGGAGGAATGAAACAAAATATATTTAAGAGGCTAAATCTGTGAAAGTTTTTGACAGATTTGATGCAGGAGGTAAGAAAAAAGAAACAAAAGCTGTCTATGAATTTTATTTCTTGAGGGACTGAATAAATAAGATTTAGAGCAGAAGAAAAGGAAAAAGTTTGTAGGAAAAATACATATTCTATTATCCAATGAGTAAATGTATTTCATAAATGACATTGCACAGTAAGAATCTGGCAGTGTTCCTCCATCACTGAACAGAGGAGAAGATATCCTAACTAGCCAACATGAGCACTTTTGTCTACTTGGTAGATTATATTTTATAATCAATCAAATTATTGATTTTATCATTATGTGGTAGTGGTGGTTGTTTAGCCAAACTGAGCACTGACTGTGTACCAGGTAATTTTATACGTATCCACTTTCAAGATAATCCTGTGAAGAAGGTACCATTATCATCATCCCCATTTTTCTGATGTGTAAACGGAGCACAGAGTGATTTACCTTGCCTAAAATCACACCGCTGGAAAATGGTACAGGAAGAATTTGAAACTAGTAAAAGAAAAAGTTTCCCTTACAGCCATCAGCTTGTAGCTGGCCTAGTTGCTATTGGTTAGGCTTGTATGCCCCCAGTAAATGTAAACAATTTCATAGAATATCACCATCAGACAAGAGCTTTCTGTGACTATTATGGAACAAGGCAAAAGCAATACCACTCCACAGTCAGATCTGAACAGAGATAAAACCAAAGACACTGTGCAATCAAAATGAGCAAACATTCCCCTCTCTTAGCTGCAAAGTGACTACTGCTCTTCTCCAGTAGTAGTGCTAGCACGGTTCTGTTCCTCCCACCTCCTAAATAAAAATTAAGATATTCAAACTGCCCCTGTTTTCTAACAAGCATCCAATTCAACATAGATCCCCATTTCTTTGAATGCTCTCCCAAACCACCTAATACAAACCCAAATCCTGTAACAAGCTTCCCTTGACCCCTTCTGGCAAAGATACCTCACAATTTCACAAGGTGTGTGGTCTTCCTTGTGCAGCAAATAGTAAGACCCAACTTTCTTTGACTAGAGATCTGTTCCTGGTTGTCTTTGGTTAGTGGACAACACTAGCTCTTCAGGCTCTAGGGCTTCTGCATTAAACACTATGC
This sequence comes from Stenella coeruleoalba, assembly GCF_951394435.1. Taxonomy (NCBI): domain Eukaryota; kingdom Metazoa; phylum Chordata; class Mammalia; order Artiodactyla; family Delphinidae; genus Stenella; species Stenella coeruleoalba. The sequence goes on from NC_137163.1 coordinate 32,321,465, forward strand.
TGTATGTGAACACCCCTCACACATGAAAGATACATGGTATCAGGGAAACTGTCACTCTTGAAGCCAATTGAATAGCTGGCAAAACTAACAAATAAAATGAAAACTAAAAACTAATGGATTTGATTTAAAATAATAAGCACTTGCAGTTAAATGTTTAACCTATATGCCTAATTAATAATGATGCATGGGATGTTATATATTTCATTAGATTTTTTTCTGTCTTATTCCACAAGGGAACTATATACTACATTCACATTTCATTGCTTATAAAAAATGAAATATGATCACAGTTTAACAAAATAATAGGCAGAGTCAGTTTTAAACCTAGCTCTTTTAAAAAAGTTAAATGAGATAATATATATTCAGTGCTTAACACAATGCCTAGCATACAGTAAGTACTCAGTGATGAAAGGCATTGTTTTTGGATGTTTCTTCTCACTGGGAATGCAGAGATTACATAGTATAAAAAGCAAATTTTCTATCTTTACTTGAACCTAAAAGAAATGTTGAATTTTTTTTAATTTGTGAAACATATTCTCTCACATCTTTTTTTTTTTTTTTTTGCGGCACGCGGGCCTCTCACTGTTGTAGCCTCTCCCATTGCGGAGCACAGGCTCCGGACGCACAGGCTCAGCAGCCATGGCTCACGGGCCCAGCCGCTCCACGGCATGGGCACGAACCTGTGTCCCCTGCGTCGGCAGGCAGACTCTCAACCACTGCACCACCAGGGAAGCCCTCTCTCACATCTTTTACTCTACACCTAGTTTACCCTTTCCTTAAGCTCCCAAAGGCCTAACAACGATGGCCATTAACATTTACTGAATACTTATCTGCTAAATTCTATGCATAGCAATTCACTATACCATCTCATTTACTTCTAACAAACAACCCTATGAAGAAAGTTCTATTATAATACCCTTTGTGCAAATAAGTAAAACTCAGAGAGATTAAGTAAAAGAAAACAATGAGGGAGTGACAGAGCCTGAATTTGAGCCCAGTTTGTTTTACTCCAGAACCTGTAGTCTTAAGACACTCCATTCCTTTACGTGTGCAATTTAGTGAGTTGTCTCAGCTTGCCAGGGAATAAATATGAAAATGTTATTATTTTTCTCCAATCAGTGCATTCAACTATGTTCTGTTGAATCTACCTTTCTCATTCCATAATGACATCTAGAATAGCTCAAGTATAGCCACCTTCAATGATGTTGATCTGACCTACAGGAAATTCACTGTCATAGATACTACTAGAGTCCTGTGATACCAAAGTATCCTCCCCTTCTGAGCACACAGATGACTGTACTTATCTCCCTTTTGCAACGGGAGAGGCCAAGTGATTGATCCTGTCCAATGAGCTTTGACGGAAAGTGTATCATTTCTGGGCTGAGGTGGTAAAAAAAAAAAAAAAAAAAAGCCCATGCCCAATTCTCCAATGTCTCTTCTTCTGCCCAGATACTAGATAGTACAGCTGCAAGATGACGGAGTTGGTATGGCTGAACCACATGTGAAGAAATTCCTCTGGAAAGTCACCCTTATTCAGAGTACCACACTATACCATACTACACAAGACCAAGAAGTAAACATTTTTCTATGTTAAGCATTGATATTTTAGAGTTGCTTGTTACTGCTACATAACTTTGCCCATCATGAATAATACTCTTACACATTCCCTTCTACCTCACTTGGAAATACAGGCTGTTCTCTGACCATGCCCCCTACTCCCACTCCCTTTCCAATTCCCTTTTCCTCTGATGAAATAAGCACAGGTTAGATAGATCAATAACTCAACTACCTAAGTACTTAGCTAACCAGAGAATAGAATGCTATCTATCCCCTTCCTGATTAGAACCTCTAATCGCTACAAATAACTCAGAGATTCCCTTCACTTGGTTTTTGGTAGAGAGGGATAGTATATTCCTTCCCAAAGTGGTAGAAAGGGGAGGAGAAGGTCACCGCACTCCCCAACTAGGCTCCAGATTCATTATTCGAGTTGCTTTCTTCCTACTTCCCTCTTCCTGGTCTCTTTCTTATTATGCAAAGTGAAGATTCCCCTGGGGGTGATGGCTCAAGGTAGCTGCCAGTTTATCTAATATTGGAAAACCCTGAGAGAAGTGTTGGGTCCCAGTTAACTGGCGGGACTTTTGTTTAATGATGGGGTATTTAATGCTTTTTTGTTCAACATTAGGTTCAGTCTCTAATTCCAAAGCAACAGGAAAAGACCCACTTTAGTGTCTTACGTTATCGCAAGCTAGCATTTTTAGTACTAATTTAAGCTTATTCAACACTGAAAATTTCTTCAAGCCACAATTATCTATTTCAACTGTATGTTATAAAGAACCACTCAGATTGAATCCATTTATACCCATGTATAAATGACAAAAATATCCATCTAAGGGGCCTCTACTCTCCCTTCTCTGTAAGATGCATGATTCAAACTAGAAAATGAAGATCCCCTCTAGTTCTACCTTACTGCAGTCCTGTAATACTGTATACTCTATTGTTGTAAGTTATGATCCTATAATACTAACTACACTGTTATATAATTTTTACTACCCATTCAGGAGAAATACACCACGATAACTTCAGGTAATTAGGTTCTGAGTTAAGGTTAGCCCAGCTAATCTCCATGCTAATTTAATTCTCTTAATGTTACATGATAATCCAATGTTTTTCTATATACCAACATTAAAACAAATTGGAAAGTTCACTTTTTTACTTTAATATTTAAAATTGAAGCATTTTCCTTTATGATTGAATAAAGGCACAGAGGATCCAACGACTACTACCAAAATGAATATCAAATTTTTAAATATATAACACAATCTAAAGAAAGTTATCTAATTAACATTAACTAATACTTCGTAAATAATAATGTCAGCAGCAATTTTCATTTGTTCGAGGGTTTCTGTACTTCCTATTATGGGTAGGAGGTTGGCATATTTATAAACTAATATTCTCCTGGCTACATTAAAGCTGGTAAATCAAACAAACAATTAATGGAAATATTTACTTAATGTCTATCATAGCTAGTATTAGATATATGCTGTTTTTATCATAAGTAGAATCAGTGTTTTGGTTATTTAAAAATGAATGTTTTTAGACATAGCCTGAAAACTGTAAAAGGTCTTCAACTTTCTCCTTTTCTTGTGCCCAATTTTATCTCTCTTTTCAAATTGCCAGGTGAATTTGTTCCTAACAAATTACTCAGTAACAACCGAAAATTATCATGAAGCAGACATGACAACATCTGAATAACATGTTTTGGAATGCCCTCCCAATGCAAAAGTCACCGATGAGATGCAGTTTTATATTACTATGTGCCACGTTAGTCAGTTAAAACTTGTATGTAAAAATGCTTTGTAAACTGCAAAATTTATATTTTACTACTGTAATATTACCTATGACCTTCCTTCAAAATTCAAATAAAGAAAAACATTTTGGTGTACTTAATTCATTGATAAACTGCTAAAATTAGTTCCAATTCCCTACATGAGTCTATTGCTAAGGCTACACCCATACTATATATATTCTGTTTGTCACTAGCTGTGTTTCTTAGTTCTATTAGTGCTGATTCCCCTCATGAAAACCAGCTGCTGTGTCATAAGAAAAAAACCAGAATCCTGGTCTTGCTGGAAGTTGCAACCATAGTTTTACCATCAAAGTAGCCTCTTCATTCTCTAATATTGTGTTTCGGGGAGAAAAAGTCATTAGTATCCGTCCTATCTTAGAGTAAGGGAAAGGATACAGAAACTACAGTAGAAGACTAAATATCCATCTGCCTCAATATCACCTGCAGCATCTACACAGGAGAGGATAGGGAGCTACAATTCACATGTCTCTGCTCTTTTCTTGGCTCTTTACAGTGATAAATCATAAAATAATTAACGATTTTTCTAAAAGTACAATTACATTTTCATGTTTTATTTACCCTTACAGTACAATCAAGAATATAAACAGAAAATGAAGTCATAATATATATTCTGTCCCATTTTTGACATCACTGTAAATAATTTCTTTGGCTTTATTTATTTAAGACCAAACTATGTCATCTTTTTAATCTTCAGCTTTTGGGCTGGACACATGTGTATGTGTGTACATATAATACACACAGGTATACACACATATACATACACAATCAGCCTGCAGCTAGCAATTTTAAGAATATTGAAGTCAAACTATTTTCTGAGCATGAAGAAAATGAAAAAAATATACACAACTGTTAGTCACATATTTGAAAGCTAATTGTTCTACCTATGTAGAATACAACTTTTTTATTTACATTCTTTTTCTTAGATTTCTTATTCCACTCATTTCAAGGACTCCTCCCTATAACATTATCAGACTTTTTTCATATTTTATGGACATTACAAATATTATTAAATTATCAAAATTATAGGGCAACTTTACAAATAACTAGCAAAACATAATAACAACTAGCCCATAATTCTTATCAAAAATATACCAATAGAAAATTCACAACCATTTTAACAATTTTCCTGGCTCTAAAAAATATCAGTAAGAAAAATGATATATAACTATTTGACTATAACTCTGAACTTTTTATTTCCCTTTTGATCTACCGTATTACTTCATAAAGAAGAAAACTTTAAATGAATATTAAAAGAGTTGTTCACTATGCAATGCCGTTCATGCCTGAATGTAAAAATTCACATCAGGTATGACAGTAAATAATTTATAATATGAAACTATAAAGTATAATGAGAGTTTAAAATTAATTTTCCAAAACTCTGACAAAGTGAATAAATGCCTAGGATGTTCTTTAACATTTATATAAAAGTTACCAGAAGCTTGCCCCACTCAAAGACATGGCAGATTTAATATAGAAAATAATATAGTTAATGCATTTTATACTCAAGAATTAGCTGTCTTATCCAGTAGCAGGTACTGGATAAGAAAGAATGCAGGATTCTAAATATACTTCCAATAAGAAGATCATGTGCAACAGGGCAGATCCAATATATTTTAATCATTCGTATTAAAAATACATGACTTACCTACTAAACCCCAAGTCTACTTTCTTAGCTCTGCTCCCTTAGTGCAAAGTAAAATTAGAAAGTCATAGTCATGCAGAAAGAATAGGCAGCTACAAAAGATAAAAAGATCAGAATGACGGTGCCTCCAGTTTCTTCACCCTCCACCAAAAACCAGAGCATTTGGTCTTTGGCATTCATTGGAGAGCTAAAGAGGCACCAAGGAGCTACACAGGAAGATGATCCTTCCTCCCAGATAGCAGTCTCTGTAACAGGACTCCAAATGGCACACACACCAGAGGAAGTTACTGAGCCATCAATGACTTAGGGACCTCGAGTGTCAGGGAATGAGAATTTGATTGACAATTTGTTATCACTACAAAGTTTATATTACATTTTAAAATTAAATATCCATTTCATTAAAATGTTTTCTTAAAATGGGATAGTATTTTATTCTCTTCCTCTGCAAACAAGTTACAGATGCACATCTTGGAGATTTTTCATATGTAATCATGTGATTAAATAACTACATTTAAACAGTGAGTATTCCATCAGTAATATTATCTTCAAGTACAAAGAAAAATTTCTGGAAAAGTGAGTGAAAAACAATGTTAATACTTTATTAGATAAGATACTGAAAAATTTCCCAATTTTAAACTATTGCTATCTTTGCAGTATGAAATCCATTCAACATTTGAGGTTTTCTACATTCATCCTCTTTACCCAAGTTATATGTAAACACATATTTAGATCATTTTTCCTCTCAACACTTTTTCTCACTAATTACTCTATGAAATATATAGATTCCTCCTTCTCTAGCCAAAACAGCCAATTCTATATGAAAGGGTAAAACACTGAAATCAATCCTTAAGTCTCTTTATTCCAAGAAGTGCACATAATTTTTCTTTCTCCTTATGGCAGACACTGTTAGTGTCCTTCCCAGCTCCCCTTCGCCAGGCTGATGAATCCTCCCCGCAGCTGCTGTGCTATAATGACATGCACTCTCCCGCTTCAGAAAACTGCCCTCCTCAACTAACATGAGTCACCTCCTCTGGAAAGTAGCATGGCCATTTCCTCCCCAGGTATAGCCCAGAGCCAATCCCCTACTGAGATGGAGATACCAAAGTCTGCCACTCTTGCCTCAAAGGAGAAAACACTGTCTTGTGATTAACTCAAGATCCAAGCCCCCAAACATACACCTTCCCATGCATACACATAACCAGGCTAAGGAAGGCTAGGCCAAGACAAGGCTTTACCTGAGACCACAGCCCTCTTCAGCTCTTTTCCCTTCCCTAGCCTGCTTCTATCACCTCCTTAAAGGTTTTTCTGGAAGAACAGTTCCTTAATATATCATACACACAGAAATCCCTATCTCAGTCTCTGCTTCTAATGAACTTGACCTAAGACAATTAATACCAGGAGTGAACCTAGGAGAGACTCTAAGAAAGATTCTGGATTTGGCTCACTCGCTGGCTAACGGGAAATGAGTAACCTATTATTGGTGTAAGTGCAATACTGATGGTCCCCGACATGCAATGGTAATGAAGTTGTAAAGATTTTCACCTGTAGTGAATTGGAATGGATTATAGGTAGAAGGGGATACATTGGATCGTGCAATATCTCTGTCATTTGAGGAGTATGAGAGAAAGAGTAATTGTAAGGAATGAAATTGGATGGCTAGTGCTGAATGCCAGTCAGATGCATTGAAAATAAAAAATGACAAGCTCAGGGCAGCCAGTCACCAATATAAAGCAAAGTGTGAGAGTCAGAGGGCCTCCCCAGCCTCATTTAAAGGGTCCTCTTCCATTAAAGCCAGAAGAAAGACAGAACTGAAGACTAGCTCAGAATTTAATTACAAGAGTGCAAGAATTTCAGAAAAGTCTAAATTCTCAGCCTAGGCAAATTGTCTATGTCAAAGTGAGGGCCCTGACAGGGCAGCAATGGGAACATGAGACTTGAGATGGGACTCCCTAAGTAGTTTCACAAGAGGTCGCTGAAACTCAGATTCCCTGAATCCTTTAGGCCTATGGAAGTGACCTACCCTCCCCACCTCCACTTATTGGAAGATGGAGCACCCCCTTGATTGAAGACTATGCAGAAGCCTCAAGTGAGGTAGGGGCCTTCCAGCACTGTGCTGGCTTCCCTCGGGATCTGCCACCTGATCAGAAAGGGTCAAATTTTAATAGAACCCAACTGAGAAAGTGCTGGCCTTGCTAAGGATAAAAAGAGATTATATCTCAAAACCAAACCTAGCTAACACATTCCAATAGGAACTGGGAGAGTACGACTGGCAGTGAATCCTAGAAGTGCAGAGTCAAAGAGGGTAAAATATAAAGCTAGATAAGAGAATTTAGATAAGACAGGATTTTAACTCTGGCAATGGCCACAGCAGATGGTATTAATATGCAACTAGATTGCTCCTAAAAGCTTAAAAGTGATGATTTACATTAAATGAAAAAGAGATGCCAGTACTGCCCTGGAAAATTGTTGAGGGAGGGAGCAAAAAACTTAGTGAAGTGTGTATGATGGAATAGTTCTGCTATATAAGACTGGAAAATGTACTGGCTGACTATGTTCCTCAGGAGAACTTGGAGAACATTCCACTTACCAACTTGGTACAAAAATACACTGGTAAGGGGGACATGAACATAGCTGATGAGCTAGTGGTGGCCATCCTCTACAGGCCCAGGCTAAGAGTAGAAGATGCTATTAGAAAACTGGGCTCCCTAGTGTCAATGGGGATGATGGGAAAGGGGAATATCCAGACCTTTTGAGGGGTGGATACATGATCCACATGGACACTAATATCCAGGGACCTAAAGCACCATCATAACCCACCCCCCACCAATTAAAGAAGGGGCATGTAGTGTCAGATAATAAATGAAGTCCCAGCCCATGTCTGCCTCACAGTGGACCCAGCCGGGGGTTATTTACCTGATTCCCAAATGTATCATCAGAATGGATATACTCAGCAATTGGCAGAAACATAAGATTGGTTTTTTAACCTGGAGAGCACCTGTAACCTCACCACCACCGTCAAGATAGTAAGTGAAAAACAATTTGCATTCTGAGGGAAATGTCAGTGACTAGGGCCACTCTCAAAGATGTAAATGGTGATTCATTGGTGGTCCCGGTAATCTGCCCATTTAGCTTACCAGTCTGGCCTTTGCTAATCCAAATGGACCATGGAAGATGATGATATACTACTGTAAACATCACCAAGCAGTAGCCCCAGATGCAACCATGCTGTGCCAACCATGGTATCTTTACCAGAATTGATGAACACAATATTGAATAAGTGATGTGTTGTTATTCATTTGGTGAAACTATTTTTCCACCATCAGAAAGAAGGATTAGATGCAATTCACATGCACATAGGCCAAACAACTGTATATATTCAGACTTACCCCAAGGTTATGTTAATTCTCCTTCTCTCTGATATAATATAGTCAGAAGGAAACTTACTTACTAAATACATGTTCCACAGAAATCACTTTGGCCAACTACTTTGATAACACCATGTTAACTGGACCAGAACAGCAACCTGAGGGTAATGTACATGCATTCCAGAAGAGGAGGTGACAGAGAAACCTCAAAAGTTTAAGTTTTTAGGATTTCAAGGGTATGGAACATTCCAGAACATCTCCAACATAAAGGAATGTTGATTGCACCTTGGACCTCCAAACACTAAGAAAAAAGTCTAAAATTTGTTAGAACCCTTTGAGTTTTGAAGGTGGCATTTTCTGTACTTGAGAATACTGCTCTGACCCTTTCTGGCAGAGAAAAAAAGGGCTGCTTAGTGTGAGTAGGGCCCAGAGCAAAAAAAAAAAAAAGATCTGCAGTGGATCCAGGCTGCTATACAATCCCATAGAACCCATGGTACTAGAGATACCTGTGGTCGAAAAAGAAGCCATGTGGAGTCTCTGGAAGTCTCCCGATAGGAGAACTGCAACACAAACACACAGGATTCTAGAATAAGGCCATGCTATCAAAGCAGAGAACCACTCAAAAAACTGCTTCTGTCATGCTACTGGGTCCCAGAGGAGATGGAACATCTGACCTTGGGGTATCAAGTGACCGTACATCCAGAAGAGCCCATCATGAGACCAGCAAACCATAAAGTCGGACAGGCTCAGCAGCATCCCATAAAAAAATGAAAGCAATTCATCTCGGATTAGGGTTGAGCAGGTCCAGAGGGAACAAGTAAGTTGCCCAAACAGGTGGCCCAGGCTACCAAGCGTCAATGCTTCCCCTGAAGTTCATATCCACTTACAATCAGCTGAAGAGGAAAGAAAAAAGGTTGAGCTTGGATAACGAATGGGCCAGCTCTGTACGTGAGTATAAGCTAAAAATGGAGTGCTGCTGGACCTCAGATTCAAGGTTGCCCCGAAGAGCAGTGATGAGCGGCAACCCTCTCAACAGGCAGAGCTTATCCACTTTGTGTGATGAGAAGAAAACAGATGGACTGATGGATAGTGGTGAATAGCTTAGCTGATGGATCAGGGGCCAGAACAGAAGCAAGACTGAAAGATGTGAGACAAGGAGTTCCAATAAAGAGATATGTAGATGGAACTATGAGAGTGAGCTAAAGGTATCTGGACCTTTGTACTGCACATTACATGTACCAGAGAAAAACTGCTACAAAAGACGCATTAAATAACCAAGTAGACCAACGAATTGGCCAGCCTCTGTCCTCACCAACCCCACCCAACTCCGTAAGTGAAATAAAGGCATGGTGGCAGATATGTAAGCTATGCATGTACCCAACAGCATATTCCATTCTTACCATGATTGATAAAACTCCTTCATCTGCTGAATGTCTGACCTGTCAAGGACAGAATGCCTGCAATATGATTCCATTCTTCAAAGAGAACAACTGGACGTTTGGTAATAAATTGGCCGCACTGGACACTTTACACCCTATAAGGGCCTATAATTCGTTCAAACAGGCATTCAGGTATGGGTTTGCCTTTCCTGCCCAAAATGCCTCAGCAAGTACCACTGTACTATGAGAGTCAGTCTATGTAGCAGGCAAGTCACTTAGACCAAAAGAAGTGGGGGGAAAAGGGGAGTTGATAAGTATCAATTATGGCCATAGGGTCAACTGCAGTGGTAGGAGAGAGCCCTCCTATAAATTTTTACAGAAACTGTGAATACAGATTCCTGGAGGACTTGTGCCTGAATGGACTAAACTTAATTGTCAGAGGCAATTGTCTCCAAATGGTGAAAGGGATACAATAAAGTACACATTGTTGGTGGCTTGCCCAAATCCCCTTTGTCAGGTCAGTGCACCCATCTTCCAGCTGCTGTTGAGTGTTGGCAGCTAACAGCTCACAGCTACCCTTGCTCACCAAAGAAATGCCCCCAAATGATGACAGCCATCTCACCCAGGAGGGTACCCTCATCCAAGAGATAGCACTCAACCAATGAGGGACTGAGAGAGGAGTACGTAGATAGGAGGAACAACTCTGAGGAATGATTCATGCTCAAGAGACCCCCACCCCAATGGCTAGACTTAACCTGAGACCACATCCTTGACTAGTTCTCCCCATCCCACTTCACTCATTCCCTTATAGTTTTTTTCTTAAAGAACCTCACTCAATAAAGTCTATGCACCTGCATTCCTGTCAGGCTCTGTTTCTAGACAACTTGCACCAAGATATCCTCTTTTTCGTTTTCTAACTCTTGGCATAAATTCTACTGAACTGGACTTTTTACATGCAAGACAGCAAGAAGAAAGTAGACTTCAAGATTAATATTAATTAAATACCAATATTCTGACTTCTAGTCCTCAAGCCCCAGATTCCATACAAACTAAAAAAGGAAGTGAGAGAGTCAGTCATCTGCAAGTGACTTTTCAGTTAGAGCAGAATCAAGGTGGAACCAAAAGCCTAGTGTAAGAATGGTTCTTTTAAACATACGTTTTCCTTGTAGTGCGTTAACATGTCACAGTGTAAGTTCTCCAAGGATAGAGGCCTTGGATACTGTCTTTTTCACCAACTTCCCCCCCAGTGCCTATAGGGCACTTGGAAAATTGTAGGTACTTAAGAAATATCAGTAAAATGAAGTACTTGATAGCTGCCTTTGTTTAAAACAGATGCTTTTTACCTTGTTGGAGGGAGAAAATTATGAATACCTGGTGCCCCAGAAAAGGACTTAGCAAAAGTTAATACCGATAGCAGGGTCAAGGTTCCAGATTAAAATTAAAGAATATGGCTAAGTTTTGTCTAAGGTTGTGCAAATCTCCACAAAGGTAGAAAAGCAGAGAAAAAAGAATCTGCACAGAAAAGGTTGTGGAAGAAAAAAGCCAGGTAACATTTCTAACAGTGCATAAGACACCAAATTAGGAAAAACAGGAAAAGAAGCAAATCAGTAGATGATAAACTACTGAGAAAGCATCAAAAACATAAAAACTTTGAGATGAAGGGCAGGTAACATTTATCTCACTTGATTTGATCAAATCCTTCTACTACTCCTGCTATAATGGAACCATATTTGGGGCCCAGGGATGTCTCAATCCAGTTAAAACCTGGAAAATGATTATCAAACATCCTTGCAAAGGCTATGAATTCCTTTCTATGACCTCTCTTGCTCTTTCTTGCATTTGTTTTATTCTGCAGTCTGTATATTCAGATTGGAATTATCTACCTATTCCTCTTTTACTTAACTAACCATTATGTTTCCTTCTGGCCAGAATTATTCCACTGATGACAACATGCTAGCAGCATATGAGTGCATGCCATAGTAGAAATGTCTGAATTAGGAACAGTGTCTTAATCCAATCTGACTGGAGTCTTTTTAAAAGAAATCTGGACACACCAAGAGACACCAGGAATGCATGCTCACAGAGGAAAGACAATGTGAGGTCACAGCAAGAAAGTGGCCATCTGCAAGCCCAGGAAGGAGGCCTCAGGAGAAACCAAACCTACAGACACCTTGATCTTGGACTTCTAGCCTCCAGACTGTGAGAAAAAAATGTCTGTTTTTTAAGCCACTCAGTCTGTGGTACTTTGTTATGGCAGGCCTAGCAAACTAATGTAGATGTGTACACGGGTATTTTTAGTATTTTAAAAATCTATTTAATAACCAATGAAATTAAAAGTAGGACAATATAAAAGCAACCAAAGCCAATTATGAAAAGCAATTTTATATGTTCATTTGGAAATGTAATTAGCTTAACCTTTTAGGAAAGCAATTCAGCAGTAAGAGGAGTCTTAAGAAAAGTTGATAGCTTTTCACCCAGTAATTGGACTTCAGGGAATCTTTCAGAGTGAAATCCTGAATAGAGAAAAAGGTGTAATTAATAATAATAATTAACATGGGCTTCCCTGGTAGCACAGTGGTTAGGAATCCGCCTGCCAATGCAGGGGACACGAGTTCGAACCCTGGTCCGGGAAGATCCCACATGCCGCAGAGCAACTAAACCCATGTGCTACAACTACTGAGTCTGTGCTCTAGAGCCCACAAGCCACAACTACTGAGCCTGCTCGCCACAACTACTGAAGCCCATGCACCTAGAGCCCGTGCTCTGCAACAAGAGAAGTCACCACACTAAGAAGCCCGTGCACCACAACAAAAAGTAGCCCCTGCTTGCTGTAACTAGAGAAAGCCCACACGCAGCAATGAAGACCCAATGCAGCCAAAAATAAATAAATAAAATAAATTTAAAAATAATAATAATTACCATTACTATTATTATTTACTTAGTGTTTATTATTTGCCAGGCCATGTTCTAAATGCTTTACATATTTTAGCTCATTTAATTTTCATAAAATTTGTCATCTTGTTTATTTTTTAGTTATATTTTAAATTATAAAACCCAAAGCATTTGCTGTTAATATTTTGGTATATTTTCTTCATTTGTTTTTTCTATGCTTTTTTCTTATTTGTAAAACAAAAACAAAAACCACATCTATATTCTTTTTTCATTTGACATGGGTGAAGTCAAAAAGCATTATTCTGTTACTAAATAACTGAAAGTATAAAGGAAGTCAACAGAAAACTGGGAGTTTGCTTTTTGTGCAAGATTTTACGAACCCACACAAAATGAAGTTAAGCTTTATTTCTTTGAATACCCTAATTTCATACATTTTTAGCTTTGTTTTTGTTTATTTTTTCACTTCAATTATAGCTGCACTAGAAGTAATGCTAGTATCGGATAAGTATCAGACATAAAGTTATTTCTTAATGCCAATCCTCAAATGTCTACAGATGTATAATCAAGTGTAACCACAAATAGGATTCAAACAAATTTGGTGAAAGCAGTTTGAGAATTTTAAACAGATGCTAAGAAACATCCGAACCATCTGTAAGATTCGATGGAGGAAGATACCAGCTGACTAGCTTAACAAGGCTCACCTGCGTTTCTGCACTAGCGACAATGAGATAGGGCACTGCCAGGCTGTGAGGACTGAAAATCTTACTCTGATTCATTTGCTTGCATCTTATTGCTGATAATGGACATGCACACTGACAGAAAACTGACAAGTCTAGTTTTTACAGTGTTTTACAATAAACATCCAAATAAAAAAAGATAATTCATAAAGTAACATCAGGTAGGAGAGAAAGAAGTTTTAAAATAAAACCTATTCTTCAGAGGTAATAAGAAAGAAGGCAGCAATTTCAAATGTGGAAACAAGTTTTACAGATTTAGCATTTATTGCTTCAGATAAAAATAAGATAAAAATCCAGAAGAAATCCATTTCCCAATAGAGGTGTGTGCAGAGGAGAGGGAAATTGTGATAACTAATTAATTGAGAATAAATTAAATAATTCCCAAGCGACAGCATTAAGGACCTAGATGAGCTTCATTTAATAATGCTACTGACAACACAGTTTTTCTCAGCAATCTGGAGACTTTATCCATAAAAATGCTAGAACTTTTTTTTCTTTAAGGCCTGCTCTACACCCACTGCTGCTTCCAATTTCAAAGGTCTTCTCTTACTGATGTAGGAAAGTTTTATACCTTGCTTTGGTAGAAAAAAAGAAAGAAGGAAGGGGAAGGAAGAAGGGAGGGAGGGAGGAAGGAAGAAATGGATGGGGGGAGGAAGAAAACTTCTAGTATGTGCACACTCATTTAAAATACATTAATTCTATGACTGTTTTCCTCAAATTAACAAGTGCACCTCCTGGAGATAGCTATGTTTAAAATTGTTCAACTTTTTCTATTAAAGTTTTACTCTTGAATTGTTTCGTTCCCACTTATGAATGCATTGAACTACCATTGTCTAAAAAACTTGTAAGAAAACACTTTGGTATTACCTCAAAGTTGAACATAAAAATGCAATATATCTAAGAGAAACTCCTGAGGGAGAGGGAGAAGATGGCGGAAGAGTAAGATGCGGAGATCACCTTCCTCCCCACAGATACACCAGAAATACATCTACACGTGGAACAACTCCTACAGAACACCTACTGAACGCTAGCAAAAGACCTCAGACCTCCCAAAAGGCAAGAAACTCCCCACGTACCTGGGTAGGGCAAAAGAAAAAAGAATAAACAGAGACAAAAGAATAGGGACGGGACCTGTACCAGTGGGAGGGAGCTACGAAGGAGGAAAGGTATCCACATACTAGGAAGCCCCTTCGCGGACGGAGACTGCGGGTGGCAGAAGGGGGAAGCTTCGGAGCCACGGAGGAGAGCACAGCAACAGGGGAGTAGAGGGCAAAGCATAGAGATTCCCGCACAGAGGATCGGTGCCTACCGGCACTCACCAGTCCGAGAGGCTTGTCTGCTCACTCGCCGGGGCGGGCGGGGCTGCGAGCTGAGGCTCGGTCTTCGGTTCAGAGCGCAGGGAGAGGACTGGGGCTGGCGGCGTGAGCACAGCCTGAAAGGGTTAGTGTGACACGGCTAGCCGGGAGGGAGTCCAGGGAAAACTCTGGACCTGCCGAAGGGGCAAGAGACTTTTTCTTCCCTCTTTGTTTCCTGGTGCGCGAGGAGAGGGGACTAAGAGCGCTGCTTAAAGGAGCTCCAGAGACGCGCGCGAGCCGTGGCTAAAAGCGGACCCCAGAGACCGGCATGAGACGCTAAGGCTGCTGCTGCCGCCACCAAGAAGCCTGTGTGCGAGCACAGGTCACTATCCACACTCCTCTTCCGGGGAGCCTGTGCAGCCCGCCAATGCCAGGGTCCCGGGATCCAGGAACAAGTTCCCCGGGAGAACGCACGGCAAGCCTCAGGCTGGTGCAACATCATGCGGGCCTCTGCCGCCGCAGGCTCGCCCCGCATCCGCACCCCTCCCTCCCCCCGGCCTGAGTGACCTAGAGCCCCCGAGTCAGCGGCTCCTTTAACCCCGTCCTGTCTGAGCGAAGAACAGACGCCCTCTGGCGACCTACACGCAGAGGCGGGGCCAAATCCAAAGTTGGAGCCCCCGGGAGCTGTGCAAACAAAGAAGAGAAAGGGGAATTTCTCCCAGCAGCCTCAGAAGCAGCGGATTAAATGTCCACAATCAACTTGCTGTACCCTGATTCTGTGGAATACCTGAATAGACAACGAATCATCCCAAATTGAGGAGGTGGACTTTGAGAGCAAGATTTATGATTTTTTCCCCTTTTCCTCTTTTTGTGAGTGTGTATGTGTATGCTTCTGTGTGAGATTTTGTCTGTATAGCTTTGCTTTCACCATTTGTCCTACGGTCCCATCCGTCCGTGTTTTTTTTTTACTTAAAAAAATTTTTTTCCTTAATAATTATTTTTTATTTTAATAACTTTATTTTCTCTTACTTTATTTTACCGTTTCTCTCTCTCTCCCCCCCCCCTTTCTTTCTACTTTTTCTCCCTTTTATTCTGAGCCGGGTGGATGAAAGGCTCTTGGTGCTGCAGCCTGGAGTCAGTGCTGTGCCTCTGACGTGGGAGAGCCAACTTCAGGACACTGGTCCACAAGAGACCTCCCAGCTCCACATAATATCAAACGGCGAAAATCTCCCAGAGATCTCCATCTCGACACCAGCACCCAGCTTCACTCAACGACCAGCAAGCTACAGTGCTGGACACCCCATGCCAAACAACTAGCAAGACAGGAACAAAACCCCACCCATCAGCAGAGAGGCTGCCTAAAATCATAATAAGGCCACAGACACCCAAAAACACACCACCAAACGTGGACCTGCCGACCAGAAAGACAAAATCCAGCCTCTTCCACCAGGACACAGGCACTAGTCCCCTCCACCAGGAAGCCTACACAACCCACTGAAACAACTTTAGCCACTGGGGACAGACACCAAAAACAATGGGAACTACGAACCTGCAGCCTGCAAAAAGGAGACCCCAAACACAGTAAGATAAGCAAAATGAGAAGACAGAAAAACACACAGCAGATGAAGGAGCAAGATAAAAACCCAGCAGACCTAACAAATGAAGAGGAAATAGGCAGTCTACCTGAAAAAGAATTCAGAATAATGATAGTAAAGATGATCCAAAACCTTGGAAATAGAATAGACAAAATGCAAGAAACATTTAACAAGGACCTAGAAGAACTAAAGATGAAACAATCAATGATGAACAACACAATAAATGAACTTAAAAATACTCTAGAAGGGATCAATAGCAGAATAACTGAGGCAGAAGAACAGATAAGTGACCTGGAAGATAAAATAGGGGAAATAACTGCTGCAGAGCAGAATAAAGAAAAAAGAATGAAAAGAACTGAGGACAGTCTCAGAGACCTCTGGGACAACATTAAACACACCAACATTCGAATTATAGGGGTCCAGAAGAAGAAGAGAAAAAGAAAGGGACGGAGAAAATATTTGAAAAGATTATAGTTGAAAACTTCCCTAATATGGGAAAGGAAATAGTTAATCAAGTCCAGGAAGAACAGAGAGTCCCATACAGGATAAATCCAAGGAGAAATACGCCAAGACGCATATTAATCAAACTGTCAAAACTTAAATACAAAGAAAACATATTAAAAGCAGCAAGGGAAAAACAACACATAACACACAAGGGAAACCCCATATGGTTAACAGCTGATCTTTCAGCAGAAACTCTGCAAGCCAGAAGGGACTGGCAGGACACATTTAAAGTGATGAAGGAGAAAAACCTACAACCAAAATTACTCTACCCAGCAAGGATCTCATTCAGATTTGATGGAGAAATTAAAACCTTTACAGATAAACAAAAGCTGAGAGAGTTCAGCACCACCAAACCAGCTTTACAACAAATGCTAAAGGAACTTCTCTAGGCAACAAACACAAGAGAAGGAAGAGACCTACAATAACAAACCCAAAACAATTAAGAAAATGGGAATAGGAACATACATATCAATAATCACCTTAAATGTAAGTGGATTAAATGCTCCCACCAAAAGACACAGACTGGCTGAATGGATACAAAAACAAGACCCATGTATTTGCTGTCTACAAGAGACCCACTTCACACCTAGAGACACATACAGACTGAAAGTAAGGGGATGGAAAAATATCTCATGCAAATGGAAACCAAAAGAAAGCTGGAGTAGCAATTCTCATATCAGAGAAAATAGACTTAAAATAAAGAATATTAGAAGAGACAAAGAAGGACACTACATAATGATCAAGGGATCGATCCAAGAAGAAGATATAACAATTGTAAATATTTATGCACCCAACATAGGAGCACCTCAATACATAACGAATCCAAACATCCATAAAAGGGGAAATCGACAGTAACACATTCATACTAGGGGACTTTAATACCCCACTTTCACCAATGGACAGATCATCCAAAATGAAAATAAATAAGGAAACACAAGCTTTAAATGATACATTAAACAAGATGGACTTAATTGATATTTATAGGACATTCCATCCGAAAACAACAGAATACACATTTTTCTCAAATGCTCATGGAACATTCTCCAGGATAGATCATATCTTGGGTCACAAATCAAGCCTTGGTAAATTTAAGAAAATTGAAACTGTATCAAGTATCTTTTTCGAAAACAACGCTATGAGACTAGGTATCAATTACATGAAAAGATCTGTAAAAAATACAAACACATGGAGGCTAAACAATACACTACTTAATAACGAAGTGATCACTGAAGAAATCAAAGAGGAAATCAAAAATTACCTAGAAACAAATGACAATGGAGACACGACGATCCAAAACGTATGGGATGCAGCAAAAGCAGTTCTAACAGGGAAGTTTATAGCAATACAATCCTACCTTAAGAAACAGGAAACATCTCGAATAAACAACCTAACCTTGCACCTAAAGCAATTAGAGAAAGAAGAACAAAAAATCCCCAAACTTAGCAGAAGGAAAGAAATCATAAAAATCAGATCAGAAATAAATGAACAAGAAATGAAGGAAACGATAGCAAAGATCAATAAAACTAAAAGCTGGTTCTTTGAGAAGATAAACAAAATTGATAAACCATTAGCCAGACTCATTAAGAAAAAAAGGGAGGACTCAAATCAATAGAATTAGAAATGAAAAAGGAGAAGTAACAACTGACACTGCAGAAATACAAAACATCATGAGAGATTACTACAAGCAACTCTATGCCAATAAAATGGACAACCTGGAAGAAATGGACAGATTCTTAGAAATGTACAACCTGCCAAGACTGAATCAGGAAGAAATAGAAAATATGAACAGACCAATCACAAGCACTGAAACTGAAACTGTGATTAAAAATCTTCCAACAAACAAAAGCCCAGGACCAGATGTCTTCACGTGCGAATTCTATCAAACATTTAGAAAAGAGCTAACACCTATCCTTCTCAACCTCTTCCAAAGTATAGCAGAGGGAGGAACACTCCCAAACTCATTCTACGAGGCCACCGTCACCTTGATACCAAAACCAGACAAGGATGTCACAGAGAAAGAAAACTACAGGTCAATATCACTGATGAACATAGATGCAAAAATCCTCAACAAAATACTAGCAAACAGAATCCAACAGCACATTAAAAGGATCATACACCATGATCAAGTGGGGTTTATTCCAGGAATGCAAGGATTCTATAATATATGCAAATCAATCAATGTGATAAACCATATTAACAAATTGAAGGAGAAAAACCATATGATCATCTCAATAGATGCAGAGAAAGCTTTTGACAAAATTCAACACCCATTTATGTTAAAAACCCTGCAGAAAGTACGCACAGAGGGAACTTTCCTCAACATAATAAAGGCAGTATATGACAAGCCCACAGCCAACATTGTCCTCAATGGTGAAAAACTGAAAGCACTTCCACTAAGATCAGGAACAAGACAAGGTTGCCCACTCTCACCACTCTTATTCAACATAGTTTTGGAAGTTTTAGCCACAGCAATCAGAGAAGAAAAGGAAATAAAAGGAATCCAAATCGGAAAAGAAGAAGTAAAACTGTCACTGTTTGCAGATGACATGATACTATACATAGAGAATCCTAAAGATGCTACCAAAAAACTACTAGAGGTAATCAAAGAATTTCGTAAAGTAGCAGGATACAAAATTAATGCACAGAAATCTCTGGCATCCCTATACACTAATGACGAAAAATCTGAAAGTGAAATCAAGAAAACACTCCCATTTTCCATTGCAACAAAAAGAATAAAATACCTAGGAATAAACCTACCTAAGGAGACAAAAGACCCGTATGCAGAAAATTATAAGACACTGATGAAAGAAATTAAAGATGATACAAATAGATGGAGAGATATACCATGTTCTCAGATTGGAAGAATCAACACTGTGAAAATGACTCTACTACCCAAACCAATCTACAGATTCAATGCAATCCCTATCAAACTACCCACTGGCATTTTTCACAGAACTAGAACAAAAAATTTCACAATTTGTATGGAAACACAAAAGACCCCGAATAGCCAAAGCAATCTTGAGAACGAAAAATGGAGCTGGAGGAATCAGGCTCCTTGACTTCAGACTATACTACAAAGCTACAGTAATCAAGACAGTATGGTACTGGCACAAAAACAGAAAGATAGATCAATGGAACAGGATAGAAAGCCCAGAGATAAACCCACACACATATGGTCACCTTATCTTTGATAAAGGAGGCAGGAATGTACAGTGGAGAAAGGACAGCCTCTTCAATAAGTGGTGCTGGGAAAACTGTACAGGTACATGTAAAAGTATGAGATTAGAACACTCCCTAACACCATACACAAAAATAAGCTCAAAATGGATTAAAGACCTAAATGTAAGGCCAGAAACTATCACACTCTTAGAGGAAAACATAGGCAGAACACTCTATGACATAAATCACAGCAAGATCCTTTTTGACCCACCTCCTAGAGAGATGGAAATAAAAACAAAAATAAACAAATGGGACCTAATGAAACTTCAAAGCTTTTGCACAGCAAAGGAAACTATAAACAAGACCAGAAGACAATCCTCAGAATGGGAGAAAATATTTGCAAATGAAGCAACTGACAAAGGATTAATCTCCAAAATTTACAAGCAGCTCATGCAGCTCAATAACAGAAAAACAAACAACCCAATGCAAAAATGGGCAGAAGACATAAATAGACATTTCTCCAAAGAAGATATACAGATTGCCAACAAACACATGAAAGAATGCTCAACATCATTAATCATTAGACAAATGCAAGTCAAAACTACAGTGAGATATCATCTCACACCGGTCAGAGTGGCCATCATCAAAAAGTCTAGAAACAATAAATGCTGGAGAGGATGTCGAGAAAAGGGAACACTCTTGCACTGCTGGTGGGAATGTGAATTGGTACAGCTACTATGGAGAACAATATGGAGGTTCCTTAAAAAACTACAAATAGAACTACCATATGACACAGCAATCCCACTACTGGGCATATACCGTGAGAAAACCATAATTCAAAAACAGTCATGTACCAAAATGTTCATTGCCTCTCTATTTACAATAGCCAGGAGATGGAAACAACCTAAGTGTCCATCATCGGATGAATGGATAAAGAAGATGTGGCACATATATACAATGGACTATTACTCAACCATAAAAAGAAAAGAAATTGAGTTATTTGTAGTGAGGTGGATGGACCTAGAGTCTGTCATACAGAGTGAAGTAAGTTATAAAGAGAAAGACAAATACCGTATGCTAACACATATATATGGAATCTAAGGGAAAAAAATGTCATGAAGAACCTAGGGGTAAGACGGGAATAAAGACACAGACCTACTAGAGAATGGACTTGAGGATATGGGGAGGGGCAAGGGTAAGCTGTGACAAAGTGAGAGAGAGGCATGGACATATATACAGTACCAAACGTAAAATAGATAGCTAGTGGGAAGCAGCCGCATAGCACAGGGAGATCAGTTCGGTGCTTTGTGACCACCGAGATGGGTGGAATAGGGAGGGTGGGAGGGAGGGAGACGCAAGAGGGAAGAGATATGGGAACATATGTATATGTATAACTGATTCACTTTGTTATAAAGCAGAAACTAACACACCATTGTAAAGCAATTATACTTCAATAATGATGTAATATATATATAAAGAAAAAAAAGAAAAAAAGAGAAACTCCTACACACGTACTATAAGAGATGTTCATAGCAGCGTTTTTCACAATAGCGAAGTTTAGAAACAATCCAAATACCCATCAGTGGAAGAGTGAGTTAAAAATTGTGATAAAGTAACACTATGAAATATCATACAGCAGTCAAAATAAATGAACTACCACAACCCATATTAGTATGATGCAATGTAAAATTACATGAAAAAAATACCTTTATATGATGAAAAAAACACTAATGCTTTTTAAGAATACATACATATTAATCTATCTATAGATATATATGAAATCTATTTAAAAAGAAACCTAAGGAATGATGAACATGGGTTCTATATAATAACTGCCACAAACTGAAGAAGTCAAGGAAATGGGATGAGATAAAGATAAGGTTAGATTTAAATTATTGCCAAGGTTCCAGCTCTTGTTTGAGATGGAAGGTTCATGGGTGCTTATTAAATTATTATAAAATAATTAACAGATTCCTGAGTAGCTAGTGTAAGGTTTTCCTTCTTGCCATAAACTGTATAACTGGGCAGAATAGATTACACAATCACTTTAGGGCACTGGACATGACACAGATTGAAATTCTAAGAAAGGAAAACCATTTAAGGTAAGCTTCAGTCTAGCTTTCTGGCTGGAAACAATTCCACAACTAGAGCATGAGGAATTGAAGCCCAGGCATAGAGCACAGTACTTACTAAGCATATGAAACAATCTGGTGTTAAAAACAGAGATATCAGGCTTACTAATGCAGTGGTAATTCGTGATGTAGGTTACTAGAGAGAAGGGAGCTAAGAGAAGAAACTCTAGAAACAGAGTTTTTACTCAGGTTCCTACCCAAATCCTAAACTGTACTTTAAGCAGGCTTTCAGGAGCCTGGGAGATCACACCTATTAAGGGCTGAGAGATGAACCCAAGGCATCCAGTTGAGACACCAGAAAATTCAGGTATTAAGAGTAAGAAACCATACCCTAGAAGTAAGAGCAGTACCCCATGACAAAGAAAAAAGGAATGAGTACTGTCCAAAGCCAAAAACCGAGCTTTGACAAGACCAAGGTGATCCTCTTTAATTTTACTCCCTGACAAGATTTTTTTAAAAAGTATTCTTTAGATGAAAACATAATGTAGAATCTCTAAAATGCATCATTTACAATGTTCAGCATACAGTGAAGTTTTAAGAGACATGCAAGGAGGCAAGAAGATGAATCCATAATCAAGAGAACAAAAAATCAACAGAAAGAGTCCTAAACATGGCCAGAATGTTGCAATTAACAGACAAGGACCTCAAAATAACTACAATGAATACGTCAAAGAATTTAATGCAGAGGTGAATACAGTAGGGAAACAGAGAATTTCAGCAGATTGATAGAAGCTTGAAAAGAAACCAAGTGTCAAATCTAGACTGAAACATGCAACAAGAGAAGTATAGAATACATTACACGTGCTTAACAGTAGAATGGAATAAAAACAGCACAGAGTGAACTCAAAACAAATTACTAGAACATAAAGACTGAGCACAGAAACAGAAAAAAAATGAAAACAGAAAAGCATGTGAGATTGGTAGGACAGTATCAAACAGTAAAACACATATATTATTGGAGTCATAGAGGGAAAGGGGAAACAGATGGAGTAGAGGAAATACTTAAGGAGATAATGACCAACATTTTTAAAAATTGATGACTGAAATCATTCCATACATCCAAGCAGCTCAGTGAATCACAATGAGAATGTAAAGAAAAACACACCTAAATACTTCAAACTGTTGAAGACAAAGTGCTATCTTAAAAGCAACCAGAGAAAAAGGACACAATACCAATAGAGAAAAAAAATAATGAAATCACAGCTGACTTCTCTCCATGAACAATGAAGGCCAAAACACAATTGAATGACAAGCCTCAAGATACATCACATGACAAGCTAAGAATGACATATGTTTAGAATGATATATCTTGAGAGAGAAAGAAAAAATTCACCTAAATCTGTATCTAATCTGTAATTAAACACCCTTCTAAAAATTGAAGGCAAAAATAAAGATTTTTTTTTAAATCTAAAAAGGCTGAAAGAAGATCACCCATACAACATGAAATACTAACAGAAGTTCTTCAGGTAGAACAAAAATGATACCAGAAAGAGGCCCGTATCTGGAGAGAAGAATGAAGATAACCAAAAACAGTAAATATGTGGGTAATTATAAAAAAATTATTTTTTAAAATAAAAAATGTTGATAATTTAATGAAAAATTAGTAATATATGGTAAAGTTTCTAATATTTGTGTACAGTAAAATATATAATGACAATAGCAAAAGTACAATGGAGGTAAAAATGAAATTATTCTTTTATAAGGTTCATATATGGCATAAAAATGTTACAATATTAATTCATGGTAGAATTATAAACTAAGAACGCATATTATAATTCTAAGATCAACACTTCTAAAAAGTTATAGTTAAAAACATATTAGAGGAGACAATATGGAATACCAAAAACTTATTAATAAATCAAACAAAAGGATTTTTAAAAAAGGAGAGAAAACAACAACAGAAGAAATACAAAGAAAATAGCAAGCTGATAGATTAAGTCCAACTACATTAGTAATTATATGAAATGTAAATAGACTAAGCAATCCAATGAAAAAAGTGCGACTGGAGAAAAATCAGGATCCACTCATATGCTGTTTCTCTCTCTGTCTCCATCTCTCTCTGTCTCACATACACACACACACACACACACACACACACACACACACACACACACACAAATATAGGAAGCCAATAGGTTAAAAGAATGGGAAAGGATATTCCACACACACACTCACCATAAAAAAGTCAATGCAGCTCAATAATATCAGACAAAATATAATCTAAGAAAAAATATTACCTGAGTTAAAGAGGAAGATTTCACAGCAATAAAGGATATATTCTTTTAAAAAAGCATAATAACTCTAAGTATTGCTATATTCAATAACAGAAAAATAAAATACATGAAGCAAGAATTATACACTACTATAAGAAATAGACAAATATGCAATCATAGTTGGAAGTTTTAACACTCTTTTCTCGGTAAATGATGGAAAGCGGACAAAAAATTAGTAAGGACATAGAAAATGTGAAGCCACAAGAAAAGAAAATAACGGGCCATACACCTGATGAACATACATGCAAAATCCTCAAAAATATTAGCAATATGACTTCAACAATACATTAAAAGAATCATATACCATGATCAAAGTGATACACCATTTAACAAAATTGATGATACAGCAATTAACAAAATGAAGGGAAAAAATTACTTGATCATTCTAACAGACATGGGAAATGCATCTGACAAAATACAACACCCATTCATGAAAAAAACTCTCAACAAAGTGGGTACAGAGAAAACACACCTCAACATAATAAAGGCCATATATGACAAGCCTACAGCTAACATTATACTCTAAGATCAGAACAAGATAAGGTGCTTTTCCTTGCCACTTTTATTCAACATAGTACTATAAGTCCTAGTCAGAGTAATTAGTCAAGAAAAAGAATGAAAAGGCATCCAAAGCAGAAAGAAGAAAAACTGTCTCTATTTGCAGATGACATGATATCATATATGTGTGCGTGTGTGTATGTATGTGTGTGTGTGTGTATATATATATATATATATGAAGCTTTACCAAAAAAATTGTTAGAACTAATAAACAAATTCAGTAAAGCTTCAGCAAAGAAAATCAGTATACAAAAATCAATTGCACTTGTATACACTAATAACAAACTATCAGGAAGAGAAATTAAGAAATAAGAAAACAATCTCATTTACAACTGCATGGAAAAAAAAAAAAACCTAGGAACAAATTTGATCAAGGAGGTGAAAGGCCTGTACACTGAAAACTATAAAACACTGATGAAAAAATTGAAGCCAAAAAAAGAGAAGAAAGAAAAAAAAGAAATTGAAGCATACACAAATAAATGGAAAGATATTCCATGCTCATGGGATGGAAGAATTAATATAGCTAAAATGTCCATACTGCATTTTAGTATGGACATTTTAAATGTCCAAGCAACCTACAGATTCAATGCAATTCCTATCAAAATTCCAATGGCATTTCTCACAGAATAAGAAGAAACAATCCTAATATTTGTATGGAAACACAAAAGACCCCGAATAGCCAAAGCAATCTTGAGAAAGAAGAACAAAGCTGGAGGCATCACACTTCCTGATTTCAAACTATATTATAAAGCTATGGTAATCAAAACAGAATACTGGCGTAAACCAGACATATAGTTCAAAGGAATAGAACAGAAAGCCCAGAAACAAACCCACACATATGTGGTCAATTAATTTATGACAAAGGAGCCATGATATATATTGGAGAAATGATGGTCTCTTCAATAAATGGCACTGGGAAGACTAGACAGCCACATACAAAAGAATGAAACTGGACCACTATCTTACACAATACACAAAAATCAACTCCAAATGGACTAAAGACTTGCATGTAAGATATGAAACCATAAAACTTCTGGAAAATAACACAGAGGATGGACTTCCCTGGTGGCACAGCGGTTTGGAGTCTGCCTGCCGATGCAGGACACACGGGTTCGTGCCCCGATCCGGGAAGATCCCATATGCCGCGGAGCGGCTGCGCCTGTGAGCCATGGCCGCTGAGCCTGTGCGTCCGGAGCCTGTGCTCCACAACGGGAGAGGCAACAACAGTGAGAGGCCCGCGTACCGCAAAAAAAACAAAAACAAAAACAAAAACAAAAAACACAGAGGATAAGCTCCTTGACATCGGTTTTGGCAATGATTTTTTGAATTTGACCACAAAAGCAAAGGCAAAAGAAGCAAAAGTAAACAAGTGGGGCTACATCAAACTAAAAGGTTTTTGTACAGCAAAGGAAATCATCAAGAAAATGAGAAGGCAACATGTGGAATGGGAGAAAATATTTGCAAATCATACGTCTGAAAAGAAGTTAATATCCAAAATATACAAAGAACTCAAACAACTCAATGGGGAAAAATCCAATTAAAACATGGACAGAGGATCTGAATAGATATTTTCCAAAGATGACAGCAAATGACCAACAGGTCCATGAAACTGTGCTCAACATCGCTCATCATCAGGAAATGCAAATCAAAACCACAAAGAGATATCACCTGTTAGAATGGCTATTATCAAAAAGACAAGAAATAACAAGTGGTGGCATAAATGTGGAAAAAAAGGAACCTTTCAGTGCTGTTAGCAAGAATGTCACTTGTTTCAGCCACTGCGGAAAACAGTATAGAGATGCCTCAAAAAATTAAAAATAGAGCTATCATATGAATCAGCAATTCCACTCTCCAGTACTTATGCAAAGTAAATGAAAACACTAACTTGAAAGGATATATGCACCCCCATGTTCACTGCAGCATTATTTACAGCAGCCAAAACATAGAAACAACTTAAGTGTCCATCGATGGATAGATAAGGAAAAGGTGTTATATAAACACAATGGAATATTATTTAGCCATAAAAGAAGGAAATCCTGCCATTTGCAACATGGATGGACCTTGAGGGCATTACGCTAAGTGAAATAAGTCAGACAGAGAAACATAAATACTATATGATCTCACTTATATGTGGAATCTAAAAATGAATTCATAGATTTGAGAAGAAATGGGTGGGTGCCAGTTGGGGTCGGGGGGGAGCGGGAGAGAGAATGGAAGGTAGTTAAAAGGTACCAACTTCCAGTTATGAGATAAATAAGTCCTGGGGATGTAATGTACAGCATGGAGACTATAGTTAACAATACTGTATTTTATATTTGAGAGTTGCTAAGAAAGTAAATCTGAAAAGTTCTCATCACAAGATTTAAAAATTGCAACTGCGTGGTGATGGATGTTAACTAAAGAACTGGGTTCTGCCAACAAACTTAATGAACTTGGAAATAGATTCCTCCCATGATCTTCTAGATAAGAGCCCAGGCTAGCCAACATCTTCAGCCTTGTGAAACCCTAAATAGAGAAGTCAGAGCCCACCTGGACTTCCAACCTACAGAGCTGCAAATAATAAAAGGGTATTGTTTTAACCTACTAATCTTGTGGTAATATAGAGCTAATACCCATATTAAGTGTTTTATATAGTAATGAACCTTCTTTATATAAGCCAACATGAATAAAAATAACTAAAATGAGAGAATTAAAAGATTCATATGCTCATGTAGGTGATGAATTCCATATAATCTTTGGACAGTATTATCAAATTGTGGTACTATTTTTCATTAATATTGCTCATCTATATATTTGTTGTAATGTCAGTGACAAAGGATATAATGACCATTTTCTCTAGCTCTGTGGGCTTCATGGAAAATATGGTAATATTCTTTGAAACACACATTGCTCTAAGTGTATTTTCATCGTCAGATTTACATTGTGTGCAAATAGTTTTATAAAAAACTTCCATTTCTTGAGAAAAGGTAATGTATCCCATTTTTACGTTCACCAAGTTTTGTTTCAAAATTAAGATACAACTCAGCAGACCCAAAGAAGTAATGTTCAGAAAAATGTTCAATGCAAAAAATACACTGTGGCATTGGAAAAATTATTAATTTAAAAAATGGGCCATGATTACAAATAATTATCAAATTTTCAGCACACGGTTTTTATTTTTTATATTGTGATTGACACCAGTTGAAGAATCAACTGGTGACTACTCTCACAAAGAGGAGCTTCATCTTTAGCCTACTCATTGTCATCACAAACGTCATCAAATTTCCTTTAAAAATTCCCTATCGAAATTATCATTGAAATATGATGGCTTTTGTGTCCTCATTACATCTGATCATTTTCTCTTATAATTAGATCAGTTATATCAATCTTATGCTTTCTATAAAGAAAGCCTATCCATACATTGCTCATATTTTACCACTAGCGATAGTCATTAGAATATGGATGAAGTACAGTAGTAAAGAAAGACTTTAAGCCACCAGTCATATATGCTAAGCATCTGAAACATGGCTGGTCCAAATCAAGTTGTTCTGCAAGTGTGAAATACATACCCGATTTTGAAGACCTTTTACCAAAAAAGCATAATTTAAAACATTTCATTTATCATTTTATATTGATTATGTGTTGAAATGGCAATTCTTTGGATATACTGAGTTAAATAAAATATATTATTAAAATTAATTTCCAGGGAACTCTACTCAATACTTGGTAATGACCCATATGGGAATAGAATCTAAAAATGAGTGGATATATGTATATGTATAACTGATTCACTTTGCTGTACAGTAGAAACTAGCACAACACTGTAAATCAACTATACTCAAAGAAAAAATAATTATTAAAAAAATTTTAGTAAAATAAAATTAATTTCAAAAAAGAAAGACTATTTAAAAGTTACATATTCTCTCTATATTCTGATGATACAATGATAATTTAACTAAAACATGAGGTTCGTAATCAGTCACTGTCCCATGATACTTGGAAAAATCACAACAAATTACAGAGAATGAAGATGAGATTACAAAAGTAGCTACAGATATAATTTCTGCCAGCATAGCGTTTAACAAATGCAATTAAAAATACTAAAGAACAGATTCCTCTTTTGATAATGGCCAAACAGCTCCCATCAAATGAACCATCCCAAAGATAATAAGTTCTGGGCAAAATATGAACAAAAAGTTATTTGAAGGCCCTAGAGAGTAACAAAAAGAAGACAGACACTGGGGTGCAATTGACATTTGGAAAAAGAGAATGACACTGGATGAGTTTCCCATTTTTATGGCTTTTAGCCAAATCCAATCAATACCTAAAGGCTAAATCCATATTAGAAAACTCAGTCTTACTATCTCAAAAAACCAAAGGAAAGAGTTTGAGCAAATATAGCAAGTAGAAAATGAGGACAGAATGACAAAAAGAAAGCTAAAGAAAGAAAAAATTAAATTCTGTGTATAATAAACACTGCCCAAATCTCATGCATGCAGAGGAAGAATTCAAACAGTTCAGTTAAAATTAAAATAATTAAACCAAAATTTCAGCTGTTGTACCTCAGGGGAAAACAAAGTATGTAGCTCAATCTCTGCCATATTAACTTCCTGCTTTAAAAATAATCAGCACTCAGAACAGATTTCAGAGTCTTTATCTATAAAGTATTGTTAATCATGTCCAAGATATAAATAAAATTTACTTGATATATTAAGAAATAGAAAATCATGATCCTTAAGAGAAAAAAGAATAAACAGAGACTGAGAGCAAACCTGGATGTTAAAATTAGCAGAAAAGGATGTTAAAGCTACTGTAGTAACTATGTTAAAGGAAGTAAAGACAATATGCTCATATGAGTGAAAAGATGGGAAATCTCAACAGAGAAACAGTGACTATAAAAAATAACCAAATGGAAATTTTAGAACAAAAAATAAAATTTCTGAAATTAAAAATTCACTAGATGAGCTTTTCATCTGATAGAGATTATGAAAGAATCTTGAAAATTACAAAATCTGAAAAAGAGAGAAAAAAATTTTAATTATGAAATATCTGGGATGACTTCTAAATGGTCTAAAATACCAAAATTGGAAAATCAGAATGAAAAGAAAGTTAAGATAAAAACACTGATCAGCAAAATAGTAGACAAACAAGAGAGAAAATCAACAAAGCTAAAATAAAAAATAAACCGATCAAGTAAAAGGACGAATTTCATGAATTACAAAATACCAATACCAAAAATAAAAGAAGGGTTATCACTATCAATTCCATAGATATTAAAAAGATAATAAAGGAAAATTACAAAATTTGTAACTTTTTTTAAACTGTTAATAAACTAATGGACTATCACAACTTGTATTTAACATTGTACTATTTGTCCTAATAAGACAAGTAAAATAAACAAAAAGCATAAATACTGGAAAAAAAAGTAGAACTGTATCTATTTGCAGATGACTTGAATGTTTACATAGGGTACATAACAAATCTGTAAAACAATTATTAAACTAATAAGTAAATTTGGCAAGGTCAAAAGATACAATGTTAATATTGAAAATAAATTATTTACATAAAAGCAGAAAACAACTAGAAACTGAAATTTTTAAAATAATTCCATTTATAGTATGATCAAATATTCAAGACCTCTACCCTTAAAACTACAAAACATTCTTAGATAAATTAAAGAAGACCTAAATAAATGAAGAAATATCCAAAGGGAAAAATCAATGTTTTTAGATGTTAATTCTCCCTAAATCAATGTACAGAAATACAACACAATCCTAGACTCAATCCTAGCAAACTTTTAAATCAAAATTAACAAATTGATTATAAAATGTATATGAAAATGCAAAGGACCTAGAATATCCAGCTTATCTTGAAAAAGAATAAAGGTGGAGAACTTACACTACCTGACTTCAAGATTACTATAAAGGTAAGACATTAGGATACTGCAGAAAGATAGACAAATAGATCAATGGAACAAAATAGATAGCCCTGAAATTGAATCATATTTATACAATTATTTAATCCTCTACAAAGGTGACAAAGCAATCCAGTAGAGAGTAGAAAGTCTTTAAGTCTTTTCAGCAAATGGTGGTAAAACACTGGATATCAACCAGGAAAAATATGAATCTTGACCCCTACTTCACACCATACACACAAAAATTAATGTGATGCATTGTATACCTAAATTAAAAAGCGAAAACTCTATAAATCTTCTGAAAGATATATAGGAGGATAGTTTGATGACTTAGGGATTGGCAAAGAATTGTTTGACAGCACACAGAAAACAAAAACTTTAAAAGAAAAACACTGATAAATTAGATTTTATCAAAATTAAAACTTCTGCTCATCTAAAGGAATTACTAAGAAAATAAACAGGCAAACAACAGACTGCAAGATATATTCACAGAGCATGTATCTGACAAATGACTGATATCTAGAATAAAGAACTTTTGCAACTCATTAATAAAAACAACCTACATTTTAAAAAACCAGACACTTCACAAAGGAAGATATTTTCTAAAATTTTGAACAGACACTTCACAAAGGAAGATATACAAATGGCCAATGAGCATATAAAAAAGTGCCTGACATTGTTAGTCATTAGGCAAACACTATCAAAGGGAGTTGCTATTATAAACTCACCAGAATGACAAAAAATTAAAAAGATGTATATCATCAAATGTTGCAAAGTGTGTGAAACCACCAAACATATTTGGTGAGAGTTTAATTATTTTTTTAAAATGATCTGGCATTATAAAACTAAATATAGACCTATCCTATCACCCAAGGATTCCTCTTCTAGGTATTCATCCAAGAGAAATAAAAATATATGTCCACAAGGAGATTAATATTAGAGTGTAGAATATTCATAAAATAGAATACTACTCCTAGGGAAAGAAAAAACTACTCAATATGCAACAACATGGATGAATTTTTTTTTAATTATGCTGATTAAAAGACTTTTATAAAAGAGTATCACCTACATGGTTTCAATTACATGAACTTCTAGAAGAGACAAAACAATCTATACTAAGAAAAAAAAATCAGAACAATATTTGGTTCTGGAGGCTGAGGGGAGCCAGTATTGAGCGTAAAGAATCATGAGGGATATAAGTGTGGGAATTCAGAGGTTAATAAATATATAGCCCCTAATTCAAGAGGCTCACAGTATAGTGACTTCACCAATATCACATAGCCAGCAAGTAGCAGACCCAAGATGTGAACATAATTCCTGTGTTCACTGCGCAATGTAAAGCTACCACAATATATGTAGAAAAGTCAGGCACAAATCAACTGCTGACTAAACATGGCAGCTCTCCTTGAGGTTTTCCTTTACCTCTATATCTGACATTTCAAAGGTCATCCAATGAAATGGAAAGTTTAAAGGAACTCAACTAAGAAGTCCTGAGTTTAAGCAGCTGAAAATCGTGTTCCTTATAGCCTAATCTGGGTCCCACGTCTCACTTTCTAAACCAGAGCTGCTCCACTTTTAACTGCTTTACATATTGAGTTAGATTTTAAAGGAAGTGTTCTCTGCCAAAATCAAAAGGCAAACAAAAACCATGGCTTGAAAAACACTAGACAAAATAAAGATCCCTCATAGTTTAAGATGCCACAATTTTAACGTGCAATGGCTTTTTTCATTTTGCCCCCAAAAAAGTGCTCACAAACATTTCTGAGATCCTTAAAACTTCTCAAATTCAGAACCTAAGTTCCTAGATCAGCCCTAGGAATTCTTTGCTTGGGTACATGAATCTTTGTCAGTAATTCATAAATGGATATGAAGACAGCTCATAGCATATATGAAGTGAATTCACTTTACTATTCAGTGCATAATGCCAGAATTAAACAAAATAAGTTTACCAGTAATTATCTTCTTTGAGTTTTCTCAGATTCCTTACAATCATATAGAAGCTGATAATAAAAAAGTATAGCTAACTTTTACATGTCAGTCATCAACAAAAGCAGTAACTTTATAAAAAGTTCTTTGACTAGAGAAAATTGTACTTAGAGACTGCACATCAGTATCAGATTAAGTATCTATACTAATAATTGTGGTATATGGTTAAGATTCACAATAAACATTCTGGTAAAAATATTAATGGTACACATCTAGGAATCAAAAGTCACTCTGATCAGAAATATAAAGAGACAATTGTTAAAATAAACCTTTATGTCTATAACTATTATCATAATAATTATATATTTAACAAGGTTTATACATGTACATATATGTGTGTGTAGGTATGTGCATGCACATGTGCGCATTCACACCAGACTCTTGGGTGCTTTATCTTTCAGAATACAGACTGTTCATGAAATATGTTCCTATAATGGAAAATCGATTGTGCTGTGATCATAACAACTCCAAACAATGCACACTGTGCAGACTGCACTCCCAGAACTATAAAAAGTAAGCATGCTGTTCTTTCAATGTCAAAGTAGTCGTTAATGTGCCATGATGAATAACAGGTGTCTGTGCCAAAAACCCTGAGCATAAATTGATGGCTTCATTATAAACCAAATCAATAGTAAATGCTATGTAAAGGACTAAATATTTCTGACCAAAAACACTACCAGATGAAATAATTATTTCCTTTGCAAAATCAAATTTTATTTAAAACAATATTAATGCTTTAGAACTGTGGGAATGTTTCAGAGGAAAAGAGCCCATTTACACTAGGTGAATTCAAGCTTTACATTTCAGTTTTATAATTAGAGTGGCTCTGTAATTTATTGTCAAATAATAACACTTTTGAGAGAGAAAAGCAGTACTAATAATAATCAGTGGGGGACAGCAGGCATAAACTGGGACCAGTCCAGGCAAATCAGATAATATGGTTACCTTACTTGTAATTGAAAACAACAACAAATCCAAATCTTCTTTGATCTAGTAGGTTTTTTAAATCTTACTTTTAAATATTAAAGCCTGCATAACTCATTATATGTAGATGGAAAGGAGAGAAAGACTGTCTCTATTTTATTATCTATTTTGAATAAATTGCAGTCCTGTTATGCCCCTGAGTGGCCAGCAATCACAGCAAATTCACTGTCACACATTTAGCGATAGAGAAATAATTACAGGTTTGTAGGAAAATACAAGAAATGTTACTAAAAATCTGAAAATGGAAAAACTTATTAAGTACATTTTTTCCACAAATATTATCACAAAAGATAGTCATCATTATTACGTTATTTGAATACTGCTCAAAGCAATTGATTACTCAAGGCCCTGAACACTTAAAAATATACCTTCTAGCATCCCAACATTTTTGTTTGCTTCCAAAGACAAGATCACAAAATTTAGATTTTATAATGAATTTAGTACTTGAGAACTTTTTGCTGGTAACAAAAGCAATTATCTTTGTATCCTGATTAAATAATTTAATTTGGGGAAAAATGAGTTTACAGTAAGAAAATTTGATAATAAGAATTTAAAGTGTCATTTTATCAAAACCTATCAAGTGGATTTACATTGGATGCCAACACAAATTTTTTTTCTTGTTGGACCTTCGGTTGTTTTATTTTAGCTGTAAAAGAAGATAATATCCTTCCACTTCCTTTATGCACAAAAATGGTACTCAAGAAGCACAATGATAAGAGAATCAGCTAAGAACTTTCAGTTTGAAACATAAGGGTCATTATATATGGTTTCCAACAAAAAGCCCATCTAAAATATTTTGATTTTTTTCACTCATAAATATATTTCAATTATTCATTAGATAACAAAATATTTTAACAATCTATAGTTACCTCCAGTTTAGTGACTTTTGATGCATAAATATTATTGTGTATTGAAAATCTTTGCTTCTTTGACAAGTTGAACCTGGAAATGCTTTTGGAATAATTATTATGGGAGATTTTCATTTTTAACCTTTTATTGCTTGTATGTCATAGAAGTAAACTGCCCTACCACCTGAAAATCTGATGAAAGTTGAGTTGCAAATTTAGGGACAAGATTAGTTACCTAGAAAAAGTCTCAAGAAAACTAGTTGACAGAGTTCCCTTTCGATAATAGATTGTCTACTACTAACACATAGTACTATTCTAGTAATTTCTCCTAGAAAGCAATTCAGAATAAAATATAATGCAATTGTCCATATCTACGATGTTATGTTTCTGTCACTTTAAAGATCATACTTAATGTCACAATACAATGACTGAATATTCCATTTCAACTAATCCAATTAAACAATTATTATTAATGTAATAACAACCAACACTGCTCTTCCAGAGTGACAGTTATAGAACTGATGCTTCAACTTTAAGACCTTTATTATGTCCAGTCCACAAAGTTGAAAGGCCTGTTATTTAGAAACATTTTTAAAGTTGTTGTAAGAGCACATCATCTGATGACATACTCATATCATCTTTGTTGCATAATTTTTTCAAGAATGGTATTTTTAGTCGACATCTTACTTTTCTGATTCAGTGTCCAAGCAGAATAAGAATTTTAAAAGTCCACTGTATCTGATCTGAACCCAAAGTAACCAAGACATTAGAATATGTGGCAATATTAATTATAAGTTCATATAAACTTATTTTCACCTTTGATACTTCTAAAATAATAACTCTTTGTATAACTGGTTTTGCTTGATTAAAAGTAAATCAAGTAGTTTGCATTTATGAAGATCAGTAGAGCTACATGTGAAAAAATTTCATGTTTTCTGAAGACTAAGAAGTCAAAAATATATAAAGGCAGGGGATTTATTCCTCCTAAAACAGAATAAATCTTTATTGATTAACTGGTAGTTTCAGATAATTTTAGATAAAAAATCAAAAAAGTTAAATAAGACTGGCCTCACAGAAGCATTAGAAACTTCACAATTTAATGTTTAACTGCAGCAACATAAAATTCCAGGTTTTTTAATAATGAGAGCATTGCAATTATAAGCATGCCAACAATAATAGAAACTTGAGGCCAAGGAAAAGAATAGTAATAGGGATGCACACGATTCCCTCAAAAAATAGATATTCTCATATTTTAAAACTACTAACATATACTTTAAAACTAATTCCATACCATGCTGTTAATAGCACCACTTCTAAAGTGAATGTATACCCAGCCGAAATATTAATATTTTTAACACATAAATTCTTGGCATAAAAAAAAGAAACAGAAATCAAACAAGGAATAGATGTATAAAGGATGAGTACCAATCCTAAAAGTCTGATAGCTTCAGATCATGGAAATTTTAAGAAAGCCATACTGCCTCTTTCATGTAAATGTAAAATGCAATACAGATTATTTTTATCATTACAGATACTCAAGCAATGTATTACTAAACTAAAAAAAAATCTTAAAATATAGATAGCCTATTTTAGAATATCACAGAATTTCATAACTCACATATTTTAAATTAGTCCAAAAACTAAACGTAAAAAACAATCAAATTAGTTAATTGAAGAGAACTGTATGGGGAAAGAAGTGAAATTTTATAAAAAAAGATACGTTATTCTATATTCCATGAAAAGGTCATAGATATATTTATCATCAGTAAACATTTTAAATGTCAACAAATTCTAAAAGCCTCCTTTTCATTTGCTAAATCAAAACATATACTGTGTAATAGGTATTTTTTAAATCTCTAAAATAGGCTGCCTCACATTGTTCAGAGACCCTAAAAGGAAGAGACCAGCAAAAACCATTCAATATTCTATGCACTCTTAGTTCTCCCT
Source organism: Stenella coeruleoalba (assembly GCF_951394435.1). Classification (NCBI taxonomy): domain Eukaryota; kingdom Metazoa; phylum Chordata; class Mammalia; order Artiodactyla; family Delphinidae; genus Stenella; species Stenella coeruleoalba. The sequence goes on from NC_137163.1 coordinate 32,358,021, forward strand.
CAATTTCCAGAAGGTTTCAGTGCATTATCATGTTCACAGAATTTCCTTCTCAGTCTTTCACCACATATATTTAGTTTAAATGGGGTCTTTTCTACACTAGGTATATAACATTAGAAATTCTCAAAACGCAAACAACTTAAATGAGGGGAGAACTGGGTGATAAAACAGCATTTTAAAAGCATTCTTTAATAGGCTATCTCTCTTAGTGTAAGCCAGAGAAACCATCTAAAACATATGTCCATAATTTAACAACCTTCACCACACACACACACACACACACACACACACACACCCCAAAAAAAGATCAGGTTGAAAAAGCAATAGGAATTTATAACAAAGCATCCTTCCAAACTAGCTGACCTAATACAAAGCGTTATTAGCAGTTCCATAATATAGCTTGTTTTAAAGTGATTATTGATCTACCCTGCATAGAGAAATGTCTTAGACCTAGAAAACATCTTCCACATGTTTCATAAAGAGCATGCATGATTGCCAATTCAGATGTTCCAACAAATCACATATGATTATATATCCCCATCCTTATATATGCAATGTAATCACTGGCGTGATCACAAAGGAAAAATGTCTATCAGACATTTTAAGTTAATCATTTTATTAGAAAATGAAATCATGAAACAGCCTGTATTATGTTTCAGAGGTCAAGCTAGTTAAATTTAAGATGCTTTTTGTGCTTTGAGGTAAGCTTATTTTCCTTCTTAAAATCAATTAAGAACTACATAAAATTTTGTATTTATGATTAAAAAGACAACACCCTTATACTACTAATATTTCAATACTGAACAATTTTACAGACATATAAGATTATTATTCTGAAAATATCAATATTAGAGGAATATATAGTTTAGCTTTACCCACCTTGTATTGTTCAGTGTTTGTCCAAAAAGCTCATTTTGTAAAATATTTGGTGGGGATGAAAAAACCCCATGAAAATGAGATAAAACAGAATTGCAGACCTGGCGCAATGTCTCAAATTGCATTTTCCTTCCTTTTTTCTTCCTTCTCTTATTTTTCCTTACCACCTGTCTTTAAAGTCATCTATTTGCAGACACCATCAAATAAAAACATGCCAATCAAGTTCCATATTTCTCCTGAGCTCTGTAAAAACTGCGCTTAAATGAGCAGAGGTTGATAGTTAATTGTACAGTCATTATTCTTCTAATTCAGTCGTAGAAGATTCAGTACCCGTGCGGCTTTCGGCTTTCTCCTGACTGTAGCAAGAATTCTAAACAGCAGTAAGCTTTTTGGGCATTCCCAGCTGAAGTGCGAAGCTGAGCTGCTTTCATGTACTCTACTCATATTTCTCTCAGCCTATTAAAAACACGCAATGAATAGATGCTGTCATCAGGAGTTTCAGCACATCTGGCTACCAGCAATAAAATCTCAGAAGTAATAAAAATGGGGCAAGGTATCTTCTCAATGTTACTACTAGGTAAGAGGGAGAGAAACTATAAATTTCCCAACCCTTTTCTCTTTCCCTGAAAAATGAATAACTCCAGCAACAGAGTATATAGGTCTCATCAATGTACAGGTTGCTGCATAGGACCAGAACACTCAAAAAATAAGTAGTAGGCTTCCCTGGTGGCACAATGGCTAGGAATCCGCCTGCCAACGCAGCAGACAAGGGTTCGAGCCCTGGTCCGGGAAGATCCCACATGCTGTGGAGCAACTAAGCCCACGTGCCATAACTACTGAGCCTGCGCTCTAGAGCCCCCAAACCACAACTACTGAAGCCTGTGTGCCTAGAGCCCATGCTCTGCAACAAGAGAAGCCACCGCAATGAGAAGCCCGTGCACCGCAACGAAGAGTAGCCCCCGCTCGCCACAACTAGAGAAAGCCCGCACACAGCAACGAAGACCCAACACAGCCAAAAATAAATAAATTAAATAAGTTTTTAAAAAATACTTGAAAAAAAAAGTAGTATATCCTTCTTTTGATATCATGAAGCAATAAAAATATAACAGACAATAGGGCTTTTATTGCCTGCATTTATAATGCCATAATTCTCAAGAGACATTTGGAAAACATGTACTTAGTTGTCTTAATTCTTGTTTAATTTTAAAACGTCTTCATCGGGCTTCCCTGGTGGCACAGTGGCTGAGAGTCCGCCTGCCGATTCAGGGGACAAGGGTTCGTGCCCCGGTCCGGGAGGATCCCACATGCCGTGGAGCGACTGGGCCCGTGAGCCATGGCCGCTGGGCCTGCACGTCCGGAGCCTGTGCTCCGCAGCAGAAGAGGCCACAACAGTGAGAGGCCCGCGTACCGCAAACAAAACAAAACAAAACAAAACAAAAAAGTCTCCATCTATTTATTTTTAAAGGAAAATGAACAATGAAAGGAAAGTAAACAATGTTCAATCTGGGTCCTTTCTAAAGGCCATACATAGTGACTACATGATATTTATGTAATGGTAGAAAAAAATTATACCTTATCAATTAAAACTCACTTAAACAGCACACATAAAATATGAACTTTCTCACAAATCAAAAAACACAACGAAGGCCAGAGAGACTTTATCAACTATTATTAATTTATTTCAATAATGGTGGTCACAGTATTTTTCAGAAGGATATTTCCTGACGGCCCCAGTGGTCTTAGAGTACCCCAGATCACCATCCATTCTTAATGAGTAATTCTGGTTTAGATAAAATCTTAGGTTAATCTATATCCAGAATCATCCATCTTTCTACAACAGATGCTCTGGTGTAGCTCTGGTGAATTTAAAACCAAATTTTAAAAATCAACTCACTTATAGAGATGATTAATATATTTATTGATCTCTAATTGTTCCTAAATCATGACATTTCTTTAACAGATACATCCCTTTTAGCCCTTTTTCCCTCAACTTTTAGCCTTAACCTCCTCTATCCCCTTTCACACACATACCACTATCAATAAATATGCACTTAAATACACTAAGAAGTTTTTTTAGAAGTGGTGAATTCTTTTTTGACATGAATAAACATGTCACGAAATAACACAAAATAAACAATAATATAAATTTTTAAATGATACAAAGTAAACATGTAATAATATAAACTTTTAAACAAATCATTTACTTCTTTTATAAACTAAGGTCTTCAATTATGGATTTGTCCTCAACTAAGAGTGTTCCTATTTTGCTTATTATTTTAGATTTTTATAGGTGCACACTAATCTATTTATGAAATATACACATAATAGTCATAAAGTATTTTTTGGCTTATAAAGTACTTCTAAATTTTTTTAATATCTAGAAAACATTATGAGTAAGTGATAATGTTGCTATCGTTTTATAGATGAAAAGAAACTTAGGTGTTAAGGGATTAAAGATCACACAGCTTGTAAAAGATAGAGTATCTGAATGAAGGTCTTTGCTTCAGACTCCACTTCACATGCTCCTTCCCTGTCATTCTATCTTCTATACACGTGCACACGTGGGCGCACACACATACACATATACAGACATATATGCACATCTATTTGTAAACAGATCAGTCTCCATAGATGAACAGGAAACCTACCCTCCAGTGACCCAGTCAAGTATATTTCAGTTAGAGCAAACATCTCAAATTTTTCAGCTCACAAGTAACTTTAAATGGGTTTCTTCCATTTAACTCAAACAGAAGCAACCTGATGTGCTTCAAATTTTTAAGCCTCTGATTACAAGGTTGATTTTCACATCTACGAAAGGTCAGTTTCCATAAGTGGAAACATGCATTTTTAAATTCTTACTTTCAAAGTTTATACCATCTGTGATATACATATATATATATACAGTTTTCCCCCTTGTGGGTAGATTCAATTTTTATAAATAATCAAAAGCCAATTTAAAGCAACTCTATTAAATAAGAAGGTGATTACACTGCAAAACACTCTCTGTCGTTAAAAAAAGTTTCTTTGAAGGCAAGCTCACAGCAAGAGTTTCAAAAATGGTCTAAGCAATAGAAAGACTACTCGAATGAGCCTCAAAATGGTTTCTTTGAAGTAAACAATATAGCAACGACCTTCCTCAGAGCCTTATTTTCCAGCTGTCACTGTACAACACACACTTCTGGTTGGCTTACTCACAGTTCCTTCAATATCTCAGAGGAGATTTCTTCCACTTTCCCACCTCATTATCACCTTTCACCTTCTCCTACTCATCCTTAAGGGCTCAAATGTCACTTTCTCAAAAAAACTTTCTTTGACCTGGATTAGGTCTCCCATTATGCACTCTCATTGTACCCTATACTTTTTCTTCATAGCATTTGATAAAAGTATAACTACATATTTACTTGAAAAAGAATGTTTAATGTCTTTCACCCTCAGTTCCATGAGATTAAGGCCCACATTTATTTGTTTACCACAGTGCCTAGTATAGAGTAGGTGCTTAATAAATAAGAAGCCTAAATTTTATGGAAAACTTAATTATTTTTTATTCACATCCCATAAGTAGGACAGGAAACTGCTCAGGGCTTAATTTGGTTCTTAGCTTCTGTGTTTGTTTGTTTGTTTGTTTTAGCCTACCACATCATGTTATAAGGCTTAATAAATAGAAGAAAGACCAATATTTGCAACCAAAAACATTGTTCATTGGATGGACTTTGTAATTTGTTATAAATATCCTAAATATTATAAAGAATGTTTATAGCTAATATTTGTTTTAAATTTTCTACATACTGAAGGCTCACAAGTAACTTAAATATCAGCGGCTTCTATAAGGACAGAAAGAACATGGCACTTGAGGTCAAATGGCCTGGATTTAAGTACTGACCCCTAATACTATCTAGCCCTAATACTTCAGGATGTTCACTTTATATATCCGAACTATGGTTTCTTCAAATGTAAAATAAGCTACATCACTTATTTCATAAAATTATTATATGAAAACATGTAATATATATAAATGTATTTTATAAACTATAAAGTATATAGTACTTGGAAGTAACCTCACTATGAACTATCTAAGGAATCAAATTATTGGAACCAGGATTCTAACAATAATGTTAGGTATCTTTTACTTATCATATTTATTCATGCAAAAAATATTTATAGAATTTCTTTGGGTAAGTTTCTATATCCCTGTTCGTTAGATGCTGAATGAAGGGATGCAATGCTTATGCTTACACCTTTCTGCAAAAATGAGATAAATTCAGAATGTCCTTCAAGTAAGGTCAGCTCCATACTTATATCTAGTCCTGCAGAGAGGCATTAACTCTCACAAATGGTGTAGCTGTTGGCAATTGTTTTCTCTATGACTGTTCTATTAGAATCTTTAGCTCCTCAATGGAAATGACAATGCTAACTAGAGTTCCCAAGGAAGAAGAGATGTTAAGAAACTTTGAGCAGCAGAGGCAATTTCATTAAAGATGATAGCAAAAAAGTCAATCAACGCTTTAAAAAGTTCAACCTAAAAGTAATCCCCAAATTTCATATAAAAATAAAAACATAATTTATTTTGCCTATTAAACTGGCAAAGTATTGCCCAGAAGGTCAGAGAATGGGCACTCTTAAACCATATTTACTGGCAGCAGTGTATACTGATAGAACCTTTTTGAGAAATATTTAGTAGTATGTAGTAAAAACTTTTAAAATGTTCAAATTCTGAGAGAACACTAGGAGCATAAACACCAAAATGTTAATATTGATGATCTCTGGGTGAAAACATCACAGAATTTTTTTTCCATTATGCTGTAGTTTTTGGTACAGTACCCACAAGAAAAGCCAAAATTTAACCTACGTAATGTGGAGACTTCTACAATTACAATGAAGTCATTCATTAACCATAATATATTAAATATGATGTTAGCCCATAAACTTTTGCTTAGCAATGCTCAAGTAAATCAAATACTAGATTATTAGTTTTCCCATGATTGGCTATACCCATTAGCACTGGTATCTATTCTCTTCTTTATCGATAAGTTCCTAAAATCCTGTAATAAGTCAAATTATTTAATTAGTACTATGAAACATCCAAATGAGATGAGAAAACTTAGTACTAACTTCTTTACATCAGGCCTGCTGTAAGAGGAGAAGGTGCTTCTTCATATCTCACACGGAGATATCTGGCTGTTAAAATGTGTTGAGGTTTTCCAAACTGTCTCCTCGCCAATAGAAGCTGTTCGTCTTGCTCACCTCCCAAGCCATAATTTGATAATTATGGCAGTTCCATTGCTTTATCCTTTTCCACTCTGTCTCCCAAATCAGTGTTTTCTAATCTTTTTTATTTTTATTTTTATTTTATTTTATTTATTTTGCGGTACGCGGGCCTCTCACTGCTGTGGCCTCTCCCGTTGCGGAGCACAGGCTCCGGACGCGCAGGCTCAGCGGCCATGGCTCACGGGCCAGCCGCTCCGCGGCATGTGGGATCTTCCCGGACCGGGGCACGAACCCGTGTCCCCTGCATCGTCAGGCGGACTCTCAACCACTGCGCCACCAGGGAAGCCCAGTAAGTTTTTTTAAATGTGTTGATCCTCAGTTATTTTCTGATGTACCAAAAAAATTCTGTAGCATTTCCCAGGGCTTGAACTCTGTATCTATCTCCCTAGTTTTGACCAGTGAGGCAGAACAGCCTCCACAGTTTCTACCATCTAATTCCGAAAGGAAAGGGAAAACAGTGAAAGCCTCCACAAATGTATGAAGTCCCACCATCATTATCATCTCCCCAACTCCTCTTTCTAGGCCAGATATATGAGGGCTAATCCTACTGTGCTTTGAATCAAGCTGCATTATTAGAAGTATTACAGAGCTGCTTCAACAGTCCAGAGCAGCTCTTACCAGAGCAGTCCCCACACCTACAAGCTGGCAGCAGGAATACCTTTCCTATCAGACTCAAGAATCAGGCTGTAGAGTGCTAATCCTAGAGTTAAACTCTAGAATGAAAATATCCAGACTGATTATATGCTCTGACACCTAGAGGTTCTTCTATCTGTTAGAGGAAAGAGAACCAAGACCTCTGAAAATACATTCTGGTAAGTCCCTCCAGTATTAGGACTGCTAGTTCCAAGTAATTATTCCCTTGATAATTATCAAGAGAATGACTGGAAGCAACACTACAATTTCAGGGAGCAATATCCATATGAATAAGATCCAACTCCATCTCTAATAGCGCCACCGTCCAGGAACGACGGTATGGAAATATTTATAGCCTTGGGACTCCAAGCACTCAACTTAAGCTTGCAAACTGCCTCCAGAAGGCACCTCTACTACCTAGTAAATTCCAAGTATCCCTAGATTCTTCAAGAAAGAAATACTGACTGCACATTGTCATTATATGAAAATGAAAAATGATAATCATTAGCACAACTATAAATGTGTTTTAGCAAAATATGAGAACAAATGAAATACTGTGCAATAATAGTGGCCTCCAAGAGTTCCCATCCACAATCCCTTTCTTTCTTTCTTTCTTCTTTCTTTCCTTGCTTTCTTTTTTTATCCTTTTCCATTATGGTTTATTATGGGACATTGATATTGAATATACACAATATACACAATTCCTTTCTTTCACGCAATTTCCTCCTACTCGTTACATCATGAAAAAAGGGAGGAGTGGAGACATCATAAATACACCAAAAAATTATCTCACCACATGTGGATGAAAGGACATCAATTAGAAAGTTGATACGATAGTCAAACCAAGATATTAGTTGGCTTGAATTAAAATGATCACAGTAAAATGGAGACAAAAAAAGACTAAAAAGGTAGATGTTGAATCAACCAAGACACAATGATTGATTTGCCACAGGGGTGGGAGGTAGTATATGAAGGTCAAGAGAGGAATAAAAAATGACTCTCGGATTTCTTTCTTAAGTAATCAAGCAGATAATCTTAAAATTTGCTGAGAAAGAGAACACTAAAGGAGGAGCAGATTGAGGGAAAAGGAAGGGAAAGATGATGAGTTGTTGAATTTAAGGAGCATGTAAGATAGCTAGAAAGCCAGATAAGTAAGCAATTGGATATGTCACTATGGAGTTCAGAAAAGAGTTCTCAGCTAAAGATATAAATTCAGGAAGCATCAGCATGTTAGTAATGATTAGATGAGATCACCCAGAGCGAAAGTTCAAGGTGGAAAAAAAAAGTCTAAGACGGTATACCAGGGAACTAAGTTCCACATTGTCATCAGGTAAAGAAGAAGCATAAAGAAGAAAGAAGAGGAGAAGCCACACAGGTAGGAGGAAATCAGGAAAGTGTGGTGGTCTCTAAGCCTTAATAAAAGACAATGTTTTAAGAAGAATGGTATGATTGGACTTCCCAGGTGGTCCAGTGGTTAAGAATCCGCCTTCCAAGACAGGGGACACGGGTTCGAGCCGTGTTCTGGGAAGACCCACATGCCACGGAGCAGCTAAGCCCGTGCACCACAACTACGGAGCCTGCACTCTTGAGTCCACGAGCCACAACTACTGAGCCCGCGTACCACAACTACTGAAGCCCGCACGCCTAGAGTCCATGCTCCGCAACAAGAGAAGCCACCGCAATGAGAAGCCTGCACATCACAACAAAGAGTATCCCTTGCCCACCTCAACTAAAGAAAGCCCGCAGGCAGCAAGGAAGACCCAACGCAGCCATAAATAAATAAATAAATAAATTTAAAATAAATAAAGTAAAATGTAAGCTACTTTTACAGTTTATAAGTGTTCCCAGAATGTAAAAAAGAAAGGATTATGTGAAAATATAAATAAAAAGACCAATGTAGGTCCTGGACATAAACATAACCCCCAAATCTCACATTTTTTGAGAGAATAAAACACAAAGATGCACTGAAGCACTGGATCAAAATATATTTAGGCAGGAGGGGGAAATACTGCAATGAAAAAATCAAATATTCATAATTCTCCCCATTCACATGACTCTAATTCTTATTAAGCAAACTCAACCAGAAGAAATGGGTTTCTTACCACTTCCCAGACAGAAGTATTAAATCAACCTCAAAACTTTCAACCATGTCAAATAATTTATACAAATGAATTTCAGATATATACCACTGAAGTGAAAAAGTTATTTTTACATCACAACAATTTTGAGTTCATATATTCTGTAGTCTTACAGTCTTGGCTGTTTGAAAAAATATAAACTTTTTCTGAGAGATGTAACTAAAATTTGTCAATCCTGCTCTATGAACACAAATCAACTCTCACACAGAGAAAAGGAAGACTAAAATAGTTTTAAAGATTGGATAAACGGAAAACTCAATACAAATTTGAAAATACTACTGAGAAAAAATAAGTTCAGAACTAACACATAAGAATAGACAAACAAAAGAATGCTCGGGTGGAAATGTAATAAAAGAAAGAACTGAAAAGAAAAAAATGGCTGGGGGTTGCATCAGTAGAGAGGGGAGGTCACCCTTAAGTTTAATTTTCCAGTTCAAGCACTGTGTAATTAGGTAAGCACAGTGCGAACTGTTTCACCAATAACCTTCAAACAAACCTTGAAAGACCTTTCCAGACAAAGAGCTCCAAATCATATCTCAGAACTTCCAACTCTGTCAAATAACATATATAAGCCTCTCTCAGGTATATATCACGGACATAGAAATAGTTGATTATAGGTAATAAAAATTTTGATTCTCTACACTATTTATTTTTGTTGCATTATTTGCTTGAAAAAACTAGAGTAGCCATAGATTACTAAAGAAGAAATCCACAAGATTCTATATTAATATTCCTAACAGCAAACTGTATCCCAAATCTTAGGACAACAGCAATTTATCATGTATTGAGCTATCTTGAGATGCATGAGACTAATTCATTCTTTAGGATTCCTAGGGATAAAAGAGATCACACAAAATTAAAACAAAAACACTTAAGAGAAATACACACTAGTACCATTATTAAATACTGTACACACACACACAAGAATGGACATACATAATTAAAAATAAAAATGAGAATTTCTGTAAACTGCTTACAAATTTAAAAATACAATTTGAAAACTGCTCCTGAGTTTTAAACCAAATTTCTCAATGGCTGCAGCAACTTTGCAGGTAGAGGCTACAGTCAAAAGATGCCAGGATCACTTCAAGAAAAACCCCTGTCCCAATCCACTACATATTAAACATATTCCTACCACTCCTGCTAGAAACTAAAGTCAGCAAAGATCTTTTGCACTTACTTATCAGGAGGAGCAGAGCATAGACAAACTCAAGGACAAAACCAGAGAGTTTCATATACTTTAGGTTATCTTTTATAATCCTGTCTGTATATATTTAAATACTCTGTTGGTGATGAAGCAGGAGACTACTAAAAATTTAATCTCCAGTCTAGCAAATCTTGAAAGTGTAGTCTAGTGACCTTAGTGGGGTCCCCAAGACTCTTTCGGAGAATCTGCAGGGTCAAACTATATTCATAATAGTACTAAAATGTTATTTGCCTTTTGGACTTTCATTTTCTCATGGGTGTACAGTGGAGTTTTCCAGAGGCTACCTTATGTGTGACATCTCAAGATAATAAATACAGAAGGAGATAAAAGAGTCCAGCTGTCTTCCACTAAATCAGACATTAAAGGGATATGCAAAAATGTAAAATAATGCCAATTTTCTCACTAAATTTTTCTTTTCTTTTTGAAATACTTGAAATGTTAGTTTTTATTTACATTTTCATTTAAAACATTGAAATATTTGTTTTATATTACTGCAGAACACATCATCACACACTTGGTGGTGGCTTAACAAAACATGTATTTATTATCTTACAGTTTCTATAGGTCAGGAACTCAAGCATGGTTTAAATGGTGTAATCAAGGGGCTGGCCAGGCCACATTTCTTTCTGAAGCTCAGGGTCCTTTTCCAAGCCCATATGATGGCAGAATTCAGTTCCTTGTGGCTCTAAGATTGAGGCCCCATTTTCTTGCTGGCTGTCAGCCAGGGGATGCTCTCAGCTCCTAGAGACTCCACCACATATGCCTGCCATGTGATCCTCTCATAGCTCTTTCACAACATGGTAGCTTACTTCTTCAAAGCAAGCAGAAGAATCTCTTACTTCAGTCTAAGATATAGTCTTGCATAATGTAATATAAGCACAGAAGTGACTATCCCATCATTTTTGCCATACTCTATTAGATAGAAACAAGTCACAAGGTCCATATGTACCCAAAGGAAGGGTAAACTCTTCACAGCTCAACTTAGAATTCTATCTACTCCATATGCAGTGGGTTTACTGTTATTTTTAAATTAATTAATAAAGATATATTTTATTTTTTTCTCAGTTTTTATTCCTAATATGATAAACATCAATAAATATAATCCATATAAACAAACGCTCTTTGAGGTCCTCAATCATTTTTAAGATTGTAAAGAGATCTCAAGACCAAAATGTTTGAGAATCATTGCTCTAATCTCAGCTGCCTCTTATATTTGCTGCCTCTTATATTTGATACATGATAAAAGATAAGAAAACAAGGGAATTCCCTGATGGTCCAGTGGTTAAGACTCTGTGCTTTCACTGCCATGGGCACAGGTTCAATCCCTGGTCGAGGAACTAAGATGCCACAAGCTGTGAGGCGCAGCCAAAAAAAAAAGATATGAAAACTTACTTTCTGCAAGTAGTGTTTCTATTTTAAAAGAAACAAGCAGTAGTCATGCTCCCAATATAAAATGAAATTTTAAATTGAGGAAATGACTCAAGTTATTTAGCTTTCCATATCATATTTAGCTTGAAAATCTGAACTATAATCATTTATTTTTACAAATGTTTAAATATTCCCCATCCAATCCCATACTTTCACAATTTCAGGGAATTGTAGGAGCAATCTTCTTGAGTAGATAAAAACATGTAGGTTCTAGGCATAACTGGAACAGGGATTGTTTATCTATAGTAAAATGCAAGAAGTTAGAGAATATGAGCACAGATATTTCAGTGTAAATGAGTACAAAAGAATTCAAAGACCTCACCATGATGCTGACTACTATTATTCATGTTATTATGGATTGATGAATTCAGATGCCTGAATCCCTGAACAATTAAAGATATCAAATAGGAAAATGTATCTTTATTTTTATTTAAAGCTTGGACTCCAAATCCCTATTTTTTAACTCTAGTGAGATATGCTAGCCTTTATATGAGCCTTGAAAAGACTATTCTTGCTCCTTAAGTTTCAGTACTAGATAAGACAATTACAGTGGCTGGCTCCTTAGTCTCACTCTTCTTCCCCTTTTTCCAAAGGGTACTTCCCAATTGTTTCATCTCAGGCCTGTCTTATCACATCAGCTATAAGAGATGAAAATATACAGTGCAAAAAATGGAAGCAGGCATTTACCTCAAAGCACTTTCATTGATTACCACTTTACTCACTTTACTAAAAGATCTGAGAAACACTTCTACACTCACCAACACTCACCCTTGCCCACCTCAATATGGCAGTCCAATTTCATAGCCCTTATCTATCACATCCTTGACCAACATCAGAACTGCTTTACTTGATGTATATCAGGAGAGCCAAAGAGTAAAGGGAGAGGCGGTGAAACCCCCTAGAAGTAAGTACATAACATTAATATTGTCATAAGCGCCAAACTGGAAGCAATATACTCCCACAGCTCACTGTGCAGATTCACACATACATTTCTACTGCCAATATATCTGTTAAAAAAAAAAAAATCTGTGTAAAAGGATTATATGAACATTTATGCTAATATTAGCTTAAAAATTGTTACAATTTATGAAATTTTATATGTTTACTGCATGAGTGACCCAAGTAATTCAAGATACATATTATTGTTGGAATGAAAAAACAGTCTCAAAAATGGTCATTTTGGTGTTAACCAATCATTTTCTCAGCAACAGCTTAAAAAAAAGTGCTGCTGCTAACAAAACCACCACCAATACCTAATAAATTACCCCCCATCTTAATGTCTAACTAGCTATTCTCTCCTTCTAACTTTACTACAAAGCATTTTCCTTGATATCATTATCAAAACCAAAATAGAGCTATATTTTGGAAGTGAATAAAAGGCACTCAAAAGAAACTTGTTAGGGGCTTCCCTGGTGGTGCAGTGGTTGAGAGTCCGCCTGCCGATGCAGGAGACACGGGTTCGTGCCCCGGTCCGGGAAGATCCCACATGCCGCGGAGCGGCTGGGCCCGTGAGCCATGGCCACTGAGCCTGCGCGTCCGGAGCCTGTGCTCCGCAACGGGAGAGGCCACAGCAGTGAGAGGCCCATGTACCACAAAAAAAAAAAAAAAGAAACTTGTTAAAAATGAATTTATAGACACTTTCAAGAAAGAGTAAGTAATAAGTAGAGTCTCAGTCAATTAAATGTCACTGATTAGGAGAATGGATATTGGCTTATAATATTTCAAGTATGACTGAAAAGCAACTACTTCAAAAGTGACCAGTATAGTCAAGTCATACTCTAAAGAAAGTAACAACTTTCCTAGACTTAAAATAAGAAGAACAAAACAAGTAGACAGTAGACTAAAAGGCAAAACTTCTATAAGGCAAAGTAATTATGACTGAATGTCATTACATATAAAGTAAAAAGTCACCAAATCCAGCCAGAGACACAGAGGAGTGGTCACTGAAATTATCCCAAGGATACCAGCGTATATAAAGGTGAGTTGTAATTGGAATAAATATAGTTCTAAGATGTAGATCAGTAGGGAACATGGAAAAGGTTAAAATGGAAAGAAGTATCCTACCACAAGGTCTTATTCTGTCTACAGTATTCTGTCTACAGTATTTTAAAAGGAAGACGATAGAATGATTTTCAAATGATTAGTGAGACATTCCCATAATGAATACAGCTGCCATGGCTTATAAAACCAGACTGTAAAAATACCCATATGCTCAAGAATAAATAAGTAATCTGAACAGTTCTATACCTATTGAAGAAACTGAATTCATAGTTTTAAAAACCTAGCCACACAAAAACCCCAGGCCCTTGGCATCAGAGACAAATTCTACCAAACATTTAGAGAAGAAATAATGACAGTTCTACACAAACTCTATACAAAGTTCTTTCTACACAAATTTGCAGAAAATTGAAGACAGAAAACCACTTCCTAACTGCTGAGGCCAGCATTCCCTTGATACCAAAACCAATGACATTACAAGGAAAAGGCACTACACACCAATATCCTTCATGAACATAAACTGAAAAATCTCTAACAAAATATTAGTAAGTCAAATCCACCAATAAATAAATCGAGTAACACCATCATGACCAAAAGGAGTATCCCAGGAACACAAGATTGGTACAACATTTGAAAACAATCAGTGTCATTTCATTCTACAAACAAACCAAAGAAGAAAAATCATATTATCATCTCAATAGAGGCTGAAAAAAAGCAATTGACAAAATTCCACAGCCATTCACAATAAAAAAAATTCTCAGCAAACTAATAATCGTATAGAAGGACATAAAGAACATCTATGAAAAACCTATAATTAACATCATATTTGATTGTGAAAGACTCAAAGGATTCACCCTAACACTGAGAATAAGACAAAGATGTCATTCTGACTACATCTATTTAACATTGAAGTGGAAGCACTAACCAAACAGTATAAAAGATGGAAAGACACAGCTTACAAATTGAAAAGTAAGAAATAAAGCTATCTTTTTTACAGGTAACATAATCATCTATGTAAAAAACACAAAAGAAAGTTTTTAGAAAAAGAGTGTGGTACTGTCACGGGATAGGTAATTAGACTAACAGGACAGAAGAGAGAACTCAAAAATGGCCCAACTGTATTCAGGAACATGTTATAAACAGAAGTGGTACCAAAAACCAGTGGTATGTGTTTTGAATCTCTACTTCTCCTTCTTCCATCTCTTCTCTTTGTCCTTATCAGGAGAGGTTCTCCATCTGATTAGACTGGACCCACCTAGACAATCCAGGATAATCTCCCCATTTTAAGGTCCATAACCTTAATCACATCTGCAAAGTCCCTTTGGCCACACAGACTAATATATTCACAGGTTCCCAGGGATCAGGACCTAGACATCTTCGGAGACCACCATTCTGTCTACCACAGAAGATAATGCAGCAGTCTGGAGCAATGAATTAACATTCCTACATGTATCAATCTTTTAAAATGCAAGATCTAAAGCACCATATCATTTGTGTAATTTAAACACAATACATACACAATGCAACACTTTTTATTATTCAAAGATACATATTTAGGTGAAGAAACACAACAGAAGCCTTACACAGATCACTGAAGTGCCATAAACTGATCTGTAGGATTACCAAAACTCACTACATCTGAGAACCAAAATAAAACAAAGAGTGGCAGAACTGACACTGATGATCTAGGAATAGCTACACTACACAAATTTGCTTTCCTACTATTTTTATATCATGCTGTTATCTTCTTCTGTCTTTAAAATTCCTTCATTAAAATTCTGTTGAAGTTCTAACAAATTTACAAAACTTCCCCTAAACTGCTCTATTTTGTTCCATCATTTAGATTTGTTCATTTAATTCTCTGACTACTTCCATATATTTCTAAGTTATATTTTGTTGCATGTTCTTACCAGTTTCAAATAGTTATGTTTATATAACTACATCATTAATCCTGACTTACTTATTAGATAATAAATTCTTACGGCACAGTGCATCTTTTACTGTCTTTGTATTTCTCCATATAAACTAGTGTTATAAATAAAGTATATACTCAATAAATATTGTAGGCTAAGTACCTGAAGTAATATTTGTTACAATATAGTTCCATGGGGAACTTTCCATAAGTCTAAGTACTATGCAGTGTTTTCATTAGATATCACCTGGAAATCCTCCAAGAAGAATAGTGAGATCATGTAATTTATCCTCTACACAAGGATACTTTTGAAAGTGAAATGGGTGCTCTTAATAATTATGCTTGAAAAAAGGTATAAGCCAGAATAGGCCCTGACAAAATGGGACATAGGTCACCCTACTCAAAAATATATTGAATAACATGGAAAACAGCAATACATTAAATCAAATTCTTTAAAGTGAAGTTAAAATGTGACCGGTCAAAGCAAACAGACATAGAATTTCTTTTAAAATATATTAAAGCACTTAAAATTCCCCATCATCATTGCAGGTATCTAAGAAACAACAGAATTCTAGAGATCAATCTTACATGTAACAACCAATAGTTAGTTCTCTTATACAGGTTAACATATTTTTACAAAGATAATACCAAAAAAAAAAAAAAAAAGAGTCTAAGAGACAGAAAAATGCAGTACTTGATTCCATAAGTAAATTTAATGTTTTTAAACACAGGATAATTGCAACAGGTAAAAGTTATGGGAAAGATAGCTATCTGCTTGTCTTTTCAATGATTCAATTTATTTCACTTCATTCCAATTCAACTGATATTCAATGAGTGCCTACAATTTCTAGAACCTAAACTAGACATGCATGGATGCAAAGATATGAAAGAAAGTATGCCCTCAAGTTGTTCAAAACAAAGAGGAAAAAAAAATATTTATAACAAGTACACTAAAGGTCAGACAGTGGTAAGTGCTAAAATATACAAAGTATAGATGTATATATATATATGTGTGTGTGTGTACATATACATATATATGTGTGTCTATGTATACACACACATATATAAAGGTACCATATATACAAAGGTTTAAGCAAAAACTATAATTCTTACTGGGAAAAAAATAAAAGAAAGCTTCATGTAAGTAGAGACGGGGCCTTGACTTTGAAGAAAAAGTAAGATTTAGGCAGACACACCAAGACACACCCTTACTTAAGGATCTTGGCCCTTGCAATTTTTCTGCCTGGAGTGTTCCTCCCCCAGATATCTACATGACTTACTCCTTCACCTCCCTCAAGTCTTAACTCAATGTTAAGGCCTTCCCTCACCTCTAATGAAAAATTGTTAACCATCCCCCTCAGATATCCCCATCCCTCCTCCCCCGCCCCCCGTATTATTTTCCTCCGTAGCAGGGCCTGGGAGGTGCCAGCGACAGGGTGTGCCACTCACATCTACGTGAATGGCTCCCTCTAGCGTTCTTCTCTGCATAGCCCGTGAAGTCGAATGCACAGGCCTCAAGCTGTACTGCTAGCCAGTATACTAGTTACTTCGTATTCTTTTGTCTTCCCCAACTGAACAGCAATCTCTGTGAGATATTTTGTTCATTGCTATACCCTCAGCACCTAGAAATCTGTCTCTCACACAATCAACACTCAATAAATATTTGTTGAATTAGTGTAAATCTAGAGAGAGAACAGAATTCTAAATAAGAGGAATAGCATGAGCAAACACTTATAATTTTAAGAATGAAGGATTTTTTTAATTCATTAGTTATCTGCTGTAGCTGTAGGTTGATGAGGGGAGAGAAAAGTGAGTGATGAGGTCAGAAAGGACAGATGATAGTGAGCCTCAAAAAGTAGAATGAGGGCTTCCCTGGTGGCGCAGTGGTTGAGAGTCCGCCTGCCGATGCAGGGGACATGGGTTCGTGCCCCGGTCTGGGAAGATCCCCCATGCCGCGGAGCGGCTGGGCCTGTGAGCCATGGCTGCTGAGCCTGCGCATCCGGAGCCTGTGCTCCGCAATGGGTGAAACCACAACAGTGAGAGGCCCGCGTACAAAAAAGTAGAATGCTAGGGTTTTGAGCCAGAAAAACCAATGTTTCAATTGAAATTCTACTTCTAATTTTGGAATCTTGAGAAATCATTGCAGTATAAAAAGGAGTCTCTTAAATCCCACCTTACAACATCATTATGGAAATTAAAATTCAATGCCTTAACTTTTTTCACAGAGCCTAGAACAGAGTAGGTACTCAATAAATGTTAATTTCCCTTAGAAAACTAAGGATTGGAACTTTAAGTACAAAATGGGAAGACATCAAAAGTGAGCAAATAAATGACTTCATCATATCTCTACTTAAAAAGCACAATTCTGGAAACAAAGTAGAATATGTAGAAAAGCAAATAAACTGAGAAGCAGGAAGTCAGAAAGAAAGCAAGACACAGTTAATGCCTAAACAGAGCAGTAACAAAAGTGGAATTGCCCAAAAACTTTATATGAAAATCAAGAGGAAGAGGATTAGGAAATAATACCTAGGTATCTTAACTTGGGCAGCAGGATGACTGGTGGTGCAACCAGCAGGGCTAGAGAATGACAAGAAAGCTGCTACTTTGGAAGGAAAGAGACACAAGATGCAGAACACTTTGATTCTGACATATTTGTGGAACAAAAGGGAAGACTGCACAACCTGCAGTTGAAAATACAAGGCTGGTACATGAAGACCTCAGAACTAGAGATAAACATTTTGGGGATAAATATCATATTTGAATATGAAAGGCAATGATACACAAGAAGTACTGTATCTCACAATCTCAAATGCCAGCTTAATCCACGTATTAGTCTACAACCGACTCTGTATCTAGTTCAGGTGGAATAATCACAGAATTAACTTGTCTTGCTTTTGAGAAGTACTTTCACCACCTGGTGGCAAAAATTATAAATACAGGTTAATTTTTAATCATTCAAAAGCTGAGATGATCCCTTACTTGTCATTTGGCTTATCAATAGCATTTCCAGCAATATATTACATGGAAAGTACTTTCATTCTTCATTTCTATCATAACTGCTATTTCTCTTCTCATTTTTACTCTGGCCACTAACACATTCAAATTATATAACTGGAAGAAGCATTGGTAAAAACATAACCTTTCAGCTCTCCAGGACTTTCCCACTGCTTCGTAATTCACTCATTGCATAGTCCAATATACACCACAAGACAGTTAAATAACTATGAAATTAAGGGTATTACTAAAGCTCATGTTGCCAAGTTTCTTGCTTTCAACAACTAATAGTTTGGATTGTTTAAGGAATAAAATGGTTTTTGAAACTAGATACATGCTTTGAACAAACTGATCAATAGAACAGTACAGAACACCTATAAATATAACTCTAGCATATAATTCAATATGTGATAAAATGGCATCTCAAATCAGTGGGAAGAACAGATTGACCATTCAATAAATATAGTAGCCAAAGGGGTAATCATGTGCAAAATAAAGTAAGGTTGGATCTGCATCTCACACCATACTTTAGTAAATTTCAGACAGCTCACTCTTTTACAATGTAAAAGTAAAATCATAATGGTATTAGAGGAAATCATAGCAATATTTTTTAATCCTAGTGAGAAGAGGGCCACAACAAAGGATTAGACACTTCTCCATTGAAGATAAATAAATGATCAATAAGCACAAGAAAAGATGATAAACATCATGAATCATTAGGGAAATGCAAATTAAAAACCACAATGAGATAAAACTTCACACTCAGTAGGATGACTATAATCAAAAAGACAAGACAGAAGAATCTAAAACATATGTCCACACAAAAACCTGCATAACAGCATTATTCATAATAGACAAAAAAAGTGGAAACAACTCAAATGTCCCTGAATTGACGAATGGATAGGCAAAATGTGGTATATCCGTACAATTAAATATTACTCAGCCATAAAATGAACAAACTACTGATGTATGCTACAACATGCATGAACCTTGAAAACACTGTGCTAAGTGAAAGAAGCCAGACACAAAAGGCCACATATTGTATGATTCTATTTTTATGAAATGTCCAGAACAGGCAAAACCATAGAGATATAAAGTAGATCAGTGGTGTCAGGGAACTGATGGCAGGGGAGTATGGGGAGTAACCGTTAATGGGTATAGAGTTTCTTTGGGGGGTGATGGAAATGTTCTGGAATTAGATAGTTGTAATGGTTGCACAAATTCACCCCTTTGAAGTATAAAATCCACTGAATTTTATACTTTAAAGGGGTGAATTTTTTGCAAATGAATTATATCTCTATTTTTTTAAAATATGGAGAGTCGTATAAGAAAAAATATTCTACTACAGTAAAAGGTGTACTTATGTTTATACACTGGAAAAAGAACAATATAAGCAAAGCCAAAAGATAATAACTGGGAAAAAGTATTTGCAATCTGAGGTAAGCAGACTTCTAAAATAACCCCCAAGATTCCCACCACCCAGTGTACACACCTTGTGTTATCCCCTTCCCTGGAGTGTGGGCAGAACCTGTGGATATGATGGGATTTAACTTCCATGATCAGGTTACATTATATGACAAAAGTAAGGTGATTTTTGGATATAATTAAGATACCTACTCCGCTGACTTTAAATTAATCAAAAGGTAAATTATGGAACGTAAGCCTGATCAAGTAAGTTAAAAGATAGTTTATAGAGGTCAGAGAGAGAAGTCAGAGAGACTCAGAGCAGCACAGGGATTCTCTTGTTGGTTTTAAAGAATAACCGTCATGCTGCGGGGAGGGACACTTGGCAGGGAACTGTGGGTGGACTCTAAGAGCTGAGGCCCTCAGTCATACAACTGCAAGGCACTGAATTCTGCCAACGATCAGTGAGATTGGAAAAGGACCCTGAGCATCAGATGAGATCGCAGCCCCAGCCAACTCCTTGATTTCAGCCTAGTGAGACTCTGAGCCGAGGATCCAGAATAACCTGTAGCCTGATCTTGACCCACAGAAACTGAGATAATAAATTTATGTTGTTTTAGGCCACCAGGTTTGTGGTAATTTGTTACACAGCATTAGAAAATTAATATACAATCCATTTCACAAAGGGTCATTTTCCATAATACAAATGAAGATGCTAAAAATCCATTTAGATAAAGACTAACAACTCAACAGAAAAATGGGCAAGATATATGAAGAGAGTGTTCAAAGAGAAAAAAGAAATCTATACGTTCATATACATAAATGCTCAACTTGACTTATTTATGATATAAGAAGGCAAGATTAAGAGTATAATGCAGACTGGTAAAGATTAAAAGTTTTATAACATTGCATTGGCTAAAGAATTAGAAAACAGGATTCCTAATAATTGTGGATAGAAGTATAAATTGGTACATTCTCTATAGTAAACAATTTGGCCAACAAAAAAATTAAACTGCACATAATTTTTGACCAAGTGATTCCACTTCCGGAAATTTTAGTTTATCTTACAGATTTACTCTTATACAAAATATTTTAGTATAAACATATATATGTATCCATATATACGTGAGACTATTTATTACAACAGTGTTTGTAATAGCAAAAAAATTTGGCAATAACCTAAGTGTCAATCATTAGGGACTAAATAATTTTGACGCATCCATTAAAAATAATGATGAAGAACAATCATTATGTACTGGTAAACATATGTTATTAAATGAAAAAAAAATAACAGGATACTATATATATGCTATCACTTTAAAAGAACACATATGTACATATATTTTATATATAAAATATTTGTATATTTACATATGTAAATATTTATATATGTAAAAATATATTCTCATATTTGCCAAGAATAACTATAAAAATACTAACAAAAATAGTAACAGTGTTTGTAGAAGAAAAAGAAACTGAGTGGCTAGGGTATGGATAGGTATATAGAAGAGGGAGATAATACACAGAAGAAGAAATACACTTTGAAGCATAAGACAATCCTTCTGTATGATCTCGAAAGTCTTAAAATTTACTCAAAAAACAAGAATTCAAAAGAAGATGCGAATCTAAAATGTGAGTAATTATGGAATAAGATCTTAAACCATATTTCAAATTACCATAGTTATTTTTCAAGTAGCTATCAAAGCTATCTCTATAGAATAATACTAAGAATACAGAATAATACTAAGTCATTAAGGAGAAAATAACTCCTAACACTTGCTGATAAAGAAAAAATAAATTAATCTAATTTTACTAAAAATTATAGGGCTTCACTGGTGGCGCAGTGGTTGAGAGTCCGCCTGCCGATGCAGGGGACACAGGTTCGTGCCCCGGTCCGGGAGGATCCCGCGTGCCGCGGAGCGGCTAGGCCCATGAGCCATGCCTGCTGAGCCTGTGCGTCCGGAGCCTGCGTGTCCGGAGCCTGTGCTCCGCAACGGGAGAGGCCACAACAGTGAGAGGCCCGCATACCGCAAAAAAAAAAAAAAATTATAGGCTATGAATGAATTCAGAAGTTGCTGCTCTTGACTTTGCACCCAGTTTAAGAGGCATGAAACATAAAATTCTATTGATATCCTTTTTTAGACCAGGTAATTTTTTTATGGTCCACTGGCAAGAACAATTTTGATATTGAATGTCACACCACAATGCACTATATAAAATACCCTTATATAGTAAAATGGTGGGACATTTTAATAGGCTTCAAATAGCAAGAGTTTATACTCATGCTCTATCTCAACCCTAAGTAGCATAAATCCTAGTTCAACTATGTGTTATCTCAGACTTTAACTGCATTTTCATAGCAAAGTTTTGTTTCTTAACTAATCAATCTGTCTATATCGCTTTTCTTTAAGTTAACTTATCATATAAATTCCCAAGCATTACGTACAATACATATGCCAATAATATACTGATTTTCAATATGAAGGCTACTACAATACTCCTTTCATTCATTTATTCAACAAATTTCTACTGGTGGTCATCTTTCCCACCATGTAGAACAGCTGAATAGTGAAAACCATTTTGGAGAGACCAAAGAATAGAATAGATAGGCTGAGAAATAGAAAAAAAGATGCTGAGATACAGTTTGTAGTATTTGAATCCATAACTCTAATTATTCATAAAGTCTATCCTCATTCTTTTCCTGGGGTTCTTTCTGTCAGACATCCCAATATCCTTATAATTCATCCCCCCTTTTCCTTAAGCTATTTTATTATTCCATTCATTCAGTTTTTCAACAACTGGTCACTGAGCACACTACGTATCAATTTCTATGTGAGGTGCTAGGAATACATTGATGAAGAAGATACACATGACTCTTGCATCATGAAATTTGTTTAATTTGTTCAATTCCTCCCTTACTTTTGTAGAGAAAATTTTCAATGTCTTATAGTTGTTAACCACCACTTTTAAAATGCTTTTTAAAAGGTCAACATTTACCAGTGCAATGGCGTTCTTCTGTTAATGAAGCCAATAATTTACTTCTTGAGTGCACAAAGAAACTTGGAATTCAAAATGACTAAAATTAATTTTAAAGCACAGTCATTTCATGTAAAAGAAAAGTCATGCTTCACAGCATGACATATAAAATATACCTCTGTATCTGTATTATTCTGTCATTTTTGGTTCTTCTTAAAATAACTATACTAACTTTTGAAATAGATGTTGCTTTTTTACCAGATATTATTTTCTTTTTTGAATTCACGTATTCAGTGACTATGAGCCCCCTAGTAGATGGCAAATGAAACAAAAATTTTGTACAGGTTACACATAATCAGTTAAAACACATTTTCATTTTATAGCACCTTGCTGATGAAATATTTATTGCAAAAGTTTTTTAAATTACCGAATAATAAAATACACAAATAGTTCTATGTTTACACTATGCAATAAATGACAATACCACTGTAGAAAAAACATCCAGACTACTTTCCATACATTGTACAAGATTGTTCAGCCTCTATTTCTTGCACATATTTCATACGCACCTATCTAAATTTTCTAAAGTCTCACACAAACCTTGATTCCTGCATCTCAAATGCTAAAGAATGAGCCATGACAAAGCTGGCCTATACGCCAAAGGGTAAGTGGGGCAGCAATGTCAAATACCTCTCACACCACCACCAGAGACCTTTCAATCACACTTCATTTTGTCAGCGAGCACTGTGCGTCCTGTCCTGAAAAGAGAAATGTTCATTACCTTGTATCCGAAAAGTTGGGGAAAAGATAGATTATTGCTGGCTGTATTTCAGATGAGAACTCTGTTCACTGCACATGAATCCCACACAGAATGAAGTCATGTCAGAAGCTATAAGTACCAGGTGGAGACCTATCAAACTCAACCCAGCTTATAATGCAACGCTTAATAAAATATTTCATATAAAAAAATCCAGGACAAATGCCAACCTATGCAGGCTGCCAGGAGAGCAGGTGTAAACTGGACTGTCCTGGGCAAACTGGCATGCATTGCAATTCTACTTATAGGTCACTTAAATGAAAGAAACTTGACAATGGTTCAAGCTTAATTCAATGGAAATTGGAATACTCTCTTCTTTCACCTAAATATTGACATTAAAACTATTAAAATTACTTATTCCGAGTGAACAGCCTATCTGACTTCTACACAGTCAAACCAATTCTCATATGTTAAACATCCTTTTTAAAAAAAGTCATATTTGTCTTCAGGTACTCATATCATATTCTTAAAAATAAAGACATCTCTTCAGTGTTCGCTATATGAGAACATGCCATTATATATCTTCATGTCTACTGATTGATCGTTCTGCCAATAAAAGACAAAGATGCTACAGAAATGACACTGGTCACGTCAAAGCCATTAGTATTACAGTTTGCACTCATTCAGCATCTGCACCAACCATTTATTGAATGTGCATAAATTACTGGAAGTGCCACCCAATATCTAGTCATCTTTGTTGCCTTGTTGTTTCATCTGATATTCTAAAAATTATAGAAGGAATATCTAGGAATAAAGGTTATAAGGCCACTGGCTTCCATGTTATTAAGATTCTTTTTCTCCTAAGGCAACCATCGGAATTTTACCTTTTCTAGTTCCTTGGCTATTTATAGTCTAATCTCTTTCTTAACTATACGTTGTTTCCTTTTAAAAATTATTTCCCTTTACATCTCTTTATCTACCTCCTCTAATCTTCATGTTAGTTTTCCCTCGCCACATACCCCATATAACCATTTTGAATAAGATTCATAAGAATTATGTCACCGTTTCATCGGACAGCTCATAGAAACAATCCACATAGTCTGTACATCATATGTAATCCACACTTAGTACTCTAAATATAATTGGTTTGATTCTAGGTCTACTATCAGCATTCTATAAATATGGACATCTCTGAATCTATTAAAAAGAGCCATTGTTGAAAGATTATGAAGAAAAATCATCCACTTCTGATGCAATTTCACAACAAATCTTAAGTATTTAATACCAATAAAATTTCAATGAAACTAGCAATCTTAAAATGTAGGAAACATAAGAGAGAAGATCTTAAAGGTGCTCATCACAAGACAAAAAATGTATAACCAAGTGAGGTGATGGGTGTTAACCAAACTTACTGTGGAAATCATTTTGCGGTATATACATATATCAAATCACGTTGCACACAAATTAATGCAATGTTGCACATCAATTATATTTCAATAAAATTGGGAAGTTTTTAATTTAAACAATTTAATGTAGCAATTATGCACATAATTCCCTTTTAATTTTTTATTGAAATATAATTTACATTCAGTAAAAAGTATACAAATCTTAAGTGCAACACTACAATAGCTATTGACAAATATATACAACTAGTAATCCATATCCCTCTCAAGACACAGAACATTTCCATCACTCCAGGAAGTTTCCCCAACAAAAGCATTGTTATGATTTCTTACACTGAAGATTTGTTTTGTCTCTTGTTGACCTTAATATACATGGAATCGTATATTATATACTCTTTAATGTCTAGATTCTCTCACTCAGCACAATGGTTTTGAGACATCCGTGTTTCTGTGCATGTAAATAGTTTTCTAGTTTTATTAATGAACAATACTTTTATTTGAATTTACCAAAATCTGTTTATCCATTCACCTGATTGGTGGACATGTGGGAAGTTTCCATTTGGGGGCTACTAAGAACAAAGCTGCGATAAACCTTAATACACAAGTATTTTTGTACACATATGATTCCATTTTTCTTAGGTAAATACCTAAAAATAGAATTACTGGGGCACAAGACAAGTGTATATTTAATTTTATAAGAAACTGTCAAACACTTTTCCAAAACACCTGTACCATTTTACATGTTTTAAACTCTCACCAGCAAAGTATTAGAGATCCAGTAGCTCCAAATCTTCACAGATGTTAAGTGATATCAGGTTTTTCATTGTTTTTTTTTTAATTGTAATTTTCCAAGTGAGTGCATCAAAGTATCTCATGGTTATCATGCTTTGCATCTCCCAAATGACTAAAGACATAGGACATTTTTCCTTTGTTTATTAGCCATTTGTGTATTTCTGTTGTGGAGAAAATACTTTTGCACTTTTTAGGGTTATTTTTTATTTCTATTATTTAAATGTAAGTGCTCTTTATATTCTTTTTAAGCTACATGTATTGCAAATATTTTCTCCTGAAATTTCTTGAAGTATAATTTGGTTATACATTTTCTTAGTATCTTTGATGAACAAAGTTTTAATTTTGATGATGTCTATTTTGTCATTTTTTTGCCTTTTATAATTAGCACTTCTTGTGTTTATCTCAAAATCCTTGCCTACGTCATGAAGATAGTCTCCTCTGGCTCCTCCTAGCAGCTTTATAGTTTTAGCCCAAAGCAAGGTCACAACAATTTTCTTCTATATTTTCTTCTAGAAGTTTTATACTTTTAATTTTTATATTTATAGCTATGATCCATTTTGGGGGTTTTTTAATGGTAAAAAAGCAAGCTTCAAATTTCATTTTTTAAATGGATATTCATTGTTACAGTACAATCTGCTTTCAGTCTTCTTCTCCTTTCTGTCCTTTCTCTGTTTAATTGCCGTTGTACCTTTGTTGAAAATTAGTTGTCAGTATGAGTGGGTACATATTACAGACTCTCCATTGTCTTCTATTATCTTCTAAGCATTTTTAAGTAACAAGAAAAAAGGATTATATATTTACCCATGTATTTATCACTGCCATTGTTCTTCATTTCTTGTGTAGATACATATATCTATCTGGTATAATTTTCCTTCTGCCTAGAGGACTCTGTTTATCATTTCCTACAATGCAGTTACGCTGGTGATGAATTTTTTCAGCATTTGTATATCTGAAAAGGTATTTTTGCCTTCATTTTTCAAAGATTTTCACTGCTATAAAATACTAGTTGATGGCTTATTTATTGTTTTTAAATCTCTTAGTACTTTAAAGACATTTGTTTCATTCTCATCTCTCTTACATTGTTCCCAACAAGAAATCTGCTGTCATCTTTATCTTTGTAAGCATGTCTATACACATAAACATGTCTTTTTTCTCTGACTGATTTTAAGATTGCTTCTCTATTACTTATTTTATGAAACTGGATTATGATATGCCTTAGTGTAGCTTTCTTCATGTTTCTTGTATTTGGAGTTTGTAGACCTTCTCAGAGCTAAAGATTTGTAGTTTTATGAAATCTGAAAATATTCTGGCAATCATTTCTTTACATTTTTCTTTGTACTCTGCATGCTCTCCTCCCCCTTCAAGGACATGTATATTAACTGCTTGATATTGTCCCTTAGTTGATGATTCTCTTTCACTTTTTAAATTATTTTATTCATTTTTTAATTCTGTGTTTCAATTTGGATCATTTCTATTGGTTTGTTTTCAAATCCACTAATCTTTTCTTCTTCAATACCTAAACTTCCATTATCCCCATCAAGTGCATTTTTCATTTCCAATATTATAATTCTCATCTCATTTTAGCATTAGATCATTTTAGCATTTATTTTCATATATTACATATTTCTACTTAACTTTTAAAATTATATGGAATACAATTATAGTAACTTTTTTAACGTTCTTGCCTGCTCATTCTAATATCTGTGTCACTTCTGGATTGGTGTCCAGTGTCTGATTACTTTCTAACTATTGATTGTGCTTTCGGGCTGTTTTGCCTGGTTATTTTTGACTGAATGCCAAACACTGCGACTTTTATCTTGTTGGGTGCTGGATATTTTTGTATTCCTATAAATCTTCTTGAACTTTGTTCTGGGAGGCAATTAAGTTACTTGGAAACAGGCTGATCCTTTCAGGTCTTGTTTTTATGATTTGTTATTCTGTCTGAGAGCAGTACCCAGTTTAGCATTGATTATTCCCCACTGCTGAGGCAAGACTTTCCAAAATACTCTACCCAGAGTTCCAGGAATCTTGAGGTTTTCTAGTCTGGCTGCTGGGAACAGACACTATTCTTGGTCCTGTGTGAATGCAGGCCAGTGTTTCTCTAATCATTTTGGATGATTCTTTCCCTGGCCTCAAGTAGTTTCTTCACATGCATGTCCCAATCATTCCTCCACTGAATACACAAGAATTATCTGTAGATCTCCAGGATATCTTGCTGTTCAGCTCTCTCCTCTCTGGTACTCTTTCTAGAAAACTCCAGCTGCCTTGGTCTCCCCATAACCTCAGAACTGTCTCCTCAACTCAGGAAGACCTCTGGGCTCTGCCTATACTCCTCTCCCTTGCAACATCCTGGAAACTCTCAAAGCAGTATGCTAAGGCAATCATAAGGCTCGCTTTATTTCCCATTTCTCAGGTATTATTCTCCTCTGTTGCCTGACGCCCAATTTCTTAAAAACCATTGTTTCAAATAGTTTGTCTATTTTTACAGATGTTTTGGGCAAAAAGGTAAATCGAGGCCCTATTATTCCATCTATACATATAGCAGAAGTCTTGAACATATATTTTAATTATTACTTTTACTTTAAAATAATCAAATGCTCACAAAGATACCTGGAAGGTCAACAGTAACAGAGAATAAAGAAATGATGGTTATTACCAAACTGTTAACTATTCATTATACAAGTTTTAACTTGCTTTAAAGCTTTACACTTTCGATCTAAGATAATCGGTTTATATTGTATTACTCTCTTGTCATCACTTACACCTGGTAGCATTTTTCACCATCTAACAAAATGCACTGAGATGTAATTTAGTCATATGACTTTTTTGTTTTTCACTCTTGTCTAATTAAAATTCCAGACAAAATCATAATGTAGTCTCTCAGTACTTTCATTGTGTCATTATTTAAGCAGTAAAATGCAGAAATAAATACTTAAGAATCTGTAATGCCTATAAAATATTGTTTCTTTGTAGTGATGCTTCTTAAAAATGCTTCATAGTCCATTAACAGCAGGTAACTCTGTTACTTTTTCCTATCACTTTTAAACTTTTGTTTCACAATAGAATAAGGAAGTAGGGAAAATAGCATAAGAAATATTACACAGTAATACAGTTATAAGATCACAGTGAAAATGTTCTTAGTGAAGATTTAACCTAATATTGCCAATATATTCAATTATAAATATGAATCATGGTGAAATTATTTGGCCATGTGGTAACAAGTAATATCTATACCGAAATTCAATAAATATTTGTTGAATAAACTAATTATAATAATGAGTTTAATATGAATGAGTACAATCCTCTACTAATAGAACACAAGACTATCAATTATAGGAGAGGAAGAAAAAATGGAAGAGAATGCTTCCAAGTTTATACCATGGCAGAAGACCTTAAAATACAACATAAATAATTTTAGACCTGGAGGTCTTTTCAAGATCTTGGAGAACACCTTTCCTATTTCAGAGATCGAAAAGTAAACACAAAGAAAAGATATACATCTACAAATGCTAACAGTAAAGGGAAGAAGTTAGAACAGGACCTATATCTTCTAACTTCCAGTTTTTGTATCTCTTCCACCATACAAATTAGTCATAATATTTCTTACTTTTTAACTTCTCCCAACATTCTAGGAAGTGCTAAATAAATAAATAGTAAAATGTTACATGAAAGAAAAAAACAAATAGCTTTTCCTAAATTTCATTAATTTTCAACTTTGGAAAATATGAGCATCCAACTTTTTTTTTTTTTTTTTTTTTTGCGGTATGCGGGCCTCTCTGTTGTGGCCTCTCCCGTTGCGGAGCACAGGCTCCGGACGCGCAGGCTCAGCGGCCATAGCTCGTCGGCCTAGCCGCTCCGCGGCACGTGGGATCTTCCCGGACCGGGGCACGAACCCGTGTCCCCTGCATCGGCAGGCAGACTCTCAACCACTGCGCCACCGGGGAAGCCCCGAGCATCCAACTTTTAAATAATTCCAAATGTATAAAACATCAACTCAATGTTGCAGAACAGTTTTACTTTGGTTTTTCTGTAATTTTTTAACAAAATAATATTGTTTTAAAAATGGCTATTTCACCCACCCTCCTCTAAATCCCATCTTAGATCCTCTAACCCAGTGGTTCACAGCCCTCTTCCAGGCCAAAGCCTCTTTGTAAAACAAATTCTTTGTAACATCCCCTTTACTACCCTGAAAAGGAAATCCAGAGGAAAAAATGTCCTAAGAATTCACATAATTTTTAAGACATATATATATTCCTAACTCTATAATAAAAGGAAAAATAAATAATTTATAAAAAATAAAATATATTTAAATAAGTAAATGCTCAGGCACAACAACCCAAGATGTCATAATAAGGGAGTCAGATACTTACACCTACATGGATGTGGTCAACCTGTGCCCCACTCAGTAAATGTGTCAAAACAGTATACTCAAATGTGGAATGATGTTGCCTCTAAGAACCACAAAGGTCCACTAAGTGTTATGCCTCTTAGTGACAGAGCTACAAAGGACAACTGCCACTGAGCTATTAAAGGACACTGGTGTTTCCCTCCCTAATATATCTCTAGATGCCTTTGTGCTTTGCTACTGGTCTCCACTAGTAAGTAGTATTGGCATCACTTGGCAGTTTGTTAAAAACACAGATTCTCGGGTACTACCTCAGACCTATCAAATTCAAATCTATATTTTAATAAGATCGTCAGGTTATATGGATGTAAATTAAAGGCTGAGAAACCACTGGGCACTCCTGGGGCACATAGTAAGGGAGAGGGTAAACAAACTGCACATAACAAAAAAAGTGGTTATTTCAATACGTATTTTGAAATTAAAAAAAACATATTTGAAAATCTCTAACAATATTTTGTACCTAAGTTGATAATAAACATTTGTCATTTTTATGAATAAATGAATTAAGTAAATACTCATTAACTCAAAGCTAAGGTCTAGAGCCAACTTGGTATTCATTCACTCAGTAAATACTAAAGGTCTATGTGTAAAGCACTGTGCTTTACTTCTATGAGAGAAGTAAAAAGTCATAAAACAGGTCAAAACCACTGCAGTATATAGTTAAAGATTAAACTAAAGCTCCTAAAAAGAAGGAAATGTAACACACTCTTCTCTCAAACATACTTCTAGGTTCATAGATTTAAATTTAATTAAAGCAAAGTTTCTCTTTTTGAGGCCACTGGTTTCTGAATGGTACTGAAGAACAAATTACTAATAATACTTTAAACTGGAAGTTATATTTTTTATGAGATGCTCCATTTTACTGTCCAAGTCAAATACTGCTGAAAGACCCATTGTGGTAAGAAAGGAGAAAAACATGGGGAGAGAGAGACAAAGACAGAGAGAGAGAAAGAGAGAGAGAGGAGCGGGAGGTAAGGCTAACAAGAAAAAAGGCTTAACTGAAGTAATTTAAATAGTAACAAAAGAAAATGAGCAAAGAAAGGAGAAATTTCAACACCACTAAGAGAACTAACTACTTACTCTCTTGGGCAAGAAAAGGCAAATTTTTTTGTAAAGGGTCATAAAGTAAATATTTTAGGCTACGAAGACCATATAACATGGTCTCTTGCAGCTACTCAACTCTTATAACTACAATGGTAGCTGAAAGCAGCCATAGATAATAAGTAAACTAATAGATGTGACTGTGTTCCAATAAAACTTTATTTACAAAAGACAGATGGCACAGATTTGGTGCCAGGGATGTAGTTTGCTGATCCCTTGCTCTAGGGGAAACAATTCAAAAGGTTCAAAGATACAGGCCTAATAAATTAATATAGAATCTGCATTTAAAAAATAATAAACCATAGGCTCTTTCTTGCTGATGATAAGGGGAATTAAATTAGTCTTGAAGAGAAAGTACTTTCCAAATAAAACTTTATACAATTATAACCAGTTACATTTTCTAGGCATAACTACCAAATCTGATATTAAGCTCTAACTTCTTCCCTGACTAAAAGTAATTCTTATTAACAAAAGAAGCTATTGGTCTGACTTGTATTAGGTTCAGAAAGCAAGGAGTCATGAAAGTGTGCATTTACTAGTTACAGCTGTCAAAGGCACAAGGCAAAAGAAAAAAAGGAACTACTACACCTTGCTTCCAGATTCTACTGTTTATTCAGGCTAGTAGTTTGTCATTGAAAGAACCATTAAGAGATAATATTGAAAGAAATATATTTGTTCTTATTACCACCTTCTTCAAAGATTAGAGATATGCTTCTAGCTTCCCTACAGTGATGAATTAATTACTCGAAAATTTGTTGTATTTATTTCTAACATCCGTAACCTCCTGACAATATGCACTCCAAAACTTACTAATTGATTATGTGATTCAGTGTTTTAGTATTTCCTTTTTTCTTCCCAAACTTACCTCTCTAAAGTCCAAAGGAAACTATCTCATGCAGCTATCTAGTTTTTGAAGGAGTCTGTTCCCATTATCCATTTTATTGTCATTCATGCATTTAAAATCCTATCTCCACTGGTTATCATCTATTTTTTTCACCCAAGCTCATATACCTTGACCATTTCACTTGCCATTTTACAAGTTTTCTTGATTTCTAAAGTCCTTGTGTAGCAGACACTGCTACTGTCTTAACCCACGTTGCCGTATCCTTCACTGTTCCCCACATAGCAATGTTTGCTTACTGTATTTTTAATATTCTGCCTGAGTGCTTTCTCTGGCACAGGAGTATGCTTGAGCAATGAGTTCTAGAGAGTTAACAACCCCAGGAACAGCCCTAGACCAATAGCAAAGGAAAGTTATGGATAAATATCCCCAGCCTCCTTGCCCATTATATGGGATAACTTTGAGGTCGTGATACCGGGTCTCCCAAAAGTCCCGGTAAGATTAAGACACAGCTGCTGAAAGAGGTTACCTGCTCTTGAATGCATCCAATGTTGTATTCTTTCTCTTAACTGGATCATTTCCCACTTCCCTACAGGTAAGTGCCTGGGATTGCCTTCCATATAAACTACCCGCTCTCAAATCTTTGTGTGCTTAAGGTGGTCCTCAATCTAAGATGGTCCGCTAACCTTAAAATTCCTGGGTTCCTGAGATTTTGCACTGAGACGAGTTCATAGCACACCAGCCATGAAATCACCAACTGTTTTGCCCAAAGGTAGGATTACATTGTTTCACTTTTGCTAGTTTTCAAAAGATCTGGCACAGCCATCATTTTATTATTCTCCCAAGACATAGCAACACACCAGAGTGATGGCTTTAGCCACCCTCTAAAGTGACTCCCAGTTACCTTACCTGTCAT
This sequence comes from Stenella coeruleoalba, assembly GCF_951394435.1. Taxonomy (NCBI): domain Eukaryota; kingdom Metazoa; phylum Chordata; class Mammalia; order Artiodactyla; family Delphinidae; genus Stenella; species Stenella coeruleoalba. The sequence goes on from NC_137163.1 coordinate 32,391,064, forward strand.
AACTGAGTGCTCACGTAATAGGAGCGGGTATGCCTCGCACCAAGCCGCGCACAGGAGAGGCTGGGACGCTGGTGTGGGGTGGGGCACGGACGCAGGGGCGCGGTCCAGTCGGTAGCTGGCCTCGCTCAGGTTCTTCGGGCTCAGCTGAGCCCCTCTCCCAACCCTGCGTACCTGAAGGCTCACAGCCCTCCAGTTCTTGGCCAACACTCCCCTCGTTTGGGTTTGGGGCTTGAGCTTTTCCATCCCCAGCACCTGGCAGGGTGTTGGGCCAGGGAAGCCTGATCAAGTGGCCAACAGCGGCTGGAGGGCAGCACCACCCCGCCCAGCGCCGGACCTCAGGCCAGCAGCCAGAGTCCAGGCTCCGAAGAAAGGCAGGTAAGGGCTGTCGCTGTGTAAATGGGCGGGGGTCAGTTGCCCTCAAGTTGGAGGAGAGTCTACATCACAAAACCTAACTCAACTTTTGTTACTACGGGACTCGTGTTGAGGAAAATCTGATGTTAACTTTGAAGGAGAGATTTGTTCTTCGCCTTCAAATTGTAATCGGGGCGGGGTGGGCAGGCAGCCCTTAGCATTCCACCCTTAATACCTGGCCAGCGCGTGGCCGTCACGAGGCCTTAGAACAGCGGTTAGAGGTCCCGCTCTGCCAGCAGTCAGTCTCACAGTGATCCTCCGGGCAGAAAGTGCCGTGAGCGGTGGATCGTGGCCTTCTCCCCACGGCTTGAGGCCCTCCAGCCTCCACGCTGGTGGGTGAGCTGGGGGGCCCAGGACAGGCTGAGGGCTGTGCCCTGCAAAGTTCCAGAGCCCTTGCCATGGCCGCCCACTGGCTGGGCCCAGGCCTTGACCTAATGGCGGCGGCAGTCTCCATGGGTCCCAGTCAATGGAGGCCTCAGCACCTGGATTACGTGGACACTGCCACTAAGGTAACAGCTTCAATCAGCTTCAGTCTGTCCATTCAAGTTTTGAAAATTGGTACAGCTTAGCTCAGTTGTCTAACCCCCTAAGAGGTGGCCGGAGGTCAGGGGTAAGTTGCAAGAACACTGCACATCATTAGTTCAGGTCCACCTCTGTGGCTGGGGCTCTTCTCAAAGAAGGACAATTGTTGCGAGCTGGGAATTCACCTGACAGGTATTTGCTACAAGTGATTCCCTCCAGTTTAAGTGAAAAGCCTGAGAGCCAGCTGGGTCCTGGGCACTTGGCTCCCTCAGTGATGATGGCTGGGCAGGGTCTGATAACCCGGCCCTGAGGGCACCACCAGCTGAGATCTGCCTCTTCAGCCAGGCCTGGGCACTGGCAGGAGGACCCAGACTGGGTGCTGGATGAACGCTCCCAGGCAGGGTAACAGCCCGCGCAGGGACCCCCTCCTCTTAGCCAGGGCCTGGACTCTGGAGGGAGAAACTTGAGCCTTGGGACTTTGCCCTTTCTTGTCAGAACAGGAAGAACATTCATTTTGGTGGAGGTTTATAGGAACATTGTTACCTGACCATGACCTGACCTCAAGAACAAAGGTTCTGACACCAGGAAGTTTGACAACTAACTACACCCCTCCCTCACATTTCCTAAAAAAGGGTTTTGCTGAAAGCTTACGGGGAGTTTGGGGTCTGGGGGGCCTGAGCCACCCGTCTCCTTGCATGACCCTGCAATATACCTTTCTCCGCTCCAAACTGACGTTTTGGTATTTTTTGGCCTCACTGTGCGTCGGGCACACAGACTTGCATTCGATAACGCTCAGGACCCACCATCCTATAAGTACAGTTTAGATTTGTTTTTCCACAAAATGCATGACTTTCTACTTGTTCACATGTAAATGTATCTGCCAATTCTAGATAACAAACATAGTGTAAACCAGATTTTGTTTTTAATTTAAACAGAGGAACGTGGTATAGAAAAATAATCTTCCCAAGAAAACTTTTCATTCTCCCCCTTCCAAAAGTAGGAACTCTAAGAACAATAAACACTGTTTTAAAAAGTCTAACCCTTTGAACATGGAGAAGCCCACAGAACTGAGCCAAAAGAGTAAATAGCAGAGTTAGCCCATGGAAAAATCAAACTCACGAAACCCTTTCATCAATATTTACCTGCTTGGAAGACCACTTCATCTGTCAACCCAAGGTAGAACCTTTGGAGGCATCCTTAATCTTCCCCATTCTCTTAATTCCTCTCCCAGTTAGTCCCATCAGTTGAACCTCTCCGAAGTGTCTTAAAAAAAACATTTCTGCATTCCCCTTGCTCTTATGCCAGTTTGTCTTTCCTGTGACCATAACCTATCTAGGTTCCCTGTTTCATTTCACTTCTTTATTCTGGAAAAACCTGACACTCCCACATCAAACCTAAGACTGTTCAAACCTATAATAGCTCAAGTCCTGAACATCACTTTCAGCATTTCTATAAAACATATGGACATTTACATTATATTTAGACAACACATTTGTTGCCTAAACATTTCATGTATTTTTATTTCTGTTTGGAATGAAGATTAAAAATAATGTTTACCTAAAGATTAAGCAAAATGTTTACCTGTCTGAAGCTACGTCACTGGCAATTTGGTGCTTCACTCCTGACCCATTTTTAATAGAATCCTGTCTTGTGAGCCCATGAGATCGACTTTTCTCCACTGCAGGTACAGATAAGTCACCTGAGGGTCCTTGGAACGGGGCCTGCTCATGCAGTTTTGCTTTCTTCTCCTGAGGTGCCTCCTCATTCCGCAGTCCTCGGAGAACCTTTTGATCAGGTTGCTGTGGTGTATTAGATCCACTATTATAAAACCATGCTCCTGATTTAGTGAGGATTTCTTGTTGTTTTCGGCACAAATTACATACCCACATAACCTGCACACGAATATACAGGGAAAAGAAATTAGTGTTTCCAAAAGTTAAAAGCAAATAAAAATAGAGACAACAACTCAAGCTAACAAAAAAAGTACATGGTTATCCTTTCTGAAGTTAAAATGTAATCCTGATCAACTGCTATTGTTAATTAAATCACATATCTTAATTTTGTCAACAGACAAAGCTGACAATATTTACTGGCAGTAGAAACACCAAACTAGAATGTGAAATTACTAGTTGTTTATTTATATTCTTTAATTGCTTTGTATTTAAATTAGGGGCATAGTATAATACAAAGAAAATGGATTTTGAGGTTAGAAAAACTTGGGTTTAAATACCAACTGCAAGACTGGAAACTTGGCAACCTTCAACAAGGTACTGAACCTTCATAGCTATAAAACTTAGTTTCTTTAACGATAAAATAGAGAAATAGGTATAATAATATTCATCCCCTATATTGTTTTGAGGATTGAAATAATTTATATAAAACGTCTGGCACAATGCCTGGTATATGTTGGACTTCAATAGATTACCTACTAATATTAGGTTAATCTTCTACCATCAACTATATTACAGTTTCTTGAAGGGGTAGCTCCTAATTTCTTTTAGTAGCTCCTAATGACTAAAATATTTCTTTTGAGTAGCTCCTAATGACTAAAATAAAGCTAGGAACATTGCTGATCCTCAATAGAAACCTGTTAATTGCTCATAACTTTAGTAGGACACTTAACATAAAATGTACCATTTTAACCATTTTTAAGTGCATAGTTCAGTAATATTAAGTATATTCACATTGCTGTGAAACAGATCTACAAAATGTTCATCTTGCAAAATTCAAAGTCTATATCCATTAAACAGCAAATTCCCTTTTCTCCCTCCCCCCATCCCCTAGTAACCACCATTCTACACTTGATTTTTTAATAGATATGTTTTTCAGACTCCAGGAATCTAAGAATATTAAAACTAACATCTGTTTGACCAGAAAACCTTCGCCTTCTTCTGAAAAATATTTTTCAATTAGAAAAAAAATCATACAGTCATGAAATAAAAGGTAAGTTAATATTTCAAGTGTTTTCTATGTTTTATGTCAAATATTGAATCTTACACAGCTCTCCAGATTGCTAAACATTTCCTCATAGTTTAAATAAATTATAATATAGATAATCGCAGTAAAAGAAAACTTCAACATGGTATTTTCAACTGATACAAGAATGCTTTTGTAAAATACCATTTAAAATTTTTGCTTAACTTCTCATTATTCCCAGTTCACACTGTTTGTATAGTTTATATCATACAACACTGTACTTGATCATTTTTTTATTTTGTTCTCCCTTCAAATTGTATATACATTTCTCTTTTCTCCAACTAAATTGAAAGCTCATTGGGGGCAAGGTCTATATCTTCTATTTGCATAATAAGACCTTATAAATTATAGAACAGTAAGACCCTCTAAATGTTTGCTAACTTGAATTCTTTTGAAGTCTTTCTGGGGGATGTATTATAATAAAATTTTTTATACTATTACACTAAGATTTATGTTTCATCCATTTCCAAAAGAATTAGTCAGCAATAACATCAATTTCTGTGACTATCTTATTTTTAAAAGTAAATAAGAAAGTATTTTTGATATTAAAATACCAAAATCTCACTCAAATTTTAAAAAAATACATCATAGTCCAAATTTCTTTTGGTTTGAATACATACAAAATATAAACATATCTAACTCATCAATCGTCTCAAAAATCAAATTTCAACCAAGATCTTCAGCCTTTCAATGCCATCTTGTGGCAATTATAGGTATTGCAGATATCTTTTAAAAGTGAAAGGCGCACTAAATATAGAACCAGAAAATATTGTTAAAATAAATTAAATTTGAATTTCAACTTTTCTGCTTTATTTTAAACAAATTACTCATTGTACAAAAGCATCATTTCCATATAGCACAAAATGAAAAAAAGACTTGGAAGCATTATGGGCTTAGTTTTCCTCATCTGTTAACACCTAATAGATATTAATATAAGATAAATGACTGTAAGTGTGAAGGATGATGTCTGACTCTCTGTGTATTAATACCCTTCCCATACTCTCTGAGCTATCTACATTGGTTGCTCTTTTTCAGACTAGATCCTATGTGCCCTCCTAAACTGCTGGCTTCTAGTAATCCTTATATCCTAACAACAAATTACCCTTCTCTTACTATCTCCTCCTACTCTTGGATTAAGAGCTTATTAATCTTTAAAGCTTAGGAAGCCTAAATTCACTCACTTAAATTACTACAGGGACTGACACTTTCAGCTGAAAACCTTTACACACATTGCACCTTGCAAATTGATGATACTGCAGGATGCCTTACAAACACATACACATGCTATGAGATGACTTTTTACTAGTTGGCTGTGAAATAATTAGCATCTATTAGAGGTAAAGTCTGTGTCCATGGAAAATAATTTAACTAATTTGGGAATATAATAGCAGGACTTTTGTTAATGGAACCCTTTAACCAATTAAGTTAACCAGCAAATGTATCTTATGATGAATGCTGTTAAAAATATCTTAGAAATATACATGCCTGTAAATCACCATGGTTAGAGCCTATTAGTGTGGCTGGTCATCATTTATCAAAAAACATCTAGGCCCCAAGAATACAAAGACATAGAGGATTCAAAATTATAAGGTATTATTATTTTCAGTTCTAAATATGCCAATATTTGGGACTTCCCTGGTGGTCCAGTGGTTAGGACTTCGCCTTCCAATGCAGGGGGTGAGGGTTTGATCCCTGGTCGAGGAGCTAAGATCCCACATGCCTCACAGCCAAAAAACCAAAACATAAAACAGAAGCAATATTGTAACAAATTCAATAAGGACTTGAAAAAAATTGGTCCACAGGGCTTCCCTGGTGGCACAGTGGTTAAGAATCCACCTGCCAATGCAGGGAACATGGGTTCAAGCCCTCGTCCAGGAAGATCCCACATGTTGCAGAGCAACAAAGCCTGTGAGCCACAACTATTTAGCCCGCGTGCCACAACTAGTGAAGCCCGTGCGCCTAGAGCCCACGCTCCGCAAGAAGAGAAGCAGTGCAATGAGACACCTGCGCACCGCAACGAAGAGTAGCCCCAGCTTGCTGCAACTAGAGGAAGCCCGCGTGCAGCCACGAAGACACAATGCAATGCGTCTAAATGGTTTTACATTTGACTCCTACTAAACACTGAAAAAACAGATAATCCCAAACTTTTTCAAACTATTATAGAAAGGGGGGGAAAAAAAAAGGTAAGGTCCCCAATGCAATTTATAAGACTAGAAAGATTTTAATGGCAAAATCAGAAAAGGGCAGTAATTAGTTTCCTATGGCTGCTGTAACAAATTACCACAAACTGGTGGTCTAAAACAACAGAAATATATTCTCTCACAATGCTGAAGACCAAAGTCTGAATTCAAATTCAGTATCAATGGGCCAAAATCAAGGTATCAACAGGGTCATGCTCAGTCAAGAGGCTCTAGGGGAAATCAGTTCTTTGCCTCTTCTGGCAGTCAGCTTCTGATGGCTACAAGCATTCTTTGGCTTGTGGCCACGTCAATCCAATCTTCAGGGACAGCATCTTCAGATCTCTCTCTGCTACATCTTCACTGTGTGTGTAATCTCCCTCTTATAAGGATACAAATGATTATATTAAGGGCCCAGGCAGATAATCTCCCCATCTCAAGATTCTTACATAATGACATCTGCACAGATTGTTTGTTTGTTTGTTTGTTTTGCTATATAAGGTTACTCACAGGTTCAGGGATTAGGGCATGGATATTTTTTTGAGGGGCCATTTTCAGCCTACCACAGACAATATAAAAATAGAATTATAGGCCAACAGCACAAATAAAAATGGATGCATTGATCTTAAAATCAAATGTTAAATTTCATACAGCAAATATATATGATAAAGAACAAAAAGAACCTATCATGGCAAAGGGAAGATTATAACAAGAATAGTTTAATATTAGAAAATATACCAATGTAATTCACCACATTAATAGATTAAAATAGAAAAAAAGTGGTCATATTGATACGGAAAAACCATTCAGCGTTCATAAAATGTAAGACTCATTCATGTGAAAATAAAATCTAGCAAATAGAAAAGCAATGCTTAAGCCTGATAAAGGGTATCTACAAAAACTTATATCCTATTTTATACTTAAAGATGAAAAGTAAGAGCATTTCCCTTAAAGTCAGGAATGAGCTAAGGATTCCAAGTATCATCACTTCTATTCAACACTGTCCTGAAGGCACTAGCTTATTAGTAAATCTCACACACATGAGACAAGAAGAAGGATGAAATAAAACTGTCCTTATCTAAACACTATATGATTGTGAATACCATTTGATTATGACATAAAAATCCAAGAAAATCTACAGACAACATATTAGAAGTAATAAGAGAGCTCCGTAAGTTTCCTAGATCAAAGATGGACAAAGATAAACAGCATTTCAGTACACCACTAATAACCAATCATAAACATTTAATAAAAAAAGTTTAAAGATACCTGTTTCAAAGAAAATTAGTATACAAGAGTCTAAAAGAAGACTTACATAAATGGAAAGATATACTCTGTTGCAATAAGAAGACCAAATACCACCAGGATGTCAGTCTCCCGAATTAAATCTATAACGTTCAGTGCAATTTTAATCAGACTCCTACCATGTTTTTCACAGAATTTATCAAGCTAATTCTGAAATGAATATGGAAGAGCCAAAGATAAGAAAATCTAGATAATTCTGAAGATAAGTAACAATTTAAGGTGGACTTGCTCTACTTATTATAAAGTGACAGAAATTAAGACAGTGTGGTATTAGTAGAGAAGTGCTAAATAGAACATGGAGCATACTAGAGGCTCTAGAAACAGACTCTCACATATACCAGTGATCACATTACAAATCAGTGGAGAAAGGACACACTATTAATATAGCCAAGTCAACTGGTTGTCCATAATGGGGGAAAAAATAGATTCACACCTCACACCATATACAAAAATCTGTTCCAAATGGATTAAACACTGAAACATGAAAGACAAAACTTCCAAACTTTTAGAACAAATGTCAAGAAGCAAAATATTTTTAACTCAAATACAAAAAGCACAAACTAAACTTTACTATATTAAAATGTTTAAACATTTTTGAATAGTAATATAATAAGATAAAGTAAAAGAAGAAACCACAATCTGAGAGAGGTTTTACTGCAATGTATACAGTTTATACTGGATATGCATTCAGAATATATGAGGATCTTCCATAGCTCAATAAGAAAAAGACAAACATTACAGCAGAATAATAGGTCAAGAAATGAATATACAATTCCATAGAGAACCCCAACTGGCCAATAAACAAATAAAAAGGAGCTTAATCTTATCAGTGAAAAATTACAAATTTTAAAAAATTAGTTACTATTTCACTCCCATTAGTTTGACAACATTTAAAAGTCTGACAACACCAAGCATTTCAGAGGAAGTAGAGGAGCCAGTACTCAGAAACATTCCTCCCAGGACTGCAAAACAGTTTGGAGATCCATTGTGCAATATCTAGTGAAACTGAAAATGGCTACTTATATACTCTATGATCCAGAAATGTTACTTCTACCCTAGAGAAATTACAAGAAGACATGAACAGGGATGTTCATTGAGCACCACCTCTACTAGGAAAAAATATTAGATAACCTAAATCAGTGGATAAACTAACATATTCATGCAGAAGAATTATATTCAGCAAATGAGTGAATTAGATTTAGATGAACCTAAATTTTGAGATAACTCTCAAAATACAGAGTTAAAGAAAGCAAGTTTCAGAAAAATATATACAGTATGATCCATAATATAAAGTTTAAAACCTTGTAAAATAATACTGTATATGGTTTAGCAGTGTTTAGATATTAAGCTAAACTACAAATAAAAACATGTAGAATGATAAGTATTCGAGATAACTGCTCTATCTCTAAAAAAAACAAAGAAAAATACTAAAAAGATGGCAAAATGTTAAGATTTGTACAACTGCTCGGCAGTCTCTAAACTTCCCGACATGTTTGAAATATTTCAAAATAAAAAAGAGAGAACCAGTTAAGGTTAATTGGACTAGTGAAAACATTTACTGATACTCATAATCACGCTAAAAGGAAATGTGTATTTACCATAAATATATTAGTTAACTGAGAACTAATTAATGAATTTGCATACAAATATAATTTTTAAAATACAATACAGCTTACTTCCAGGGTTTTGTTTTGTTTCGTTTTTTATGGAGAGGTGTGAGTGAAGGAGTCAGATTACATAAAAGGTAACCAGTTAGCTGTACATGTTTTGTAGTGTTGTTTCTAGTTTTTCTTTTCATCAAAGCACTTGATTCATTTTATAAACTCCCTGTTCTAAATTAAATTTTATCCAAAAAACTAGGGAAGTGATTGTCAAAGTAAAATAGTCATTGAGGAGAATTTAATTGTACATTGATTATTATCAGAATAAGTAGCTGCTGCCTTCATAATAAATACTTGACTTTTAAATCTTATTTTAATTAGAACTGCATTTTAAATTTAAATTTCTCTAAGTGTTTTTAAAAGAAAAGACAATTCTTAAAGCAGTAGGTATATCCAGCAATTCTAAGGGAAGTAAACATTTCTGCAGTTATTAAGTTTTCCCACTAGTCTGTGCTATAGCACTTTGTTCAATCTGGACTACTGGCTTCTTTGCATATTAGCACTACATTGTTAACCTACTTTTTTCCCTAAAAATAAATTTCAGTTAAAAATATAGTAACTTTAATAAAATTAAAAAGCGAGTTGAAAGAGTATCATTATTCTACATTATAAAATGTGATGGTATGAATTAGAATAATTATTTTCCATTGCATGTTAACTTACTCAAAAATTCAATAGAGTACAAACGTACTATCAGTTGACAGTTTCCTTTTCCAACATATATAACTTAAAAGTTATGCTCATAAATTATAGAACTATAAAATCATTTCAATAAATTTAAAGTAAAATTATGGCTTAAATTGGAGGAAAGCAAGTTTAATTTTTCCTAAAATATAAAGCATATTCACCTAGGTTTCATTTAAAATGGAGAACAGGACATAATTTCTGAAGGGGACATCTTATAAAGGGAGAGGCCAGAACATAATTACATGAAGGTTAGAAAATAATGCTTTATCCAAATTGAAAAGAATCAGAGGTATAAAACTAGAGGAAATAGTAACAAATCACTAACAAAACATGGTGGCATGGAAATCACTAGAACACTCTTGGGAAAGAGAAATTTTTAAGGAAGGGGCATTAATTCAGAGAAGAAAAGTTCTTTAAAACTTTAAGATTAATGGATAAAACTATATGAGATCCTTGCAAGTAAATTTCCAGAAGCCATGCACTACTATATGAACTTCCTTTTGCAAATTGTGCTTCTTGCTCCTGTAACTGCTAAAAGGCAATAACATCACTAATCATACAGTCATCTGATCTACTTCAAAACACAGTTCAATGTAAGGGAAGTCAAACTTGGCCCACCCAAGGGAGATTTACTATTCTATGAAAGATAAACTGTATCATAACTCTATCACAGCACAAAATTAAAAGCACTGACTTTTATCTAGTTTCAGTGCATTTGTATGTTGATTCATCTCAAACTTAACGAAGCCAAAACTGAATTCCAGACCTTCACCCCCAAACTGCTCCATCCACAGTCTTACTCATAGCAGTTAAAGGCAATTCCCCATCCTCCCATTTTGCCTCGGGCCAAAAATCTTGGAATAATCTTTTTCTCTCATACCCCACATACATTCAACTAGAAAATCGTTTTGATTCTACTTTTAAAATATATCTACAGAGATGACATCTCACCACCTTCAGCAAAACCACCCTAATCTAAGTCACCACCATTGCCTGCCTAAATTATTGCAATATCCTCATAACTGTTCTCCTAGATGCCACTCTTTTCTCACTCTCATTAATCTATCCCACAACAAAACCTTCAAAATGTTTTAAAATGTTAAGTCACGTCATGTCACTTTTTTGGTCAGAATCTTTTCATACTCCCCATTTTGCTCAGAATAAATGCCAAAGTCCTTACAGAAGGTCCTCTGCAATCTCACTAACTTTGTGTCTCACTATTCTCACCCACTTGTTCTGCTCCAGCCACACTGACTTCCTTGCTATTCTTCCAACATGTCAAGCATGCCCCTACCACAGGACCTTTGTATTCGCTATTACCTCAGTCTAAACTGCTTTTCCCCTAAATATCGGCAATGCTAGCTCCCTCATCTTTTTCAAGTTTTTCAAGTTGCTGCTCAACTGTCATTTTTCAAGATCATCCAAATTAAAATTCCAACATCACCCAAAATTAAGTATCTAGATTTTCATTTTCTCCAGGGCACTTAAACCTTCTAATATTTATTTATCTCATTTGTTGTGTGCATCTCCTAATTAGAATACACTTCCCAGAAAGATAAGAGGTGTTTGTCTATTTTAGTTCACTGCTATATCCCAAGTACCTAGAAAACACCAAGACATGTTCAATGAATGAGTAAATTAATATATTAACAATAAGTATGTAAATACATTACTTTCTTTAAAATCTGTTTGTCTATGGGCTTCCCTGGTGGCGCAGTGGTTGAGAGTCTGCCTGCCGATGCAGGGGACACGGGTTCGTGCCCCGGTCCGGGAAGATCCCACATGCCGCAGAGCGGCTGGGCCCGTGAGCCATGGCCGCTGAGCCTGCGCGTCCAGAGCCTATGCTCCGCAACGGGAGAGGCCACAACAGTGAGAGGCCCGCGTACCGCAAAAAAAAAAATCTGTTTGCCTAGCAAACTTCTATAATCCAAATACCATGGACCTCATGAAATTGTCTTTAAGGAAAAAATAAAATAACATTTAAGAATTTCCCAAATACAAGTATTATTATGAAATATATTTTTTCTAATCAAAAGTCAAAATGCACGAAGTATTTTAAGATTATTTTACATGTATTAAAATTGTTTAAATATTTAAACGAAAGTAAAATATGTATAGCTTACCTCAGAGGTTTCCAGACTTGTTTAATCAATGTCCTACTTTTGATCTAACCCAACTGATTTCAGAATACTACTCGGGTTTTTATTGTGGGTGAGGGAGAGATCACATTTAATTATGTGTGTGTGTTTGTTTGTTTGTTTTGGAGGTGATGGATATGTTTATCACCTCAATCGAGGTGATGATTTCACGGGTGTATGCATATGTTCAAAGCCATCAAATTGTATACATTAAATATGTGCAGTTTTTTGTATAACAATTGTCCTGCAAAAAAGCTGTTACAAAAATTAAAAACAAAATTGTGGGAACTGCATCGGATAAGTTGAGAATAGCAAAATGATGTACTAGACCCATGCTTCTCAAACTGTAATGTGCATTCCAATCGCCAAGGGGAACTTGTAAAATGCAGGTTCTGATTCCTGGAGGCAGAGAGGTAAGGATTCTGAATTTTTAACAACATCCCAGGTGATGCTCCTTCTCCTGGTCTGCAGACCACACTTTGCACAGACTGGACTGTGAGTCAAACTCTAGGCTCTAGCCACAACCCTGGTACTACTACTAATAACACCACCACCACAACCACTACCACTGCCATTGCGACGCTACTAACAACAACAACAAAGAACAGAACTTTCTCAGTTCTCACTATGTTCTAGACACTCGTCCAATTCTTGCATATTTGTTATCTCATTTAATCTACACCTTAGTTATGGATGAAGAAACTGAAGATTGAAAAGGTTAAGTCACATAGAAAAGGTCTTCCAGCCGATAAGTAATACAGCCAGAATTCAAACCCCAGCCGTTTGTGACCTAGGACATTAGATTTTTTTGCATGAAGTCCATCCTAAGTCTCATGTTTCAGATTATTTTAGCACTCCTTGGTTCACATCTGATTTCAGCCATGTCTACAGTGGACAGTGGTGGTAGCAAATGAACTCAAAAGAACTTCACACACTCTGTAATAGATATGATGTTTTTTTAAAACAGAAAATAATAAGTGCTGGTGAAGGTCTAGAAATATTGTAACCTTTGTACATTCATGTTACACATAAAAAATGGTACAGTCTCTGTGGAAAAGTTTGGCAGTTCTTTAAAACTTAAAAAATAGAATTACCATATGACCTAGCAATTTCATTACTAAGTAATACCCAAGATAATTGAAAATATGTGTTCACATAATTTGTAAGTATATGGTCCTAACAGCATTATTCATAATACCCCAAAAGTATAAACAACCTAGATGTCCATCAGTTGGTGAGCAAATGTACAACATATGATAAATCCATGCCATGGGATATTATTAAAGCATAAAGAGGAATGAAGTACTAATTCTTGCTACAGCGCAGATACCTTAAAGGCATCATACTAAGTGAAAGAAGCCAGACACAAAAGGCCACATATTGCATAAATCCATTTAAATACAATGTCCAGAATAGGCAAATCTATAGAGGAAAAAAAGTAGATTACTGGTTTCCTGGGTGTTGGGTGAGATGGGAGTGATTGCTAATGGACGCAGGGCTTCTTTTCAGGGTGATGAAAATGTTCTGGAATTAGGTAATGGTGATAGGTGCACAACATGTGAATATACAAAAAGCCACTTGAAAATGGTGAATGTTATGTTATATGAATTATAGCTCAATTTAAAAAATTTTAATACTTCTGCAGAAAATCTCAGGCCAAAATGGTTTTTCCTGTTTTGGGTTTCTCCACAATCAGATCCTGAGCCAAAGATTTGAATGCAAAGTAGTTTGTTTACTTGAAAAATGATACCAAGAAGTACAGTGAAAGAGTGGGGAAGTAAAACATGGAAGGAAAAAAACCCAATAAACAGTCAATTAAAGAGTACATTATTTCTGGAGGCAAATGGAGCTTAGTCTTGATGGAACCCTCTTAGAATCATCCCACTAAGAGGCAAGGAGGCTGGGTATTATCTACTAGCTCATTGGCACTTCTATGCCTCTCCTTCATGTTAAGCCTATTTCTTTGGCCATAAAATGCCCTTAGGCAGAGAGATGCAGGAAGCTACTGGTATGTTCAGGAACAATTTGTAGGTGTCATCTGGGGTGGGCTGAAGGCTTATCAGAAGGTTACCTAGAGCAATTGCTACAATTTTACAGGTGAATTTTACCACACTTTTAAAGGACCATTAATTCATATCCTATATAAATTGTTTCACAAAACTAAATTTAAAGAAGAACAAAACTCATATAACTCATTTTACGAAGCAAATTAATTATGACATAAGACAAGAAAAGCACAGACCAATTTCATTCACATATAGGTAGAGTCAAAACATAAACTAAAACTTAAATGACAAAATCCAAGACAAACAAACAAACAAAAAAACATGTTATATCACTATCAACCACAATTTAACCCCAGGAATGTAAGGATAGTGCAAAAGCAGAAAATCTAGTTAAGCAATCAATATAACAGATTAAAGAAGAAAAATCATATGATTATCTCAATCAATGAAGAAAAGCATTTAATAAAATTCAATACCATTTTATGGTTTAAAGTAACTTAGAAAACTAGGAATACTAAATTAACTCCTAGGAAAACTAGTATCTCTTTACCTTGAAAATCAAAGTAGGAATAAAAGGGCATTTCCTTAAGTTGGTAAAAATTATATATCAAAAACCCTCAGCAAAGGTTACACTTAATGGAGAAGTTTTAGATCCCTCTGACCAAATAAAACTTCGTTTTCTCCCATACTTCCTTAGAGCATAAAGTAGTCTATGTTTGCAAGATAAAAGTAGCCAGAAGAATCTGAAATATAGATCCTTATTGTTTACAGGAGATGACAGAAATGAGGCTCCAGTTGTGTCATATTGTTAATGAACTTGTTAACTGGATAAGTTGTAAATAAACTATAGTGTAAGGTGTTTTTTTGTCATGACAATAATCTGGAGTTACCAATTCTAAGAGAAGATTTTCAAATCAACACTAGCATCACCTCAATGGAATAGAAACTGCAGATGAGCAAATTCACCTAGCAGTCTTATTATACATGAAATCATGATTTTCTTAACTTAGTTTCTCAATATAGCAGTTATTTATTATAGATAACTGACAAATAGCTTGAGAAGAAGGAAATATGTGGCTACTTCCTGTCATATATTCATAATACAAACAATATACTTGTAGATGAGATATTGATATAAATGGAGTTGTGTCAACAGCTAATGCCAATACTTGCATATATGCGTAGAGTTTTCTTCTGTGTTCAGAGAACATTAGGGATGCTAGTTATACATCCATGACTAACGACGGTACTGGCTGAACAAACTTTGAAAAAAGCCATAGCAAGAATCTAATTCTGATTGCAATAATACTAAAAAATACAATTTAAGGATAAGAAGCAACTGACATTATCATTTTTAATTGCCACTGTTCTTTATAAAAATATTTTAATTGCTAATAAAGTAGATCATATCTTATAAAGTCTGTGATATGCTACCCAAAAATAAACTAATGCCATTTAATAACCTGCAATTTGTTAAAATCTATTCAGAGTTAAGAAGGGAGTTATGAGAATATATAAGAAAATGTCCTCGGATATATACCCCTTCTGGGAAAGTGACTCCAAACTGTGACAGAATGCACTGCTCCAGAAAGACCATAAGAGAGACTGCTTTTGATACATTATTGTAAAACAACAGCATGAAACCATCTCTCTTGCTACACATCCTTTATTTGCAAAACATTCAAACCTTAAAGAAAGCTGTTAATGTTAGAAGAAGAATACTCAAGGTATTAGAAATTTACAAGTAGAAATCAAGACTGACTTTGGAAAACTTTTACAAATTAATATTGCTCACAGTTAAAACTAGAAGGTCCCATATGACCAAAAAAAAAAAAAGTTATTATTCTGCTCCACAAATGAATAGCTAAAAAGATGATAGCTGGTAAGTCCATCAGCACAATTTTATTAAACCTTTATAGATACCGCCATACTTTGTAGAGGTCATAAAATTTCAGGAGGCATTTTTCAGCAAGCAGATTGTGACAATAACTGTGGTAGACAGAAGATGTTACTTACACACTGATTAATCTATAGATGTTTCCAATCATTCCCAGTTTTACTAAAAACAACATAGCTGATGAAATTATAACACACAGCAACTTGCCCAGGAATCAAATGGTGATGAGATTTCAAAACTGTGAATACCAATATTCAGGCTGTTTGGGGCTTAGTTGGCAACGTAGGATCTCCATGAATGGAGGTGATTCAGTGAGTAATCCCAAGAAATAGCATTATGGATAATACCTGTAACTTTAAACCCTTCACTGAGAACATTTCTATTCATAAAGAAACTGTCCGCCAAAAGTTGAGTCCCTATTTCAGTATCAGATGCTATTATTAAAATGGGAAATATTACTGTAATATTAATATATAACATTAAATTTTTTTTCAAGTGACACGAGTAAATGTAGTCTACTCATAAACAGCTTTTGTCACATTTAAGAAATCACATTAAAATTATTCAAGAATATTAACTTTTTTTAATTGAAAAATAAAGTGAGATTTTTCAAAAAATTTCATTTGCCTAATTGGTTTGACGACAAGGACTAGCTTTACCTAGTAGCTCATATGTTACATATTTTCCATAAACTAAGCTAAATATGCAGTTCTAAGATATTTATAAAAATAATTTAAAGCAAAGGCAAAATAAATTTATCACTGTAAATTGTAATTGGTAGGTACTAAAATTAACATTTTCCAAATCATTTTTAGTATACTGGTTTAAACAAGATGCCTCTAAGTGAAAAAGTAATAAGAATAAATAGTCATTAATAAGTTTTGGTAAAGCCTTTTTAGTATAACTCCCAGAAACTGACAGACTGAATCACTAACTGGGTAACAAATCATTTTGCAAGCCTGGTGTTTTCAACTCCTTGCTTTGAACAAACTGAAGAAAAAACCTAAATGAATGGTCAGTTCTTATATAACTCAAAATAACTTTTGATGGTAGATAGCTAGATTTTTTGTCACATAATTTGGAAAGAGTTCCAAGAATTGAATGAATCATTATAACTAAACCTCTATTCACATTAATGTGAACAAATTTCTTGTCATGTACTCTAGTCGTCAATGTGAACAAATTTCTTCAGTACTTGCATCTATAAAAATAAAAGAAATAAAAATTGAATTGATGCTGCATTCTGTCTCAGTCTGTAATAAGTAATATTCACATATGGATTTATTTTAAAAGAAAACCAGTTCCATCCATTTCATTAAGAAATAAATTTCTAGTAAATTTTATTTCTATTTAATAATTTTTAATCAAACTTTATATTAATGTTATTTTAACCAACTGTGAATTAATAATAGACTAAATAAGTGGTCAGCTGACATATAACTTAAAATAATTTTTATGACAGTTTATTATTATATTTACTATTGGTAATTATCATAAACTCAATTCATTAGAAATTTTTCAAAACTTTAAGCCTTATGGTCACTGAAATATTTTAAATATTTAATTTAATATATAGTTTTTATTGGAACAAAGTATAAAAAGGTGATTTTTTAAAAAGATTTCTAGTGAAAAATATATGGGGATAAAATATTGTGAGGGAAGTGGAATGTAAATACATTTTCAAGGAAAAACAAGGAAGGAAAACTTTCAATTGTTACAAATGACTTTGTTCATTGTTTGATTTTTTAAGAATAATGGAAGCTGTCAAACTGATACATGATTTTGAAAATACTTTTAAAGAAGCTATAACTGTTTTACTATGATGTGTCGGTATTAGTAATATGCTAGAAATTATACTCTGCAACCAATTAAACATACAATGAAAATGTTAGGTGTCATCTTAAAAAATATGTGATGAGGTAAAAAGTTTTAAAAAATTAAGTTGGGGACTTGATATAAACACATTTCAAGATCAATGTCTGAACTACAGTCTCAGCTACTGCTTATAATATTCAGCCTCCTCCACTCCCAAACTTCAGACTAATCAAGTTCTCCAATCCATAGTTATCTTCTATTGAGCTAAAATGCACAATATTTTCTGAACAGAGTCCTGTAGACTGTAGGTGACCATCCTCTACAACAAGCCCTTATAACCCAGGCCTTGCCTATTGAGGTCTTCCTTCCCTTCCCCACCAGCTGACTACTAAGAAGCCAGCAGGAATCTAGGTTAAGTCAGCATGGCTTATGCAATAATACCCACTAAGATTCTATTTAATCACCACTTATAAAATTGTTTCTACAAGAAAATATCAATAAATTGTGAGTTCCAACTTGGTATGTAAAGAATATATATTCTTCCCCTCCTTCCCTTTACTGCCCCACAATCCTAATAGTAGTGATTATTATGAAAAGAGATGAAAAGCTACATATTCCTGAACATGTAAACTGCTCATGTAAGCATATTCCTGAACATGTAAAGAGAATGTAAACTTGACATTTTTTTAAAAATTTTAATTTATTTATTTATTTTGGCTGTGCTGGGTCTTCGTTTGTGTGCGAGGGCTTTCTCTAGTTGTGGCAAGCGGGGACCACTCTTCATCGCAGTGCGCGGGGCTCTCACTATCGCGGCCTCTCCTGTTGCGGACCACAGGCTCCAGACACGCAGGCTCAGTAGTTGTGGCTCACGGGCCTAGTTGCTCCGGGGCATGTGGGATCCTCCCAGACCAGGGCTCGAACCCGTGTCCCCTGCATTAGCAGGCAGATTCTCAACCACTGCGCCACCAGGGAAGCCCATAAACTTGACATTTTTGACCAAAAAAAAAAAAACCAAACAGTATATAACTCAATCATTTCCCAGCCATTCTGAGTTAAGGTACAAAGAGCAAATAGGCTCTCCAGGCCAGGAACAAAGTTCATATTTATGAATCATTTCTTGCTTAGAGGTTTCATCCACAGGCTCTCTGTATACAATTTTATTCTTCACACATATTCTATCTTTGGAAATCTAGGATTCATGACATACTGATTTCTGAGTGTATTAATACTGAAAGAAAGGCAGTGCTTCAAGTTTTAAAAGGTATGATCTTTAGAGTCAGATAAATCAGTGTTGTCTAATCTTGACTATGCATTAGAATCATCTGAGAAATATCATAAAAATAAACATCCTGGGGATCACCCTTAGCTAGTCTAATTTGGTCAGTCCAGTGTGTGTGGAAATGTGTAATTTTTTTTAAAGCTTCCCAAGATAATTCTGATAAAACCAATCAAAGGATAAGCATTAGGGAACTCCTGAGATAAATCATCCTAGATCTGACACTTGTCTTAGTTGGGGAACTCTGGGCAAATTACTTAATCCATTTGAGGCTCTGTCTTCTACATTTTTTTAAAAATGCAGATAATTGAGCTCATGAAAAAGAAAGACTGTGTCTTATCCAGTTGTATAATCCCTGGGCACAGTATCTGGTCATTTGTAGCTTCTAAATAAGTGTTGTTGATATATTGCATATTTCAGAATCATTAAATGCAAGAAAATTCAATCTATTCTTTCTATTAAGGAATATC
Source organism: Stenella coeruleoalba (assembly GCF_951394435.1). Classification (NCBI taxonomy): domain Eukaryota; kingdom Metazoa; phylum Chordata; class Mammalia; order Artiodactyla; family Delphinidae; genus Stenella; species Stenella coeruleoalba. The sequence continues at coordinate 32,410,405 of NC_137163.1, forward strand.
TGCATACTGTTTGGGAATTTAAAATTCATGGAATATATTTTAAATACATAGCAAAAAGTTCTCAATTAAAAAAATTTGTTTCTCTGATGCTCACCTGTCAATGCTTACCAACTGGCACACAAGTACAGCAACCATGTTAATATAAACAAGAAGGCTGTGGTAGTATTGACTACAATAGCTACAGTATTTAGGAACTCTAAGAATGGAAATACATCTTTCATTTTTAATGAAAACCACTCGAAAATGATTCAATATACGTAATTTTGCTTTAGAGATAGTTTTTCAAGACTATCCTTTTTTATCTTTTCAGAGGTACATGTGGTATGCAATTTGAAAAAGTAGATTTGGTATTAATACTATTTTTAATATAATACAGAATACACTTAAATTTTCATTTTTTATCAATAATTCTAAATTGCCTCTACTAAGCAAGAATTTGTTGCCATAAAAAGACATAAAAAATCAAATTGCATCCATATGAAATGAATTTTGGTGGTAATGTTTAATGCAGAGATGAAGTCATAAGTTTATGGATAAACCAGAAAATAACATAGCTTCCTCACATCACCTTTCATTCTTGACATATCCCAGTTCTAAGAAAAGTCTCAAGCTCAAGTGAGGCCAGGCTTTCACCTCAAGAGTTGGCTATCTATTGGGCATAATGAGTCAGTTGTGTATTTATTCTGTTTCTTAATTGTATGAGATGACTTTAATTACATTTGAGTTAAAATAAGGATGAAAACATTAAACCTCTTTCCCTCACAGCTCCTACAGAGCACAATAATTTATTAAAAAGTAAGTATATACAAAGAAAAGTAAGAAATTGAGAAATTAAAATGTTTTCCATAGAAGTAAAGAAAATTCTTTCTCTCAGCTTCTTCTTTTCTATTAATTTTAAAACAGTATTAGGGAAGAGTAAGAATATCTTTTAATTATACGGGAGGGACAACAATCACTACCTAAAAAGGGGGGAAAAGGAAAAAAGCTCTTGCCCATTTCATTCACTCTAGAGGCACTGACTAAGCAGCCAGGACTAATACCCAGACAGTATATGAAAGTATGGAATAATAGCCATTGTCTATTCTGACTAGTCAGTTATGTATTCTGATTGGTTCGTGTCAAAGGACCTGCTGATTTAAAATAATTTGAATATCAACTGTGTAAGTATCGCCTATCTGTTAGTAATTGTATTAAATGCTTAGGATAAAGAAATTAACAAAATTCAATCTTTGCCCTCAGGAAAACAACAGGCGAGATATATAGGTAAATGAATAAATTAGAGTACAACCTGATAAGGATGGTAATAACATTCATAAGATACTGAGCAAAGACTGATAAATCCTATTAGGGTTTAAGAAAGAAGAAATATCTAGGCTGGATTTGGAAGAATCTGTGTGAGTTTGTTAAATGGACAAAATAGAGAAGGAGACTCTAGACAGAGAAAATAATGTGTAAAAAGGAACAGAAACATTAAAGAGATTTGTGTCTCTTTAAAAAGAGAGAAAACTCAAATTATTAAAATCATAAATGAAAGAAGGGACGTTACTGATTCTACAGAAATAAATATGATTATGAGAGAGTAAAATGAATAATTGTATGTCAACAAATTGGACAACCTAGATAAAACAGACAAATCCCGAAAAATATACCTAACAAAACAAAGAAATAACAGAGAAACAGAAAATCTTGGGCTTCCCTGGTGGCGCAATGGTTGAGAGTCCGCCTGCCGATGCAGGGGACACGGGTTCATGCCCCGGTTTGGGAAGATCCCACATGCCGCGGAGCGGCTGGGCCCGTGAGCCATGGCCACTGAGCCTGCGCGTCCAGAGCCTGTGCTCCACAACGGGAGAGGCCACAACAGGGAGAGGCCCGCGTACCACAAAAACAGAAAAACGGAGCTGGAGGAATCAGGCTCCTGAACTTCAGACTATACAACAAAGGCATAGCAATCAAGACAGTATGGCACAAAAACATAGATCAATGGAACAGGATAGAAAGCCCAAGATAAACCCCCACATATGGTCACCTTGTCTTTGACAAAGGAGGCAATAACATACAATGGAGAAAAGACAGCCTCTTCAATAAGTGGTGCTGGGAAAACTGGACAGCTACATATAAGAGAATGAAATTAGAACACTTTCTAAAACCATACACTAAAATAAACTCAAAATGGATTAAAGACCTAAATGTAAGGCCAGACACTATAAAACTCTTAGAGGAAAACATAGGCAGAACACTCTACGACATAAATCACAACAAGATCCTTTTTGACCCACCTCCTAAAGAAATGGAAATAAAAATAAAAATAAACAAATGGGACCTAATGAAACTTAAAAGCTTTTGCACAGCAAAGGAAACCATAAACAAGATGAAAAGACAACCCACATTATGGGAGAAAATATTTGCCAGTGAAGCAACTGACAAAGGATTAATCTCCAAAATACACAAGCAGCTCATGCAGCTCAATTTCAAAAAAACAAACACCCAACCTAAAAATGGGCAGCAGACCTAAATAGACATTTCTCCAAAGAAGATATATAGATTGCCAACAAACACATGAAAGGATGGTCAACATCACTAATCATTAGAGAAATGCAAATCAAAACTACAATGAGGTATCACCTTACATGGGTCAGAATGGCCATCATCATAAAATCTACAAACAATTAATACCAGAGAGGGTGTGGAGTAAAGGGAACCCTCTTGCACTGTTGGTGGGAATGTAAATTGATACAGCCACTATGGAGAACACTATGGAGTTTCCTTTAAAAACTAAAAATAGAATTACCATATGACCCAGCAATCCCACTAGTGGGCATACCCTGAGAAAACCATAATTCAAAAAGAGAGATGTACCACAATGTTCATTGCAGCACTATTTACAACAGTCAGGACATGGAAGCAACCTAAGTGTTCATCGACAGATGAATAGATAAAGAAGATGTGGCGTATATATACAATGGAATATTACTGAGCCATAAAAAAGAAATGAAATTGAGTTATTTTAGTGAGGTGGATGGACCTAGAGTCTGTCATACAGAGTGAAGTAAGTCAGAAAGAGAAAAACAAATACCATATGCTAACATATATATATGGAATCTAAAAAAAAAAAAAAGTCTGATGAACCTAAGGACAGGATAGGAATAAAGATGCAGATGTAGAGAATGGACTTGAGGACACAGGTGAGGGGGGGAAGGGAAGCAGGGACGAAGTGAGAGAGTAACACTGACATATATATACTTCCAAATGTAAAATAGATAGCTAGTGGGAAGCAGCTGCATAACACAGGGAGATCAGCTTGGTGCTTTGTGACCACCTAGAGGGGTGGGATAGGGAGGGTGGGAGCGAGGCACAAGAGGGGATATGGGGATATATGTATACATATAGCTGATTCACTTTGTTATACAGCAGAAACTAACACAACATTGTAAAGCAATTATACTCCAATAAAGATGTTAATTTTAAAAATCCCAATACTACCCAAAGAGACCTACAGAGTCAATGCAATTCCTAACAATATCCTGATGACATTTTTTGCAGAAATACAAAAACCCTTCCTAAAATTTATACAGAATCTCAAGGGACCCTAAATAGCCAGAACAATCTTGAAAAAAAACTAAATTGGAGGACTCATACTTCCTGATTTCAAAAATTACTACAAAGCACAATATGTAGTCAAACAGTACAATACTGGCATAAAGACAGACATGGACAAATGGAATAGAAGAGAGAGCCCAGAAATAATACTTTACATATATAGCCAAATGGTTCTGGACAAGGGTGCCAAGACCATTCCATGGGGGAAGTACAGTTTTTTCAACAAATAGTTTTGAGAATATTAGATATCCATATGCAAAGAATGAAGTTGGATCCTTACTCAATACCACATGCAAAAATTTACTAAAAATCAAAGACCTAAATGCTAGACCTAAAACTATAAAATTCTTAGAAGATAACATAGGACAAACCTGTACAGCATTGGATTTGACTATGATTTTTGGATATGACATCAAAAGACAAGCTATGAAAGAAAAAAAACACAAGTGCAACTTCATTAAAATTTAAAATTTTGTCCATCAAAAAACAGAGTAAAAAGGGAGCCCACAGAATGGGAGAAAATGTTTGCAAATCATATATCTGATAAGTGATTAACATCCAGAATATGTAGAGAACTCCTAAAACTCAACAACAACAACAACAAAAAAAAACAATTCAAAATGGGGAAAGGACTTGAATAGACATTTCTCCAAAGAAGATATATAAATATCCAAGAAGCACATGAAAACATGCTCAGCCTCATTAATCATTAGGGAAATGTAAATCATAACTATTGTATGATACCATTCACACTCATTAGGATGGCTACCATCAACAAAACAGAAAATGACAAGTGTTGACAAGGATGTGGAGGAACTGGAAGCTTAGTACACTGTTGGTAGAAATGTAAAATGGTACAGTCACTGTGAAAAACAGTATGACATTTCCTACAAAAATTAAAAATAGAATTATCAGATGATCCAGCAATTCCACTTTTGGGTATATACCCAAAAGAATTGAAAGCAAGGCCTTGAGGTGATATTTGTACACTCATGTTCATAGCAGCCTTACTTACAATAGCTAAAATGTGGACACAACTCAAGGGTCCATTAACAAATGAGTGGATAAGCAAAATGTGGTATATACATACAAGTGAATATTATTCAGCCTTAAAAAGGAAGGAACTTCTGACATATGCTATAACATGGATGAACCTTGATGACATTATGCTAAGTGAAATAAGCCAGTCACAAAAAGACAAATACTGTATGATTCCACTTACGTGAGTTACTTAGAGAAGTCAAAATCAGAGACAGAAAGTAGAATTGTGGTTTCCAAGGGCTGGGATGGGGGGTGGAGGGTAGTTATTGTTTAATACATACAGAATTACAGTTTTAAAAGGTAAAAGGAGTTATAGAGATGAACGATGCCTATGGTTGTACAACATTATGAGTGTGTTTAATACCACTGAACTGTACATTTTGAAATGGTTAAGATGGTAAATTTTGTTTTTGTATTTTACTACATTAAAAAAAAAAAAGTTTTGTTAAAAAGAGGGACAGAACCGGGAAAAAAATCCTATTGATGAAAGGTCTTATTGACCATTACAGCTAAATCCCATTAGCAATTATTAGCTTCCTCTTGACCCTGTCCTCTCCTCAAACTAAATATATTTAATCAAATCAGTGGTTCTTGGACTCTGTCTGGCTCTTGTATGGGCTACTTTTGGTGCATTCCTAGTGAACATTATCTAACTTTTAATTGGCCACTTCCCTGCTTTTTCAACATCACAATAAGTTCTGTATACTATTAGGTTAACACTAGCCTCACTTGGTGCCATCTTCAACTAAATAAGTGTACCCTCAATTCCAAGAGCCATAACGCGCTGGCATTTTTAAAAGGCACACACAAACAACTCAGCAAATTCTCTTCTGATAAATACCTAAAAATAAATTCTGGACAAAATGTTAAGCCAGCTACCAATGCTCATCCTCCCTAGCAGACACAAGTCCCTGAGGGATCACTGCCTATTCACTGAAAGCCCAGTTCAGTTACTCTGTGGCTGGCTAGAGCTAATGCAGAGCTATTCTTAGAGTTCGAATTTGGTCAGCTCCCAAGTTGATTACACTCTGGTGGGCTTGCAGGAAGTCTGGATCCAGAGTCTCTTGCAATGAAGTACTCGAGGGCTGCAGACCAGAACATACCTTTCTCATCTATGACTGCTTCAGTTCAGTTCCTCTATGCAATATAAAAAGTACAACCCTCAAAAGTGGAACAGACTCTAAGATACATGACTATAGCACTTAAAAGACCTAATCTATGATTAGACTTAAGGTAAGTAGTATATTTTGTTCCTAGAGACTACCAGTCCCTGAAACACAGATTTTAAAAATTGCTTGGAATGATGACTGAACCAAAAATTAGAAAACTGGTATTAACAGAAGAAGAATCACCAGGACTGATGCACCCAGTTTCACCTAGGCTCACTTGTTATGCCTGATCACTTTTTAAAATTTGAAATAATACTGGAGCTTAAATCAAAGTAATTGAAATTTAAAATCTTTCCACTTCAATTGGCTTTATGATGCTGTTATTTCTTAAAAATAATAAAATAATTATCTAATTTTATGTCTTTTTTATTATTTCATCTGCTCATTTTGGATTGAGGGCAGGGAAAATTTAGAGATATCAGGAAATATCTCTTTCATCCAATCACTTAATAATTCATAGATTCACAAAGTTATTGAATACTCCCTACTATGTGCCAAGCCCTATGCTGCTTATTAGAGACACAGTGATAAAGAAACAGACAAGTTCTTTTCTCATGGGGCTTACAGTCTAGTGGGGGAGACAGACAAGTAAATGAACATATAAGCAAGGTAACTTAAAAAACTACAAATAGAACTACCATACGACCCAGCAATCCCACTACTGGGCATATACCCTGAGAAAACCATAATTCAAAAAAAACCATAATTCACAATGTTCATTGCAGCTCTATTTACAATAGCCAGGACGTGGAAGCAACCTAAGTGTCCGTCGACAGATGAATGGATAAAGAAGATGTGGCACATTTATACAATGGAATATTGCTCAGCCATAAAAAGAAACAAAATTGAGTTATTTGTGGTGAGGTGGATGGACCTAGAGTCTGTCATACATAGTAAAGTAAGTCAGAAAGAGAAAAACAAATACCGTATGCTAACACATATATATGGAATCTAAAAAGAAAAAAAAAATGGTTCTGAAGAACCTAGGGGCAGGACAGGAATAAAGACGCAGACATAGAGAATGGACTTGAGGACACGGGGAGGGGGAAGGGTAAGCTGGGACGAAGTGAGAAAGTGGCATGGACATATATACACTACCAAATGTAAAACAGATAGCTAGTGGGAAGCAGCCGCATAGCACAGGGAGATCAGCTCGCTGCTTTGTGACCACCTAGAGGGGTCGGAAAGGCAGGGTGGGAGGGAGACGCAAGAGGGAGGAGATAAGGGGATATATGTATATGTATAGCTGATTCACTTTGTTATAAAGCAGAAACTAACACATCATTGTAAAGCAATTATACTCCAATAAAGATGTTAATAAATAAGTAAATTAAATAAAGTAGGAAAAAATAAACAAGGTAACTATACATGTGTGCTTTGGAGAAAATTAATAGAGTGATATGATAGACAGAAAGTGGTATTGAATGGGAATAATACCCTACAAAGCATAGGTCAGAGAAGGCCTCTCTGAAGTGATGACAGGTGAACTGATACCAAAGATGAGATGAGCCTTCCATGTGAAAAGCTGGTGAAATGCATTCCATGTAGAAGAAACAACATATGTAAATGTCTATAGGTAGGAAAGAGCTTTGTGGCTTCAGGGACAGAAATGCCTGGGATAAAATGCAATGAGGGGGAGAACAGTAGGAGATGATGTTAAAGAGATAGAAGCCAGATCACAAATCACCTTCCCTGCAGGCCCCAGAAAGAAGCTGTGTGAGAAAGCACTTAAGCAGAAGAATGACATAATCTGGTTGCATTTTTGAAAAAGATCACCCAAGCAGATGTATAGAGACTGGGTTGGAGAAAGGAAGCAGAGAATAATTAGGAAGCTACTGCACAAGGAAGTATATCTCTGCTTATACGATGGACTAACAAGAAAGTCTCCCTTGAGAATTGAAAAAGTTGTCCTGCACTTCACATAGCTTTGTAATTTGTAGCATGATCCAGGAACACACAAACCCAGAAATTATCAAGAAAGTTGATGCCAGGACAGAAATTTTACAATAAAACTTGGAAAAAGAAATTTAACTGCTTGAGAGCTATACGATCAACAATGGCTACAAGGTGCCCATAGATTGAGGTCCTCTGAAATCACATTCTTCTCCAGTACACATGGAGCATTCACCAAGGAACAACACATGTTGTCTCAGTAAATCCTAAAGGATCAGAACCTCACAGAGGTGTTCTCTGACTGCAATGGCACAAAACTAGAACTCAGTAAGATATCTAAAAAGTACCCAAATACTTGGAAATAAAGCAACATATTTTAAAATAACCTACAGATCAAATTAAAAAATCAGTAAGGAAAGAAATTTTAATATTTTACCTGATGACAAAATGTAAGCACACATATCAAAATGTATGTGCTAAAGCAGTTCTTAGTCAGAAATTTATAGTTTTAAATGCCTATGTTAGAAAAGAACAGAATAAAATTAATAAGGTATGATTCTACTTTAAAATCATAGAAAAAGAAACAAAATAAACCCAAAGCAAGTAGAAAAAAGGAAATAATGAAGATAAGAATAGAAAAGAACTGAATAAAAAATAAACAAAACAACACAAAAAATTAATAAGTAAAACCAAAATTGATTCACCACTACATGGCTGATTGTGGAGACAGACAGAAACAGAGAGAAAGAAAACACCAATTATCACTACCAAGCATGAAAAAGGGACATCTCTACAGATCATATCAACATTAATGGTTAACAAGAGGTTATAACAAACAGCTTAAAGGCAATAAATTCAACAACTTAGACAAAATGGACAAATTCCCTCAAAAACAAAACTTAACAGAAACATACAAGAAATAATCTGAATGGCTTTATATGTCTTTTAAAAAATCGAACATATAATTTTAGAAATTCTGCACAGAGAACTCTATACTCAGTCAGCCTCACTGGTGAATTCTATCATACACTTAAGGAAGAAATAATACAAACTCTTTCAGAGAAATAGAGGAGAAATAAAACCATTCATTTTATGAAATCATCATAATCTTAAAACCAAAACCAGAAAAGAACAGAGAAGAACAGAAGATTACACACCAATATCCTTCACGAACATAAACAGAGAAATCCTTAACAAACTACTAGCAAATAAAATCCAAATATTTTTTTTTAAATATTATATCATAACCAAGTGAATTTTACCCTAAGGATGCAAAGATACTTATGAAAACCAAGAATTTTAATTTACCACATAACAGATTCAAGGAGAAAAATCATGTGAAGATATCAATAGATGAAGAAAAAAATCCTAAATAAAGACAAAATCAATAAGAAAAATATTTTATGATTTCTTTTCAGTGTCCTCCTTGGCCTTTGTATGAATTTTACATCAGGTTAAAAACAAAAATCTGCCTTTTTATCTCCATACACCCCACCCCATCTGACCCACTTCCTCAGTAAGTGGCCCAAAATTCTTACAACAAACATGTCTCAGTGACTGTCCGTAGAATTGGAGCTGGCCAAAACTTAGCAAAAGACAAGAAAGAGAGTTGGATGGTTTATAACCCTTAGAAGACCATGAAGTAGCAAACTGGTACATCAAGAAACCTCTAAACAAAACTGGAAAAACTCTGCACTGGAAATGGAAAACATGTTTGCACAGGGGCAGTGAGTGCAGGGGGAGAACTTGAAAGTAATTATACAATTGTAAATTTTAAAAAACAACAAAATGACAACTTATATAGATTACTCTAATTACATATGTGAATATATTTTTATTTCAAATTGTTTTGAAGGCTCTGGTTAATACAATTAAAAAAGAAAGAAATGAGAAAGGAGGAGGTAAATAATTATTTTCAAGTCATATGGTTTTGTACTGTTAAAACTCAAAAGAAACAACTGAAAAACTCTAATAAACAATATAATTTAGAAAGGTGGCTGTGAACATACAAAGATCAATATATTCCTATGTAAAAATAAGTTTAAAAAAGGACTATTTCAGAGCTTCTGGGAAGATGGCAGAAGAGTAAGACGCGGAGATCACCTTCCTCCCCACAGATACACCAGAAATACATCTACACGTGGAACAACTCCTACAGAACATCTATTGAACGCTGGCAGAAGACCTCAGACCTCCCAAAAGGCAAGAAACCCCCCCCACGTACCTGGGTAGGGCAAAAGAAAAAAGAATAAACAGAGACAAAAGGATAGGGACGAGACCGGCACCAGTGGGAGTGAGCTGTGAAGGAGGAAAGATTTCCACACACTAGGAAGCCCCTTCGCGGGTAGAGACTGCGGGTAGCGGAGGGGGGCAAGCTTCGGAGCCGCGGAGGAGAGCACAGCAAGAGGGATGCGGAGGGCACAGCGGGGAGAGATTGCCACACAGAGGATCGGTGCCAACCAGCCCGAGAGTCTTGTCTGCTCACCTGCCGGAGTGGGCGGGGCTGGCCCTGAGGCTCCGGCTTCTGTCGGAGCGCTGGGAGAGAACTGGGGTTGGCGGCAAAAAGTCTGGACCTGCTGAAGAGGCAAGAGACTTTTTCTTCCCTCTTTGTCTCCTGGTGCGCGAGAGGGGATTAAGAGCGCTGCTTAAAGGAGCTCCAAAGGCGGGCCTGAGCCGCGGCTAAAAGCACGGACCCCAGAAACCGGCATGAGACGCTAAGGCTGCCGCTGCCGCCACCAAGAAGCCTGTGTGTGAGCACAGGTTACTATCCGCAACCCCCTTCCGGGGAGCCTGTGCAGCCCGCCACTGCCAGGGTCCCGTGATCCAGGAACAACTCACCCGGGAGAACGCACGGCGCGCCTCAGGCTGGTGTAACGTCACGCCGGCCTCTGCCGCCGCAGGCTCGCCCCGCATCCGCACCCCTCCCTCCCCCGCGGCCTGAGTGACCTAGAGCCCCCGAGTCAGCGGCTCCTTTAACCCCGTCCTGTCTGAGCGAGGAACAGATGCCCTCCAGCGACCTACACGCAGAGGCGGGGCCAAATCCAAGGCTGTGAGAACAAAGAAGAAAAAGGGAAATCTCTCCCAGCAGCATCAGCGGATTAAAGCTCCACAATCAACTTGATGTACTCTGCATCTGTGGAATACATGAATAGACAACGAATCATCCCAAATTGAGGAAGTGGACTTTGAGAGCAAGATTTATGATTTTTTCCCCTTTTCCTCTTTTTGTGAGTGTGTATGTGTATGCTTCTGTGTGAGATTTTCTCTGTATAGCTTTGCTTCCACCATTTGTCCTAGGGTTCTATCTGTCCATTTTTTTTGTTTTGTTTTCTTTTTAATTTTTTTCTTTCTCTTAATAATTATTTTTTATTTTAATAACTTTATTATATTTTATCATACTTTATTTTATTTTACTTGATCTTCTTTCTTTCTTTTTTCTTCCTCCCCTTCCTTCCTTCCTCCCTCCCGTCTTTCTTTCTTTCCTTCTTTCTTTCTTTCTTTCTTTCTTTCTACTTCTACTAATTCTTTCTTTCTACTTTTTCTCCCTTTTATTCTGAGCCGGGTGGATGAAAGGCTCTTGGTGCTGCAGCCAGGAGTCAGTGCTGTGCCTCTGACTTGGGAGAGCCAACTGCAGGACACTGGTCCACAAGAGACCTCCCAGCTCCACATAATATCAAATGGCGAATATCTCCCAGAGATCTCCATCTCGACACCAGCACCCAGCTTCACTCAACGACCAGCAAGCTACAGTGCTGGACATCCTATGCCAAACAACAAGCAAGACAGGAACACAACCCCACCTATTAGCAGAGAGGCTGCCTAAAAACATAATAAGTCCACAGACACCCCAAAACACACCACCAAACGTGGACCTGCCCACCAGAAAGACAAGATCCAACCTCATCCAAAAGAACACAGGCACTAGTCCCCTCCACCAGGAAGCTTACACAACCCACTGAACCAACCTTAGCACTGGGGACAGATACCCTAAACAACGGCAACTACGAACCTGCAGCCTGCAAAAAGGAGACCCCAAACACAGTAAGATAAGCAAAATGAGAAGACAGAAAAACACACAGCAGATGAAGGAACAAGATAAAAACCCAGCAGACCTAACAAATGAAGAGGAAATAGGCAGTCTACCTGAAAAAGAATTCAGAATACTAATAGTAAAGATGATCCAAAACCTTGGAAAAAGAATAGACAAAATGCAAGAAACATTTAACAAGGACCTAGAAGAACTAAAGATGAAACAAACAACAATGAACAACACAATAAATGAAATTAAAAATACTCTAGATGGGATCAATAGCAGAATAACTGAGGCAGAAGAACGGATAAGTGACCTGGAAGATAAAATAGTGGAAATAACTACTGCAGAGCAGAATAAAGAAAAAACAATGGAAAGAACTGAGGACAGTCTCAGAGACCTCTGGGACAACATTAAATGCACCAACATTCAAATTATAGGGGTTCCAGAAGAAGAAGAGAAAAAGACAGGGACTGAGAAAATACTTGAAGAGATTATAGTTGAAAACTTCCCTAATATGGGAAAGGAGATAGTTAATCAAGTTCAGGAAGCACAGAGAGTCCCAAACCGGATAAATCCAAGGAGAAACACGCCAAGACACATATTAATGAAACTATCAAAAATTAAATACAAAGAAAGCATATTAAAAGCAGCAAGGGAAAAACAACAAATGACACACAAGGGAATCCTCATAAGGTTAACAGCTGATCTTTCAGCAGAAACTCTGCAAGCCAGAAGGGACTGGCAGGACATATTTACAGTGATGAAGGAGAAAAACCTGCAACCAAAATTACTCTATCCAACAAGGATCTCATTTAGATTTGATGGAGAAATTAAAACCTTTACAGAGAACCAAAAGCTGCGAGAGTTCAGCACCACCAAACCAGCTTTACAACAACTGCTAAAGGAACTTCTCTAGGCAAGAAACACAAGAGAAGGAAAAGACCTACAATAACAAACCCAAAACAATTAAGAAAATGGGAATAGGAACATACAAATGGATAATTATCTTAAATGTAAATGGACTAAATGCTCCCACCAAAAGACACAGATTAGTTGAATGGATACAAAAACAAGACCCATATATTTGCTGTCTACAAGAGACCCACTTCAGACCTAGAGACTGAAAGTAAGGGGATGGAAAAAGATATTTCATACAAATGGAAACCAAAAGAAAGCTGGAGTAGCAATTCTCATATCAGAAAAATAGACTTTAAAATAAAGAATATTAGAACAGACAAAGAAGGACACTACATAATGATCAAGGGATCAATCCAAGAAGAAGATATAACAATTGTAAATGTTTATGCACCCAACATAGGAGCACCTCAATACATAAGGCAAATACTAACAACCATAAGAGGGGAAATCGACAGTAACACATTCATAGTAGGGGACTTTAACACCCCACTTTCACCAATGGACAGATCATCCAAAATGAAAATAAATAAGGAAACACAAGCTTTAAATGATACATTAAACAAGATGGACTTAATTGATATTTATAGGATATTCCATTCAAAAACAACAGAATACATATTTTTCTCAAGTGCTCATGGAACATTCTCCAGGATAGATCATATCTTGGGTCACAAATCAAGCCTTGGTAAATTTAAGAAAATTGAAATTGTGTCAAGTATCTTTTACGACCACAATGCTATGAGACTAGATATCAATTATAGGAAGAGACCTGTAAAAAATACAAACACATGGAGGCTAAACAATACACTACTTAATAACGAAGTGATCACTGAAGAAATCAAAGAGGAAATAAAAAAATACCTAGAAACAAATGACAATGGAGACACGACGACCCAAAATCAATGGGATGCAGCAAAAGCAGTTCTAAGAGGGAAGATTATAGCAATACAATCCTACCTTAAGAAACAGGAAACATCTCGAATAAACAACCTAACCTTGCACCTAAAGCAATTAGAGAAAGAAGAACAAAAAATCCCCAAACTTAGCAGAAGGAAAGAAATCATAAAAATCAGATCAGAAATAAATGAACAAGAAATGAAGGAAACGATAGCAAAGATCAATAAAACTAAAAGCTGGTTCTTTGAGAAGATAAACAAAATTGATAAACCATTAGCCAGACTCATTAAGAAAAAAAGGGAGAAGACTCAAATCAATAGATTTAGAAATGAAAAAGGAGAAGTAACAACTGACACTGCAGAAATACAAAACATCATGAGAGATTACTACAAGCAACTCTATGCCAATAAAATGGACAACCTGGAAGAAATGGACAAATGCTTAGAAATACACAACCTGCCAAGACTGAATCAGGAAGAAACAGAAAATATGAACAGACCAATCACAAGCACTGAAATTGAAACTGTGATTAAAAATCTTCCAACAAACAAAAGCCCAGGACCAGATGTCTTCACGGGCGAATTCTATCAAACATTTAGAAAAGAGCTAACACCTATCCTTCTCAACCTCTTCCAAAGTATAGCAGAGGGAGGAACACTCCCAAACTCATTCTACGAGGCCACCATCACCTTGATACCAAAACCAGACAAGGATGTCACAAAGAAAGAAAACTACAGGCCAATATCACTGATGAACATAGATGCAAAAATCCTCAACAAAATACTAGCAAACAGAATCCAACAGAACATTAAAAGGATCATACACCATGATCAAGTGGGGTTTATCTCAGGAATGTAACGATTCTTCCATATACGCAAACCAATCAACGTGATACACCATATTAACAAACTGAAGGAGAAAAACCATATGATCATCTCAATAGATGCAGAGAAAGCTTTTGACAAAATTCAACACCCATTTATGATAAAAACCCTCCAGAAAGTAGGCACAGAGGGAACTTTCCTCAACATAATAAAGGCAGTATATGACAAACCCACAGCCAACATTGTCCTCAATGGTGAAAAACTGAAAGCATTTCCACTAAGATCAGGAACAAGACAAGGTTGTCCACTCTCACCACTCTTATTCAACATAGTTTTGGAAGTTTTAGCCACAGCAATCAGGGAAGAAAAGGAGATAAAAGGAATCCAAATTGGAAAAGAAGAAGTAAAGCTGTCACTGTTTGCAGATGACATGATACTATACACAGAGAATCCTAAAGATGCTACCAGAAAACTACTAGAGCTAATCAATGAATTTGGTAAAGTAGCAGGATACAAAATTAATGCACAGAAATCTCTGGCATTCCTAGACACTAATGATGAAAAATCTGAAAGTGAAATCAGGAAAACACTCCCATTTACCAATACAAAAAAAAGAATAAAATATCTAGGAAAAAACCTACCTAAGGAGACAAAAGACCTGTATGCAGAAAATTATAAGACACTGTTTAAAGAAATTAAAGATAACACAAATAGATGGAGAGATATACCATGTTCTTGGATTGGAAGAATCAACATTGTGAAAATGACTCTACTACCCAAAGCAATCTACAGATTCAGTGCAATCCCTATCAAACTACCACTGGTATTTTTCACAGAACTAGAAAAAAAATTTCACAATTTGTATGGAAACACAAAAGACCCCGAACAGCCAAAGCAATCTTCAGAACGAAAAACGGACCTGGAGGAATCAGGGTCCCTGACTTCAGACTATGCTACAAAGCTACAGTAATCAAGACAGTATGGTGCTGGCACAAAAACAAAAAGATAGATCAATGGAACAGGATAGAGAGCCCATAGATAAACACACGCACATGTGGTCACCTAATCTTTGATAAAGGAGGCAGGAATGTACAGTGGAGAAAGACAGCCTCTTCAATAAGTGGTGCTGGGAAAACTGGACAGGTACATGTAAAAGTATGAGATTAGATCACTCCCTAGCACCATACACAAAAATAAGCTCAAAATGGATTAAAGACCTAAATGTAAGGCCAAAACTATCAAACTCTTAGAGGAAAACAGACAAAACAATCTATGACATAAATCACAACAAGATCCCTTTTGACCCACCTCCTAGAGAAATGGAAATAAAAACAAAAATAAACAAATGGGACCTAATGAAACTTCAAAGCTTTTGCACAGCAAAGGAAACCATAAACAAGACGAAAAGACAGACCTCAGAATGGGAGAAAATATTTGCAAATGAAGCAACTGACAAAGGATTAATCTCCAAAATTTATAAGCAGCTCATGCAGCTCAATAACAAAAAAACAAACAACCCAATCCAAAAATGGGCAGAAGACCTAAATAGACATTTCTCCAAAGAAGATATACACTGCCAACAAACACATGAAAGAATGCTCAACTTCATTAATCATTAGACAAATGCAAATCAAAACTACAATGAGATATCATCTCACACCGGTCAGAATGGCCATGATCAAAAAATCTAGGAACAATAAATGCTGGAGAGGGTGTGGAGAAAAGGGAACCCTCTTGCACTGTTGGTGGGAATGTTAATTGATACAGCCACTGTGGAGAACAGTATGGAGGTTCCTTAAAAAACTACAAATAGAACTACCATATGACCCAGCAATCCCACTACTGGGCATATACCCTGAGAAAACCATAATTCAAAAAGAGTCATGTACCAAAATGTTCATTGCAGCTCTATTTACAATAGCCCATAGATGGAAACAACCTAAGTTTCCATCATCGGATGAATGGATAAAGAAGATGTGGCACATATATACAATGGAATATTACTCAGCCATAAAAGGAAATGAAATGGAGCTATTTGTAATGAGGTGGATAGACCTAGAGTCTGTCATACAGAGTGAAGTAAGTCAGAAAGAGAAAGACAAATACCATATGCTAACACATATATATGGAATTTAAGAAAAAAAAATGTCATGAAGAACATAGTTACCCCGGTAAGACAGGAATAAAGACACAGACCTACTAGAGAATGGACTTGAGGATATGGGGAGGGGGAAGGGTAAGCTGTGACAAAGCGAGAGTTAGGCATGGACATATATACACTACCAAACGTAAGGCAGATAGCTAGTGGGAAGCAGCCGCATAGCACAGGGAGATCAGCTCCGTGCTTTGTGACCGCCTGGAGGGGTGGGATAGGGAGGGGGGGAGGGAGGGAGACGCAAGAGGGAAGAGATATGGGAAAATATGTATATGTATAACTGATTCACTTTGTTATAAAGCAGAAACTAACACACCATTGTAAAGCAATTATACTCTAATAAAGATTAAAAAAAGGACTATTTCACTTATAATTCTATAATAAACTATTGAGAAATATGCAAAATTAATATAAATAATGCTACTGAGAGATACATGGGAAGATGAATATATCAAAAATCATATTCTAATTTTGAATATGAAGACTTAACACCATAAAAATGACAATTCTTTCCTAATTTTTCCATTATTAAATGTGGTCTCAGTAAAAAAAATACCTATATGATTTATTTAGGACTAAACAAATTAATTCTAATATATAGAAGGAAAAATAAATAAGCAAGTATAGCCAAGGGCATACCTTTGCGACTCTGGGGTAGGCAAAGATACCTTAGGCCGCAAAAAGCACTAACCATGAAAGAAAAGGTTAGTAAATTGGGCTTCACAGAAGTTAAAATTTTCTATTCTCTGAAATAATGTCATTTGCAGCAACATTGATGGATCTAGAGATTATTATACTAAGTGAAATAAATCAAAGACAAATATAATATATCACTTATGCATGAGATCTTAAAAAATGATACAAATGAATTTAATTACAAAACAGAAACGGACTCCCAGACATAGAAAACAAACTTATGGTTTCCAAAGGGGAAATGGGGGGAGGGGATAAATTAGGAGTTTGGGATTAACAGATACACACTACTATATATAAAAGAGATAAACAACAAGGACCTACTATATAGCACAGGGAACTATATTCAATATCTTGTAATAACCTATAATGGAAAAGAATGTGAAAAAGTATATAAAACTGAAATCACTTTGCTGTACACCTGAAACTAACACAACATTGTAAATCAACTATACTTCAATTATAAAAAAATTTCTATTCTCAAAAATATGCCATTAAGAAATGAAAAGACAAGCCATGGACTGGTAGAAACATTCTCAATACATATATCTGATACTTGTATTCAAAACATATATAAGGAGAATGCCTGCAAATCTATAATAAATAGAAAAAATGAACTTTTCAAACAGGCAAACAGTTAAGCGGACATTTCACAAGCCAAGTAATATGACTGGCCAACAGACACTAATGATGCTCAAATCGTTAGTCACTAGGGAAATGGAAATAAGAGCCAAACCACTTCATACTCAGTAGAATAAATTAAATGAAAAGACTGACAACACCAAATGCTGGCAAGGTTGTAGAGAAACTAGAACTTTCTTATATTGCTGATTGAAGTGTAAAATTACACAAGAACTCTGGAAAACTGTCTGTAATAAAAGTTAAACATACATCTAACTTCTTGTCCCAGCAATTCTACTTCTAGGTGTTTATCAAAGAGAAATAAAAATATATGCCCACAAAAAGACCCGTAGCACAAAAATTTATAGCAGCTTTATTAATTATAGCCAAAAAAGGTGGAGAGAAACAATCCCCATGTCCTCAGCCGGAGAGTGGTTAGACATATTGTGGTATATCCACACAATTCACACAATAAAAAGGAACAAACTATTGCTACAGGCAATGACATGCGTCGCTAGACTTTGAATTGAGAGAAAGAGGAGAGTACATACCATATGATTCTATTTATATTAAGTTCAAGAACAAGCAAAGCTATCTATGGTAATAGAAGTCAGAAAGGTGATTGCCTGTTGGGAGAGGGGGGTGAACTTCCTAGGAGGATGGGAATAATATACATCTTGGTGAGGGCAATGGTTACAGAGGAATATACATACTTTTCGTAACTCATCAAACTGTACTTAAATCCTGTGCATTTAATTGTAAGTTACACTTCATTTTCTTTAAAAAGAAAAAAATAATAGAGAATAGCCAAGAAATTTTTGAAAAGAAAAGAAGAGTATTGTGAAGAACCTAGCTCCAGTGGAAGGGGTTTAAGGATTTTAAGTAATCTGCCCCAGAGGGAAGGATTATTTTATTACTAAATGGTTTAGAATTGCCTGAATATGGAGATAATAATAAGCAGGCCCATTATTATTAGCTTTCTTATTTTGTTTTTAATATTCTCTACAGACAACACTCCCCCCACCTCATACTGCCTGTGGCCAGGGTGGCCCACTCCCACCACTCCCTACATGCCACTGGACAAAGGCTACAAGGTTTTAGTAACACATATTGAAAAGGTACAGTCATTAAACCATGTTGTACTTGGTACTGGCTCAAGAATAGAAAAATCAATGTGCAGATTAAAGAGACTAGAAACGGACCATAATCATATGGGAATTTCATATGTGAAAAAGGTGGCTATGTATATTAAGGGATAAAAAATGAATCACTCAATAAATAACATTATGACAAATGGGTCACAATATGAAATAAAGTTGATCTATACCATATAACCTACACCAAAATGAATTCTGAGTAAGTTGAAGTCCTCAATATTTAAAAAAATTGAATACCTCCCCCTGACAAAAAACAAGCCATGACAGAATATGGGAGAATTTGTTTTTGGAATCTTGGCATAGAGAAGGTTTTACTATGTGTGATATAAAATCCATATTCTAAAAAAAAGAAGATAAACTTGACTACAAGGCAATTAAACATTCTTACATATAAACAAACAAAAGAAAAAGAAAAAGGAACAACTGGGATATTTGCAGCATATGTCATAAAGAATTACGTTATTTAACATAAAAAGGACTCATTCAAAAACAAAAAACTAATACAAATGAGCAAAGAATAGTAAAGAATAAGAAAAATGCAAGCCCCTACATGATAAGAAAAATATGAAATCAGAACTAGTCTCCCTCTACTAAAGGAATAGGATTTTGATTAAAGGGACTTATTAGTAAATGCCTCCTTAGTTACAAATACCCATTATTTGAACTCCTTAGGCTAAAATCAAATGTGTCAGTTCAACTGGGATTTTCCTATAACCTACCTCCCATCATGGGTTTTATCTCCCTTATGTTTCCTGACACTTAGTATCAAAGAAGAAAACAGCTTTCAGATGTACTACAGAACCTGCCTTTAATCTTTAAAAATATAAATCCCATCTCTACATTTATATATACTTTAATTTTTCAAAATATTTGAAACATTTTAAAAATAAATGCAGGAAGTCATAAAACACAGTTAAAATGGCTAATAGTAATGGTTCATAAATTGCACTTATTTAAGACATAAATTACTTTTGCAATGAGCTTGCTAGACAAATTGTTTCTCAATGGTCATGAGGGAAAAAAACATGAAAATTATCATAAAATTTTTGAAAACAGAGTGGAACTGTATTTTTTTCTACCTTATTCTAGCCCCTTTGTTCTTCAACCCTATATTTAAAAACAGGGCTTCCCTGGTGGCGCAGTGGTTGAGAGTCCGCCTGCCGATGCAGGGGACACGGGTTCGTGCCCCGGTATGGGAAGATCCCACATGCCGCGGAGCGGCTGGGCCCGTGAGCCATGGCCGCTGAGCCTGCGCGTCCGGAGCCTGCGCGTCCGGAGCCTTGCTCCGCAACGAGAGAGGCCACAACAGTGAGAGGCCCGCGTACCGCAAAAAAAAAAAAAAAAAAAAAAAAAAACATAGTGAAACATCTAGTGTTTGATAAAGCATCTTTGGGCTTCCCTGGTGGCACAGTGGTTAAGAATCTGCCTGCCAATGCAGGGGACATGGGTTCAAGCCCCGGTCAGGGAAGATCCCACATGCCGCGGAGCAACTAATTCCGTCACAGTACTGAGTAGCGCCACAGCTACTGAGCCTGCGCTCTATATCCCGCAAGCCACAACTACTGAGCCTGTGAGCCATAACTACTGAAGCCCGCACTTAGAGCCTGTGCTCTGCAACAAGAGAAGCCACCACAATGAGAAACCCGCGTACCGCAACGAAGAGTAGCCCCCACTCTCTGCAACTAGAAAAAGCCCGCGCCCAGCAATGAAGACCCAATGCAGCCTAAAATAAATAAATAAAATAAGTAATTTTTTTTAAAAAAAGCATCTTCATCCAATATGAGTACATAGTAATAATAAAGGTACTTTTGATGATTTCAAAACCTAAACACATTGCAGAGCCTTGCTCTTCTTTGAAAGCATGAACAGACAGTACAAAGAAAAGAAAACACAAATGGCTTCTAAACATGAAAAGATGCTCCATATCACTCATAGTAAAATAAATGCAAAGTAAAATTACAATAAAATTGGTGAAGATTAAAAAGCTGGATACATTGTGTTGTCAAGGTTGTGGGAACGAGCATTCTCATATGCTGTTAGTGGAAAGAGAAATTAATACAACTTTAGAGAGGGCAATTTGGAATACTGAACAAAATTCAAAATGTTCTACAATTCCACTTCAAGGAACTTATCCTACAGGTATACTTACACATAGGCAATGTGACATGTACAAAAATATGTTTATAATAGCAAAAGATTAGCTATAATCCAGTTAAATAAATTGTGGGATAGCCATACAAAGTAATAATGAATTCATTTACATAAATGTGATAATTCTATACACACCAATAGAAAAAAATCCAAGATGTACAAGTAAGAGATAAAATTAAGGTGCAGAACAGTTGTGTAAAAGCCATATGTCTATATAATATCTGTCAGAATATACAGAAGACAATGATAACCGGTTGCCTATGGGGAAAAGAACTGAGGGACTGGGAAACTGGGGAATTGAGGGCCAGGGATGGAAAAGAAACTTAGTTTTCACTATATATACTTTTGTATCTTTTGAATTTTGTACCATATCCCAATATTACTTATCCAAATACAAATAATTTTCTTTAAAATAAGCATAAATATTTTGTATATACTCTAACATGGCAGTGGTGAAGAACCAGATTCTAGAGAGACATAGGAAATGGAGGATAGGATGGGACCAGAGGAAAGAATTAAGGGACTGAAAGTGCCATTCAGGTGGAGGGGCATTTGAGAGCAGAGACTGCTAAAAAGGAAGAAGAAAATGGAGAAGATCATGAAAATAAGAAGTGAGTTTATTCTGCCAGGGAAGTGGACTCACAAGCAACTCCATACTAAGAAGAACTAGCCCATAACAAGTTTTCTCCTGGTTCTGTCCTGGTCAGATGAATTAAACCAAAGCCTTGGAGAAACCAAGCAGAGCCAATAGGGGAAGAATACCTCCAGGACCTGGTAGATCACCATTGGACCCAATGACTAAGAATATCACAGGACAATCACCAAGCCAATACCATATATTTGTTCTATTTCATCTTTTCTGTTAAAATATAATAAATCCTCCTATTTATTTTTGGGACATGATGGTGGGTTTTACTTTCCTTTTTGCACTTAGGAAAGAGGGTCCTCAGAGTCCTGGGGAAGAAAATAATGATCAAACACAATATCCCTACGAGTTAGGCACTGTTAATTGTTAAATTACCTCCATTTTAGAGATGAGGAAAATGAGGCTTAAAGTGATAAAGTGATTGGCCCAAATACTATAGTTAGCAAAGTGATAGAACCTGGTTTTAAACTCAGGAATTCTGAGACTAGATAGAGTCTGTGTTCTTTACTATGTTGCATCGCACCTCAGCCCCTATTAGGCCTTCTCCTACAGCTCACTGTTAGATGAAAATTGTCATGAGAATTAAATGAACTCATACATGTTAAAAAGTTTACTATAGTACTCTTTACACATGATTGTCTAATAAATGTTAGCTGTCATTATTAATAAACATCTCTTGCTTGGTTTTGTAAAAGCTCTTCAAACTCACTATCTCCATAATTAAACTCATTGTGCCTTCCCTCCCTGCCTCAAATATGCCCTCCATCCTTTATATACTTACTGGCTTCAGCACAAATATCCTCATTCAATGCAAAAAACCTGGTTGTCATCCTGGCTCTTTATTCAACCACCAATTCTCAGTTTTAACTCTCAGCTCTCAAATCCATCACATCATACAGCCACTGGCACTCTTCTGTTTCGGGAGCTCAAAAACTCTCATTCACAGCACTTAGTAGTGATGGGACTCCCACAAAGGATAAAGAAATAGGTCTCATTTTCAGTTATAGATTGGATGGAATGGTATACATGATTGGAATAACATGATCAGAGCAAAAGTTATCCAAGAGACGGAAAAGTAGCACAATACATAATCAAAACGTATGATCTACCCCTTCTCTCGAGAAGTTATCTATGCTGCAATTGTAAATACTTTGTAGTCCTCCAACATCCTCTGAACTCTATCAGAGCCAAACTGAGTGTCACTTTAGATCAGTTCTTATTAGAAACATCAACTTCTATAAGACTTCAGCATGTTATCTGTACCAGTATTTTAACTTATCATATGTTTTTTATAATTTTCTTGTGGGATATTTCATTTCACAGGATTTTCACAGTGTAAAGTTTTTAATTCCTTTTTATAAGAGACTAAGATTTTCATAGTTCACTTACACATGTAAGAATTCTGGTCTTTGTCAGGCTAACAGTAAAAGAGGCAGAATAGTAGTAGTAGTATTTAAACCGGTAATTTTATTATAAGAGTTGGCCCTGACAGAGCTATTATATTCAATATCTAGAACAATTTTATTAAGGTCCTATACATGTTATATTGTAATTAAATAGAAATGCAGAAGCAAATAAATTAATCTACCACTGTTAAGGCAGTATTTACTGGAATGCAGCTCCCTAGCTATTGCCCAGATTGAAATGGAATAATCAAACATACTATAACTTGAAAAGTACTTTTAAGTATATGCTAAATTGCAACTCCATATGAGAATAACAATGGGCAGCTACATAAACACATAGGGTATGGAAGCCTGAATAATGTGCTTAAATCAGAAAAAGTATCAGGTTGCAGTAAAAACAAAGAGCAACTTGCTCTGAGTATCATAGTTGCAGCTGCAGCCCAACAGATAACCTTTATACTTCTGAAATGTGAGAAATACTATAGATCATACATCATCCTTCCACACCCTTCATTTCAATAACAATATAATTAATAACATTATTTTTTACAGTAAAGCTCAATAACCTGTCAATAATGTTGTCTCAAGAGATACTGATATCTTAGAACTAATAACTTGTAAAAAGAGAAAGAGGAATTATTTAAGATCCTCATTAAAATGGTCTCTATATAAACAGATAATAATGTCTCTAGACAGTGAAATGAGCACCATTTTGTTCCCAAAACTATAATTTCACTATATGCTCTTACTAGACATGAGTAGATCAGTATTTATTTAAAGATGAACAGTTAGGTATATGTCCTAACTTATGGAAAATAATTCACCATGAAAGTTTATTTCCACACATCCTAAAAAATCTGAGAAACATCTAAATTATATATTTTTTTAAAATTCAATGCCCTTTACTTTGATTCTATATATGAAATAGAATAAATTCATATTAATGAAATATTCAATATCTAAGAACAAAATATTCATACTAATTTACTGTTTGCAACCTGAGGTAAGTTCTGTGTTATATATGAGCAGATGTGTTAAGTGATCCTGCTTCTTCAAACACTTATAGAGGCAAAAGTAGATACATCTGGGCAATGATCAACACATACTTCTTTATTCTACTTCTGTATTTCTGAAGCACAACCCTAAATGTTCATATGGTTTCCCTGCTGTATACTGCATCTCCAGTAATGTTTCCTTAGAAATGCTTTTGGCTATAAGGAACAGAAAATCTGACTATTGATGGCGGAAACAAATTGGGGATGGGTATTTTTCTCACATTCGGGAAAAGTGTCTGATGGTGTTGGATCAGTCGCTCAACAATGTCATAACTTATGACTCAAATACTCTTGGCTTTTCCCTCATCTTCACAAGTTGCTGGTGAAGCTCAGAACACCACTTTTTCATTAAAAAGTAGCGCCACCTATATCTTTATTTTTTTTATGACTTCCTAGAAGCCCTCATAAATTTTCTTACAACTCATTTGCTAGAACTATGTCACATAGCCATTCCCAGTTGCAAGGAAAGCTAAACGATTTTGTATTTTTCAAGTCCCTCTATTGGGGATTTCAAGAGAGAAGGAAGTTGAAAATGTCTGTTAGGATAGTGATTGAACAGGGTCTAGAACAGTCTGCTTTCAACTACTCACAATTTCCATACATATAGTTTACATGTAACACATTCCCCCTCCCTAAGGGAGATAATTACCAACTTTCATTTAGTTATAAAACCTAGCTCTAAATCTAAGATCTGTGAAGGAGAACAAATCCTTCCATCACGGTCAAGTGCAGATTATTATAAACAACTGATATTGTAAATCACTGTAATTCACAAGTTATCTGTTCTCAACACACCCAATACAACATGATATAAAAGCAATAAAAACTCTCATTCAAAAACAGGAAGAATGAGAAATATACCATGGCCAATTGTCCATAGCACACAGCAATCCCTACACAAACAACACCTAAATTTCCTTGGTTATTCTATCTGGCAAGTCCTGATTTAGCAATCTAGGAGGTTCTCCCTTGACTGTTGTCATTCAGATTCCCTTGTTCTGCCCTTTGAAAGGATGTCCCTTGTCCATTATCCTTCTTGACTATATACGAGGTTGGCATTGACAGTGTACCCTTCTTGTGTTCTGTCCAGTTTTATCTCCACTGATAGTATACACATCATACTGCTACTATGTGTGCAGGGAATTGCCTTAGAGATTGAATAGTCATACAATGTTTGCTATCCGGACTTCGGCTTCCTTTAGCCACTAGCCACTTATGACAATTCAAATCTGATTAAAATTAAATTGAAAGTTCAATTCCTCAGTCACGCTGGCCACATTTCAAGTGTTCAATAGCTGCATGTGACTAGAGGCTACAGTATTACAGTAAAGGTATAAAACATCTTCATCATTGGTGAACAGTGCTACAGAAAGAGTATCATTGAAAGGCCTGTTAAATTTTAACCGCAATGTTCCAAATCCACATAAAATTAGTATTATCTGTTAGTCAATCCATGGCTTAAAATATAGACTGTTACATTATGAAATTGTGTCAGTACATGGAAGTCATTTCTGTAGCTTAGCTATCACTATGTCTCATTGTTGGGATAGATGTCAGAATTCACTGTGAAAACTACAGACAATAACCAAACCATCATATATCCTGTGTTAACTCTGGACACAAAAGTCGCACCAGAGATTTTAAAAGGCTTTGAATTGCCTAAATTGTACTATTTGAGAGTCAGCTAATAAAGTTGACTGGTAGAAAGCTGGCAGGTCTTCTAGAGGACCTGCTCTGGGTTGAGGATGAGGCACAGTATCTTTTCTTCTGCTCAGAGAGTTCATTCTAAACTTACATTAATATTTGCTAATGTCTACATTATCTCCAACCTAGTAACTGAAGACAGAAGAGAATGAAAAGGCTCCAACTGACAAAAAAGAAGGCACTGTTTAGAAGACCTCAGCTAAAGGATGCTCTCTTTGGGTTTTATGCCAGTTTGAATTTGGAAAGTTTGAAAAGACCTCAAGTTTTAGTCTGATTCATCGTAAAGAATCAGAATAGAAAGATTTTATCTTTGTTCGCAGGAAGTCACCAGGCTCCAGAGCAGATCCAAATTCAAATCAGACTTCTAAAGGCAGACATTAGCAAATTATTATAATCTAGTGTATTGTCAAATTTTATATTCCTATATTTAAATTTTAATTATATCTAATATTCAACATGAGGATATAAGATTTTACCAATCTTCTTACCATTTTTACCATTTTACCAATCTCTAAAACATATTGTTAAGAAAAATTAAGATATACTAAATACTTAAATCAACTATAAATATAAACTTCAGAAAACCCATGTTCAATGTTATTGTGACTCATTACAAAAATTGAATCTTTATACTAACTCAGAACCTTATTTTAAAAACTCTGACCAGTACTACGATTAGTTTAGGGAACATAATAAGATTAAAGGAATTCTTATCACAATGAGGAATGTTATAAGATCTCTTTTAAAAACATATTAAATTTTAAAAAGGCAAGCCTCTTTAAAAATCAAGTAAAATAATCAAAATTTCATCTATAATAAAATGTGTTTTTCAGTAAATTCAGATAGCATGCTTAAAATATATCTTAATGTTTAGCAATTATCATGCACTACAACTGTAACAAAACACTTAAAAGTATATATAAATTAAATGTAACTACAAAATTAAAATTAGTAATAATAACAATAAGAAAAAAAATAATATCAGACAGAAAAAAGACTCTAACCACTTTGTCCTCCTGGTGTGAATATCCACGAAAGCAAGTTAGAAAGGACAGAAAAGACAAAACAAAAAAGAAATAATTAATCCCATTCTTAAAATGAATAAGACTTTTTAAGAGTTCATTTCATAGTGAAATTAAACTTCTGAAAAAGTCTAAATTACATTTTGACTGAAATATAAATATTATAAGAGGAAAATTTTTCCATACATTTCAAGCAAGAACATGCTATATACTAGAATATATTAAGATATATAAACAGAATAATTTCTATAAAAGCAAGTAAATACCCAAACATCAGAGAAAGGAGAATGCTCTTTCGACAAATAAAATCCTAATTAAACACTCAATTAACTCAAAGAAAGAAACTGAAAAACGTTAAGGAATAAAGCTTTTATGTACAAAGACAATAAAACACAGTATCACTGTTTATTTTCAATTTCATCATATACTATCAAAAGCAGACAAAATGTAATTCTATATGAATTATGCATACTGCTTCTAAAAGTTTTTTTGTTCCATTAATTTAGGTCTTCTAAACTTTATAACTTAAAAGAATAAATAAGTAGAAACGGTCATTAAAGATAAAATATTATTGATTACAATTGGTAACTTGGGGTCATAGTTCCCCAACATCATAAATATAGAAAATAAAATAACACATAAGGTACATGACTTCTGAGAAAAGAATCTAAAAAATAAAGAATATGTGTATATGTATAACTGAATCACTTTGTATAACTGAATCACTTTGCTGTACACCTGAAACTAACACAACATTGTAAATCAACTATACTCCAATTAAAAAAAAAAAAGACATGGTACATATATACGATGGAATACTACTCAGTCATAAAAAGGCATGAAATAATGCCATTTGCAGCAACATGGATGGACCTAGAGATTATCACACTAAGTGAAGTAAGCCAGAAAGAGAAAGATATATACCATATGGTATCACTTATATGTAGAATCTAAAATATGACAGCAATGAACTTATCTACGAAACAGAAACTGACTCACAGACATAGAGAACAGACTTGTGGTTGCCAAGGGAGGGGGAGATGAAGGAGGGATGGAGTGAGAGTTTGGTATTAGCAGATGAAAACTATTATATGTAGAATGGATAAACAACAAGGTCCTACTATATAGCACAAGGGACTATATTCAGTATCCTGTAATAAACCATAATGGAAAAGAATATTAAATAAATAAATAAGATACATGATTTGGTCAAGAGAACATATTTAAATATGGTAAAGTTTAAAAATGTTGCATTCCTCTTTATTTAAATATAAAATAATGATAATAATAGTAAATTAATAATGTAATAATAATGACCTGATATATTATAAGAACTTATATAAGTTACAAATTAAAATCATATGTTTTTAGGCATCACTGTCTGAAACATTTCTAGCTGTATATCTTATGCAATTTTCTTAAGCTTTCTAGGCCTTTACTTCCTTATCTGCAAAACAGGAAATTAATATTTACTTTATAGGGTTTTTTCAGAGTTAAACAACATGAAAAGCTCTCAATACAGTGTCTGACACACAGTTCTATATCTGATATTCTAGCTGATTAAAACATAGGATACTGTGTACAAAGGAATAGGATTGCATCCTTTACAATACTGTGTTCTTGACTGATTCATTTGTTACAAAAGATCACATAAAAGCTATTGTACACAGTCAAGGAAAATTATTGCTAACCATTTAGTCCAACAAAAATCATTTATGGAACACTCATATTTATGTATCAGGCACTACACTAGATTTATGAAACATTAAAAATGAGTAAGACAGTTTCTGCCATCAAGGAATTAAATGTAGTGAGAGGGAAATGAACAAATTACTGTGGAACAGAGAGATGTCTGAAAGCAAGGGAATAACAAAGCACTGTGGAAACACAAATGATTGAGGAGATAGCAAGACTTGGAAAAAGAAATAAGAGAAAGTTTCTGAGATGTAAGCAGGACTTTAAAGTAATAAAGAGAATGTCGGCAAGACTAGTGAGGGAGAACATTTTATACAAAGAACATGGGATATGCAAGAAGCACAGAA
Organism: Stenella coeruleoalba; assembly: GCF_951394435.1. Taxonomy (NCBI): domain Eukaryota; kingdom Metazoa; phylum Chordata; class Mammalia; order Artiodactyla; family Delphinidae; genus Stenella; species Stenella coeruleoalba. The sequence goes on from NC_137163.1 coordinate 32,439,429, forward strand.
GCACAAACATGCTTGGCATATTTGGACACAAGTAGCTGGAAATGACTAAATTATAATTGACATGTTTGAACTAAAGTCTCCATGGTTAACTATATTAATATCTGGCAAAAGCTTAGAAGCACAATACTTCACAAAATAACTCACATTGCAGAAGTTTTTTAAAAAAGAAGGGAAAAAATGAAGTCATAACTAATGAATTTGCTAATAGTCAATCCCTCTTAGCAGATAATACAGGTTCAATTTTAGTTATACACATGAAAAACTTAGCTACAATATACACATGAATATTACTCTGCCATTATATCTTTACTATCTTTCAATAAGGATAAAAAATAAATACAAAATCTACCATATGATTTATAAATAAGGCATAACATTATTCGCTACTACTTATAAAGTGTTTACTTTGCTAAAATGTGCAGACAGACTGGAAGAAGATAAGTCTGGAAGCAGAGAGACCAGTTAGGAAGTTTTTGCAATATTTGGGGTAAGAAACAAATGCGATAGCAGTATAAACTATAGTAGTAGCAAGAGGAAAGGAGAGAAGTAAACTGGTTTAGGAGATACTAAGAAGTAAGGCCCCTTAAGACTTGATTGAGGAAGAGGAAGAAGTAGAGAAGGACTCCCAGAGTCTGGTTTAAGCAACCAGGAGGATAAGAAGACAATTCCTTGAAAGAAAAAAACACATGGAAAAGCAGATTTGGGAGGAAATAATGACTTCAAGTATAGACAAGGTGAATCTGAGGTGCCCATTAATATATCCAAGCAGAGATTTTTCAGTAGGCAGCTACAGAGGTGGATCTGGAGCTCAAAAGAATAATCCGGCTAGTGAAATCATACCAATAAATCATCAGCATATATACAGAATCTGAAGCTATGAAAGTGAATAAAATCTCCCAAGGAAATTGTTAAAGGAAAAAAGAAAAATGAGGAAGATGACCCATAATCAAAATGGTTCTTCTCTTTGAACTGGCAGGCCTCCAAAGAAAAGAAATTCAAAGTGAAAGGACTAGTAATCTCTTCTAATCAGATTTTAGTAATACAATTTAAGTCAGAAGTTTCACTGTATTTGTCAAAAGTGATTTTAATCTCATCAGTAATCAAACTGGAATTGAGTTGGTTGAAAAACAAAGGTAATGTATAAATATAAAATATTATCAAGGTCCTTAAGACAAAGACTGATTAAAATCTCCTGTGAAACATAAAAAAATAACTTGCTGTGGAGGAGTAGTTTAATTTTAAACATATGGAAAACCTGGATATTTTTAAATGGTTAAAAGTGAATCTTCAGTTGAATCATTTGGATATTTACTTCAGCTTTACGCTTAGTCTGTGTTTAAAAAAAGAAAAGACTAAATGGTCAATTCAAAGATTAAAGATTAAAATAAGGTATATATATTTACATACATATTCATAATGACATACTCAGTTTAGGTATACAGTAAGGAATATACTAATCCAATCTACAAATATGATTATCTAATTGAATAAGAGTATGTGAAAGCATCTTGCATGGTACCTGATATATATGTTAGGTAAGAAGAAATCTAATAGCATAGAAATTATTGCAAAACACTTTTAAAGCACTCACTGTGTGCCAGGTACATGTTTAAGTGCTTCACAAGTATTAATTCATTTTATTCTCACAATAGCCTTGTAAGATATGTACTATTATTACTTCTATTACTTATAGATGAAGAAACTGAGGCAGAGAGACAAAGCATCTTATACAAGGTCACATAGCTGGTAAATGATAAAGCTGGGATTTACGCTTAGTCTCACTTCAGAACTTGAGCTGAAGCCACCACACAGTGTTGCCTCTATATAATGCCAGTGTCCTCTGTTGGCTTTATGTATCTTTTCTATAATTTAATTGATGAATTAATGATTCTAGGTCATAATTACTAGACATGAAAACTCTAATAATAACTTAGAGTATGTCCAAAAGCATTTATTAAAATTTTAATGGTACAAATTATATTTATTAATTTCCTTTAGTTATTAAAAATTGTATTTTATATTCTAAAAGAATTTTATACTTAGCATTTTTTCCTCATAATCAACTCTCCCTATGGCCATCCTTACTGTCTTACCACTTCTGCTGATAAGCAATCACATTGCCTCTTCCCAAGATCAATGTACTTTAAGTATTAATCTACCTTCTATCACTGGCTCTATCGTTCTCTTTCCTCTCTGATATTTCCTCTTGATAGTCACAGTACCATTTCAGACTAAATACGGCAATTTCATCTGCCAACAACTATTCTTTGTGCAACTTTTCATTAGTTCCCCAGTCACCTCGGAAACTAATGTCAGCTCCCCTCAGATTCCTTCTCTAGATATTCAGTCTTTCTCCTACTACTTGCTCATCTGTATTGCCAAAATGATATATCCCTCTCTATATATCAATGTTGTACATTCTCCAGAGTTATACCACCATCACCTGTCTCTCTCTTCTTGCCTACCTTATATAATCAATCCAAAACCACCTCTCTTTCACACCACTACAGTAATATTCCATCTTCTCTCTCAAGCCTGGACTGTTTTTTTCAAGAATTGCAAGAATTACACACTGCTGTATAGGCAGTATAAGTTTATCTTTTTATTCATCCACAAGTTTGGACCACCATCTTCAAGAAAACATCATCGCAGTGCTGAGCTGCAGCAAGAAGCTGGATCAAAAGACAAAGCTTATCCCAAAATAACATGCCCATGATAAGTACACCCAATTTCTTTCCTCCATTCATTCACTCAACAAGTATTTAATCAATCAATAATAATAAAATGTTAAGAGTAATACATTAGAAGTCTGTAGAATTCATTGAGGCACAAAAGAGTGAGTGGTTAATTCACAAGAGATACCCAAAGAAAGCATCATGGAGATGATGCTTAAATCCAGAAAGATGAGTAATTGTTCATGAAGTGGGTAAGGGTCGTGGGTGGAGTGGGGTCCGGGGGGAAGCAGAGAGATTATTTCAGATTACAGTAGCAGGGTAAGCAAAAGCAAAAGACATAAAAGACAGTGGTAATTTAAGAGAAGTACAAGTATATCCATGGTTTCTGCTTCCTTGGATTCAAGCAACCATGTATAGAAAATATTTGGGGAAAAAACATTTCAGAAAGCTCTGATAGACGAAATTTTCACATACTGAGGTATGGGTAAGTCATTCTGGCTTACACATGATTTGGCTTGAACTTTATGCTAACTAGAACAGCCTGTCTTAGGGCCTGTCAAACATGCATTGTACATCTGCTTTAGCCATTAAAGAAAAGCCATTAAAAATCAAAACGAAGTGACTGGTTCAGGCATTCAAATCAGAGCTGGGTGACTATTGTGGATGTGGTTTCAGATACGTTCCTGCATCACTGAGACCCTGAATTTTCTGAATTGTATCAAACTCAAGGACACCACCAGCCATTCTCAAAGCAATATCTTCCAGCAGTTACCAGCTTCAACCTTATGGTCTCAAGGTCTCCCCTTGTAACCATGCAACCATTTCAGACCCCAATCAATCCTTGCTTAGTAAGCACTCTTACTTCTTGCCAGATCCAATCCTAATTCTTGACAAGCGATTTATGTAACTTTGCAGTTTTTCCATATATAAGCCTCCCCCATTTTTTAGTCTGACTGAACACAATTCAAGTCCTTCTTGAATCTGTGTCTCCTAGGCTATAGTCCTCAGTGTGTCTCAAAGAAAACTCTTTCCTATTCCTATTATAGACTGTTTATTGCTTATTTGTGTCAATAGTTCCAAAAAACAAAACTTGAATATGCGACACTGGTAACTATTTACATAACATTTACACTCTATTTACCACTATTTATATAGCATTTATATCGTATTAGGAATTATAAGCAATCTAGAGATGGTTTAAAGTATACGGGAGGATGTGCATAGGTTATATATGCAAATACTATGCCATTTTACATAAGGAACTTGAGCATCCATGTATTTTGCTATGCATGGGGTGGGGGGGCCAGTCCTGGAACCAATCCCCAAAGGACATGGGACATCAAGGGAGGACTGCAGTGTAGTTTAGTCGGGGTATATTGAATGCAGTGAAGCTTATTCTTTGAGTTAGGCAGGGAATAAACCATAGGGAGAGGGCTCTTTATGCCATTAGAAACTTCACTGAAGAGATGAGGTGTCACTAAATAGCTTTTAAGCAGAAGGTAAAATAATCAGATCTGCATTTTACAGATATCAGCATAGCAGCATGTGAAGGATGTGTCTGAGGAATCCAGATGGGAGCAAAGAGACCAGTTAGGAAACTAACATTAGTCCAAGTGATGGAGGATGAGAGCCCAAATAAGAGAGCAGTTAGTAGTCTATGTAGACAGAGAGGAAAGAATAAAATGCAAAATTTGTGGGGAAAGAATGGTGAAGGACAGAAACCTGAGATGATTCCTGGCCTTCTAGTTTAGGTGATATAGCATATAGTGGTGCCATTCAAAAAGCTGAAAATTACAGAAGTAGATCAGGGCGTTGTTCCAGCAATAGGAAGTGCATAGTCTGTTCTGGCCTAAGTGAGAGTCAGTGGCATTTTAATATATTTATTGAAAGGGAGTTTAAAAGACAAGACTTAAAAAGAAGAAGCTTATGTCCTTTTTTTTTAATTGAACTATTTATTTATTTAGATAGATATATTAAAACTGCATATATTTTTGTATACAATTTGATGAGTTTGAACTTATGAATATATCCATGAAACCATCACCACAATCAAATAACAGACATATCTGTCACCTCCAAAATTTTCCTTGAGTCCCCTCATGTTCTTTTCATGGATCAGAATTTTTTTTTTTTTTTTTGCGGTACGCGGGCCTCTCACTGTTGTGGCCTCTCCCGTTGTGGAGCACAGGCTCCGGACGCGCAGGCTCAGCGGCCATGGCTCACGGGCCCAGCTGCTCCGCGGCATGTGGGATCTTCCCAGACCGGGGCACGAACCCGTGTCCCCTGCATCGGCAGGTGGACTCTCAACCACTGCGCCACCAGGGAAGCCCCAGAATTATTTTTAACTTAAAAAAAAATTGCTTCAGATAGGACTTCATTTGTTTTTGCTTATGTTTGAAGTTAAGTATTTTTGTTGGGGATGCTTTAAAATAAATTAGATGAGATTTATTGGGTGAGGAAAGAGAAATTCATGACTATGTCTAACTGTCCTCTCACAATTACCTGCGATTCTATTTCCACTGTGCTCCACTATCTAGTGTCTGCTTTACCATCCTAAAGTTCTGGTGATATCCTGAATTCCTTTATTTATTAAACTCTATATAGTCTCCTATTATGATCAGAACTCATTTCAGATGCTATTACTAATCTTCTCCATATATACTAAGTAAAATCTATTTAACTTGGTGCTCATCTTGTCTAATGATAAGGAGCTCACTTTATCTATTGATGAGGACATTAGGTACTGAGCAGTATACTTTCCACCAAGAGTTTAGGAGCAAAGAGATACCAAAGACAACTCTCAAAAGCACGTCTGCCAATAACCAAGAATACCTTGCACCTGTTATATAGCAATAGTCTACAAATATTTTTTCTCTTCTCTCAAATCTCTAAAACCAGGTACCCCTCGCACATTTTTAAGATAGCATTTAAATTTTAAGTTTAAATAGTTGGAAAGGATACATTTTCAGATATATTGTGTATTGTAGGTGTGATTTAATTATATTTTTATCAAAGCTTGGAGCTGCAGATTTATCTCATTCAATATACAGAAAATGTCTACTTTATAACCTATTTGGCAAACTAGTCCACATTGCCAAACCATCACACAAATCTGACTTTATATCAAAAAGAGTCCAACTTCATTTTTAAATTCATATAAATGTGTTATTATGGGTCACCATGATAATCATCTCAAAATTCCAATTCTGAAAAAGAGAGATGAGGCACCAGAGTCTCGCCAAAAGTCTGTTGCCTGAATGAAATAACGTGCTGCCTCGTTCCATGTTTCTTACAAACTTCTCACTGCTTTGACCTCATGAATCTCTCCTTCAAGACAACTCTCCTCCAGCGGCAACTCTCCTTGTCACTTTGCCTGGTGCCCCAGAGAATTTTACATCCTGAGGCAATATATTATATAAAGACCAAAATTCAGATTAGGTATGGTTGAGGAGCATGCTTTTATTTTGAAGAGTAGAAGCCACCCACTTATAAAAGTGAGTTGGAAAGAAAAATTTACAAAACAGAAAAGTGTTTTCAGGTAGATCAATTTTAAGAAAAAAATGAAAATACATATGGAAATATGTGCCCTTGAAGTTATTAGCACTCGTCTCCTCTCCAAAAAACCTTCCTTCCACATCAGGGTACACTTTCAAGACCACTGCCAAAGCTTAACACACAATATACTAGACATACTGACATAACAGAATTAATGAAGCTTCTCAATTCCTTTTATAAATTCTTTAAGCAGTAGAAATATCTGACTATATTCCTTTTCAAGGATTACATGAATAATCTAGTATTAATTTAAAAATCATAAAATGTTAAGCCCAGAAGAGACCTTAGAAATCATTTAAATTGATGCTGTCATTTTACAGATTTTAAAACAGAAGCAATAATACATGAAGTGATATGTCAACAAGAGTCATGTAACACCAGGGCAGGAACAAAACTTGGTTCTCCTAGTTGTCTCAACTTAAGTCACCCTGTTCCTAGAGAATGTCAAATTTTTACCAATATACTGGAATGCAGTGATTTCATAAAAATCTAACAGAAAATCCATACATGATATGTTTGATTTGGGGTATGGGAACTGATTATATATTACACAAGCACACTAACTACAGACTTGCCGGTAATTACAGTGACTTGAATTTTTTTTTAAAAGACTTACCATCTGATATACTGAACACACATATATCAATATATTTTAAGGGACTTTCTTAAGAATCACTTTCTTTTACAACCATACTAAAGGTATCATTCATTCTGCTTCAAATCTGATAATTTATAGTGAAAGAATCCATATCTGTTACATTTGCAAATTAAACACTATAATTCTAAAAAAAGTATATTCTTTATTTTTTCAAAATTAGATTATCCATTGAGAGATGGTAATCTATTTTTCCCAAAAAGTAAAAGAAACGAAAAATTAATGTTGCCACACTTTGAAGCTTAAAATAATCCTGACTGTAAATTACTTTTAATGTCTTTACCACTAGAGTCTCTATTCCATGATTACAAAATAATATCTCCCTTAGAAAGTCATTATTTTTCAATTTAACTAAATATATAGCTTTAATTTATTAAGGAGTATCATCTTAAGAAACTAAATGAAAGCAGTATTTCATAAAATCTTATTATACTGGTACTCCATAGTCCTGCACTTCATTTATTCTCTCTGTATCCTAAATACACCTCAGAAGAGTTAATTAATTGTTAAGGATGGCTGCACGTGAAAGACCTTAAAATTAAAACAAAAGATTATTTTATCTTGTTCTTTTAGGAGATTACTAAAATAATTTTTAAATTGCTTTATAATTAAATTTTAAGCTATAAAATATTTATATTGTCATTATTCTACTTCATAAAAATAATCTTACCAAAATGCACTGAGCTTAATCCTTTGGAGCTATGATAAATCAAAAACTGTGTTCAGCAAATGTATGGACACCAAGGGGGGAAAGTGGGGGTGGGGGGGGTGGGATGAACTGGGAGATTGGGATTGACATATATACACTAATATGTATAAAACAGATAACTAATAAGGACCTACTGTATAAAAAAATTAAATTAAATTTTTAAAAAAATGTGTTCAGTATCTATTGTGAGCAAAAGCCTTCTAGTACATAAGGCAACTGAGTATACGTAGGAAGATCCAATTTGAAAAGAGAAATTAAACTCATTATTCTTTCCATTTAGAATATAGGCCATATATATATATATATATATATATATATATATATATACACATATAAAAGGAATGCTTTCCCAAGTAAATTATGAATGAAAATTATTTTTTATGTTTAGTCCCTAACATTTCCCTCAGATCTAAGAAAAAATATGAGAAATGTGGGGGTTACTCTCTCTGCTTCCTTTCTTCTTCCATAAATCATCCACATCACGTTAATCCACAATATATAGAGTTTTATAGTTGATTACAATACAAAAAATGTTCAAGGGGTGTTCCAGTTTTTCACTGTACTTAACTTACTGACTAGAACTTTGCTCAGCATAAAGAGACCATATGTTAGAAACCAGAAAAAATATTTTTAAGCAAACTATATTCAGACGTCATTACAGACTTCTGCTTGTGGCCTAAATGGGGTAACAAGGGCTAGATTCCTTCATCTGCCTGAAACAAGCAAACAAACAAAAAATAGGCAAAATGTATGACGAATGGTATTCAAGACAATGGACATCAGGCAAAAAAGGCCAGCTGAAATATGGGAAACAAACAAGATAAGCTCTAAAATTGCCCCAGGTTACTGTTTTGAGAGGCTTTCCAGGCAGCAGAGTAATACAGAGCAGCTGAAACTCACTTTGGCAGACATCCTAAGTTGAAGAGAACAAACTAAGCCTGAGGAGGCCAGCACAGCTAGCTTTCGTTGAACAAGTTATCAGTGAAGAGAAAGGTGAACAGAGAAAGAAAACTCCAGAGATCTACAGAGAGACCCTTCAAGTGTTCAACTTAGTAATGATCAGTGAGCATGAATGTGATTAAATATCCAGGAGTGGGGAAAAAAAATCATCTGAAAGGATTAGAGAAAACAGTAGATGTTCCTACCAGCTAGAAAAGAAAAACTCATAATCATGGGGTATTGGTTAAAGTACTCAGGAAAGCCTTGCCTCTGTAGAAGAGAATAATTAGCGCTAAACTGAGCACTGTTCCAGATCCACCTAACAAATCACAAAAGCAAGATACAAAAGTTAAATTGTTTCCATGTAACTTAACTGCATTCCAGAACAAAGCTCAAGGAGTTATAGGAATGAAAAAATATATAGCACCCAACAAAGTAAAATTTTCAATGCCTGACATTCAACATAAGATACTAGGCATGTAAAGAGTCAGGAAAACACATACCATAATGAGAATAATCAATCAAAACTAACCCAACACTGACAAAGATGTTAAAATTAGCATAGGAGAACTTCAAAACAATTATTAGAGAGTGTGTATTCTACACGTTCAAAAAGTTAACCAGACTGTGGAAGATATAAAAATATCTAAAATTGAAATTCTAGACATGAAAACTATAATGTCTGAGGTGAAAAAATACACTGAATGGTATTAACAGCAGATTTGACACTGTAGAAGAAAAGATTAGTAAACCTGAGGCATAGAAATAAAACATAAACAAAATGAAAATGGAGAAAATTAAAATTTGATTTAATAAAAAAGAACATAAGTGAGCTGTAGGACAACTTCAAGCAGCCTAGTGTATGGGTAACAGGACTCCCTGAAGGAGAAGAGAGAGAGGATGGGCCAGTAAAAATATATGAAGAAAAAATTGACAACATTCTATACAGCCTATGAAAACTATAAACACATAGATCCAAAAAGCTCAAAAACACTCCAAACACAACAAACATGAAGAAAATTAACAAAGAAACATCATAATTAAATTGCACGTAACCAGTGATCAAAAGGATATCTTAAAAGCAATCAGACAAAAAAGACACATTTTATATACAGAGAGATAAAGATGAGAATGGTATTACAATTCTAATTGGAAACAGTGAAAGGGAGAAGGCAGTGAAGCAAAAATATTTAAAATATTGAAAGCAAATAACTGTTAAACTAGAATTCTATACCAAGCAAAAATATCTTTTAAAAAAAACAAGGGCAAAAATTTTAGCATAAAAAGTTGAAAGCATTCATCACTAGCAGACTCGTACTATAGCAAATATTGAAGGAAATCTTTCAGGCAGATGAAATATGATACCAGACAGAAATATAGATCTACAAAAAGAAATGAACACTACCAGAAATGGTAACAACACAAGTAAATACATAATATTTCTTTATCATTTAAAACTCCTTAAAACATAAGCCTTTAAAACAAAAAACAAACAGTGTATTGTGGGATTTATAAAACAGGTAAAAGTAAGCTATATGATACCAATAATATAAGTCCAGAAGGGTAGAAATGGAAGTACACTATTGTAAATTCTTATACTATACTATACACCAAATGGTATAATATCAGTTCAGGTTGACTGTGATCATTTAAAGATGTATATTACAAACTCCTTAAGCAATTAATAAAATAATAAAACAAAGAGCCAACGAAGCTACAAAACAAAGAGTCAACAAAGCTAATGAGCTAACAAAGCAGATAAAACTGAATCAAAAAAGTACTTGATTAATCCAAAAGGAGACTAAAAAAGAAATAAAGATCAGATGGTAAAAGTAGAAAAAGAGCAAAATGATATAATCAAACTTAACCATATCAGTAATCACATTAAATATAAATTATCTAAACACCCAATTGAAAAGCAGGGATTGTCAGATTGGCTAACAAAGCAATACCCAATTATATGCTGCCTATAAGAAAAGTACTTCAAATATGAAGACACAAATTAGTTTAAAGTAAAAGAACAGGAAACATAAACAATGTTACTACTACCCAATAGAAAGTTGGAATGATTATAGTAAGATTAGACAAAACAGATTTCAGAGCAAAGAATATTACCAGGAATAAAGTCACTTAATAATTATAAAGGGGTCAATTATTTAATAGGCTGTAATACTGCTAAATGTTTATACACCTAAAAATAGAACTTTAAAATACATAAAGCAACAGCCAATAAAACTGTAAAAAGAAATGGACAAATCCAAGTATAGATATATATTTCCATACCCCTCTCAATAATTGATAGAATAAATAGGTAGAAAATCAACAAGAATATAGTAGACTTGAACAACTCTATTAAACAACTTGACCTATTGGACATTTAAAAACACTGTCAAAAAATAGCAGAATATACACCTTCTTCAAGTACACACAGAACATTTGTCAAAATAAACCATATTCTGGGCCATAAAATAAGTTTCAGTACATTTCAAAGGATTCAAGGCATACAAAGTATATCTAGGACCACAACCGAATTAAATTAAAAATCATTAACAGAAAGATCTCTGGAATCCACCCCCAGTATTTAAAAAATAAATAACATACTTCTAAGTTATTCATTGGTCAAAGATGAAAAGTAAAATTAGGAAGTATTTCAACTGAATGAAAATGAAAAGACAGCATATCAGAATTTTGGGGATGTCACTGAAGCAGTACTTAGGGGAAATTGACAGCACATGATGCCTATATTAGAAAAGAAGGAACATCTCAAAGCAATGACCTCAGCTTCCACCGTAAGAAACCAGAAAAACAAGAGACAATTAATTACAGTTAGCAAAAGAAAAGAAATAATAAAGATCAAAGATGAAATCAACAATTTAAAAAATCAATAAAACAAAAAGCTGGTTCTTTGATAAGATCAATAAAATTGATAAATATCTGTCAGACTAAGCAGGGAAAAAGACAGAAGATGTAAATTACCAATATCAGGAATGAAAGAGTTAGCATCACTACAGATTATACAGATATTAAAAGAATGAGAATGGAATACTGTGAACAAGATGCTAATAAATTCAATAACTTATGAGGAACTGAACAAATTCCTTGAAAGATACAAATTACCAAAGCTCATTCAAGAAAAAAATAGATAACCTGAATAACTCTATATCTATTAAAGAAATTAAAACTGTACTTAAAAACTTTCCCCCCAAAATAAAACTGTATGCCCAGATGGTTTCAAAATATTAAGGGATAAATTATACTAATTCTGCAGAAACTCTACTAAAACATTGGAGAGGAGGAAATACTGCCCAACTCATTCTATCCAGCCAGCATTACTCTAATACCAAAATCAAAGAAAGACACTGCAAGAAAAGAAAACTACAGATATCAACCCTCATGAACACAGAAGCAAAAATTGTAAACAAAATTTTATCTAATCAAACCCATTAATATGTAAAAGATATAATCCATCATAACCAAATGGGTTTTATTCCAGGAATACAGAGTTGGTTTAACATTTCAAAATCAATCAATGTAGTTCACCATATTAACAAAAAACATATAATCAATCTCAATGGATGGAGAAAAAGTATTTCACAAAATCCAACATCTATTCCTGAGGTAAACAAACAAACAAACAAAAACTCTCAGCAAATTAATAATAGACAACATCTATGAAGAGCTGATAGCTAACATAATACTTAATAGTGAAAGACTGAATGCTTTCTCTCCAAGATAAGAACAAAATAGGGATAGCTTCTCTCATCATTTCCAATCAGAATTACACTGGAGTTTCTAGCCAATGCAACTAGTCAAGGAAAAGAAAAATAATCAGGTAAACCAGGGAGAAAGATAAGGAAAAATAAAGAAAAGTTATTAGTTCTGGGCAAAACAAAACAATGAGAAAAGGGAAACAATGAGACAATGGAGAAATGAAATCACAAAGGGGAACAAATTCCCATAATTGTGTCTAAGTAATGTATGTAAAGACATCAGCTTCATATTTTTGAGCTACCTAAGAACTGAGTGATAAAATACTATGAAGAGGATAAATACAAATTATAAAGAACTTAGACAACAATATAAAATACTGCTTTTACTTATTTCAACATAGCATTCTTTGGGAAATATTAATATATTCCCTAAAGTGGATGGATAAACTACAAAAATCTAGTACAGGTGTGAAACACAGCCTTAACATTTCTTCTTTAAATCCATAATCTAATGTTTATTTCATTAATGTTAAAACAAAAATAAAGAGTAAAGTAGCCTCAAAAGCTATAAAATTATAAAATTATGAAACACAGACTCTCAAAGCTAAAGAGCCTCTTTCAAAAAGAAAGAAAACAGAGGCCAAAGGAAGAGCAGATCTACCAAGTTTATAAAATTATGTGAAGTAATCGAAAAAGCTGTGACACAACCCAAACATTAATCAGTCGTGTGACTTTAAGATGAATTTTAGTGTCTCTGGGTCTGAGTTTTCTACACCTATAAAATAAGGAGTTAGGCCAACTGATCTCTAAATTCACTTCATCTTTGAAAGTCTAAGACCCTATGATTCTAAACAAAATCATAAGCTAAAGAACATAAACAATGAGACAAATACCTTTTTAATTCAGAGGAAAATTTTTTTTAATTATTTTATCTGAATTGAAGACACTAGGGAAGGTTCTTATTCATTGATTAACCTGAATATTAATTTCAGCTGTCCAGTTTATTCAAGATAAGCTTAAGTATAAGAGAATTATGAAGTGTAATTTTCATTCTGTACCTTGTTTGAGCGTAATGACACTCGACCTCCACAACGAGCACAGAACTTTGTTTGGCAATATGAACAGTTATGGCCACATCCATCAGCAAACTTTGTTTTGTGGCAGATACCACAGGTTGGAGCATCACCTTTCTGTTCTTGCTGTTGCTGTGATTCTTCTCCCATCTTCTTTACCTGCTCCTTATACATTTCAAACTGCTGATGAAGTTTTCTGCAGAGAACACAGATAAGAAAAATTTGGTTTCCTGATGTCTCAAAAAAAAAATAATTACCACAATCTGTGGACACACTTTTATACCCAAAAAAATCCATAGGAGAATACAGAATAAAAATTTAATTTTCTGTTTATAGAATAACATCTTTTATGGCACATCACATCACAAAAGTGTTGTAACTAGTTCTGCCTTCTGCCTTCTGATATACATGCTAATTTAAGAAACAATACAATTAAGATACTTCTTTGAACTGTAATTGTAGAATTTCTACCAACCATTTGCAATATATTTTCAATCATATACTGTAAAATATTTACAATGTTATTTTTCAACAGTTTAGCTTCACAAAAAGACTGATTTGACTTACACAGTGAAACCAAAACCTATGAACTTCAAATCATTGAGACAGACTCTCAATTGGAATGATCTTAAGAATCCAAACAGAGGGGAGAACATTGGATGAGTGGTCTCACTAACTGGTTAAATCTATTCAATAGTCTCGACATTAGTTGGCTGCAAAGACACTATGAAATATTAGAAGCCTACCAAATAAGGCTGTACAAATAAAAGTAAGGCCTTTATTTTTTCTAGTTAAAAATAAATAGTGATAAAACTTCTCACTTCCATTGTCTTTATAAAGGATAATTTAAAATATTTAGAACTATAATTTGGATTTATAAATCAAAGTTCCTAATCAGAACTAATGTTTAGGATTTACAAAGCTGTACATAATGTCACTCCCATCCTAGAAAGGACAAAAGGCTAAATAATCTAAAATATCATAACTTGTTTTGAGCCCTTCACAGAGTTGAGGCTATAAGGCAACCAAATAATCTAAACTCCAAAGAGCAACAAGCCCTTCCAAAGAGCAATGGGCCACACTGTTTCTCTTTTGGCAGAACACAGGGGAAAGAGGTGTTTCCTCTTACAATTAGGTAAGAGGAAATTCATTAAAACTTTAACAAATTGTAAAGGCCAAGTGTGGGCTAACATGACAGTTTGGAATAGCTAGGGGCCCAGACTCAAGGGAAGTTCACACTCACTCCCAAGCACTCTTCCACATACCTCCACTGGTTATTCATCAGGCATATTGAGAGCAGGGCATGAGAACAAAAAGAATCCTTTGGGGGTGCACATGCAGGTATAACAGAAGTGACTAACTAGTGGCTGCTAGGACACAGGCACATTTTCCCAGACTATTTCTCCTAAAAAAGCCAAAGCTATAAGCCACAGGAAAAGGGAGTAAACTCTGTCATCCCCAGGGCAAAGGTAAAGATCCACTGCAGCTAGGGAAAAGCTTGAAAAAAAACCCTCTTCCCATGAAAGAGGGACAAAAACCATCTTCAACCAAGATCTTATCCACAAATTAAAGGCCTTTTATCACTAAGGGAGGGGTGGAAACTCCTGCCCCAAACCATTCAGAGATATAAGGCACATTTGCTTCCACAGGAAGGAGGGAGTAAAAACCTTGAGCAAGCCTCATCCCTGAGGCCTAGGTTGACAAAGCCTGTTCAAAGATGGAAGATAGAACACACACAACAGAACACCCCGCCCCTATCACAAGCCTAGGATCAAGAAATACGCACCAGTTGTCTACCTCTGGGGAATGGGCAAGAACATGGGGAGAGACCCCCTCCCTCTGTGACATAAGTGGATAGGAATGGCTGAAGGGGTAGCAAAACAATAAAAACAAAACAAAACTTACAGTACTCCTGCATCCACCCCAAGCAAAAAGCAACAGTGGCTCACGTTAGAGGAATTTGAAGATAGTAGTGCACTAAAGATAATGATGGCAACAGCAAAATCCAAACCTGTCTGAACCCCTGACTTGATTGGTGATTTAATCCCCAATACTGACAGTCTGACAGAAAAGGCATGCCAACTTTAAGGCATAAATACAACTCAAAAGCATGAGACTCAGGAAAAAAAACACAAGGAATAAACAACCCGTTGTCAAGAGATAATCACTACAAGTAGATTCAGAGATGACAAAGATGATAAGATTATCAGACACAGACTTTAAAATGATTAAAATTATTTAGGTAAAAGATATAGAGAAAAAAGGTGGACAACAGACATGAACAAATAGGGTACTGAAGCAGAAAGATGGAAACTGTAAGAGTCAAATGGAAATACTGGAAATAAAAAATATGTCCTCAGAGATGAAGAATTCCTTTGATGGTCTCATGAGTAGGCTTGAAAGAACTAAGGAAAAGAACAGTAAGCTTGAGAATAAGTCAATAAAAATTATCCACATTAAAACAGAAAAAAAAAGTGTAGGAAAAAAAGAACATCCAAGGGACTTCCCTGGTGTTCCAGTGGTTAAGACTCCATGCTTCCATGCAGGGGGCATGGGTTCGATCCCTAGTCAGGGATCTGATCCTGCATGCTGTGTGCTGTAGCCAAAAAAAAAAAAAAAAAAAAGAGAGAGAGCATCCAAGAGCTAAAATGATCTAACATGTAAAACTGGAGTCCCAGAAGATGAAGAAAGAGAAAACAGAACAAACAGAACAGAGGAAATACTTGAAGGGATAACGGCCATGAATTTTTCAAAACTAATGAAAGGCAGCAAATCACAAACACGTGAACTTCAGAGAATCCTTTGTAGAACAAATACCACACACACACACACACACTTTTACACACATCATAGTCAAACTGCTAAAAACCAAACATAAAGAGAAAACTATAAAAGCAGCCAGAGAAAATAACATATTATTTACAAAGAACCAATGATAAGAATTACAGAAGATTATTCTTCAGAAACCATGCAAGTTAGAAGACTTTGGAATGACATCTTTATAAAGCACAGACAGGAAGTAACAACAACAACAAAAAAAAACCTATCAACCCAAGATCCTATATGCAGTGAAATTATGCTTAAAAAAATGAAGACAAAATAAAGGCTGTTTCAGGCAAAGAAATGTTAAAGACCTTAACTGCAAGGGATTTGAAGTAAGTTCTTCAGGAGTATGATACTCCTTGGAAGTATCTTATGGAAAACCAGACCCAGACATAGAAATAAATGCTTATGTCAAAAAGAAAAAAGTCTCAAATCAGTTTCAAAAAAAGAAAAAGGAAAGTTAAACCCAAAGAAAGTAGAAGGAAGGAAATTTTAAAAGATTAGAGAAGAAATCAATGAAACCAAAAACTGATTCTTTTTAAAATAGAAACAATAGAATTGATAAACCTCCAGCCAGAATGATCAAGAGAGAGAGAAAGAAAGAGAGAAGATGCAAATTACCTACAACAATGATAGAGGTAACATCACTACAGACTCCACAGTTAAACAAAATTAAATGTAAAAGATTATAAGAGAATATTACAAACAACTCTATGCCCAAAATTCTACAACTTACATGAGAAACAGAACATCTTCTTGAAAGACAGAAATAAGTACACCTCACTCAAGAAGAACTAGATAGCCTGACAAGTCCTAAAGCTATTAAAGAAATTTAACTCATAGTTTAAAAACCTTTCAAAAATAAAACTCCAGTTCTCCATGGCTTTATTGATGAATCCTGCAAAATATTTAAGGAAGAAACAATACCAATTCTACATAATCCCTTTCAGAAAGTAAAAGTGAAAGAAACATTTAACTAATTTCCTAAGGCCAACATTACTCTGATACCAAAACCATACAAAAATATAATAAGAAAAGAAAAGTATAGACCAATATTCCTCATGAGAAGGTGCAAAAATCCTCAACCCAACATTAGCAAGCCAAATCCAGAAATATGTTAAAGAATAATACATCACAAACAGGTGATGTTTATCCTGGGAATGCAAGGTTGGTTCCACATTCTAAATTCAAGCAATATAATTTACCACATTAACAGATTAAGGGGAAAGAAACATATGATTATGTCAAAATATGCTGAGAAAGCAGCTGAATCAGCAAACTAGGAATAGACAGAAACTTCCTTAATGCAATAACAGTATCCACAAAAGACTCTACAGCTAACATCATATTGTATTTGAAAAATTGAGTGCTTTCCCCCTGAAATCAGGAACAAAACAACGTCTCCTCTCTCACTACTCCTAACCAACACTGGACTGGAAATCCTGGCTAATGCATCAAAGCCAGAAAAAAACAATAAAAATTAAAGCCATAGAGATTGGAAAGGAAAATTTTTAAACTGCACAGATGGCATAATTGTCTATGTATAAAATCCCAAAGAAACTATAAAAAAATCTCCTATAATAAATAAATGAGTTTAGCAAGTTCACAAGATACAAGCTCAATATACAAAAAAAAAATTGTATTTTTATATACTAGCAATAGACAGTTGGAAATCAAAATTTTAAAAAGTAATCTGCAATGGCATCAAAAAAAATAAAAGACTAAGGTATAAATCTAACAAAATATGTGCAGGCTATCTTTCGTAAGAACTATAAAACACTAATAAAAAGAATCAAAAGAGAGATCTAATTAATAGTAGAAATATACTGTATTCATCAATGAGAAGTCTCAATATTGTTAAGATATCAATTCTCTACAAATTGATCTATTGATTCAATGTCATCTCAGTCACAATCTCGGAAAGAATTTTTTAAACAAATCGACAAGCTCAATCTAAAATTTGTATGGAAAAGCAAAACTCTCAGAATAGGCAGAATATTTTGAAAAACAAAAAGATTGAAGGACTCACATTACCTGATTTTAAGACTTAACTAGAAAAGTTACAGAAGTAATCAAATATTGGCAAAGGATAAACACGCATACAATAGAACAGAATCTAACAGAGTCCAGAATAGTCCAACACTTAAATGGTCATTACTTTTTTAAAAAGATACCAAGGTAATTCAATGATAAAGAATAACCCTTTAAAGCAACGGAAAATTCATGTGTAAAAAAAGTAACTGGAAATCCATGTGTAAAAAAATGAACCTCAACTCATACCTCACACCTACAAAAATTAACTAAATGTATTACAGAACCGTAAACAATAGATTACAGAACTAAATAAAATGACAATAACTATAAAACTTCTAGATGGAAACATTGACAAAAAGTGAGGCCTTGGGTTAAACAAAGACTACTTAGCTAGATTAGACAAGCATACCTTCAATAAAATCTAAAAAGCATGAACCAGAAAGCAACCAATGGCAATATATAAATGAATGAGCATAGCTGTGTTCCAATAAAGTATTATTTATGGACACTGAAAACAGGCAGTGGGCCAGATTTGGCCTATGGGTCGCAGATTGCCCACTTTTATATGATATGATTTCATTTATATAACATTCAGAAAGAGGCAAATTATTAGGACAGAAATCAGAACAATGGTTGCTAGGAGCTGGAGTAGAGCAAGAGGATTAACTACAAATGGACACAAGGAACGTTTGGAGGTGAAGGAAATAGTCTGTCTTGATTATGGTGGTAGATATTTAACTATGTATGTTTTCCAGAATTCAGTGAAGTGTATGTCTTAAAGGTGAATTTTACTGCAAATAAACTATACCTCAAATAAGCCTGACTTTTAAAAAAGTTAGTTTCAAAGTGCTAACCTAAAGTCAGTAGGTAAATTAAAAATAGACCTATGTAAGTCCTTTTACCTACTTAACCACAAAAGCAGACTTCCTTTTTCACACCTAATATTAGTAAATTCAAATAGCCGTGCCAGTTTTCTCAATTTTTTTCTATAACTTCAGACAACATACTGTTTTTCCCTGATGATCTCCCACCAGGTTTAAGTGAATCTCTGTTAACACAAAATAAGCACCACTACAGGAAACCCAAGTTCATAAACATGTACCAGAGCAAGCATGATTTTAAGTGGACCACTGAATGAACTCTGCATCATAGCTTCTCTCAACCATTTAGAAGAACTATCTTTCTATATGTGAGGTATATTATACATTTCTACTGTATACCTGTGTACACACTTATGATCTCTGGCATATCTTTCAGCACATGGCTGAACCCCACTGGGAAACAGAGAAAGAAGAAGAAAATTAGAGTAATGTTTTGTTTTAGTTCTAGAGGCACTGGAGTATTAGGCAAGTTACCAAGACACATTGGAACAAAAAGCAGAAATCTAGTTAAGTCAATTGTTGTACAAAATAGTGCCTCAAGGGAAGTAGAAACCCCATTTCACAAACAGGGAGAAGGCCAATCACATTAGCAGAAAAATTAGTAATTATGTATCCCAAAGTGCTAGATTAGAGCTATTTAAAACTCTTTTACATAACAACTGTAGTAATCCCAGAGACTACAGCATTATTAGGGCTGTAGGATGGGATCAAATCTTCCCAGCTGTAGGCAGCAAAGGGAGAGAGAGAAGCCGAAATTCAGATAGGACTAGACTACAACAGCTTGGGGCGATAAGAGAGGACTTATACAGAGATTTTGTGTATTCATCCTTCCAGTCCTATAAAACGAGAAACTACCATATGTAGAAGTGGTGGTGTACAGGCAGATTCGGGAGCTAAATTATATTCCTTGCCAAAAAGAGCATTTCTTCCCTTCCCATTTATAAATATGCCAAATTCTATCTCTGCTTCCTCACCCCAGTCACTCTTCAATCAATCTAATCTAATTTCCAGTCTACTTCTTAATTCTCACAAAGTTTACCAAGGATCTCCCTGTATCTAAAACTAATGGACAAATTTTTTAGTCTCCATCTTACTGAGTTCTCAACAATACTTGAAATTATGTTCACATGCCCACTGGGCTTTCATTACACTCTCCTGGTTTTCTTCCTGTATCTGCCTTTCATTTTCTCTCTCCTTTGAAGGTCAAGACTCAGGCCCCTCTTCTCTTTTCATTCTATGTTTCTTAGGCAATCATACCCACACCTAAGACTTCAATTTCCACCTATATATAAATTACTTATAAATGTAAATGCTCAGCTCAAACTTCTCCTCTGAGCTTCAATATTCAATTGCCTACTTGACATCTCTATTTGGAAGTCTCAGTGCCAGTTGGAATTCAGTGCGTATCAAAGCGAACTCCTAATTTTCCTATTAAACTAAATTCCCTGCCAGTGTTCCTGCCAGTGCACAATTTCAGTGAATTGTGCCACCATTTAATTACGCAGGCCTGAAATCTAGAATTATTCTAGAAATATCTCCCTCCTTCAAATGCATAATTAATCTAAGTCCTTTCAATTTTACTTCTTAAATATGTCTTGAATCCTTCCGCTTGTCTCTGAATCCATTGTCAATACCATAGGCCTTGTTACCATCAATACCCACCTAGCCTCCTGGCTAGGCTACTCACATCCACACTTCTCCCCTTCTGCGTACTACAGAAAAATTATCTTGTTATCTCACTGCTTAAAATACGCTAATGGCTTCTGATTGTTTTTAAGAAGAAGAAAAATCTTATGAAGACATACAAAGCCTTGAATGTTCTCGCACACATTCACCCCTTCAACCTCATTTTTTGCACTGCTTCTTTCCCCTCTTTCAGCTAAAGCCACTCACCCTTTAGACTCACTATGGTGCATCCATTACAGGGCATTTATATTTTATACATGCCCTCGCTTCCTCCTAGGATAGATTACAATGCACACCTTTTTTTAAATTTTCTTTCTCTCTCTATTTTTAAACCGTAGGTATCCAAAATAGAGTTGATCATGAGCTTGGTTGCACTGATCTATGCTTGGCTCCCTTTTTAATTAACTATTTTCCCTTCCCCGATGTGACTTCCCTTCCCTCAGGAACCAGTCTTTACATTTTTATATTAAAATCTAAATAGAATAAACAATAGCTAATGCATATGGTGCTTATTGTGTATCAGGTAGATAGGTACTATTATAAATATTCTACTATTATTCTATTCTACAGAGAAGCTATTTTTACTTACAGTCACACTGCTAGTAAGTAAAGCCAGATACAAATTCAATGTTGCTGCAGAATCCAAGCTCCAACAACTATAAGTTTACACATTTTAATGGCTGTATAATGTTCCCTATTTACATTTTATTCATCCCTTTATTTTTTAAAAGTTGGCACTTTATTCTGAAAAAGAATAGATTTATATATATAACTGAATCACTGTGCTGTACACCTGAAACTAACACGATATTGTAAATCAACTATACTTCAATTTAAAAAAAGAATTAGTAAATAAACAAGTTGGCCCTTTATAATTCATTACTGTATATTTCCAATAAATTGTAATATTTCTGTAATGAGATATTTATAAACACATATGTTTTTCTCTGAGATATGTATACAGAAATATAATAGACATACTCAAGTTCACTAAATAGTTCTGAAGTTCCCTCCAAATGGCTTAATCCAGTTAGCACACCTGCAAGCAGGGTATGAAGGCTCCAGTTTCCTCTTATCCTTGCCTATACATGATATTATTCAATTTTTTAAATTTTGCAGCTTGGGTAGATATGAACTGATGTTTTATTTTTTTAAGTTCACATTTTTCTGACTCCTAATGAAGTTCAGCCAGTTGAACTGCCCTACCTGTGAACTATCTATTCCTGCCATCCTTTACCAAAACTCTATTGGTTTTCCTGGTGGGGCAGGGGCGGGGTGGGGGGGTTATAGGGTTGTTTATTTGTTTTTGCTGATTTGCAAAAGAACCCTGTAAAGCCTGTATGTTAATTCTTTATAAGCTGAGCATAGCAAATGTCCTAGTCTGACAAATGATGGCTAATTCTGTTCTTTGTTCAGCAGAATTCTTTAATTTTGTTGCATTCTAATACATCAGCTTCTCCCTGCATGGTTCGTGGTTTTGGTGGCTGGCTATAATAAAAATCCTTACTTACCCCTGAGTCAGTCACAAAAAATTCTACAGTTTCTTCTAATAGCTTTATAATTTTGCCTCTCACATTTAGGCTTTTAATCGATCTAAAGTTTATTTTTATATGTGATGTGATGCAAGAACTTAATTTTAAGTTTTTGCGTATACTCTATTTTCCCAGCACCACTAAAAAGACCATCCTTTCTTCCACTGATTTGTGATAGCAATCTATCATATACTTAGTTCTCACATGTGCAAATGTCTATTTATGGACTCTGCATTCTATTTCATTGGGTTTTTTGTTTGTTCCACTCCAAAACAACATTGTCAGAACCAAACTCCAAATACAATGAAAGGTCTAAACAATCTTAAATATATAAGCTTATACATTTAAGTTTATAAATATAAATATAAAGGTAAATACATAAGTTTCCAGTGATGTAAATCAGAGGTAAGCAAACTTTTTCTGCAAAGGTCCAGATAGTAAATATTATAAGCCTTGTGGATCATAGGGTCTCTGTCACAGCTACTCAGTTTTGCCAAAGGGATGTGAGACTAGCCATAGATAAACAAATAAATGAGCTTGACTGTGTTCCAATAAAAGTTTATTTACAAAAACTGGCAGCAGGCAGGATTTGACCCACAGGCCATATTTTGCAGATCCCTGATACAGATAAAAGAGTCAAAGATGTACTCACATTTAAGTTAAAACTTTTATGACAAATAAATATTTAAAAGACATATACAATAATTTATCAATTTAGAAATATTGCTTTTTCCACTTTCTTATTTCAAAAAGCTGTTTTATCCAACTTTTTCATGTCTATTTTCTCCATCCTCACCAAAGCAACTCATTGAACTGTTTTACAAAGTAAAATTTCTTCACTTCTGAGTTCTTTAAGAAAACAGAAATTTTTCAATCTGTTAGCTCCTAGTAATCCTGCTGTGCCTGGTAATTTTATGCCCAGCCACATAGCTTTTTGTTGCTGTTGTTGTTTTCCCATACATCTTACAAGTGTACTTTCATGATTTCCATAACACTGACTTTCATTAGATGATGAGTTTGAAGTTGTGCTTTCTACAAGTTCATGGCATGCAGTTATAAAATGTGATCATTAAATGCAGTCACACACATTATAGAGTGCTTTTCAAACTGCAGAGTACCACCCAATATAAGGACATAAAATCAATTTAGCAGGCCAAGACTCATGATTTTTAATGAAATAGAATAGATCATAGCATTGGAAAGAGTGCAAGTAAGATTTCATATAAATCTTGTTTCTATTACACATATATATGTATATTTCTATGTAGGTATGTGTATACTGGGTTATAGTGCAAAATATATTTCTTTTTATGGATGGAAGTTTTTTTAAAAAGTATAAAAGTCACTGCTTTACTAATCCGCTGACAGAACGGACTAATGTCCTTTTATTAAAAAAAGAATAGGGCTTCCCTGGTGGCGCAGTGGTTGAGAGTCAGCCTGCCGATGCAGGGGACACAGGTTCGTGCCCCGGTCCGGGAAGATCCCACATGCCGCTGAGCGGCTGGGCCCGTGAGCCATGGCCGCTGGGCCTGCGCGTCTGGAGCCTGTGCTCCGCAACTGGAGAGGCCACAACAGTGAGAGGCCCGTGTACCGCAAAAAAAAAAAAGAATAAACATATGTCATATAGATGGCCACCCCAGTCACAGAGCAGGTCTCTCCTCTGAACTTCTAAATAGCTGCCTAAGTGACTATTACAACTCTACTGGTTTTCTAAAATACAAATCTGATCATATCACCCTGTTCCTCTCCCTGGAATGCCTTTTCTCCCTTCCTTGGCCAGATGCAGAGGCACCAAAACATCAAACAGTAGGGCATGCTCAAGAAACGGTATCTATAGCATTATCAAATAAATAAATGGGAAACTAGAGACATAGACACCCTGACATAGTAACTAGATTTAACGTTTGAAAATATTTTTAAATAGCTGAAGTACTTCACTTTCACAAATACCTACAAAATTTTCCAAAGTAGTAAGAAAAAATAATGGCATCAGAATGTATATCACAGCACTATTCATAGCCAAAAACTGGAAACAACTGCAATGTACAGAAATAGTAAAACATAAATGAATTGTAGTATTTTCAGATACTAGAGTACCATACAATCATGAGAATGAATGAAATACAACTACATGCAATCATATGAATGGATCTCACAAACACATTAAGCAAAATAATATAGACACAATATACCATATGATTCTATTTGTATGAAGTCTAAATATAAGTAGGCAAAAATAATATGTGGTGCTAGAAAAAATTCAAGATAAAAGCCACCCCCTGGGGTGGTAGACAGTCCTCCCTGGAAGGAAGCATAAGGAAGAGATCCTGAAGGGCTGGTAATGCTCTGCTTCTTGCTTTCAGTGATGATTTCCAGGTATATTCACTGTCTGACAATTCAATGAGCTGTATATTTTCAAATTGTCCACTTTTCACTACATATGTTATGTTTTAATAAAAACTTTACTTGGCAATAAACACTTTGGTAATTTTATCAATTTTTCTAAATGCATTTTCTGAACAAGCAATCTATCATCCTAATTTTTCTTTATTTATTAATCCCTTTTTTGAGCCAAAAGGAATTTAAGGTGGTTCTAAGATACATGACAAATGCAGTCAATTTTAGACCACTCAGGTTGAAGACTATCTATGTTGGACCTGGAAACATATTTATGTGCAGGAACTGCCTTCACTATTTCACAAGTCCATATCAACTGCTTTGACCAGTCAAGCGCCAATAAGAAGTACGTAGCTTACAAGAAAACATCTTTGTCCATATCATCCTCAAGCTTAAGAAAAAGTAGAAAAAAAACAAGTGGAATTTTTTAAGTAAAATTAACAATATTCTCAATGACCCTTCAATTTCAATTGTCATTAGCCTTCAAAACAATAAAATCAACTTTTGGGGAGATCTATCAGCTTTCCCTTATAAGTTAATAATAGGCTGCCCAGGCATTTAGTATTTCACTTCTGACCCCAGAGTCAGCGTTATCGCAAGTTAACATGATTAAGCACAGCAAAGGAATCACGTGATACACTTAGTCTTAACATCAACAGGTACAAGCAGGATTTCCAAAACATCCTTCTAAGGAACACTCTATGACCTGAAACCTACAGATTTAGTCTTCTGGAAGAGATAGGACGGAAAAACTACCTCAGGATTATGATGGAAAAGACTGTTAATAAGTCATGTTAACAATTAGCACTTCAACAAAAGCCTCAAAATGTTGATCTTTGGACTTACGTTTCACAACTAAAAAGACACAAACAATTTTGCATGGACTGTTGGAAATCTGCTCCATCAGGAGACCTTAAATAAAAGAGTCTTAAGAATCCCCAGAAACAAATGGTCTTTGGAGAGAAAGAGCTAACCAACGACTCTTGGATCAAACAGATGACAAACCAAAGTAGACAGCTTCCATCCAAGAACAGAAGAATGATTTTCTGATATCTCGCTCCTCCCTTTAAAAATTATTTTGTTTACTCTTTATCCTATTTATTATTGTACTTTGTAATCTCTAATGTTCAACTAAGGGTTTCTCAGTATGCTTTCATAATATTTTCACTGTCAACCTATTTTTAATCTCCTTTCACTGCCACCTAAGAGAATACAAGGAAATCTCCCTGTAATCCCACTGACAAAATTGAATTGGTATTCCTTGAAACACTACATACAGCAAATTTCCTTCCTTTGAGAGGATACTTCTGTATTTGAATTTTCTTCATATTATGAACCTTATCCTTCAGTATTGTAAAAATTAGATCTTGATCTCAAGTCATTACTTACAGCAGTTTCAGAAGAACCAACAGTACCAAGAATGTGGACTAATACTGGAGTTATCTTTGCTACTACAGCTTTCTTTTGGCATGTCTTTATCTTTTGGCATCCTGAAATATCCATCTCATTGCAATAAATAAGAATCAAATGTAAACTAACTGTACTAGATGTTACTAGTGCTCACTATATAGAGTTCCCTCTCTTCATGAGGACATGGAGTTTCTAGACTTCCTTGCAGTTAGTTAAGAGCCTTGTGACAAGTTCTGGGCAATGAGCTATGAGTAAAAGTGACCTATGTCACTTCCTGTCTTACACAATTAAGAATAAATGTGTGAGGGCTTCCCTGGTGGCACAGTGGTTGAGAGTCCACCTGCCGATGCAGGGGACATGGGTTCGTGCCCCGGTCCAGGAAGATCCCACATGCAGCGGAGCGGCTGGGCCCATGAGCCATGGCCGCTGAACCTGCGTGACCGGAGCCTGTGCTCCGCAACGGGAGAGGCCACAACAGTGAGAGTCCCGCATAGCAAAAAAAAAAAAAAAAAAAAAAAAAAGAATAAATGTGTGTAAGTCTTTCATCATATAAATTTCCCTATAAGTATTGCCTCAGCTTCATCTCCCAAATATTAATATGCTGTATTTTCATTTATTTCTGTTCAAAATATATACGAATTTCCTTTTTTTTTCCTTTGAAACATGGATTATATAATAGTTTCCAAACATTTGAGAAGTTTTAAGATACCTTTCTGTTATTAATAACTAATATAATTTTGGTCATAGCACATAGTTTTATGGTTGAATTCTTTTAAATTTATTGAGACGTTTTATGGCTCATAGAATATGTTCTATTTTGTAAAATTTCTGTGTGTACTTTAAGAGAATGAGTATTCTGCTGTTGTTGAGTAGAAATGTTCTAAAAAAATTCATTCCATTCAGTTGGTTGATAGTATTGTTCAGGTCTTCTGTATACTTACTGATTTTTCTGTCTACTTGTTCTATCAATTATTAAGAGATAGATTTTGTAATCACTGACAATAATTTAAAATGTCTCTATTTCTTCAAAAAAAAAAAAGAATAAATGTGAGTTTTCCATTCTCTCTCTCTTCCTCTGATGCAGCAGTCCTGGTAGCTATGTGTTCTAATTGGCTTGCCAACAAGATGGAAGCAGCCTAGATCCCTAAACTGACACTTGGAAGAGAAGCATTCTATAATCCTATAAATAAGTCTTAGTCTTTTCATGGGCTAGTGCCCCTGGGCTGTGACTGTCACAAGTGCTTCTCAGCTTCTTTTCCTGTTTTGGAGAGACAGGAAGGTTAGGGGGACAATAATTGGGTATTTCTCTACTCTCATGTTGGTTAGGCTCTGGTAAAGTAGTTTCCTTTGAGAATGAAAATCTCTGGGAGTATGTCAAAATGGTTAATTTTCCCATCCCCCCGGTGAAAGTATGAGGGAATTTTTCACTGATCTTTACCTTGAGAACTTGGTAGAGTTCATGGAGGTAAAGCTTATAAAACTGGGGTGGGGGATCCCCTAAAGGTGGATTTCCAAGAATTTTTAACTCAAGTTAGTCCACACTCAGCCTTCAGTATTTCCTCAATTTTCTACCAGCTCCTAGCTCCGGTGGTTTCTGCTCCCAGGAAGCTGTGATTCTCTTTATTCACCTCTTCTTTCAGTTGTCAGGGCATTGATTTGTCCTGTGTCCTCAATTTTCTGGGATCTAAGAAGAGTTGTTGATTTTCAGTTTGTTCAGCATTTTTCTCATTGTAAGGATGGGAGTGACAGCTTCCAAACTCTATATGTCAAAAAGGAAACCAGAAATCTCCACAATATTGTTTTTAATTACTATCAGCATGTTTTCCCTCTTGAATATGAAATATTTGAGAGCAGGAACCATAGTCCTTTTATCTCTGGATGCCTAGTACCATGCACAGTGTGAGAATTTTCAGGGCTGTCTTGGACCTTCTTATCTGCTCTTCATCACATACTCTCGCCCTACATCATCTTGTCTCCTCTTCTAGTTTTATGCATTATACTGACAACTCTGAAAGTTATATCTGCAGCTAATCCATATCTGTCCTTCAAAGCTGGTTAACTTATTAGCATCTTAAACTTTAAAAATTTAAAACTTCAGTTTTAGTTTCTACCTCTAACCTGTTCATCCTTTCCCCTTCTTGATCATAGTTAATGGTATCACCACCCAATGAGTTCTTCCAATCAGAATTCTGGCAGTCCTCTTTGGTTCTCTCATCCTCCTTACTAACTTCTTCTAAATCTACTCCACTAACAAATCATGTCATTTCAACCTCCAAATATATCCCCAATCCACTTCCCTCCATCTTCAGTATCATCAGCCTGGTCCAAGTCATCATAATCTCTAGCCAAGTCCTTCACAAAAGCCTCCTCATTACTCTCTCAACCTCCATCCTCACTCACTCTACTCATAGAACAGCCAGATTTTTATACATAAATTAAATTATGTGACTCCCATGTTTAAAACTTTTCAGTATCTTCCCTTTATACTGACATTCAGATCCAAACTCCTTCTCACTCTCTAGAGAAACAATGTCCTGTCTGAGTCCTACCTTCAGAACCTCACTGCCTGTCGCACTCCCTCTTGTCCACTATATTACAGCCACACTAGTCTTCTTTGTGTCTCTCAAACCCTTTGCTACCTAAAAACTTTCACCTATGATTTCTCTATGCTAACACGCTTCCCCTTAGCATCGTTTTCCTATTAAAATACCTCATTATCAGAGGATTACTATATTAGTGGCCATCTCATTCCAATATTTCAAATTTTAGATTTTCCTAATATTTCAAAAGTACATTTTTTGGGGAGGGGAGGTATGCGGGCCTCTCACTGTTGTGGCCTTTCCCGTTGCGGAGCACAGGCTCCGGACACGCAGGCTTAGCGGCCATGGCTCACAGGCCCAGCCACTCTGCGGCATGTGGGATCTTCCCGGACCGGGGCACGAACCCATGTCCCCTGCATCGGCAGGTGGATTCTCAACCACTGCGCCACCAGGGAAGCCCTCAAAAGTACATTTATTATTTAACATGTCACAACATGAATAAAACAGTTATTACATGAAAATTCAAAATCAAACTAATCCAATTGATTGGTTTAATTAATCTGTATTAAAAAAACTTACCTTTGATGTTATGCTACATATTGGCAACACCAAGTTAAAATAACAGTTGTATTAAATAGCATTTATCATTTTTTCCTAATATGCCCATTTTAATTATCCAAAGACTCGTTTACACCCTACATATAACCTATATTATATTATCTTTACAGACAATTTTCCCTCATTTTAATATTAATGTGAAAAAACAGTGAAAGAAAGAAAAGAATTTAAAATTATTTAATTTGTATATTAAGCAATTTCTGCAAAGATGAATGAACTGACAACTGAAAATCGGCTCAATCCATTTTCTATGCCTCAGTACTTATGGAAAGTCAAAATGGGATACTTTGTTCTACGTATACCTATATTTTCACATAAATTACTGAAATCAAAATTACATTACATTCAAAGTTCAAAATTACATTCCTGTTACATTTAAAAAAAAACTATGAAATAAACAAATTCCAAAAATACAGACCTCAAAGAACCTACATTATTAAAGCTTTGAAAATCACAACATGGGATTTATAGAAATTCATTAAAATGAAACTACTGTTCAGGAAATATTAGATTTTTAAATACTATCTGACAGAATATTTACTTAGTTATTCTACTGTGAAAACGTTCATACAGAATATGAAAAGCATAAGTCCTACTTTTTAACATTTATAAATTAAAATGAATACCTAGAATTCAACTCTCCAAAATAATTTAATAGGTGAGTGAATAGAAAGTAAGCAGATAGGATGTTATCTTTCTCACATGGTAGTCAAAGAGAGAAACAAATGAGGTGATTCAGAAATAAGAAGTCCTAGACTCTGATCAAAGAGAAGATGAATTAAAGGAGAAGATTCAGAAGTACCCCGACCTGTGGATCAGAAAGATAAAAGGAAAGCTCCTAGAAAATTATATATCAGAAAATCTTCAGCACAATAAGATTGTAAGATGAAGAAAGTAGCTATTAAGAGAACTTATTACTTCTGATTTTTTTAATTGTATAAATCACAGAACAAGAAGAATGAATTAGTTGTCCAAGAAACATTAATGGAAATAATAGTTATTAATTTGGAATTAATTTTTAAAATATCGGAAAGTACTAGTCTTTTCTCCTACAATCTTCCTAGCCGAAAATCAAAGCAAACTATATTATATTTATTATTGAAATAAAGCTATTGCTTTTCAAATTTGCCTTGATCTTTGTTTATCCCAGTCAAATGTCATTTTGTTTCAATAATCAGTGATCACTTTTTAAAGTTACTAACAAAACATCTATTTTATTTAATGTCCACTGTAATCTACTAAATAACATAACAATCCTGATTATTTTCTAAAACCTACAAACAAGATACATAACTGACATCATTTAAAATTGAGACAAAGTCGCATCTAATTATATTTTGCTATTGATTTTACTACCTTATTATGTTTCAGTGCCTTAGAGAAAAATCAGCAAAACAATGACATTGTGTGCAATTTTAATACAATTTTTGCTGATTAGAGAAAGATTATTGAATTTATTTCTATTCCTTGGGACACAGTATTCTTACATCATAAAAGGGTAAAACATGTAAAATCAGTTGTGAAGACGCATTTATTGAGTTCCTACCATGGATCAGTCACTCTGCTACATGTCAAGGATAGAATGTAGACAAGACAAATACGGGTCTTGACTTCAACTGGCTTAAATACAGCAACAATTCCAACCGTAGAAATACATTATCAGCTAGTAGGAGAAGCATATCACAATACAGTTTTACTTCAGTTGAAAATGAAACACTGACCAAATTTAAAATAAAATGCATACAAGGTAACATAAAATGGATGAGGGATTACCCTCAATAATAACAAAACAAAAAGACATTATCTTCTATTTTCATTAAAGGCAAAATGTGAATGTTTTTCTGAATGTTTCATCTTAAGGCTCCTGGCAGTTATTCTTGTTCTCTCCTAGAGCTCATGTCACTTTTCAATCTACCCATTCATACAACCAAACTATCTACTCCATAGACATAATTCCTACTTTTATGAAGTGCAGAGGCTGACTGGTAAGAGCATTTCTGAGTAAGACGGCAGTTATCATGGGGAGTGTGGAATTTAAATCTATGCAATCTTTCTCACATTCTCAAAGAAACTTGCACTTTACAACATAAATAATATTTCTTGCACAAAGATAAAAAGATACAAGTATGAACAACTTCTTAAAGAGTGTATTTTAATCTACTAATAACTGAAATAAATGGAATTGACATTTTTTAATGTTTCAGACCAATGTGATAATAAATTGCTGGATTTCCCAAATTATGTTTCATAACCTAATGAAATATTCAGTGAAAACAGGATTCAATAGTCACATAAATTTAGTTAATATTGTATGTTCTAATACCTTGGAGCATATTTAGACACTCAGAAGTATAACAATAAAGAAACCTTCTTAACCTTTTTTAAAAGAACCCTTCCAAAACTACTTGACCAAAGATTGAATTGGGGGGTAAATACCTCTTAATGTCTTCTGGAATTATTTTTGAAAGAAATATACTTTGGAATATACTGCATATTGGAGAAAGATATTTTACTGGATAAATACAGTTTATATAATTTATACTAAAGTTGGGGGGAGAATTACCTCTTCGTTCTTACTACCCTATAAATTATCCTTGTTTTCTTTTAATATTTCCATGGGATATGAAGTATCAAAGGTGAAAATATCAAACTCATAACCTAACAATTTTCATTTCTGAGGAATGTTATTCCAAGGGCAGTATTTTAATACATACTCTTCAGTATGTTATGCTATTAGAGATAATATTTAGTCTGTACAGATCAGCTTACTTACGTCTGGGGCTCCTTTTCATTTTGTTGTTTTTGCTGGGGCTGGAGAACGTTATTTACCAGTTCAGTGATCCCACTAAAGGGAAACCACCTGTTTAAATAAGCAAATAATGTGACTGAATAACCAAATGAATAAAACAAATGGTCAAATGTTTTCTTATCCATACTAATAAAAATACACAGGCACAAAAGCTACAGCCAATGGAAATATGAGCTCCAATTATCATCCAGGCAGTCAGAATATAGGGAAATTAAGTTTGAATACTTAACCAGTCCACAAGCAGGCAGCAAAAAACTACATCTAGTCAGTATGTAGATGAAGTAAGAAGCTGCAGGCAGCTCTCTTACAAGCCAGAGAGTCAAAAAGCAGAAGACACACTAGCTGCAGCCTATCCAGTATTAGTGTAAGCTAATACCATCCAAGGTGCAGAAAGCAGAATGTGGCAAAGGTACAGAAGTCAAGTCTACTGAACTCTTAATACATTTACTTACTGTGTCAGTTGTGGTTTGTGCTCTTCTTTGACCCTAAAAAGATAAGTTTGCACAACTGAGTGCACTGTACTAGGAAGAAATTTCTATCTACAGATCTGTGGTCATATAAAAATGAAAAATGAGGTTTGTTACATAGAAAAGCTTAATGTTTTGCTATAAATTGGAATTATACATTTGAATTAATTTGACACAAAAAGGAAAAGTTGAATTATTTGTTCTTAATAGAGGGCTGATATTAAAATTCTACTCCTGTCCTAATGATTCCATGATTTGGTCCTCAAGTTTTCTGCATATTTGCATTAATATTGATATTGAAGCATTTAAAATAATTATTTTAAAGTATTATATTAAACACAGTTTACATTTGGCCTACAGAAGATAAACAGATTTCTTCTTTATTTTTAAAATTTCTTCCTTAATATAAATTGAAGTAAAGGCATAAATATTTTAAATAAAATGTAGGGTTTTATAAATGTATTTTAAAAGCCTTACAAATGGATTCATTTACTTCACAAAGGAACAGATAAAGGAATTGGGGGATTATGCATCTAATACCTAAAAATAGCTACTAAAATAATTATGTATACTAAATTTAAAATATTCATAAGCTAAAGTAAATTATTCATATAACTATAACAGACTAAAAATGCATTTAACCTATAATCAACTCGGTGTTTCACTGAAATAGCACTGGATATTTAAAAGGTGGAGAAAGATAAAACACAAGGATAGTGATGCCTCTGAAATGTGGCTTCCCACACTTTGCCTGGGACTGGTCCTGAGAGATAAACTTATGACTCAGTGATCAGTTGATTAGCTTTTACTTTCCCAAAGAAAGACTAAGAATTGGTAACTAAAATGAGTCACCAAAATCTAGGACTTTCATTAGGGAATTATATTAACATTGTAAATTAAATTCTCTTTAGATTAAATTGATTTTTTCAGTGTGTTATTATTTTAAATGATATAAGCAATAAATGAAAATGTATACCCTTATACATTTTTGTGTCCCAATGAATATAATTGGTATTTATATTTCTCTATATTAACTAAAAAAGAATATCCCATGTTCTCTGCATAAACTTCAAAAAGTACAATAGTTTTGACCTAGAGCTAAAGCCGCATCATTTAGTATTTAAATAGAGATATAATGGATTAATAGTAAAATATTATATTTAGCACCAAATATAGAAACACACAAATACAAGCAAACTATAGTGACAATGGATTCTACCTAGAAAACTTATCATGTTATTTCTTTGAGAATAAGATACAAAAATCTCTTAACGTTTTAGAACAAAACAGTACCCATATAGATAATGACAAAGAAAAATTACCATACCAGCTCATCAAAATGGAGAACAATTCAAGAGTATCCTTCACCAAATAATATGCATGATAAACAAAAATATTTAAATGAATACATAAAAGAGGAGAAGATATTTGTTAAAGAAGTCCTGGGTGATTCTCGACAAGGAATCATATTTGCTCTTAATTAGTGACAAAAGTTTTTACCATAAACAAATTTATATTAATCATAAATCAGTTTCTAATTTCAAAATCTGTACTTGAAAATATTAATAGACATAAAAATTTAAATTACCAATTCAGAAATTATTTCTGGGCTTTGTAAAATATCTATATGTGAAATATACAAACATTTACATCAGCTTCCCAAATAAAATATGTGTCATAAATACGGTGGTAAAAATATTTATCTTGTCTTTAAATCAAGAGTATAAAAATTTTCTTCTTTTGTCCAATATGTTAGATAAAATCAAACCTCAAAGTATCAGACCATAATTAAAATTCATGTTGAGATAATAATTTAAGAACTGGTAAAAAAAAAAAAAGAACTGGTAATATTAAAAAGTAATTATATATTTTTTTGACAATACATTAACATTATTGACAATGAACTCCTACATTCCTGCATTCCAGAAAGTGTACGAGGGGCTTCCAGTTTCCAATAAGATACATAAAACGCTTGGAAATCATCACTCCCACCCTTACAAGAAAAAAGCTGAACAAACCGAAAATCAATAGCTCTTCTTAGAGTCATCAAAGAATTTAGGTCATAGAGCAGGCAAACTGTTGCCATGAAAACTAGAGAAACAAACAAGTGGATCCAGACTATCACAGTTTACCAAGAGTACAGGCCCAGGAGCAGAAGCCCACACCTGGGGCCATTGTCTGTTGGAACACTTTTAACTATAATTGGCCAATAGCTGGAGACTCACTGTGGACTAGATTGAGAGTTTAAAATTCCAAGGAGTCCCAGTTTGGGGCATACTACCACACTTCCATAAATTTTATCTGCAAAAGCCATACCAGTTGCTCACTGTGAAGATCGGAGAAAAATTTCCTCCTGCATCAAGCAGGAGGAAGGGAAAGAAACCATTTTGAAATACTCCCAGAGCCCTCTGCTCTTTTTAACAATCCTAAACTCAAGGGGAAATATTTTACCAGAGCCTAACCAACTGGCATTTTACCAAAACCAAACAAGCCTGTGGAAGGTAATTACCTATTATATCACCCTCTAGCCTTTTATGTGGGAGAAGGACAATACCAAACTACAGCTCCCTCCAGCCTTCAGCATGGGGGAAGGCAAATACCTAACTCAGGCACACTAGAAGAATAAGACCTAATTATAGGACTGTTGAATGCTTGTCCTGTAGCAACACCTTCCCACCAAATCATTAGAGTTCCTGAATAATAACAGGATTACAACTATAACAACTGCAAGCTTTAAACACTATTTAGTAAGAAGTCTCTAGGCAAACACGAAACAGAAAGGAAGACAAAAATAAAGACAATAGAAGAGAGGATTTTGGAAGATGACAAAGTAGAAAGCAACAGAAATCTGCCCCCCCAAGCTACACAATCTGTCTGACATAACTAATTTGGAAATCTGGAGTCTACTGAAGGCTTTCAACTTCAGAAGAAGGCTTGGACTGTACCTTGCTGTTAATTTCAGTCAATTTGCGCTCTTAGCATAGTGGCAGCTACCCATCCCCTACCACCCTGCTCCATGGAAGGTAGCTGTTTACCTGTTCTCGGAGCAACCTATACACAGTTTGCAGGAGCAAGAGTGGGTAAAAAAGACACTGTCCTCCAAATATCGTATTTGTGCTCTGATCCCTGATTACTGCTTCTCATCTCAGAGGTCCCTACAAAGAGGTAAGTGACCATTGTTGTTGCAATCCCCCCATTGTTGCAAGCCCCTCCCCCTTTGGCTAAGGTGACTTCCAGGATATTTTTAAAGAGCCTGGGCATTTCCCCCCCACCAACCTTTGTTTTTCTATTTTTCTCTTTTTAGAAGCCAGACATTAAAGACTGAAACATTTAAAAGCAACTGCGTATATGAGAGAAAACAGAAAGTCACCATATTTGCCCAGGGAAAGGAACAGGTTCAGAAAAGACCTTAAGTTTATAACACAACCTGATCCTCAGCACAGAAACAGCCTACAACACAAAAGAATAAAATAAAATAAAAACAATAACAGAAAATAATAAAACTTAGTGAAAGGTGAGAATCTGATCTCCAGAGTTACCACATATTTAGATTCAAATGTCCAGTTTCCAACAAAAAAGTCACAAGGCATACTGAGAAACAGAAAGTATGGGCCACTCAAAGGAAAAAAAGGAACAACAAAAACTGTCCCTGAAAAACACCTGGCATATCTATTAGACAAAGACTTTAAAACAACATTGGTGGGGTTGGGGGGAGGAATTGGGAGATTGGAATTGACACATATACACTATTGATACTATATGTAAAATAGGTAATTAATGAGAACATACTGTATAGCACAAGGAACTCTACTTAATGCACTATAGTGACCTAAATGGGAAGGAAATCCAAAAAAGAGGAGATATATGTATATGTATAGCTGATTCATTTTGCTGTACAGTGGAAACTAACACAACATTGTAAAGCAACTATACTCCAATAAAAATTAATTTAAAAAAATTTAAAATAAAAAATAAAACTATCATCTTCAAAATGCTCAGAGAACTGACAATGTAGAGAAAGTCAAGAAAACAATGTGTGAACAAAATGGAAATACCAATAAAGAGACAGAAAACCTAAAAAGAACCCAAAAAGGATTCTGGACTGAAAGTTGTTGGGACTGAGAGTAGGCTACCCCAAGACACGCCACAATGGCATATAGATTATTTTGAATTAAAGTTACTTGAGATCAGTCGGTGAGAAAATAAAAAAACAATACTTAAAAGAAAACAACACTCTGATCCTTCTCTTTCCCCCTGAAAGCAAGAAAGAAATCTCCAGTGTGAAAGTATCCCCCCATACCCAAAGTACAGAAAGCATCCTTATCAACAGAATTAAGAAGTTCAAGGCTAAGAAAGCTGTATTAAAAAATCTGTGTGACTTCTTCATTAGTCTGTTACCACAAGTACAAGCCCCTTTGTTAAATCTTCACAAATGATTGTTTCTTTATCTAAAATTAATTTTTTTTTTATAAACAGCCTGCCTTGGTCACTTCAGGTGTTCCATTTCTATGAGACCTCTGTGCATACAAATTAATTTTTTTTTCTGTTAATCTGCCTTGTGTCAATTATTAGACCAGAAAAGTTTCCCCCTTCCCAAAAAGTACAAAAACGGACATGAAAAATTCACTAGAAGGATGCAGAGGCAGATTTGAGGAGGGAAGAGAAATAATCAGTGAACTTGATGATGAAACAATGAAAAGTACTGAATCTGAAGAATAGAAAGAAAACAGATTGAAGAAAAGACAGTCTAAGGGACTTGTGGGACACCACTAAGCAGACATTGGTTTGATGTGGGAATTCCAGAGGAGGAGAAAGAATATTTGAAGAAATAATGGCTGAAATTTTCTGAAATTTGATGAAATACATTAATATAAACATTAAAGACAATGAACAAATTCCCCAAAAGATGAAATCAAAGAGACCCACACCAAGACACAATAAACCAACTAAGTCAAACAAACATATAGAATACAATACCCAACAAGAACAGGAAACACATTCTTCTCGAGTGGAAATGGGACATCTTCCAGGAGAGACCATATGTCAGGCCACTAATTAAGTCTCAGTAGACTTTAAAATGTAGACATCACATAAAGTACTGGAGTGGCCAAAGGTTCATTCGGGTGTTTCCATATGATGTTATGGAAAAACCCGAATGAAATTTTTGGCCACCATAATATGTTCTTCAAACACAACAGGATAATGTGAGAAATGGAAAACTAGAGAAATCACAAATTTGTAGAAATTAAACAACATATACTTTAAAAACAATGGGTAAAAGAAAATACAAGGGAAATTAGAAAATACTCAGAGACAAATGAAAACAAAACAAAACAAAAAAATGTACCAAAATTTATGGGATGTGGTTAAGCAGTGCAAAGCAAGAAATTTATAGCTATAAACAATTACTGGCTTGGCCAAAAAGTTCATTTGGGGTTTTCCGTAAGGTGATACAAAAAAAACCTGAAGAAACTCTTTGGCCAATCCATACATTAAAAAACAAGAAAGACCTTAAAGCTAAAGCCTAATTTTGCACTTATGAAACTAGAAAAAGAAACACAAATTAACCCAAAGCCACCAGAAGGAAGGAATAATAAAAATTACAGCAGAGATAAATGAAATAGAAAAAATACAATAGAGAAACTCAATGAAACTAAAAGTTAGTTCTTTGAAAAGATTAACAAAACGAAAAATTTTGTTAGATGGCCTAAGAAAAAAGGAGAAAAGAACCAAATTACTAAAATCATAAATGGAAGTGATAACACTACTACTGTTCTACAGAAATAAAAAGGAATATGAGAGTACTATAACAACTTTATGCCAACAAATTGGACAGCCTAGATGAAATGAACAAATTCCTACAAACACAAAACATACCAGGAAATCACAAAGAAATAGAAAATCTGAATAGGCCTCTAACTAGTAAAAAGATTGAATCATTAATCAAAAATCTCAACAAAGAAAAGCTCTAGACCTGATGCCTTCACTGGTGAATTCTACCAAACATGAACTAATACCAAAAATGAACTAATACCAATCCTTCTCTAACTTTCCCAAAAATTTAAGAGGAAGGTACACTCCCTAACACATTGTTTGAGATCACCAATACCATAATACCAAAGCTACACAAAGATGCTACATGAAAAGAAAACCACAGATCAATATCTAAATACTACGCAAAGCAATCTATAGATTCAATGCAGTCCTTATCAAAATCCCAATGATGTTTTTGCCAAAATACAAAAAGTCATCCTTAATTCATATAGAATCTCAAGGGAGCCCAAATAGCCAAAATAATCTTGAAAAGTAAGAACAAAGCTACAGGAATCACACTTCCTGATTCCAAAACTTACAACAAAGGTACAGTAATCAGTGTGGTACTGGCATTAAGACAGACATAGACCAACGGAATACAATAGAGAGCCCAGAAATAAATGCCATATATACATAAAGTCAACTGGATTTTGACAAGTGTGCCAAGACCATTCCATGAGGAAAGGACAGGCTTTTCAACAATGGTGCTGGAAAATTTGGTTATCCACATGAAAAAGAATGAAGTTAGATCCTTGCTTAATATCATATGTAAATATTAACTCAAAATCAATCAAAGACCTAAATTTAATACTTAAAACTGTAAAATTCTTAGAAGAAATCAGGGACTGTGATATCTCCAGCTTTGTTCTTCTTTCTCAACATTGTTTTGACTATTTGGAGTTTTTGGTGTTTCCATACAAAAATTAGAATTATTTATTCTAGTTCTGTTAAAAATGTCATTGGTATTTTGATGAGAACTGTACTGAATCTGTAGATTGCCTTGAGTAGTATGGTCATTTTAACAATATTCTTCCAATCCATGAGCAAGTATGTCTTTCCATTTGTTTGTGTCATCTTCAATTTTTTCCATCAATGTCATAGTTTTCTTAGTACAGGTCTTTTATGTCCTTGGTTAGACTTATTCCTAGCTATTTTATTCATTTTGATACAATTGTAAATGGTATTGTTTTCTTAATTTCTCTGATAGTTCTTTGTTAGTGTATAGAAACATGACAGATTTCTATATATTAATTTTGTACCCTGCAACATTACTGAATTCAATGATGAGTTTTAATAGTTTTCTGGTGACATCTTTAGGATTTTCTATATATAGTATCATGTCATTTGCAAACAGTGATAGTTTTACTTCTTCCTTTCCAATCTGGATTTTCTTTTATTTCTTTTTCTTGTCTGATTGCGGTGGCTAGGACTTCCAATACTATGTTGAATAAAGTAGTGAGAGTAGGCGTCCTTGTCTTGTTCTTGATCTTAGAGGAAAATGATTTCAACTTTTCATCACTGAGTATGATGTGTTAGCTGTGGGTTTGTCATATATAGCAGTTATTATCTTGCAGTATCTTCCCTCTATACCCACATGGTTGAGAGTTTTTATCATAAATGGATGTTGAATTTTGTTGAAAGCTTTTTCTGCATCTAGTAAAATTATCATATGATTTTTATTCTTCAATTTGTTAACGTGGTGTATCACATTGATTTATGTGATCACACTGATTCACAGCTAATTGAGCCATCCTTGTATCACTGGGATAATTCCCACTTGGTCATGGTGTATGACACATTTACAACATGAAAGCATTCTTGAGATGGTTGGTAGTAATGCATTAATGCATAAATACATTATGAATGTATTCAGTGAAACTGAACTATACACTTAAAAGTGGTTAAGATGGAATATTTTATGTTTGTATACCTTACCACAAAAAAAAAATTGG
The DNA here is from genome assembly GCF_951394435.1 of Stenella coeruleoalba. Lineage (NCBI taxonomy): Eukaryota > Metazoa > Chordata > Mammalia > Artiodactyla > Delphinidae > Stenella > Stenella coeruleoalba. The sequence goes on from NC_137163.1 coordinate 32,479,708, forward strand.
AAAAAATTTAAGGACAATAGAGGAAATTTTTAGCCTCTGACACCACAGCTACACCAATTACTAAACACTGCCAGATAAATATAAAATCTGCCACACTAAAGGACTATCTACTGGGCTGTCTACCTACATTCCTTTTATCCAATAAACCTTGTCTAGCTTTCAACAAAAAATACAAGGCATTCTAAAGGCAAGAAAAAACAGTCTGAAGAGACAAAGCACATATCAGAAACAGACTCAGATAAGGCAGAGAACTGGAATTGGGCAAAATAAATACAGTTAATATGTTAAAGATGCTAATGGAAAAGGTGTACAACATGCAAGAACAGATGGGTACTGTGAGCAGAGAAATAAATTGTTTAAGAAAGAATGAAAAGGAAGCTCTAGAGATAAATAACACTGTAACAAAAATGAAGAATGCCTGTGATGGACTCATCAGTAGACTACACTCAGCTGAGAAAGAATAGATGAACTTGAAGATATGTCAATAAAAACTTCTAAAACTGAAAGGCACAGAGAGAAAAGAAAGAAAAAGATGGAACAGAATGACCAAGAACTGTGGGATAATTACAAAAAGGTATAATATACATGCAATGGGAATGCTGGAAGGAGAAGAAAGAAAGGAACAGAAGAAACTTGAAGTAATAATGACTGAGAATTTTCCAAAATTAATGACAGACTCCAAGCCACAGATCTAGGAAGCATGAGGAACACCAAGCAGAATTAATATAAAAAAAATCTTTTACACCTACGCAAATCCTATTCAAACTGCAGAAAACCAAAGACAAAGAGGAAATTCTGACAGAAGCCAGAAAGAAGACAAACACCTTACCTACAGAGAAACAAACATAAGAATTACTTTGGACTTCTCTTCAGAAACCATGCAAGCAAAAAGAAAGTGGAATAAAATATCTGAATTGTTGAAAGAAAAAAACCCCACCAACCTAGAATTCTGTGTCCAGTGCAATTATTCACTTCAAAAGTGAAGGAGAAATATACCTACTCAGACAAAGAAAAATTGAGGGAATTTGTCATCAATAGACCTGCCTTGCAAAGAGTGTAAAAAAAGGCAGAAGAAAATGATATAAGTTGGAAACATCTATATAAAAAATAGGAAGAGCATTAGTGAAGGAATAAATGAGGGCAAAATAAAATCTTTTCTTTTTCTTATTCTTAATTGATCTAAGTTTGTTCAAAATAATAGTAGTAACATTGCATTTGATGATTATAGCTTAGGGATAAGTGAAATGAATGATACCAACTTTCAAGGTACAAAAGGGGAAAATCAGGAATACTCTTTTATAAAGTACTTATACTACCCCTGAGGTGGTATAGTGTTATCTGAAAGTAGGGCTTGGATTAGTTATAAATTATTGAATCAGTTGCAAACTCTTCAGCAACCACTAAAACATACTATTTTTAAAAAAGGAAGTATAATTCATATGCAAAGTGAGGAGAGAAAATGGAATCAAATCATATAAAATGCTGAACTCTAAAGTAAACAAAGAACAAAGGCAATGATTGGAACAGTTACAAATATGATAGCTATTAATCCAATTATATCAATCATCATTTTAAATGTGAATGATCTAAATTGACCAATTAAAAGGTAGAAACTGTCAAAGTACACAAAAAAATAAAGAGAGAGAGAGCACCAACTGTGTTTTCTACAAGAAACCACTTTAAATAGAAAGACACAGTAAAGTCATGAAGAAAGATATACCATGCTAACACTAATAAAAAGAGAGCTGGAGAATCTACATTAATTTCAGACAGTGACCTTCAGAGCAAGGAAAATTATCAAAGATAAAGAGGGGCACTCCATAATGATAAAGGGGTGAGTTTCCCAAGAACACATAATAATCCTTAATTTGCAGAGCCTAACAATAGAATATCAAAATACAAAGGGAAAAAAAATGTCAAAATACAAGAGGCACAAGAAATATACAAATCCATTATTACAGTTAAAGACATCACACTTCTATCAGTAACTGACAAATCCAGTAGGCAGGAAATCAGCAAGGATATAGCTGAACTGAATAGCATCATCAATAAAACAGATCTAACTGACATTCTATAGTACTTCATCCAATAACAGCAGAATACACATTATTCTCAAACTCATATGGAATATTCACCAAGACAGACCACATTCTAAGCCATAATACACTCTTCAACAAACTTAAAAGAATACAAATTATACAAAGTACGCTTTGAGTTCACAGTCAAATTAAACTAGAAATCAATTACGGAACAGTAGTAGGAAATCCAAAAATATCTGGAGATTAAACAATACATTTCTAAATAACACAAGGGTCAAAGAATTCTCAAAAGAAATTTGAAATATTATGAATATATTTCACCTGAAGTGAAAATAAAAATGTATCAAAATTTGCAAGATGCAGCTAAATATGTGCTTTGATGGAAATTTCTAGCATTGGATGCATATGTTAGGGAAAAAAGAAAGATCTAAAATCTATAAAATAAACTTCCACCTTAGGAAACTGGGGGGGAAAAGAGTAAATTAAATCTAAAACAAGCAGAAGAAAAGAAATAATAAAAATTAGAGCAATACAGTAATAGACAGTGGAGACAGTGTCACCCATGTCATCCCTGTGGCTGAAGGGTATGTAATTGACAGCTGTATTAAGCACAGCTGTAATATAACAGCTGTGTATATAACACAGGATGTAATATAACATATTTTACATGTATGTAATATAACATATTTTATTCAACAATTGCTGAGAGATGGAAAAGTAAGAATCCATCAGAGAAATCCTTGGGAACGTTAAAGGAGCACTATAGTTATGCCTGCCCAGATTTGGTCAAAGAATTTAACAAGTATGACACAGATGGAGCAAAGTGGATTAAACAGTATACTGGAATCAATGTTATCTCAAAGAAAGAATTCTCCATTGGGGTTGGTTATTGAGAGATTCTTGGAACGTGACATTTTTTTCATCTAGAGTTTGCTAATCCAGGCTTTACTCAACCTATCTCAGAAGTTGTAGATGAAGTAAATAATCACAATTGTCCTACTGATGTCATAGATCCTCTCAACAAGAATATTGTCCTCTCTGGATATTCAACCATGTTCAGGGACTTTGGATCAGGGACTTTGGACATCACTTGCAAAGAGATTTGAAAAGAACTGGAGATGCCAGGCTGAAATTAAGTGAGGAACTGAGTGGTGGTAGACTGACACAAAAACCTATTGATGTACAAGTCATCACACCCAAAATGCAGTCACATGCAATGTGGTTTGGAGGATCCATGCTGGCTTCTACGCCTGAATTCTACCATGTATGCCACGCCAAAAAGGATTATGAAGAAATTGGGCCTAGCATTTGTCATCACTATCCAGTGTTTGGAGTTAAGTCATAAAATTAACTTCACAGTCACTGGGGTTAGGGAAGTGAGGAAGAAATAATCTTTCTGATTGCCTTTTTTGTCTGGATGGCTGGTTTTGAGGTTTTAACCCTGACTTGAAATAATAAGACCAAACTAAATTACACAGGAATATTTTAGTAAGTTTATCAACATGGGAATGTAGAGGAGAGACAAAATGATTAAATGTTTTTCTTCAGATTCAATATTTGAATTGTATGTGTAACAAAAAGAAGCAGGTGTTAGTTCTTTCTGTGCCCTGATAGGTTCTATACTATTGAATTAGCCAAGATTTGAGGGTATGTAGATAGCTCTGTAATGCTTGAATTGTACACTTCTAAGTGTACAATGCAAGAGCTTGTTTGTATTTCATACTTTTTACACTTTCAGGGAAATGTCACAGGCAAATTAGTATTTGAGGGAAAAAAGTGACCAAGTAAAGGACAAATTCAAAAAGTAGCCTATGACACTTGGTGAAGACACCCGCTCAAGGGATTCCAGTTATTATGAATTGCTTTCATACCTTGTGTCCCCCCATGGTTTTCTTTGCAAGTGCTTTTGGAACTAAGAAGCTATTATCTTGGATTAACTGATGCCTGCCAGTACTTTCTGTTTAACTCTCATTCTGTTTCTTGCTTTAAAGGAAAAGTAAAAATAAGACTGTTGGACCAGTATTGCAGTTCTAGTGTCATTTCTTATTCAAAAAAATGAATCATTTGATTACCAAAATTAGTCATTTTTAAAGCCTAACGCCATTCTAATAAAGGCACAAATTTCTTTCGAATACTTGTTTCAAGTTCTTTTAAGTTAATAAGCCTATTTTCTTCAAAAAAAAAATTAGAGCAGACATCAGTGAAATTTAAAATATGAAATCAACAGATAAAAATCAACAAAACCAAAAGTTCCCTCTTTGTAAAGACCAATAAAATGATAAACCCTTATCTAGATTAGTCAAGTAAAAGAGAGAAGCCACAAATTACTAATAACAGAAATGAAAGACAGTCCATCACTACTGATTCCATGACATTAAAACTGATTTTTAAAATGTTAAGAAGAATTCTATACCCAGAAATTTAATAACTTTGATGAAATGGACCATTTTCTTGGAAGATACAATCTACAAAAGTTCACACAGGGAGAAACAGATAATCTGAATAGGTCTACATCTACTAAAGAAATTGAATCGATAGCTAATAACCTTGCAAAGCAGAAATCACCAGGTTCCAGACAGTTCCATCTGTGAATTCTACCAAACATTTAAAGAGGAAATGATACCAATCCTCTACAATTTCCCAGAAAAGGAAGTCAAGGGAACACTTTTAAAACTCATTCTCTTAGAGCAGCATCACCTTTATATGAAAACTAGGCAAAGACATTAAAATAAATGAAAATTATGACATCTCTCATGATCAAATGCTAATATATTCAACAACATATTAGCAAATTGAATCCAACAATGTATAAAAACAATTGCATGCCATGACCAGGCTGGGTTTATCCCAGGTACACTGGTTCAATATTCGAAAATCAGTTCATGTAATCTATCACATCAACAGGCTAAAGAAGAAAAATCATATGACTACATCAACAGATGCAGAAAACGCATTTGACAAAATCCAAGAACCATTCACGATAAAAACTCTTAACACATAAGGAATTGAGGAAATGTCCTCAATTTGATAACAAAAAAACCTTCAGCTAACATCAGACTGAATGATGAGAAACTAAAAGCTTTTCCCTTAAGATCCAGGAGGAGTTAACAACAAAAGAGGTACAGAAGAATTTTTAGGGAAACTGTTGAAACTATTCTGTATGATACTGTGTTGCTGTATACATGACTGCGAAACCCACAGGAAAAAAAAAAAAACACAAAAAAAAAGTTACAAAGAGTAAACCTTAATATATATAAATTTCTAAAAAGTCAATCAGAAGGACAGGAGAATCCTAGGATGGAATGCAGAATGTGACAAATGAATCTCTGTATGGAAAATTTATAACATAACCTCACTGACAGGGATGGGGGGGAAGTTGCTGTCCTAAGTAACATTAGGAAAGGACAGTTTAGAAAACTGTAACGCTAAAGACAAAAAAAGAACTATATATAAATTCTGCAATCTAATTGGCAAAGTTGTTTCACATTGCACAGGTTAGCAACTCTGATAGTATCTACATGTTTGCCAGGGTTGAACAGTAAGTAAATGAATGGCTGATAATGAGTCCCAGATTTCTCACTATCAGAGAAAGAAGTTACAAATAACCAAAGAGAGGAGGCTAGAATGGATCCTGCCTGCAGTGCTGAGTTGAGAGTCAAAAATATTAGTCTAAAGACATGCATATGTCACCACTTTTATTCAACATAGTTTTGGAAGTCCTAGCTATGGCAATCAGAGAAGAAAAAGAATAAAAGGAATCCAAATTGGAAAAGAAGTTAAACTGTCACTGTTTGCAGATGACATGATACTATACATAGAAAGCCCTAAAAACACTACCAGAAAACTACTAAATCTACTACTAAACTACTAAATAGCTAGAGTCGGGCTTCCCTGGTGGCGCTGTGGTTGAGAGTCCGCCTGCCTTTGCAGGGGACATGGGTTTGTGCCCCGGTCTGGGAAGATCCCACATGCCGTGGAGTGGCTGGGCCCGTGAGCCATGGCTGCTGAGCCTGCGCATCTGGAGCCTGTGCTCCGCAACAGGAGAGGCCACAACAGTGAGACGCCTGCGTACCGAAAAAAAAAAAAAAAAATTCTTTCACAGATATTGATCTTTCACAAAATCACACCTTTCAAAAACAGAAGAGAGAACACTTTCTGTCTTGTTTTGTAAAGCCAGCATTATTACTCTGATACCAAAACTAGGAAAAGTCAATTCAAGAAAAGAGAACTACTGACTAACATCCTCTATAAGCACAGATGCAAAAATCCTTAATCGATCAGCAAACTGAATCCAGCGAAATATAAAAAGGATAATATATCATGACTGTGGCAGGCTGAATCTACTGTGGCCTACAACTTAAAAAGCAGAACAACAAACTAGAAAACATGTACCATCTGATCGGAGTTCTGAAACAGATAAGATGTGCCAGTTATTGAGTTATTATTTCTCAGCTCCAAACCTACCCTCTACACTTGACTCTGATTCTGATGCTATGATATCACCCACCACCCACTTCTGCTTTGTCAGCTGGCCGTATAGTAGGCTCTACCATTAGGAGGTGCTAGTGCGAGACTACAAGACTGGAAGAGAAAGAACGTGTACTTTCCTGTTTTTTCACAATGTGTGCTTTCTGTTTGCTTTCCTCCTGCTTCATGTTCTTGTTAGCAACATTTTCTTCTATATATTCTGACAGATATCATATAGACATACGATTTTTACACAAATGGTCTGTACCTTAATTTTATCTTACCTATATATCTTGGATTTTTTTCTGTATTGGTGCATATAGAATTATCACATTTATATTAATGAATTCATTATTACTTTCTATGGATATGCCACAACTTATTTAACCAGATTATAGCTAAACTTCTGCTATTATAAACATATTTTTGTACGTGTCACATTGCATATGTGCAAGTATAACTTTAGGATAATTTCCTTGTGGTAGAATTGAGGAACACTTCAAATTTTGTTCAATATTCCAAATTGCCCTCTCTAAAGTTGTATTAATTTCTATTTCCACTAACAGTGTATGAGAATGTCGTTCCCACAGCCTCAACAAGACAATGTATCCAACTTTTTAATCTTTATCAATTCTATTGAAATTTTAATTTGCACTTATTTTACTATGTGTTTCCTTTTCTTTGTACTGTCTGTTCATGCTTTCAAAGAAGAGCAAAGCTCTGCACTATATTTGGGTGTGTAAGTAAGCATGACTATGGGTCTCAAGATAATGGCAAACACTCTAAGAACAAAACTAGAGGTCAGCAGCACTGCATGGGCAGCTTTCCAATAAGGTCCATGGGAATCCCAACTGGCTTCTCAGTGGTGAGTTCAGCAGAGACCCCCAAGAGTGGATATCCAGTGATTTCTGAGGGTGTTCATCCAGTTTCCCATAGAATTCAATAGCACATTCCACAGGTGACTTGCTAGCAGCTTTCTACGAAGTCAGCCAGTACCCCAGCCCACTTCCCATAAAGTTCAACAGTACTCCCCCAAAGCAGATTTTTGGTGAACTTCATCAATACCCCAGAAAGCAGTTTCACTCCCAATAGCCTCCAGTTGAGGGTTTCCTACCTACAAATGTGCTGGCCCTTGGTAACCTGCCCACCACCCTCATCCTGCCAAGCACCCAAGTGGAAAGCTTTCAACCTGCCAGCCCCAGACTGTGGTTCTCCTCCCACCATCCTTCCTACTGACAGTGGCCAGCTCTGGCCCAGGGCAACCTAACAAACCCCTCTCCACTATCCAATGGGCTACAACTCCGTCCTCTCCAACAAGTTCTGAATCCAGCCTTGAGGAGGGACCCTGGCTTCCAAGTTTATTCTTTCCTTGAGTACTCCTTCTGTCCTAGGGCATTCTCTTTTATCCCTGTTTAGCACTTAATTCCCTATAAATAGTTCACTTGTTATATGAAAACTTCCCTTTTGAAATTTTTGTATCTCCTGACTGGACCCTGACTGATAGCTGACCAAACAGTTACGGGGACAAAGAATTACTTATCTGTATCTATAAAACAAACAACAAAATAAAATATATCCATCATACTCATATATGTACCCAAATACATCAAGCAATAAACAGATCTACAGGAATAAACAGAAAAATCAGCAATTATAACTGAAAATGTAAACACAGCCATCTCAGAAACTGCTAAAACAAGTAGACAAAAATAGATAGAGAGATAGATAGAAGGAAAGAGGGAGGGAGAGAAGAATAAAGACAATGATGATAATAGGTAGATAGATAGAATATAATTAATAAACCAGAGTTATTATGCTCAAATTATTAGATTAACCAAGAGTGGAGTTATGAACACAAGCATTTGGTTTCATTCTCTCCCAAAAACTATCCCAAAGAAACAATAATAGTGTTTTGTTTGTTTATCAATGGAATGGGTTAGGATCTGTCAGGGAGGAGAGGAAATTTCCCCCCTACTCCTCTTGAGTTCTTTTGGATGGCCTAATAATTAAATTGACATAAGACAGATTAACAGGAGGAAAAAAAACTATTTAATTCATATGCATGAAGGTCCCATAGAAATGGTTCCTCTGAAGTAACGAAAGCAGGCTGTGTATTTATCATTTTTAGACAAAGAAACAATTATTTGCGAAGATTTAATAAAACAAAAGGACTTGTGCTTGGAGTTGCAGGCTCATGAAGACGTAATAAAATTTGTTTATACAGGTCTCTTAGCCTTGAATTCCCTAACTGTTGATAAGGATGCTTTCTTTCTACCCTCCTGGTATAGGGAGGATACCTTCACATGGGAGGTTTATTTCCTGCTTTTAGGGGGAAAGAGGCAGCTCAGAGTATTTTTTTAAACATCATTTTTTTTTCTCACCAGCTGTTTCTCAAGTCACTTTAATTCAAAATAATCAATATGCATTGAGGCATATTTTGGGGCAGCCTGCCCTGGACTCTAACAGATCCAATGGTAGCAAAATTTACTGAGCTGCAAAGCAGACAGACAAGTGGTAACTGACTTCAGCAGGCCCAACAAAGCCGAATCTTAAAGTAGTAGTGAAGAAAGCAAAGAAGCAAATTAACGTCCTGGAACCCCATTAGTCACAAAAATTGGCTACACCAGCTATCTCTAGAAGTGAAGAGTAAAAAGGGGACTAAAATCAAGTTGAAAGTCTCTTTAAGAACAAAATTAGGACCCAAATTCCTGCACTCACTCCATGCCTCTCCCCAGCCTCAGCAGAAGCTTAACAGCATCTTCTCTGGAGAGGGTAAAACAGAGAGGGATTAACTAGGGGATACCAGAAGAGATGAGGGCAAAAGCAATATACTGAACACAGAGAAAATAAGTAAAATCTTATATAATGAATGTTCAGACTCTAACTTAACAACATGGTACTAGCAGCCAAGCATATGTCCTCTAGCATAAAGTCTGGAAGATCCTGCTCTGGGAAATCTAATTCAAGGAAGCAGCCCAGCTATATCACTGACCTTAGAAGGGAACCAATGTCTAAAGAAAGAGGAGGCTAAGGATATTATGAAACGATATTAAAATAAAACTCAAGCCACCAAATATTTATAATACCAGAATTACAAAAAAGGGAGAAGGGGCAAAGAAAAGAGACCACATAGTGAAAGACTTCTACTCTCTAATATAAATGTAAACAAAATGAAATAAGACAGAATAGAGACCAAAAACTTTCTTGCTGCCTCTGCCTCTACCTCTGCATCAGCACTTAAAGCTGCTACGCCATCTGCCCACATCTCTCCATGATCCCCATTTAATCTGTACTTCAGTCACTCTGGCTTTCTTTCAGTTCCTAAAATGGGCCAGGCACTTTCTGCCACAAGATCTATGAAAATATCTGGACATATTCAGGGGAAAAATATGAACATTTCCATTAATAACCACATAACTCCCTATATAATGCCAAACATTTTAACATTTGTATACACCTATAAATGGGCCAATTTTTTTGCATGTTACTCACAGCAAACAAATCAGTGCTTTAGAAATGATGGTTCCAGAACCTTAGCTATTGCTACCTTTGTCTGTAAAAATGAGCCACTATGCTTATGAATAATGGAAAAGAACATTTGTGAAGCTGTTAGTCAATGAAGTGATGGTCAATGAATGCTGAAGTCCTTTCCATATTAAATTTAGTGGACAAAAGTTACATAATTAATCTGGACTATATATGTGACAACTTTTCAGTGCCAAATTGTTCTCCCCCTAACACCAAAAGATGTTCCCCCACTGCCACACAGTATTTACTCAGGGAATGCAAACGTAAATGTTTTTGTAAGTTAAATATATAGATGACAGTAAATCTATAATGGAATGTAAATTCAAGACAAAATGATTTTTATTTATTCTTTTATGTTAACACAAGCAATGAAATATTGACTGTATCATTTAAAAACTATAATCTTTTCTTCATACATTTTTTCCCAAATTTCTTTCACTAGTTACTCAAGTTTATCATTATCAGTTTAGTGTAAAAATCTATTTCCTAACCATTTTCTGAGGGAAAAACAACAACATTTTAATGTAAACTCAATTGAAATTCCAAAGCATTAATTTGTGTAAGATAGCTGATGAACAAAGAGAATGGGCTCAGGAGAATTTAGACAGAACTAGTTTCTATTTCTTAGCTATGTTACTTGATATTCATGTGATCATGAGTAACTTACTTTATTTCATTGAACCTCCATTTGTAATTAATAAAATTGTGACAAGACTAGATCGATTAATTAAGATATTTGGAAAGTGCCTGGCATATAGTGGTTACTCAATAAACGGAAGTACACTTTTCAAAATTGAATTTCCTTTTCAAAACTAAATTCAAACTTTTTCAAGTATCTTTGCCTTTAAATTATTTACATTTCATTTCTATGAATATATTCTCCTTAGCAAAGAACAACAGATAAATGAGGAAAAGTTTTGGAAAAGAAACTTTTCACAACATATTTTTATAACTTTTGTATTATATTGCATTGTATTATATTATGTATATGTACTGAAAATAAATCAATAAAATAGTAAACCAATATATCCAAAACATTTATTTTAAATAAATGTAGCACATAAAGTCCTAATGATTTTATGTAAGTGAGCCCCCTGAAAGCAGAGATTATGTCTTATTCATCTTTGGGACAAGAATTTTAAACAATGCTAGGCACACAGTAAACATTCAAAAATATCAGGAGGAGTGGATGCATGGTTGAGACCTCTATGTACATTTTGGTCATATATATATGGTAGCAAAAATAAGACTGAAAATGGCTCTCTACAGTTTCTAGCTTCCTAAATTACATAATAAAATATGAGTACGACTTAATTGTGCTATCAGGGAAACCAAAAATAATTGATTCCACAAATGATATATGTAGTGTCTGTATATAGAGAAACAATCCAAAATACATGGTAATTTGCCATAGCATCAAACATTTTTTAAAAACTATCATTAATTTTTAGAGATTTATAGAGAAAAACACATTTCTCAAAAATCTAAAAATTGCTCACAATAAGGTCATTACTTTTTATAACTGAGAAAACCAAATAAATCATGAAGAATGAAAAATTGTTTTTCCATAGTAAATTATAAGAATTAATAATTCAGAGTGGACAAGGCAACAAATGAGTCCATGACACAAACATACACATTTTGAAAATCCTTGGCATCATCATTATAAATCATACAGCCTTGGGTCCAAAAGAGACATTAAGATATTATCTGCAAGATTAGCTCTAAGTTTTTTGTTTTTTTAATGCATAAGATTTTTTTAAAGACAAGCATGAAATACATCAAAATATCATTACTGTTTTTATTAGAGTAGCAAGATTGTGGGTAGATTCCTGCCTCTGTTTTCCAAATCTTCTCTAATGTAATTCTATTTTCTCATAATAAAATATATATAATATTTTTAAGATATCACCTGGTTTAAAAAAGAAGAAACCATCCAGTGTACCCTATGCTTATAGGCAGTTTAAAGATTAATCTTACACATAGATATGTAAAATCCATTTTCAAAGTACCCAAGAAAAGGGATTTACAATTAGCAACACCTGTTCAGCAAGGGAACCTGCTCTTTCTGTCCTCATCACGGTGACTTAGATTGCTCGAAGCATTGTACGTATATGTGCTCTGATCCTTTGAAACCCGTAAATTCTCTGTGGAGGTAGTTAGAGGAGAAATGGTGATAGGATTCAGTATACTGGTCCTGTTTAAAAATCCTAATTTGTTCTCCTACCATCTCTGCTATCAAATGAAGCACTGTCCACAGGCAGGTAGCCAAGCAGCCAGGTGAACTGCTCTAGTCACTCAGGCATTTGCACATGTCTAAAACACTTTATATCCTTTTAGGATAAAATTACTCAAAACATAAAGAAAGGAAGTAGCAGCAATAAATCATGCTGGCATAGCACAGGTTATTTATTCTGAACAGGATATGGCTGACAAAGGAACCTGCTGTCACAACATATGAGAGCAATTAAAATAATGAGGTTTTTCAGAAAAAAAAAACTTAAAAGGAATAAAGAAAGACACTAAGTGTCTGACCCTATCCACAAGATACTCTCAAAGACAATGAGGATGATGAGGACTTTGTTCTGACATATTAGAGGGTGATAACATGATCTTCCAATCTAATTTTTCAGTTTTTATATGGAAGAGTATGGGCTTTGGGGTCAAGCAGACTGAGGTTTGAATATTGGCTCCAATGTTCACTACCTGGCAAGTTACTTAACCATTTTATAATCCACTTGTAGAAATGGGAACTAAAATAGCTAGCTACCTCATAGAGTGGTAGTTAGAATTAAATAAAATAATGGATGAAAATACATGGCACATGTTTATTACTCTAAACGTTTCTATATGTTTGGAATATTATAAAAACATGTGGTTCATTGCGTGGCACATAATGGACTCTCAATAAATGTTGACTCACTTCCTTGTTACACACATAAGAATTAAACCAGAGTGCTTTTTAGTTTAAAAAAAAAAGAAATGAAAAAAAGGAAGGGACTAAAGGAGGTCACCAAGTTCAGACCTCTACCTCTAGGCAGATTTATCACATTAAATAAACATCATCTGATGACTTTCAGCACAAGGGTGTAAGAGGGACTGTTCTTAATGCCTAAGAGAAAAGGACCACAAATAGGAAAATATTGATCAATTAAATCCAGAAAAGAAAAAGTTGATGCTGATCCTTTGTAAAAAGGAACCTGCTTTTAAGGACCCCTACAGTTTAAATGGCTAAAACACAAAGCCATAGTGATTAAAGAAAACAAAATCCGTAAAATAGGCAGTATCACAAATGAATGGAAGAAAAAAATGCAATGTCTTGGTTGATAATATCATAGAAACTCACTATAAGAGGAAAAGTGAAATTATGTATACCTTTATACCAGGGGTCAGCAAATTATTCTATAGGGCCAGAGTGTAAATACTTTATGCTTTGCAGGCTTTACAGTCCCTGTTGCAACTACTCAACACTGCCATTTTAGCAGAAAAGCAGCCATAGACAATACATAAATGAAAGAACATGGCTGTGTTCCAATAAAGCTTTATTTATGAAATACCAAAAACTGAATTTCATATAATTTTCACATATCACAAAGTGTTACTATTCTTTGATTTTTTAAACATTTAAAAATATAAAACCATTCTTTACTCATGGGCTGTACAAAAATTCAGCCAGATTTGAGCCAGACTTGGACTGGGGGCTGTAGTTTGATAAGCCCTGCTTCACACCATTAAAAGAAAAAAAAATTCCAAATTGATTATAAAGTACTAAATGAGAAAGATAAAACTTTAAAACTAAAATAAGAAAATAGAGAAAACATCTTATTAACATCTTGTAGTGAATAAAGATTTCTTAATATGACAATGAAGTAAAAAATTATACATCTGACTACATAAAAATTAAAGATGTCTGTTTAATGAAGGACATCATGGGACGTCTACCGTAACAGGAAGGTAACACACTGGCAGAAAATATCTGCAACATTAAAAAGGCATTAATGTCTAGAATATTCAAAGAATTCTTACAAATCAATAAGAAAAAGAAAGGAAATCCAATTATATTTGAATACTGGTTGATGCCATTTACTCTCAGAAAACCAAGGGGAAGATCATGTTTCTGCTTTGCTGTTTAACGAGGTTCATTATCAGAATTTCTTTCCCTTACTGTCACTGTGAAAATTCTTAAAGAAATAATCTAACCTCTGGCGTATATGTGTATGTGCATAATCTGAATAGTGGAAGTTATTCACTTGTTGGGATTTTATTCTATTTTAGTACACAAACAACTACATAGTGATTCACTATGTACTAGGCATTGTTCTAAGTAATTTACTAACATTAACTCATTTAATCCTCTTAACTCTAAAAGAAGTACTATTATTATCCTCATTTTAAAGATGAGTCTTATGAGTGGTTTTCATCTTTATACTTATCTTTATTTTCTAATTTTTAAGCAACGCATATTTATACCTACATATCCACACAAAAATTAATAAAATAGTGTACAGAAAAACGTTCCCTTTTTAGGGGGAGGAATGTGAAGGGGTCAAGGAAAGTACAGGATTCAAATGCAATACCTACAGAACTCGAGTTTATGTTTTGTCACACTTTTTAATATAATTAATGTTTCCTGCTTCCACTGGCTACCTTTCCTGTTCATTCTTCTATTAACATATACAATGTTTTTTTGGAGGGGGGAAGGGACAGGTATGTAAAGAGCTGAGGGGTTTTGTTTGTTTCAGAGCATAATGAAACCTTCTAACTACAAAGCAAAGCTGTCCATCAACAAATATTTTTTAAGCACCTACTATATCAGGCATAGTTCTAGGCAGTAAGGATAAAGTAGTAATCAAGACAGATAAAGACTCAGAATATGTCATTATCTGTCTTGGTTACTACTCTATCCTTACTGCCTTGAACTACTTACTGCCTAGAACTACTTACTGTCTAGAACTAGAGTAGGTGCTACTCAAAGAACTCAAATTCTAGTTTGAGAGCTATATTCTAGGTCAGAGTACTGCAAAGGTAGAAATGAGAAAATGGATTTTAAATAGAACACTTTGCTTTTGTTTGGCTTTGTATTCATATACAAAGTCAAGTATAGGATTCTTTATATTAACTAACATAGTACCTTAGAGTTTATAAAATGCTCTCCCATGCATTAATTTCGTACAACAACATACAGAGGCAGAATTATTTCTAACAAAGCCTAACTTAACATATTGATAACTAAAGATCATATAGTTTAAATGATATCTTCAAGATCACAGTTTTAATAATGGGTATAATGATTTTTAAGAAAAAGCAAAATGAGTAAATATCATCTATGTTAATTCAGTTAACATTTCAAATATTTATTGAGTGTACACAGGTCTGACATTAACATTTATAGTTGTACACTGATAAAATACATAGACTGCATACCTGCTGGCCTTCTACTATGATTCTACTCATATATATATGTATGTATATATGTACATACTTTTTTATATATTATATATTAATACTATTTTATAAATATATATACATTTAAATATATACATATACAAACACATACATACACACATGGATACACACTACCAGGAATATAAATATTTCTTAATATTTATATTCCTCAATAGAGTATGAACTCCTTAAGAACAGGGAACATGTCTTACTCTTTTTTGTGACTCCAAAACCTAACACAATGTCCGTCATATAATAAGTGTAAAATAAATGTTAAATGAATGAGTGAATTATGAATTTCCCTATATTTTAATACTTCAGATGGTACATTATCAGAAACATAGGGGATAGATTTAAATTTATGATTAACTCTCATGAGGATGTCTCTTTCAGATATTTCTATTAAGATAATTGTTAAGTTTAATACTTGAATTTTGATTCATAGATTGAGGATAATCAATTCATAATAAAGCATGATTATTAAGCTGTCACCCTCTTCTATTACTAACTGATCACAATCATTCGCTCCTGCCAATTCTTCTTTGATCTATATAGAAACTTAATAGGGCAGTCACTGAAGAAGTAATACGCTAGCAGAAGCCAAGAAAGAAAAGAACAATAATAATAGTAATAATAACAAAGAAGTCCATAAGTAAAGGCAAATAAAGGACTGCAACCACAAAAATGTGGACATCAGCTAAAAATTATAACAATTAAGAAGTTCATCAAAAAAATAAAAAGTTCTCAATTTTACAGTGGAGAACAACTGAGTTCTCTCACTGTAAGATAATGATAGTCAAATCAAAATAGAAAATAGTAATGAGTTGAGATCATTTTATTCAGAGTAGAAAGTAATCATTTTTTATGCTTTACGTTTAGATAAAGCATACTTCAGTTGCTTCAAATTTATGCTAATCTAGTGCCTTTGAAAAAACTAAATGCACCTGCTTCTTTATATAACTGGGTACCTAATTTGCAACTCTTTTTATGGCTACTGGTTCTCCAAAGTTACAGAGAGCCTGGATACATATTAACTAGACCCATCTAACAATTTCATAATCCAGTATTATCTGTAACTTCTTTGTAATTAATGTAATATTATTGCCAAATTATATAAGGAATGGAAATGCACTGGGGTAAACAAATACAGTGAGAAAACAAAAGACTAGGAGAACGAAAAGTAACTATGCCTAATTCCAGACAAGACGGAGTAGACACACACCATCCGATTTCTCTTACTAATTACAATCTTTAAACTCCCAATAAAATTCAAAAAGCAACTGACAGAAGACACTAGAAGACAAAGAAAAGAACGTGGACTCGATAAGAACCTTGAGACTCAAGGAAAACCTCTGGGAATGAGATACCTGAGGCCTTTTTTTTCCCCCCCATGTCCTATATATCCTAACATAAGCACTAAAGAGATCCACAACCCAGAAACACCAGCAGGCACAACAACAACAAAAGTCCCAAGAAAAGCCTGATATCTCTAGCCAAAGGATCAGGAAAAAAGCAGTCCAGCAGAACATTTACAGTACCTGCCCTACTACAGGCAAACAGCATGAAAAAAGATAGATTACTTCTCTCCACTCTCCACTAAGCCCTACAACTGCAGAGATTATGAGAAGAGCCCTGTCTAGCATCTCCACAGTACCCCCTCCCCAGCTGTGGGGACTATAAGAAGAGCCCAGTCTTCTATCCTCATCCTGTAATAAAGAAATAGATCCCTCTCCCAGCTACAGACTCTGAGCAGAGCCTGTCTTGCATCCTTGCCCTGCAATAATGAAATGGTACCCCTTTCTCCCCACTCTGGGTGCTGCAGGAAGATAAGTGCCCTGTCCTCCATCTCCATGATGTAATCATGAGGCAGAACACCATTTCCTCCCAACCGGAGAGTTGAGGGAAGATTATCAAGAGGAAGGGATTAGAGGAAAGGATTTTCTAAATCTGCATAGGAAGTCTTCAGCAGATCTATGGGCAGCCAGTGCATAAAGCTAACCAAAATTAACACAGCAAAAGGTTTGAGAACTACAGTGTGAAATACCACCCAGCTTCCACATTGGCCTCTGGATAACACATAAGTAAGGCAAACCAGAAGAACACTGGAAAGGTTTCAAAAACTAAACTGCCATTTTAACCATAACCAAAAAAAGTGGGCCACGATGTGCATATTTAACCTAAACAGGTTGAATACACACTAAAATAAAAAACAGGAAGAAGGGGCAGAATAGGGTTGGAGGGCCTTCAAAGCCTCCTTCCCAAAGAAGTGTCGTTATTTGACCTGTCTGGTGGTACCCTGGAAGAGCCCCATTTGCAAGGCTGTCTTTATTTTACCTGACTTGGAGCCCGCCCAATACAAAAAAAACCTTTTCCCTGGAGGACTTTGTCAAAAACAATTAGAGGCAGTGGATAACAACCGGAGCAAAAAATAGACTAACCAAAAAGTTTAAAAGGAATGACATGTTCATAGGGGCTTTGAAAGCTCGAACATATTCCTGGGATTCTAGAAGGCCACACACGTGCATAGGACTGTGCCTCTGCTCAGGAAAACAGGAGAAGGCTCTAAGCTCTCACCTCTGGCTGACTTTTGGGACAATGCAAGCAGGAAGTGAAGGCAAAGGCAGAGTTGTCAACCTGCCTGGCTGAATGTTGAAGGCATGCCTCAACACCCACACAGAGACGCTTGGCAAAAATTGTTGCCGGCATTTAAGGAAATCTCTGTCCAATCATTAGCTGACCACCAAGCTAATCAAGTAGAGATTTCAGTGATCATCCATGACAAAAAAAACAGACTTTACAGAATTAGTTCAGAAAAGTCATCAAACAAACAACAGTAAACAGCAAAAACAAACCCTGGGGAAGGGGGAGAATCTTATTCCAAAACTATCACAATGTATTATGTCCAGTTTTCATCAAAAAACTAGGAGATATGCAAAGAAACAAAGAAGTACGGCCCACACACAGGAAAGAAAGCAATCTATAGCAACTATGCCTGAGGAAATATAAAATCTAGAAAAATCACTCAACTGGAATACCAGATATATTATTACATATACATATAACTATCATATGTAATATAATACTAGATGGATTAATTTAAATCTCTCCACATCTAAGGTCTCTATCATTCAGAAAAGCTCAGTGTTCTATTACAGCCAGAATCAGCACGAGAATACAATATCATCAATGCACTTGACACGAACAAAAGGAATTATGGTATCTTTTCTTTTCTAAACTGAAACCAACATTTTACATTATGTTCTTTAAGTCATTCTATCCCAAGAAAGACATTATATGTAGTTATAAAAGATCCAAGGCAAGATCAATTGATATCTCTGAGGGAATGGAGCTGAAATCAGGTCAGATTTTTAAAATTCAGTCTGAAAAAAATGAGGCTGAATGGAGATAGAACTAAAACCTAAATAAAGAATGAACATAGTAAACAGAGGACAAGGGACTTCTAATCAAGTTTAAGGAGATAAGTTGAGAATAGGCACGAAGAAGTATTACTGCCTTATATCAGAAGGTTTAAAAATAACAAATAATAGGCACTGACTGCCCTGTCACAGCATGATGATTTTTAGCAGGATTCTCCATATTACAGACGGATTTTGGGTTTTCAAGTGAGAATAAGTTTGTCAAGACAAAACACAGGTACTCCACCTTCTAAATACAATGAAAATATAAAAACAAGGAATGCCTTCTAAGAAATGTTAGTGACGGGGTACTGGGGAGCTGGGTGGGGTAACATCCCGTATATTTTGAGACTAGCATTACGAAGGATAAGTCTGAGTTCCAATGAATCATCCAAGGATATCACTGTTAAAAACAATGTTTTAGGCTCAAAAGAGATGGAACTGACTCAACACGGCAAGTCTGTTTTTCTTAAATACTAACCAACGGAGGAACGCACACACAAATGAGTATTTCCACGGTGCTTCATGTAAATTGAAAGAAATGAAGAAATTATAACACATGAGCAAGTGCGTCTAGTAACCACTCTTTCTGTAATTCTATTCTTCTAACATCGGTTAAAAAGCAGTAAGACTCTTGGCTACTACATGACCAAGCCTAATAGATACAGCTAAGCAGTAAGTTGTCTCCCTGACTGAAGCTTATTTTACCAGTGACGTCTGATTCACAGACATCTGGGTAATAGTGGAAAATTAGATTAGAGCTCCCTAGACCTCTAAATCATTGTAAGCTAATTTAAAGAACAGATATAAGCCTAGGTTTATAATATCAGCTGTATTAGGACCATCAACGTGCCACAATAATATTTTAAATTATTACTTTAAAAATCATAATAAATCTAATGATGCCTACACTCAGGGAGAAAGCACCTTAATGGAGGCAGAGTGAAATGTCTAGTACCCCATGGCCACATTTTATGCTCTTCTATACTTCACAAAAGAAAAAACCAATATTACCTTTTCCAATCAACCAAACAAGCATTCTTTAGGCACACATGAAAGTGTTTCCATATATACCTCATTTGTCTGCTCTATATGTATTAATTTACTTATGCCTCCACCTGTTTCAAAAAGGTATTGAATTGGCTTAAAATAAAAGTACTCCGAAGTGGTTTACAATAAATTTAACGAAAAGAGTATAGGATTTGGGGTCACTTAGTTCTCAGAAGCCTAGCTCCAACACTTTCTAGCTGTGTGGAAAATTTTAACTCTTTTACCTTTGAAATACAGGTAAATAATATTGTCCTTGTGAGGTGGTTGCAAAGAATAAAACATGGTTAAGTATTCTAGTATTGTGTCAAAAACATAGGATTAGGAGTCAAAAAGCTGAATTCTAAGCCAGTCTCTGCTATTTCTAGGTCACTGGGGCAAGTTACTTAACGTCTCTAAGACTCAGGGATCTTACCATCTTAAAAACAGGGATAATACCTGAGGTTGTTGTGAGAATTAAGTTAAATAACGCATGAAAAGTATTTAGCACAGTACCTAGGATATAACAAGCCAGAGTTTTGTTACGATAGCTATTATCCAGAAAGATATAAGCAAAACAAAAGATAAAAACATAAAAGAGCTAATTAGTAATTGGAAATGAAAGAGAAATGTAATGAGATACATAGTTCAAAATATTAAACAACATCCTCAATAACATTATTCCAAAGCATGTAGAAGTGACACAGCTGTTAATTCTGGGGGACTTGGGCCATTTTCGAAAACATAATATTGAATCAGCTTTGTAGGCAGTACAAAGATATACTTAGATATTTATACAGCTTTCTGCTGATCTTTCACATAGAGAACAATTGTGGAAGCTTGAGAAGAAAAGGGAGTGGCTGCAATCACCATAATTTTAAGAATATAAACTCTGGAGTCAGGCACACTAGGTTTATATCTTGATTTCACTGCAACCTGTGATACTTTGAACAATTCCCTTCTCTCTCTGAGCCTGAGTTTCCTCATTTGTAAAAATGGGGATTAAAAACAATATCTACTTCACAATTTGACATTTGAATAAAATACAGACGAAACATATAGAATGTCCTAGTCCACATATTAAGTGCTCGACAATTGGTAGTAGTAGTACTTGTTGAGAAAATAAAGAGGAGGAGAAGGAGAAGAAAACTTTTAATATGCTTTTTAGACAACTCTTTCATATCAGCTGTCTCTCTCTAGCCCTTGGCAAAAACTGAGAGAACAAAATATTCAAGGCTATGGTGGCTAAGAGTAGGTCTTCAAGTTAACTGAAAGAGCAATACATTTTAACTAGAAGATACACAGATGGTAAAGACAGTAATGTATTGTAAAAAAAAAAAAAAAAAGATCCTACATTGGACATGCTATTTCTGCATAGAAGCAGACTATAGAACTATATGTGGTCAAAGCCAGGACTTTTTTGTTGTTGTTATTTTATTTTATTTTTTTAACATCTTTATTGGAGTATAATTGCTTTACCTTGTTGTGTTAGTTGCTGCTGTATAACAAAGTGAATCAGCTATACATATACATATATCCCCATATCCCCTCCCTCTTGCGTCACTGTTTCCCACTAGCTATCTATTTTACATTTGGTAGTGTATATATGTCAATGCTACTCTCTCACTTCGTCCCAGTTTACCCTTCCCCCTCCCTGTGTCCTCAAGTCCATTCTCTACGTCTGCATCTTTATTCCTGTCCTGCTCCTAGGTTCTTCAGAACCATTTTTTTTTAGATTCCATATATATGTGTTAGCATACGGCATTTGTTTTTCTCTTTCTGACTTACTTCACTCTGTGTGACAGACTCTAGGTCCATCCACCTCACTACAAATAACTCAATTTCATTTCTTTTTATGGCTGAGTAATATTCCATTGTATATATGTGCCACATCTTCTTTATCCATTCATCTGTCGATGGACACTTAGGTTGCTTCCATGCAAAGCCAGAACTTTAAAAAAAAAAAAAAAAAGCAGCAGCAGTTCTATCTCAAGTTCTTTTTGTTTTGTTTTGTTTTTGGTTGCGTTGGGTCTTTGTCACTGTGCTCGGGCTTTCTCTAGTTGCGGCAAGCGGGGGGTCTACTCTTCATTGCAGTGTGTGGGCTTCTCATTGCAGTAGCTTCTCTTGTTGCAGAATACGGGCTCTAGGCATGCAGGCTTCAGTAGTTGTGGCTCGTGGGCTCAGTAGTTGTGGCTCGCAGGCTCCAGAGCGCAGGCTCAGTAGTTGTGGTGCACGGGCTTAGTTGCTCCGTGGCATGTGGTATCTTCCCGGACCAGGGCTCGAACCCGTGTCCCCTGCATTGGCAGGTGGATTCTTAACCTTTGTGCCACCAGGGAAGTCCCTATCTCAAGTTTTTGAGCAAGTATTTAGCTGAAACCTCAGATTTCTGTACCTTAGACCATGGAAGAGATGCTCTTGGTCTGAAATATTTTGAAAATAGAACTTACTGCTGAAAACCATGTTCATGATAGCATAAGGTTCGAAGAACACTCCCCATTCAGGCAAGTGATAAATAATGTCCTGGTACCAGAACAGAGCATACGGACAAGGATTTGCTTCTAACACTATTTGTTCTTTTTTTTTTTTAACATCTTTATTGGAGTATAATTGCTTACAATGGTGTGTTAGTTTCTGCTTTATAACAAAGTGAATCAGTTATACATATACATATGTCCCCATATGTCTTCCCTCTTGCATCTCCCTCCCTCCCACCCTCCCTATCCCACCCCTCTAGGTGGTCACAAAGCACCGAGCTGATCTCCCTGTGCTATGTTCTTATTTGTTGGAAATTTGCTACCACTTAAGTCAGCCAAATTTCTGGTCCTAACATAGTACACAATCCCCCTACTGCATATTTTTCTGACAAAAAACTCATTATCTCAATGAATTTAATTTTGTAAGCTATGAATAGGAAGATGAATAAGGACTTCAATATCTGCACATCTTTCAGCCCACTTTTATTAACCTGGTCACTTCTAAATGTAGCACAGAATGAAAGGAGCTGCAACAGAGCTTCACATGCTGCTGAATTACTTTGCAATCCCAGTTTCCATGGTGGCTTCACCAAATTAAGTGCTGAGTCAGGCATCTCAGATACAGTAATGTTGTTCTGGGGCTCATGCAAAGCTTTGTGATAGAATTCAAGGGCTTCTACTGTAAATCTAGTTCAAACCCACTCTTTCAATATGGATTGATCTCTTTGAATAAATATCATCTGAAAGCAGCCAGACCAAAAGTAAATTTTCTACTCAATGACATTCAAACATTTTTTAACGTGACCCACAGTAAGAAATATATTTTACACATAGTATATACATTTATATAAGTGCATATAATAAAATTCCATGACAAAATACTTACTAAGTGTAATACACAATGATATTGTCTGTTCTTTTCAATTTACTGTTTCTTTTAATTGCTAGTTGTACTTCTGCTAAGTTGATTTCATGAGCCACAGTTTGAAAAACACTCCCCTACAGTAAATACATGTAGATTATACCTTATAACCTCAGGCCAAATCCATATCTTTGGAGTTCCTCATGACCTTCAGAATATTCCTAGAGTTTAGGAGAGCAGGTTAAGACTCAAAAATAGCCAAATAACACGAGGTGCCTTTATAATCACCTATTACACATGCAGATATGATAGGCTGTTGGGTCCCCCAATAGGTTTAAATCATTGTAATTCTCCATGTAAAGGAGTGCAGAGGAGGGTAAGTCACAAGAGGAGGGTTTACTAGGGCCATAAGGTAGGCATAAGCACTGAGCGGAGAAAAGGAAATAAAAATTAAGTAGGCAGAGAGGCAGGAGGTGTAGGACCCACTGGGCTGACAAAGGAAGCAGAGAATGGAAGATAAAACAGAGCCAGGAAAAAAAAAGTAGAACCTGAAGCAGGAGGCTAAATGGAGCCAGAGCCAAAAGGGAAAGCAAAAGCAGGCACACAAGCGGAAACAAGGCCAACAGAAAATAATGTGCTATGCCAGAAAGGAAAAAAGGCTGATGGCATTTGGCTGCCTCATGCATGAGAGCAGAAAGGCATGGAACTGTGCTATTATGTGTGTTCTCTCAGGCTATCAGAGAACTAGAACTTTATATGCAGTTAAAACTCAGTATAGTTAAAAAATACGGTCTTGGTTTATTATGCTCTATTAATTAGCATCTCTTTCCTGTCAGTAATTTTGACCCATTTTAACTGAAATGCTCAACTGACTAAATAAACATATGTTCTTCCTCTATTTGATAATTTTTGACTGCCAGAATTTAGAATCAAATTTAATTTCTGCCACATTGTTTTACATTCTTTACAGATCCAGTTTCCCAGTTTCTTTAATACTTCATGCATATAATTATGTTATAAAAATACCTATGCTGTTTTACTGGAAAAATACTTTAAGATTTATATGACAAGGAACTAATTTTTTTATTTATCTTTTTCTTAGTCTTTACTAATAAAAAACTATTTGCAAGAGAATTCAATAAATTACTGATGCAGTTGCTACAAAGTGATCACCATTTGGCAATATTTAAGCTGTGTCTTTGAAAAATAACTGGATAGGTTTTTTGTTTTGTTTTTTGGCTTTTTGCTTTTTTTTATTTCTTAGAAAAGAACAAGAATCAGCAATTATGTAACAAATTAAGGGAACGTTCAAACTGAGGTCAAATTTAAATTTATCAGAATCAGACATTTACATTTATGAGAAGAACTAATTCACCACCTAGTAAAATTCACCAAAACCTATTCAATCAAGTTCATCATTAGGCAAATGTGCCACAAACAAATTTTTTAAAAGGCCTATGTGATATTAGCTATCATATTAATTGATGATCACCTAAATTAATTGGCAAAGAATTATTCACAGCTAAATTTCAGTAACAAGCTAACAGAATAAAAACAAATACCAATTTTAGATAATTAAATATTATATAAAATAAAATGTATATAGCACTAGTAATATCAACAATTTTAAAATTTAGAAATTGTCCCTAATCAATTGACTTATTAAGTAGGAAATTACAAAAACTTTTACCAAAAAAAAAGTTTTTATCAAAGAAAAGTTTCAAAAGAGCAATTTAGAAAAATTTAAAGGAGCAAAAGTGCAAATACCCTACAATCCAAGAATGTACAAGCATGTTCACTGCCACATGGTTTGTAGGAAAGAAATATTAAAAATAAGCTAAAAAAAATAAAATAACCTAGTAGTAGGAGATAGGTTACCAAAAATAACCATTTCATTATTTTTATTCATTTATTTGTTTTGGTTTGGGTTTTTTATTGAGATATATTTAACATATAACATTGTGAAAGTTTAAGATGTACATGTTGATTTTATACATTTATATACTGCAATATGAGTGCAACCTTAACATTAGCTAACACCTCTATCACATCACATAATTATCTTTTATGTGTGTGTGTGCACACACGTGTGTGGTGAGAAAATTAAGATCCAGTCTCTTAGCAACTTTGAAGTATATGATACTGTTGACCATAATCATTATATTGTGCATTAGCTCTCCATAACTTATTCATCTTCTAGCTGTAAGTTTGTACCCTTTAACACTTCCCCAATACCCACACCCACAGGTAATTACCATTCTATTTGAGCTTGGCTTTTTTAGATTCCACATATAAGTGATATCATATTTGTCTTTCTTATCTGTCTGACTTATCTCACTTAGCATAATGCCCTCAAGGTCCATCCATGTTGTCACAAAAGGCAGGATTTCCTACTCCATTGTGTGCGTGTGTGTGTGTGTGTGTGTGTGTGTGTGTCTGTGTCTGTGTATGTGTGTGTCTGTGTCTGTGTGTGTGTGATCCCATTCTCTTTATCCACCCATCCATTGGTGGAGACATAGGATGTTTCCACATCTTGGTCATTGTGAAT
Source organism: Stenella coeruleoalba (assembly GCF_951394435.1). Lineage (NCBI taxonomy): Eukaryota > Metazoa > Chordata > Mammalia > Artiodactyla > Delphinidae > Stenella > Stenella coeruleoalba. The sequence goes on from NC_137163.1 coordinate 32,505,513, forward strand.
AATGGTGCAATAAAATAGGGAGTGCAGACCCCAGTGTTCATTGCAGCACTACTTACTATAGCCAAGACATGGAAGCAACCTAAATGTCCATCGACAGAGGAATGGATAAAGAAGATGTAGTACATATATACAATGGACTATTACTCAGACATAAAAAAGAATGAAAAAATCCCGTTTGCAGCAACATGGGTGGACCTACAGATTACCATACTAAATGAAGTAAGTCAGACGAAGAAAGACAAATATCATATGATATCACTCATGTGTGGAATCTAATTTTTTTTTAAAATGAAACAAATGAACTTATTTACAAGACAGAATCAGATTTACAGACATCAAAAACAAACTAATGGTTACCAAAGGGGAAATGCTGCGGGGGGAGGGATAAATCAGGAGCTTGGGATGAATATACACACACTACTATATATAAGATAGATAACCAACAAGGACCTACTGTAAAGCACAGAAAACTCTACTCAGTATTCTGGGATAACCTACATAAGAAAAGAATCTTAAAAAGAATGAATATATGTATATGTATAAGTGAATCACTTTGCTGTACACCTGAAACTAACACAACATTGTAAATCAACTATACTCCAATAAAATTAATTTTTTTAAAAAATTGGGAGTGCACATATCTGATATCCTGTTTTCATGTCCTTTGGCTATTTATCCAGAAGTAGAATTGCTGAATCATATAGTAGTTCTACTTTTAGTTTTTTTGAGGAACCTCCATACTGTTTCCCATAGTGGCTGTACCAAGTTACATTCCCACTAACAGTGCACAAGGGTTCCCTTTTCTACACATCCATGCCAACACTTGTTACCTCTTGTCTTTCTGATGATAGCTATTTTAACAGATGTGAGGTAATATCTCATTGTGGTTTTGATTTGTATTTCCCTGATGATTAGTGATGTTGAGCGTCTTTTCATCGATCTGTTGGCCATTTGTATGTCTTCTTTGGAAAAATGTCTATTCAATTCCTCTGCCCATTTTTTAACTGGATTGTTTGTACTTTTGTTATTGACTTGTATGAGTTCTTTAATATTTTGGATATTAATACCTTATCCAATATATCATGTGCAAATATTTTCTTCCATTCCATAGGTTGCCTTTTCCTCTTATTGACTGTTTCTTTTGCTGTGCAGCTTTTTAGTTTGATACAGTGCCAGCTTGTTTGTTTTTGCATTTGTTGCTTGTGCTTTTGGTGTCATATCCAAAAAAATCATTGCCAAGACCAATGTCAAGGAGCTTACCCCCTATGTTTTCTTCTAGGAGTTTTATGGTTTCAGGTCTTATGCTCAAGTATTTAAGCCATTTTGAGTTGGTTTTTGTATACAGTATGAGAGAAGACTAATTTCATTCTTTTGCATATGGCTGTCCAGCTTTTCTAACACCATTTATTGAACAGACTATCCTTTCCCCATTGCACATTTTTGGCTCCTCTGTCATAAGTTAATTGACAATATTTATGCATGGGTTTATTCTGGGCTCTCTCTTCTGTTCCACTGATCTATGTGTCTGTTTTTATGCCAATACCATAGTCTTTTGATTACTATAGCTTTGTAATATAGTTTGAAATCAGGAAATGTGATGCCTCCAATTTTGTTCTTTCTCACAATTACTTGGCTTTTTTTTTTTTTTTTTTTTTTTTTTGCAGTACGCAGGCCTCTCACTGTTGTGGCTTCTTCCGTTGCAGAGCACAGGCTCTGAATGCGCAGGCCCAGCAGCCACGGCTCATGGGCCCAGCCGCTCCGCGCATGCGGGATCCTCCCGGACCGGGGCACAAACCCGTGTCCCCTGCATCAGCAGGCAGACTCTCAACCACTGCGCCACCAGGGAAGCCCTACTTGGCTATTTTTATGGTTCCATACAAATTTTAGAATTGTTTGTTCTATTTCTGTGAAAAATGTCATTGGAATTTTGGTAGGGATTGCTGTGATTCTATAGATGACTCTGGGTAGTATAGACATTTAACAATATTAATGTTTCCAACACATGAGCACAGACTACCTTCCCATTTATATGTGTTGCCTTCAATTTCTTTCATCAATGTCTTATAGTTTTCAGTGTACAGATATTTCACCAGTTTGGTTAAATTTAATCCTAGGTATTTTATTATTTTTGATGCAATTGTAAGTGAGGTTGTTTTCTTAATTTCTCTTTCTAGTTCATTATTAGTGTATAGAAACACAACTGATTTTTGTGTATTGATCATGTACTGTAAATGTTTGTTAGGTTCATCTGGTCTAATGTGTAGTTTAAGTCCAGTGTTTCCTTATTAATTTTCTGTCTGGATGATTTGTTTATTATTGAAAGTGGGGAACTGAAGTCCCCTACCATTGTTGTATTGCTGTCTATTTCTCCCTTCAGGTCTATTTATATTTGCTTTAGATACTTAGGTGCTCCTTTCACAACTTTAGGATTCTAATTCTCCCTTTCCTTCCCAAACCGCAATAGAGGATATCAACATACACCCAACTTCTTCACTATACCTGATTTCTGAAATTTAGTCAGTTCCAGATCTGATATTTCCATTACATAATTTTCCTAATTTATTCCCTCTTATTGTTATATGATTCTTTTAATGCTTGTATTTCACCAGAACTGTCAAACTGCCTGTTAATCAAGCAGACCTGTACCTTTTTGTGGTGGATGCTGTGGTGCACTGTTCAGATACCCTTTCAGGATAAAGTCATGTGATATGCCAGTGCTTTCAAGAGTATTGCCTGCTGATAGCTTACAATGGAATGCCTCCCAGAAACTTCCCTCAGCTGAAGGGAACTTCCTCATCCAAGTTTATTAGCTTCCCAAGGGCAGCTCACAACCAATGACCCAGGGATAAGGACATGCAAATGCCCGGCAACTTTGCCTCAAGTCAGGGCAACCCTGAAGGGCCATTCCACCTCCAGAACTCCCCCGGACTCAGTTAAGGGCCTTGTTACAACTGCATCACAGTTCAAATTCTCCTTCTCCTTAGTTCTGCTTCCTTCACTCCCTCCCTGGTATTACCAAGGGCACTCTCCAATAAACTTCTGGAGGCAAATCTCTATCTCAGAATCTGCTTCCTCGGTAACTCAACCTAAGATATTCTTTCACTGCTCTTCTCTAGTTATTCTGTCACTATTGCACCAAAATTGGTTTTTCTACTTGAATCATAACTATGTTTTCTTCCTGAACATCATTTTCATCTAATTTCATTTCTCTACTCTGTATAACTCACTCCCTTGCCCCCTCATCAGTGGCATTTAACTCCATAAATTTGACTGGAAAAGAGTTGGTAATTCCCCTAATCAAACACTTATAAACTGAAGTCATAGTTACTCAGAGTTCCTTTACTGGAGTATAATATAAAAGTGCACAAATCATATGTGTACATATCAATTACGTTTTACAAACTGATTACACCTATGTAATCAGAACCAAAATCATTAGATTATTACCAGCACTCCAAAAGGTCTCTTTGTGCTCTCAGTCATTAAGACTTCCCAAAGTTAACCACTTTGCTGACTTCAATAGCTATAGGTTCTTTCTACCTGTTTTTGAAATTTATAGAAAGAGAATCACAAAGTATATATTCTTTTTGTATCTGCCTTCTTTTGTAAACGTTATGTTTGTGAAAGATTTATCCACATTTCTGGGTTTAGTATTAGTTCTTTCATTTGCATTACTGTTCAGCATTCAATTGTACGAATACACCACTGTGCATTTATCCATTCTATTCTCAATGAACTTTTAAGTTGTTTCCAGTTTGGGGATTGAGGTAGGCCAAATAATGACCCTTCAAAGATGTCCACATCCTAATCTTCAGACCCTGAGAATATGTAATCTTATGTGGGAAAAGGAACTGATATGATTAAGTTAAGGATATTTAGATGAGAACATAATCCTAGACTATCTGTGTGGGCCAGATGTAATCTTTATAAGAGGGATGCAAGAAAGTCAGAGAAGAAGGCAATGTGACAACAGGAGCAAAAAGAGAAAAGGCAGTGAAATATGGGATTACAAACCAAGGTATAAGGACAGCCTGTAGAAGCTCCAAAGGATTCTTCTCTAGAGACTCCAAAAAGAAGAAACCTGACAACACTTTGATTTTAGCTCTGTGAGACCCATTCTGAACTTTTGACATCAAGAACTCTAAAAGAAATTTGTGTTGCTTTAAAAAGTCACTAAGTTAGTGGTAATTTATTACAGCAACAATGGGATACTAACATAGGAGCATTACAAATAATGCTGCTATGGACATTCTTGCCTTTTCTTTTAGTGTATTCATGTACTCATTTCTGTTCCATATATACCTGGGAATGAAACTGCTGGGTCATGGAGTATCACATGTCCCATTTTAGTCGGGTTTTTTTTTTTTCATTTTTCAAAAGCATTTGAATTCATTTAAACTTCCAAAAGCACTGTATCTGAATTACTATTATTCAATATCCTTGCAACGCTTGGTATTGTCATATTATTTCAGCCACTCTGATGGGTACGCAGTAGATTTTGTTGTGCTTTTAATCTGTATTTCCATTGTGACTAATGATGTTAAACACCTTTCACAAGTTTATTAGCCACTTGTATAACCTCTTTTATCCATTATTTTCATAAGTACCTTACCCACATTTGAATTGGGTGGTTTGTTGTTTTGTTGATTTGTGTGAGTTGTTTATACATTCTGGATGAGTCCAATGTCACATAAATTAGAACCTTTTTAGAGTAAAAAAGGAAGCATTCTCATGGCTCTACTGGGGATTTTTCCTTATAAAAAACTGAGAAAGCTACAATGCTGACATTATGATTATTTTATCATAAACATTAAATGTAATATGGCTAACAGTCTAGATTAAAAGGTACTTCAGAGCAGGGGCTAAAAATATCTCCTATCTCCTTTGTATCCTCTGAAGATCCTAGGCACTAAGTATACATTTAGTGTACACTAAGTATGCATATAAATAAAAGAGTCCCCTAAGGTAAACAATTCATTTATCTTCCAAAGTAAGGGCTTCCTGGTAACTAGCCAATTACTAAAGCTCAAGCAAGTGTACATACCAGGCCAAGTACTAGGAAGTCCCAGGAACCAGGCAGGACCAAAAAGCATATTTTTACAGGGTAATCAAAGACATCTTATAAAGAGAGAATGAAACTGCAGTGAATGCAAACATTAACAATGTTATCAAAGTACAATAGTTACATATCAGAGGAGTAAAGTGAAGAAATAAAAAGGAAAATGAATCTCTGGAAATAGGAACAAGTCAATCATAGTAAACTGGGCCAAGAGTTCAGGATAAGGCTATGAACAACATTACATTGAGAGATACCTGTTCTTATGTGATAAAGGGTTACTGAAAAATGTACAAGGAAAGACTAGTGTAAGGAATTATGGACTGAAGGTTCACTCCTGTAAGAAAAATAACAAAAGCATTCCACACCAGAATTATTGTGGTTTTTAGAAATACCTTTGGTCCAAATATCTTTATATTTAATAAACTGGGGAAGCTTAGGACAAATATAATCTCTAATTTTTCTGTGAATAGCATCCAATAAGTGCTGTGTCTTCAATAGTCTCAAACAGATTACAATAAAAGTGAGCAGTTGACCTCACAAAAGAATGAAGTCTACATATACTAGCCAGAGGAAAGACTTTAATAAGAAAAAAAAAAAAAGCTTACTGGAATCAATGGCCAATTGAGGAAAATCATGGGAAAGATGCAGAAACCTGAAACAAGTAAACACAATATTGACATACCAGTTGAAAATAATATAAGTATCTAAAAGAAATCTGTGTAGAGGTAAAAGACAAATTCTGTGTGAATCACATGTTATTCTAGTCACTTGCTTTAACAAGCTTTGTTTTACCTACACTGGATTTCAATATTTTTTAAAGAAGTATAAATAATATTTTGAAAAGTATCTTTTGTCATCATTTTATCTGCTTCATCTTCCTTTTTTCCATCTAAAACTTAAGGTTATCATAAATCAAATTTCTTGTAAAATACAGATAGTTTTAAAGCATTTTGAAACTGTGAAAACTGATTTGTTTTAAAATTTTCAGTAGTCTAAGATTTTCATAATTTAACCACTCAAATAATGTACTACTATCAAATGGCCTCACTTAAAAAAAAACAACACATTTAAGAAGTTTATAATCAAAACTGATAATACTGTTGGCCTCTGACAGTTGCAATTGATCATTCAATGTTTAATATGGAACTCTCTGTTGCTAAGCAGCATGGTAAATAAAATGTTCGTTTAGTGGACATATGTGGGTTTTTTTTATGTGTCCCAGATCACTTTTCTTAGGGAATGACCCTACCCCACACTATGGGGTTCTAATAAGGCTGTCAGTGGGGCCAGGTAGATAACTCAGCTCTGAGTAAATATGGGACCATTATTTCTTTACACAGAGAAACTGGGCTGAGAATGGGCATGTTACAAAAGCAAAGACAATGAGTTCTTCCCTGAGCTGATACGGGGCAGAGAGTATAGCATAGTGGTAAGCACATAGAGTCTGCCTGGATTTCATGGCTCTATCACTGACTAGCTGAATGATTACCATGGTCTATCTCTTAATTTCCTAATCTTTAAAATGTAGCTACTAATAACACTTTCCTCACAGAGCTAAGATGAAGATAAACACTGTAAAACACATAAAGAACTTAGCATAGTAACTGGCATATAAAAAGAATTAAATACATTTTATTATTAACTACTAATACCATTACTATTACTATTGTTATTGGTGTTATAAACACATGGTAAGATTGCCAAGTTTGGAAAATGTGGCCTAAATATGCCAGAAGTCTCTCACTGTCAGTTGCAGAGCAGATAGAAAAAAAATTTTTTGAAGCCAACAAATAAAAGGAAGCAGAACCAAGAGAATAGAGGAGAAGAGAGTCCTAAAGACATTCTTTGAAGCCCCAGATCCGATCACTTACAGGACTTGCAATATTTTTTTTTCCTTATGCTAACTTAAGTTTTTTGGGGTTTTTTTTTTTGTTTTTTTTTTTGCGGTACACGGGCCTCTCGCTGTTGTGGCCTCTCCCGTTGCGGAGCACAGGCTCCAGACGCGCAGGCTCAGTGGCCATGGCTCACAGGCCCAGCCGCTCCGCGGCGTGTGGGATCTTCCCAGACTGGGGCACGAACCCGTGTCCCCTGCATCGGCAGGCTGACTCTCAACCACTGCGCCACCGGGGAAGCCCCTAACTTAAGTTTTTAATTCAAAGAAAAAAGTACTGACTATTACAACATCTTATGTCTAGAAGTCACAAATGAATGAAAATGTACACAAACACACATATCAAATAATTGGGTTTAATTATTTGTTGCTGCAATATATATATACACACACATACAAACACACACACAAAAGGAAAGCAGCTTTACTCCATATACACAGATGATAAAGAGCTGAATACAATCGAGTGGTAATGTCTTGTTACCATAGAATCTTGACCAAATCTTCTAATAACCTGTTTCCATTAATATCCTCTCACAGTATTTTCAAGAAACCGCAAGCAAATTGGTGTGCATACGGTGAGAAAAGGGGAATAATGCAGATAAGATTGTAAAGGTAAATTGATCAGGTTTTCAGGGATGTCATATGTCATGTTAAGGAATTTAACTTTTATTCTGTCAAAAATAGGGATCCATGAAGTTTTTAAGAAGATAAGTGACATTCACTTACTCATTCAGTAAATACTTACTGAGCACCTACTATGTGCCAGGAGCTATATCAGAGCATAAATATACATGAGAGCTGCTTTAGTGGAATTTATAATAATGTGATCACATCTATGTTCTTTAAAGGTAACACTGAAAAGGATGGATAAAAAAATGGGTGAGAATAGATACAGACAGATTAAAAAAGAAAAAAAAGGAAAAATCAGAAGTAGACATGAGTCACTAGGATACTATGACAGTAGTCAAAAATGACTCCAAAATACCTATTTTAAGTAATTGGCTTCATAAAAACAGAAAAAGCAATAGGTTTTGTCAACAAATACAATGAACTTGATCTTAAAATTCTGAATCCAAGTTCTTCCTACCAGAACATAACTTTCATGAAAGTTCCAATCACTATTGAAACCCAGGATCTACAATAGCATCTGGCCTTTAGTAGGTACTCAATTAAATGTGTTATTTTTTGAAAAAAACTATATAAGATTTTCAGGTAAAAGCACTGATTTAACTATGAATTTATTGATAAATATTATGTGTCAGGTACTGTGCTAACAATAAATAAAACACAATTCCTTGCCCTTAAAACACTCAGTCTGGGGCTTCCCTGGTGGCGCAGTGGTTGAGAGTCCGCCTGCCGATGCTGGGGACAGGGATTCGTGCCCCAGTCCGGGAAGATCCCACATGCCGTGGAACGGCTAGGCCGCTGAGCCATGGCCGCTGAGCCTGCGCGTCTGGAACCTGTGCTCTGCAACGGGAGAGGCCACAACAGTGAGAGGACCGCATACCGCAAAAAAAAAAAAAAAAAAAACTCAGTCTGCTGGAGTATTCTTAAACTTTTCCATCTCTAAACACATTTTCACTCCCGTCAAAATTTTTTCCTGGAAAAAAAATGTCCACGGAAGTAAAGCATCTGAAAATGAATGGAGTAGGAGAGACTTTTTCATAAAAACATTTGATATGCATGTGTATGCAGTAAACTCATTTAAAGAACAAAACTTGTCATTTTACCAGGGATAGATAAGCAATGACAGAAAGGAAATAAGACTGATAATTTTTTAAATCCTGAACTCTATTTTTTCAAAGCTGACCTTTTTTTCCGCAAAACTCCATTCTATAGGTATTATAAATAAGATGAGGGAATAAGTGCCATTGAAAGACAGAAAAATGAACCTTATTTTGTTGTTACAATTAGAATTCACAGAGTTTCAACATTAGCTATGATTAAGTAGTAAGTAAAGCATTCACAAATTTCAGTATTTCAAACTACTGTTAGTAAGAAATATTTGAGACAAACTTTCTCACTAACGGTGGCACACAGGTATGTTACAATAGCAGGACAGAAAGCCAATCTAATGGTTTACCTGAGAGGTCTAGAAATAAAGCTACAATAACAAAATATTATAGTGTATTGTATAGCGAGCGGACATGTAGGGATTAATAGCAACATAAAGAAGAGTTATGGACTAATTCACTCCAGAAGGGACTATGAATACTTCCCAGAGATGACATTTGCAAAGAATATTAAGAACTGAGTAAATTAGAACTAATTGCAAGATACAAGACCAATATGCAAAAATCAATTGTATTTCTTTATACCAGCAATGAACATTCCAAAAATGGAAACTAGGAAAACAACGGCATTTAAAAATACCATCAAGAAGAGTAAAATATTTAGGTAAAAATTTACCAAAAGAAGTATTAGACTTAGAGACCTTCAAGATGGCAGAAGAGTAAGACGTGGAGATCACCTTCCTCCCCACACATACATCAAAAATACATCTACATGTGGAACAACTCCTACAGAACACCTACTGAATGCTGGCAGAAGACCTCAGACTTCCCAAAAGGCAAGAAACTCCCCATGTACCTGGGTAGGGCAAAAGAAAAAAGAATAAACAGAGACAAAAGAATAGGGACGGGACCTGCACTGGTGGGAGGGAGCTGTGAAGGAGGAAAAGTTTCCACATACTAGGAAGCCCCTTCACTGGCAGAGACAGGGGTGTGGGCAGGGAGAAGCTTCAGAATCACAAGAAGAGCGCAGCAACAGCGGTGCAGAGGTCAAAGCAGAGAGATTCTAGCACAGAGGATCAGGGTCGACCAGCACTCACTAGCCTGAGAGGATTGTCTGCTCACCTACCAGGGAGGGCGGGGCTGGGAGCTGAGGCTCCAGCTCCAGATGTCAGATCCCAGGGAGAGGACTGGGGCTGGGTGCATGAACACAGCCTGAAGGTGGCTAATGCACCACAGCTAGCAAGTAGAGAGTCCGGGAAAAAGGCTGGAACTGCCTAAATGGCAAGAGACCATTGTTTCATGGTGCGCAAGGAGAGAGGACTCAGAGCACCGCCTAAATGAGCTCCAGAGATGGGCACGAGCAGTGGCTATCAGCATCGACACCACACATGGACATGAAATGCTAAGGCTGCTGCTGCAGCCAACAAGAAGCCTGTGTACAAGCACAGGTCACTATCCACACCTCCCCTCCCGGGAGCCTGTGCAGCCCACCACTGCCAGGGTCCCGTGATCCAGGAACAACTTCCCCAGGAGAACACACGGCGCACCTCAGTCTATTGCAATGACACGCTGGCCTCTGCCACCACAGGCTTGCCCCGCATTCCGTAGCCCTCCCACCCCCAGGCCTGAGTGAGCCAGAGCCCCCTAATCAGCTGCTCCTTTAACCCCGTCCTGTCTGAGCAAAGAACAGATGCCAGAGGGTAACCTACATGGAGAGGCGGCGCCAAATCCAAAGCTGAACCCCAAGAGCTGTGCGAACAAAGAAGAGAAAGGGAAATTTCCCCCAGCAGCCTCAGGAGCAGTGGATTAAACTTCCACAATCAACCTGATGTACCCTGGATGCAACCTGTATCAGATACAACCTGATGTATCTCTGGAATACCTGAAGAGACAACGAATCATCCCAAAATTGAGGTGGTGGACTTTGGGAGCAACTGTAGACTTGGGGTTTGCTTTCTGCATCTAATTTCTTTCTGGTTTTATGTTTATCTTACTTTAGTATTTAGAGTTTATCACTGGTAGATTTGTTTATTGATTTGGTTGCTCTCATTTTTTTTCTCTTTTTGTCAGTGTGTATATGTATGCTTCTTTGTGTGATTTTGTCTGTATAGCTTTGCTTTTACCATTTGTCCTAGGGTTCGGTCTGTCCATTTTTTCTTTTTTTTTCTTTTTAGTATACTTCTTAGCGTTTGTTATCATTGGTAGATTTGGTTCTGGTTTGGACGCTCCCTTCTTTCTTGCTTGCTTTTTTTTCTTTTTTAAATTACTTTTTCATTTTTCTGTTGTTAATAATTTTTTTATTTTTAATTTTAAAAACTTTATTTTCTTTTTTCTTTCTTTCTTTCTTTTTTCTCCCTTTTCTTCTGAGCTGTATTCCTGACAGGGTCTTGGTGCTCCAGCTGGGTGTCAGGCCTGTGTCTCTGAGGTAGGAGAGCCAAGCTCAGGACATTGGTCCACCAGAGACCTCCCGGCTCCATGTAATATCAAACCGCGAAAGCTCTCCCAGAGATCTCCATCTCAACGCCAAGACCCAGCTGCACTCAACGACCAGCAAGCTACAGTGCTTGACACCCTATGCCAAACAACTAGCAAGAAAGGAACACAACTCCACCCATTAGCAGAGAGGCTGCCAAAAATCATAATAAGATCACAGACACCCCAAAACACACAACCAGACATGGTCCTGCTAACTTCCACAAAGACAATATCCAGCCTCACCCACCAAAACACAGGCACTAGTTCCCTCCACCACTAAGCCTACACAAAACATTGAACCAGGGCTTCCCTGGTGGCGCAGTGGTTGAGAGTCTGCCTGCCGGTGGAGAGGACACGGGTTCGTGACCCGGTCCGGGAGGATCCCACATGCCGCGGAGCCGCTGGGCCCGTGAGCCATGGCCGCTGAGCCTGCCCGTCCGGAGCCTGTGCTCCGCAACGGGAGAGGCCACAACAGTGAGAGGCCCGTGTACCGCAAAAAAAAAAAAAAAACAAAACATTGAACCAACCTTAGCCACTGGGGGAAAACACCAAAAGCAACGGGAATTACAAACCTGCAGCCTGTGAAAAGGAGACCCCAAACACAGTAAGTTAAGCTAAATGAGAAGACAGGGAAATACACAGCACATGAAGGAGCAAGGTAAAAACCCACCAGACCAAACAAATGAAGAGGAAATAGTCAGTCTACCTGAAAAAGAATTCAGAGTAATGATAGTAAATATATGCCAAAATCTTGGAAATAGAATGGAGAAAATACAAGAAATGTTTAACAAGGACCTAGAAGAACTAAACAGCAAACAAACAATGATGAACAAAACAATAACTGAAATTAAAAAGTCTCTAGAAGGGATCAATACCAGAATAACTGAGGAAGAAGAACAGATAAGGGACCTGGAAGATAAAATAGTGGAAATAACTACTGAAGAGCAGAAAAAAGAAAAAAGAATGAAAAGAATAGAGGACGCTCTTAGAGACTTCTGGGAGAACATTAAAAGCACCAACATTTGAATTATAGGGATCCCAGAAGAAGAAAAGAAAATGAAAGGGACTGAGAAAATATTTGAAGAGATTATAGTTGACAACTTCCCTAATATGGGAAAGGAAATAGTCAATCACGTCCAGGAAGTACAGAGAGTCCCATACAGGATAAATCCAAGGAGAAACATGCAAAGACACATATTAATCAAACTATCAAAAATTAAGTACAAAGAAAAAATATTAAAAACAGCAAGGAAATAACAACAAATAACATACAAGGGAACTCCCATAAGGGTAACAGCTGATATTTCAGCAGAAACTCTGCGAGACAGAAGGAAGTGGCGGGACATATTTAAAGTGATGAAAGGGGGAAATCTATAACCAAGGTTACTCTACCCAACAAGGATCTCATTCAGATTCAACGGAGAAATTAAAACCTTTATACACAAGGGAAAGCTAAGAGAATTCAGCACCACCAAACCAGCTTTATAACAAATGCTAAAGTAACTTCTCTAGGCAGGAAACACAAGAGAAGGAAAAGACCTACAATAACAAACACGAAACAACTAAGAAAATGGTAATAGAAACATACATATCGATACTTACCTTAAATGTAAATGGATTAAATGCTCCAACCAAAAGACACGGACTGGATGAATAGATACAAAAACAAGACCCATACATATGCTGTCTACAAGAGATCTACTTCACACCTAGGGACATATACAGACTGAAAGTGAAGGGATGGAAAAAGATATTCCATGCAAATGGAAATCAAAAGAAAGCTGGAGTAGCAATTCTCATATCAGAAAAAATAGACTTTAAAATAAAGACTATGACAAGAGACAAAGAGGAACACTACATAATGATCAAGGAATCAATCCAGCAAGAAGATATAATAATTGTAGATGTTTATGCACCCATGATAGGAGCACCTCAATACTAAAGGCAAATGCTAACAGCCACAAATTGGGAAGTCGACAGTAACACAATCATAGTAGGAGACGTTAACACCCCACTTTCACCAATGGACAGATCATCCAAAATGAAAATAAACAAGGAAACACAAGCTTAAAATGATACATTAAACAAGATGGACTTGACATTTATAGAACATTCCATCCAAAAACAACAGAATACACATCATTCTCAAGTACTCATGAAACATTCTCCAGGATAGATCATATCTAGGGTCACAAATCAAGCCTTGGCAAATTTAAGAAAATTGAAATCATATCAAGTATCTTTTCTGACCACAACACTATGAAACTAGATATCAATTACAGGAAAAATTCTGTAAGAAATAAAAACACATGGAGGCTAAACTACACACTACTTAATAAGAGATGACTGAAGAAATCAAAGAAGACTGAAGAAATCAAAGAAGAAATCAAAAAATACCTAGAAACAAATGACAATGAAAACACAACGTCCCAAAACCTATGGGATGCAGCAAAAGCAATTCTAAGAGGGAAGTTAATAGCTATACAAGTCTACCTTAAGAAACAGGAAACATCTCAAATAAACGACCTAACCTTACACATAAAGGAATTAGAGAAAGAAGAACAAAAATAACCCAAAGTTAGCAGAAGGAAAGACACCATAAATATCAGATCAGAAATAAATGAAAAAGAAATGAAGGAAACAATAGCAAAGATCAATAAAACTAAAAGCTGGTTCTTTGAGAAGTTAAACAAAATTGATAAACCATTAGCCAGACTCAACAAGAAAAAAAGGAAGAAGACTCAAATCAATAGAATTAGTAATGAAAAAGCAGAAGTAACAACTGACACTGCAGAAATGCAAAGGATCATGAGATTACTAAAAGCAACTATATGCCAATAAAATGGACAACATGGAAGAAATGGACAAATTCTTAGAAAGGTATAACTTTCTAAGACTGAACCAGGAAGAAACAGAAAATATGAACAGACCAAACACAAGTAATGATATTGAAACTGGGATTAAAAATCTTCCAACAAACGGAAGTCCAGGACCAGCTGGCTTCACAGGTGAATTCTATCAAACATTTAGAGAAGAGCTAACACCCATCCTTCTCAAACTCTTCCAAAAATTTGCAGAGGAAGGAACACTCCTAAACTCATGCTATGAGGCCACCATGACCCTGATACCAAAACCAGACAAAGATACTACAAAAAAAAGAAAATTACAGACCAATAACACTGATGAATATAGATGCAAAAATCCTCAACAACATACTAGCAAACAGAATCCAACAGCACATTAAAAGGATCATACACTATGATCAAGTGGGGTTTATCCCAGGAATGCAAGGATTCTTCAATATTCACAAATCAAGCAACGTGATATACCATATTAACAAACTGAAGGAGAAAAACCATATGGTCATCTCAATAGATGCAGAGAAAGCTTTTGACAAAATTCAACACCCATTTATGATAAAAACCCTCCAGAAGGTAGGCATAGAAAGAACGTTCCTCAACATAATAAAAGCCATATATGACAAACCCACATCCAACATCATCCTCAATGGTGAAAAACTGAAACCATTTCCACTAAGATCAGGAACAAGACAAGGTTGCCCACTCTCACCACTCTTATTCAACATAGTTTTGGAAGTTTTAGCCACAGCAATCAGAGAAGAAAAAGAAATAAAAGGAATTCAAATTAGAAAAGAAGAAGTAAAGCTGTCACTGTTTTTAGATGACAGGATACTATATATAGAGAATCCTAAAGATGCTACCAGAAAACTACTAGAGCTAATCAATGAATTTGATAAAGTAGCAGGATACAAAATTAATGCACAGAAATCTCTGGCATTCCTATACACTAATGATGAAAAATCTGAAAATGGAATTAAGAAAACAGTCCAATTTACCATTGCAACAAAGGAATAGAATATCTAGGAATAAACCTACCTAAGGAGACAAAAGACCTGTATGCAGAAAATTATAAGACACTGATGAAAGAAATTAAAGATGATACAAATAGATGGAGAGATATACCATGTTCTTGGATTGGAAGAATCAACATCGTGAAAATGACTCTACTACCCAAAGCAATCTACAGATTCAATGCAATTCCTATCAAACTACCACTGGCATTTTTCACAGAACTAGAACAAAAAATTTCACAATTTCTATGCAAACACAAAAGACCCCGAATAGCCAAAGCAATTGAGAAAGAAAAACGGAGCGGGAGGAATCAGACTCCCTAACTTCAGACTATACTACAACGCTACAGTAATCAAGACAGTATGGTGCTGGAACAAGAACATAAGTATAGATCACTGGAACAGGAGAGAAAGCCCAGAGATAAACCCATGCACATATGGTCACCTTATCTTCGACAAAGGAGACAAGAATATACAATGAAGAAAAGACAGCCTCCTCAATAAGTGGTGCTGGGAAAACTGGACAGCTACATGCAAAAGAGTGAAATTAGAACACTTCCTAACACCATACACAAAAATAATAAATCAAAATGGATTAAAGACCTAAATGTAAGGCCAGACACTATAAAACTCTTAGAGAAAAATATAGGCAGAACACTTTATGACATAAATCACAACAAGATCCTTTTTGACCCACCTCCTAGAGTAATGGAAATAAAAACAAAAATATACAAATGGGACCTAATGAAACTTAAAAGCTTTTGCACAGCAAAGGAAAGCATAAACAAGACAGAAAGACAACTCTCGGAATGGGAGAAAACATTTGCAAATGAAACAACTGACAAAGGATTAATCTCCAAAATATACAAGCAGCTCATGCAGCTCAATATCAAAAAAACAAACAACCCAACCCAAAAATGGGTGAAAGACCTAAATACACATTTCTCCGAAGAAGTTATACAGATTGCCAACAAACACATGAAAGGATGCTCGATATCACTAATCATTAGAGAAATGCAAATCAAAATGACAATGAGGTATCACCTCACACCAGTCACCACAGCCATCATCAAAAAATCTACAAACAATAAATGCCGGAGAGGGTGTGGAGAAAAGGGAACCTTCTTGCACTATTGGTGGGAATGTAAATGGATACAGCCGCCATGGAAAACACTATGGAGGTTCCTTAAAAAATTAAAATTGAAATACCACATGATCCAGCAATTCCACTACTAGGCATATACCTTGAGAAAACGAAAATTCAAAAAGAGACATGTACCACAGTGTTTACTGCAGAGCTATTTACAATAGCCAGGACATGGAAGCAACCTAAGTGTCCATCGACAGATGAGTGGATAAAGAAGATGTGGCACATATATACAATGGAATATTACTCAGCCATAAACAGAAATGAAATTGAGTTATTTGTAGTGAGGTGGATGGATCTAAAGTCTGTCATACAGAGTGAAGTAAGTCAGAAAGAGAAAAACAATACTGTATTCTAACACATATATGGAGTCTAAATTTTAAAAAATGGTTCTGATGAACCTAGGGGTAGGACAGGAATAAAGACGAAGATGTAGAGAATAGACTTGAGGACACAGGGGAGGGGGGAAAGGGAAGCTGGAACTAAGTGAGAGAGTAGCACTGACATATATACACTACCAAATGTAAAATAGATAGCTAGTGGGAAGCAGCTGCATAGCACAGGGAGATCAGCTCAGTGCTCTGTGACCACCTATAGGGGTGGGATATGAGGGTGGGAGGGAGGTGCAAGAGGGAGGGGATAGGGGGATATATGTATACATATAGCTGATTTACTTTGCTATACAGTAGCAACTAACACAAGAATGTAAAGCAATTTTACTCCAATAAAGATGTAAAATAATAATAATAATAATTGTTTGAAAAAATAAAAAATTCAAACTCAAAAAAAGAAAAAAGAAAACTGCTGCCTATAAGATGCTTACTTCAGACCTAAAGACACATACAGACTAAAAGTGAGGGGATGGAAAAAGTTATTCCATGCAAATGGAAATGAAAATAAAACCAGGGGAATATATATACATATACATATCAAAATAGACTCCAAAACAAAGAATGTAACAAACGACAAAGAAAAACATTACAAAATCCAACAAGAAGATATAATTGTAATATAAACACAACCAACATAGGAACACCTAAAATCATAAAGCAAAGGGCCATAAGAGATTACTACAAACAACTATACACCAATGAATTGGACAACTTGGAATGAATGGATAAATTTCTAGAAACATACAATCACCCAAGACTGAATCAAGAAGAAATAGAAAACAGAGAGACAAATTACAAGTAATGAACTTGAATCAGTAATTTTAAAACTTCCAACAAACAAAAGCCCAGGACCAGACGGCTTCACGGGTGAATTCTACCAAACATTTGAAGGAGAGTTAACACCTATCCTTCTCAAACTATTCCAAAAAGTCAAAGAGGAAGGAACACTTCCAAAGCCATTCTACCAAGCCAGCGTCACCCTGATATGAAAACCAGACAAAGACACCACAAGAAAACAAAACTACAGGCCAATATCACTGATAAACATAAATGCAAAAATCATTAACAACATACTAGCAAACTGAATTCAACAACACAATACGAGGATCATACATCATGATCAAGTGCAATTTATCCCAGGGATGCAATGATGGTTCAATGTCTGCAAAATCAATCAATGTGATACACCTAACACATTAACAAACTAAAGAATAAAAGAATAAAAATCATGATCATCTGAATAGCTGCAGAAATAACTTTTGACAAAATTCAGCACCCATTTATGATAAAACCTCTCAACAAAATGGACATAGAGGGAACATACCTCAACACACCATACTCAATGATAACAACCTGAAAGCATTTTACTCTAAGATTAGGAACAAGACAAGGATGCCCCCTCTCATCACTTTTATTTAACATAGTATTGGAAGTCTTAGTCACAGCAGTCAGAAGAGAAAAAGAAATAAAAGGAATCCAAATTAGAAAGGAAGGAATAAAATTGTCACTGTTTGCAGATGGCATGATACCATATATAGAAAATCCTAAAGACACCACCAAAAGACTATGAAAACTCAGCAATGAGTTCAGTAAAGTGGCAGAATACAAAATCAGTATACAGAAATCTGTGGCACTTCTATACATGAACAACAAACTATCAGAAAGAGAAATTAAGAAAGCAATCCAATTTACAATTGCATCAAAAAGAATAAAACACAGATTGGTTCAAGATGGTGGAGTAGGACGTGTGCTCACTCCCTCGTGTGAAAGCACCAGAATCACAACTAACTGCTGAACAATCATCAACAAGAAGACACTGGAAATCACCAAAATATATACCCCACATCAGAAGACAAAGGAGAACCTGCAATGAGACAGTAGGAGGGGCGCAATCACAATAAAATCAAATCCCATAACTGCTGGGTGGGCGACTCACAAACAGAACAATTATACGACAGAAGTCCACCCACTGGAGTGAAGGTTCTGAGCCCCAAATCAGGCTTCACAACCAGGGGGTGCAGCAATGGGAGAAGGAATCCCCAGAGAATTGGACTTTGAAGGCCAGCAGGATTTGTTTGCAGGACTTCGACAGGATTGGGGTAAAGAGAGACTCCACTCTTGGAGGGAACACACAAAGTAGTGTGCGCATCAGGACCCAGGGGAAGGAGCAGTGACCCCGGGGAGAGACTGAACCAGACCTACCTGCTAGTGTTGGACGGTCTCCTGCAGAGGAAAAGGGTGGCTCTGCTTCACCATGGGGACAAGGACACTGGCAGCAGAAGTTCTGGAAGTACTCCTTGGCGTGCACCCTCCCAGAATCCGTCATTAGCCCCACCAAAGAGCCCAGGTAGGCTGCAGTGTTGGGTCGCCTCAGATCAAACAACCAACAGGGAGGGAACACAGCCCCACCCATCAACAGTCAAGTGGATTAAAGTTTTACTGAGCTCTGCCCACCAGAGCAACAGCCAGCTCTGCCCACCAACAGTCCCTCCCATAAAGCCTCTTAGATAGCCTCACCCACCAGAGCGCAGACTGCAGAAGCAAGAAGAACTACAATCCTGCAGCCTGGGGGAAAAAAAAAAACATTCACAGAAAGATAGACAAGATGAAAAGGCAGAGGGATATATACCAGATGAAGGAACAAGATAAAAACCCAGAAAAACAACTAAATGAAGTGGAGATAGGCAACCTTCCAGAAAAAGAATTCAGAATAATGATAGTGAAGATGATCCAGGACCTTGGAAAAAGAATGGAGGCAAAGATCAAGAAGATGCAAGAAATGTTTAACAAAGACCTAGAAGAATTAAAGAACAAACAAACAGAGATGAACAATAGAAAAACTGGAATAAAAACTACACTAGAGGGAATCAATAGCAGAATAACTGAGGCAGAACAGATAGGTGACCCGGAAGACAGAATGGTGGAATTCACTACTGCGGAACAGAATAAGAAAAAGAATGAAAAGAAATGAAGACAGCCTAAGAGACCTCTGGGACAACATTAAACGCAACAACATTCGCATTATAGGGGTCCCAGAAGGAGAAGAGAGAGAGAAAGGACCAGAGAAAATATTTGAAGAGGTAATAGTTGAAAACTTCCCTAACATGGGAAAGGAAATAGCCACCCAAGTCCAGGAAGCGCAGCAAGTCCCATACAGGATAAACCCAAGGAGAAACATGCCAAGACACATAATAATCAAACTGACAAAACATAAAGACAAAGAAAAATTATTGAAAGCAGCAAGGGAAAAATGACAAATAACATAGAAGGGAACTCCCATAAGGTTAACAGATGATTTCCCAGCAGAAACTCTACAAGCCAAAAGGGAGTGGCATGATATACTTAAAGTGATGAAAGGGAAGAACCTACAACTAAGATTACTCTACCCAGCAAAGATCTCATACAGATTCGATGGAGAAATCAAAAGCTTTACAGACAAGCAAAACTAAGAGAATTCAGTACCACCAAACCAGCTCTACAACAAATGCTAAAGGAACTTCTCTAAGTGGGAAACACAAGAGAAGAAAAGGACCTACAGAAACAAACCCAAAACAATTAAGAACAGGGTCATAGGGACATACATATCAATAATTACCTTAAACGTGAATGGACTAAAGGCTCCAACCAAAAGACACAGGCTTGCTGAATGGATACAAAACCAAGACCCATATATATGCTGTCTACAAGAGACCCACTTCAGACCTAGGGACACATACAGACTTAAAGTGAGGGGATGGAGAAAGATATTCCATGCAAATGGAAATCAAAAGAAAGCTGGCGTAGCTATACTCATATCAGATATAATACACTTTAAAATAAAGAATGTTACAAGAGACAAGGAAGGACACTACATAATGATCAAGGGATCAATCCAAGAAGAAGATATAACAATTATCAATATATATGCACCCAACGTAGGAGCAGTTCAATACATAAGGCAATTGCTAACAGCTGCAAAAGAGGAAATTGACAGTAACAAAATAATAGTGGGGAACTTTAACACCTCACTTACACCAACGGACAGATTATCCAAAATGAAAATAAATAAGGAAACAGAAGCTTTAAATGACACAATAGACCAGATAGATTTAATTGATATTTATAGGACATTCCATCCCAAAATATCAGGTTACACTTTCTTCTCAAGTGTACACGGAACATTCTCCAGGATAGATCACATCTTGCATCACAAATCAAGCCTCAGTAAATTTAAGAAAATTGAAATCATATGAAGCACCTTTTCTGACCACAACACTATGAGATTAGAAATGAATTACAGGGGAAAAAACGTAAGAAACACAAACACATGGAGGCTAAACAATATGTTATTAAATAACCAAGAGATCACTGAAGAAATCAAAGAGGAAATCAAAAAATACCTAGAGACAAATGACAATGAAAACACGATGATCCAAAACCTATGGGATGCAGAAAAAGCAGTTCTAAGAGGGAAGTTTATAGCTATACAAGCCTCCCTCAAGAAACAAGAAAAATCTCAAGTAAACAATCTAAGCTTACACCTAAAGGAACTAGAGAAAGAAGAACAAACAAAACCCAAAGTTAGCAGAAGGAAAGAAATCATAAAGATCAGAGCAGAAATAAATGAAATAGAAACAAAGAAAACAATAGCAAATATCAATAAAACTAAAACTTGGTCCTTGAGAAGACAAAGATGATAAACCATTAACCAGACTCATCAAGAAAAAGATGGAGAGGACTCAAATCAATAAAATTAGAAATGAAAAAGGTGAAGTTACAACAGACACCGCAGAAATAAAAAACATACTAGGAGACTACCACAAGCAGCTCTATGCCAATAAAATGGACAACCTGGCAGAAATGGACCAATTCTTACAAAGGTATAACCTTCTAAGACTGAACCAGGAAGAAACAGAAAATATTAGCAGACCAATCACAAGTAATGAAATTGAAACTGAGACTAAAAATCTTCCAACAAACAAAAGTCCAGGACCAGATGGCTTCACAGGTGAATTCTATCAAACATTTAGAGAAGAGCTAACACCCATCCTTCTCAAACTCTTCCAAAAAATTACAGAGGGAGGAACACTCCCAAACTCATTCTACGAGGCCACCATCACCCTGATACCAAAACCAGACAAAGATACTACAAAAAAAGAAAATTACAGACCAATATCACTGATGAATATAGATGCAGAAATCCTCAACAAAATACTAGCAAACAGAATCCAACAGCACATTAAAAGGATCATACACTATGATCAAGTGGGATTTATCCCAGAGATGCAAGGATTCTTCAATATATGCAAATCAATCAATGTGATACACCATATTAACAAATTGAAGAAGAAAAAACATATCATCATCTCAACAGATGCAGAAAAAGCTTTTGACAAAATTCAACACCCATTTATCATAAAGACTCTCCTGAAAGTGGGCATAGAGGGAACCTACCTCAACATAATAAAGGCCATATACTAGAAACCCACAGCAAACATCATTCTCAATGGTGAAAAACTGAAACATTTCCTCGAAGATCAGGAACGAGACAAGGTTGTCCACTCTCACCACTATTATTCAAAATAGTTTTGGAGGTCCTAGCCACGGCAATCAGAGAAGAAAACTAAATAAAAGGAATACAAATTGGAAAATAAGAAGTAAAACTGTCACTGTTTGCACATGACATGATACTGAGAATCCTAAAAATGCCACCAGAAAACTACTAGAGCTAATCAATGAATTTGGTAAAGGTGCAGGATACAAAATTAATGCACAGAAAGCTCTGGCATTCCTATACACTAATGATGAAAAATGTGAAAGAGAAATTATGGAAACACTCCCATTTACCACTGCAACAAAAAGAATAAAATACCTAGGAATAAACCTACCTAGGGAGACAAAAGACCTGTATGCAGAAAATAATAAGACACTAATGAAAGGAATTAAAGATGATACCAACAGATGGAGAGATATACCATGCTCTTGGATTGGAAGACTCAATATTGTGAAAATGACTATACTACCCAAAGCAATCTACAGATTCAATGCAACCCCTATCAAAGTACCAACAGCATTTTTTACAGAACTAGAACAAATCATCTTAAAATTCGTATGGAGACACAAAAGACCCCAAGTAGCCAAAGCAGTCTTGAGGGAAAAAAACGAGCTGGAGGAATCAGACTCCCTGACTTCAGACTATACTACAAAGCTACAGTAATCAAGACAATATGGTACTGGCACATAAACAGAAACACAGATCAATGGAACAAGATAGAAAGCCCAGAGATAAACCCACGCACCTATGGTCAACTAATCTATGACAAAGGAGGCACAGATATACAATGGAGAAAAGACAGTCTCTTCAATAAGTGGTGCTGAGAAAACTGGACAGCTACATATAAAAGAATGAAATTAGAACACTCCCTAACACCATACACAAAAATAAACTCAAAATGGGTTTGAGACCTAAATGTAAGAGCAGACACTATAAAACTCTCAGAGGAAAACATACGAAGAACACTCTTTGACAAAAATCACAGCAAGATCTTTTTTGATCCACCTCCTAGAGTAACGGAAATAAAAACAAAAATAAACAAATGGGACCTAATGAAAATTCAAAGCTTTTGCACAGCAAAGAAACCATAAACAAGACGAAAAGACAACCCTCAGAATGGGAGAAAATATTTGCAAATCAATCAACGGACAAAGGATTAATCTCCAAAATATATAAACAGCTCATGCAGCTCAATATTAAAGAAACAAACAACCAATCCAAAAATGGGCAGAAGACCTAAACAGACATTTCTCCAAAGAAGATATACAGATGGCCAGGAAGCACATGAAAAGTTGCTCAACATCACTAATTATTAGAGAAATGCAAATCAAAACTACAATAAGTAGTTAGAATGGGCATCATCAGAAAATCTAGAAACAATAAATGCTGGAGAGGGTGTGGAGAAAAGGGAACACTTTGCACTGCTGGTGGGAATGTAAATTGATACAGCCACTATGGAGAACAGTATGAAGGCTCCTTAAAAAACTAAAAATAGAATTACCATATGATCCAGCAATCCCACTACTGGGCATATACCCAGAGAAAACCATAATTCAAAAAGACACATGCACCCCAATGTTCACTGCAGCACTATTTACAATAGCCAGGTCATGGAAGCCATGTAAATGCCCATAGACAGATGAATGGATAAAGAAGTTGTGGTACATATATACAATGGAATATTACTAGCCTTAAAAAGGAAAGAAGCTGAGTCATTTGTTGAGACGTGGATGGATCTAAAGACTGTCATACAGAGTGAAGTAAGTCAGAAAGAGAAAAATAAATATCGTATATTAATGCATGTATGTGGAACCCAGAAAAATGGTACAGATGAACCGGTTTGCAGGGCAGAAGTTGAGACACAGATGTAGAGAACAAACGTATGAACACCAAGGGGAGAAAACCACAGTGGGGTGGGGATGGTGGTGTGCTAAACTGGGCGATTGGGATTGACATGTATACACTGATGCGTATAAAATTGATGACTAATAAGAACCTGCAGTATAAAAACACAAACAAACAAAAAGAACAACTAATACTAAAAGAAAAAAAACATTATGGTACTGACACAAAAACAGACACATAGATCAATGGAGCAGAATAAAGATCCTAAAAATAAACCCACACTTGTATGGGCAACTAATCTATGACAAATGAGGCAAGAATATACAATGGGGAAAAAATAGTCTCTTCAATAAATGGTGTTGGAAAATCTGGGAAGCTAAATGCAAAAGAATGAAACTGGAGTATTTTCGTACTTTTTCACACAGTGTACAAAAATGAGCTTAATATAGATTATGGACTTAAATCTAAGACATGAAACCATAACACTCTTAGAAGAAAACACAGTATGCTCTTTGACATCAGTCTTAGCAATTTTTTTGGGATATGTCTTCTCAAGGAAGTTAAACAAAAGAAAAAATAAACAAATGGGTCTACATCAAGCTGAAAAGCTTTTGCAGAGCCAAGAAAACTACCAACAAAATATATACACTACCAAACGTAAAACAGATAGCTAGTGGGAAGCAGCCACATAGCACAGGGAGATCAGCTCGGTGCTTTGTGACCACCTAGAGGGGGGGGATAGGGAGGGTTGGAGGGAGGGAGACGCAAGAGGGAAGAGATATGGGAACATATGTATATGTATAACTGATTCACTTTGTTATAAAGCAGAAACTAACACACCATTGTAAAGCAATTATACTCCAATAAAGATGTTAAAAAAAAAAGAAAGAAAACTACCAACAAAATGAAAAGGTAGCCTAGTGAATGTGAGAAGATATTTGCAAACAATATACCAGATAAGGGGTTAATATCAAAAATATACAAAAAATTCATACAACTCAACATCAAAAAAACATACAACCTGATTTAAAAATGAGCAGAGGATGTGACTAGACATTTTCCCAAAGAAGACACACAGATGGCCAACAGGTACATGAAAAGATGCTCAACATCACTAATCATCAGGGAAATGCAAATCAAAACCACAATGAGATATCAACTCACACCTGTCAGAATTGCTATTATCAAAAAGACAACAAGTAACTAGAGTTATTGAGGATGTGCAGAAAAGGGAACCCTAGTTAACTGTTGGTGGGAATGTAAATAGGTGCATCCACTACAGAAACAGTATGGAGATTCCTCAAAAAAAATTAAAAATAGAACTATCATATAAGCTAGCAATTCCACTTCTGGTTATTTTTCCCAAAAAAACAAAGAGAAAAACAATTTGGAAAGATATATGCACTCCTATGTTCATTAGAACATTATTTACAAGAGCCAAGGTATGGAAGCAATCTAAATGCTCATCAATAGATGAATGGATAAAGATGTGATATATGTATACAATGGAATATTACTCTGCCATAAAAAAGAATAAAATCTTGCCATTTGCAGCAACATGGATGAACCTAGAGAGTATTCTGCTAAGTGAAATAAGTCCAACAGAGAAAGACAAATACCATATGATTTCGCGTATACATGGAAAATAAAAATTGAAACAATAGAACAAATATAACAAAACAGAAACAGACTCATAGCTAATGAGATCAAACCTGTGGTTGCCAGAGGGGAGGGAGGGTGGAAGGGATGAATGAAACAGGTGAGGGAGATTAAGAGGTACAAACTTCTAGTTACTAAATAAATAAGCCACATGGATGTAATGTACAGCATAGGCAATATAGCCAGTAATATTGTAATAATTTTGTATGGTGACAGATAGCAACTAGACTTATCATGGCAATCATTTTGTAATGTATAAAAATACTGAATCACCATGTTATACACCTGAAATTAATATATAATACTGTAAGTCAATTATACATCAATTTTTTAATGTTAATAATAAAAACTGATTAATGAATAAATAAAATTTAGTATATCCATTAACTGGACTATTCTCCTGTCATTTAAGAATAATGAAATAAAATAAATGTTATGACATGGGTGAACCTTGAAAACATTATGCTAAATAAAAGAAGCCAGACACATTTTGTACAGCAAAGGAAACAATAAACAAAATGAGAAGACAACCTATGGACTGGGAGAAAGTATTTGCAAATGATGCAACCAACAAGAGCTTAATTTCCAAAATATACAAACAGCTCACACAACTCAATAACAACAAAAAGAAATCGAAAAACTGGGCAGAAGATCTAAATAGACATTTCTCTAGAGAAGACATACAGAGTGCCAACAGGCCCATGAAAAGATGCTCAACATTGTTAATTATTTGAGAAGTAGAAATCAAAACTACAATGAGGTACCACTTTACACACACAGAATAGCCATCATTAAAAAGTCTATAAATAATAAATTCTGCAGAGGGTGTGGGGAAAAAGGAACCCTCCTAAACTATTGGTGGGAATGTAAGTTGGTGCAGCCACTGTGGAAAACAGTATGAAATTTCCTCAAAAAACTAAAAGTAGAGTTGCCACATGATCCTGCAATTCCACTGCTGGGCATATACCCAGAGAAAAACATAATTCAAAAAGATACATGCACCCCAATGTTCATTGCAACACTATTTACAATAGCCAAGACATGGAAACAACCTAAATGTCCATCGACAGATGAATGGATAAAGAAGATGTGGTATATGTATATATACATACAATGGAATACTAATCAGCCATAAAGAGGAATGTAATAATGCCATTTGCAGCAACTTGGATAGACCTAGAGATTATCATATGCAGTGAAGTAAATCAGAAAGAGAAAGACAAATACCATGATATTACTTGTATGTGGAATCTAAAATACGACACAAATGAATTTATCTATGAAACAGAAACAGACTCACAGACATAGAGAACAGACTTGTGATTGTCAAGGGGGGTTGGGGAAGGGATGGATTAGGAGTTTTGGATTAGCAGATACAAACTATTATACATAGAATGGATAAACAACAACGTCCTACAGTATACAGCACAGGGAACTATATTCAATATCCTATGGTAAACCATAATGGAAGAAATATGAAAAAGAATGTGTATATATATATATATATAACTGAATCAATTTGCTGTACAGCAGAAATTAACACAACACTGTAAATCAACTATACTTCAATAAAATAAATTTAAGAAAATAAGAAACCAGACACAAAAGACTTCACCTTACATGATTTAATTTATATGAAATATCCAGAAGAAGCAAATCCAAAAGCAGATTAGTGGTTGCCAAATTAGTGGCTGCCAAATTAGAGGCTGGGGGAGGGGGTGATGGGGAGTGACTTTAATAGGTACAGGGTTTCTTTTTTAGGTGATGAAAATGTTCTGGAACTAGGTAGTTGTGACAGTTACACAACATCGTGAATGTACTACATGTCACTGAATTGTACATTTTAAAATGATTAAAATGATAGATTTTGTTATGTGTATTTTATCCCAATCAGAAAAAAAAAAAGAAATGATGTACTGATACATGTTACAGCATGGATGACCCTTGAAAAAGTTATACTGAGTGAAAGAAACCAGTCACAAAGACAACATATTGTATGATCCTATTTATACAAAATGTCCAAAACAGGCAAATCCACACAGATAGAAAGTAGGTTATGGTTGCTTAGGATGGGGAAAGGGGTTAATGAGTGCTAATGGGTACAGGGATTTTTTTAGGGAGAGAAAAACGTTCTACAATTAGATCATGGTGATGGCTCAACACTGTGAATATACTAAAAAATATTAAATTGTACACTTTGAAAGAGTGATTTGTATACATGAATTATATTTCAATAAAGCTGGAGAAAGAGAGAGTGGCAGAGAGAGAGAACCGATTAAGAATTTAGCCAAGAAAATGAAGGGTTAGTATAAAATAGGAATAATTAAAACAACATATAGAATGAGGATATGGGAAAGGATATAGAACAAGATCACCACTGCTCTTGAACATTCCCTACATCCTGTTCCAGAGTAGCTACCACCTAAACTATAAGACTAGGAGACCGGATACTGTTAGGAGGAATAGGAGAATATTCTGGGGGAAATAACCAACAAATGTTCACCACAAAATATAAATACAAGTAAATCAATATATACAAGCAAATATTAAGTAGAATGTATAAAAATGAGAGAGTTCATGTGTTATGGACTCCATTTTCCCAATGAAGTAGGAATTCAGGTCGCCAATTGAGAGTGAAGAATATGGGAAAGGAGGTGAAAATTCAAAGAGAATGATAAAGTTTGGGAGTATCCCTGAAAGAACTGGGAAAGAGAGCCCTCTTCTTGCTTTCTGGCACTCTAAGACTACAGCAGTAGTCTTGACCTTTTTTCACCCTTAGTAAAATTCTATCTTTCAGTCTTCTCAATTTTCTATTTTTTAGATTTAAGTAATCATATTAATACAATTCTATAGGAGGCAAAAATATTGGGTTGGCCAAAAAGTTCGTTCGGGTTTTCCGTTAACATTGCCAACATTTGCTGAAAAACTAAATAATATCACAAAATCAGAACCAAGATTTCCTCTCTCTCCCTCCTTCACTTTAGCACCTCTACATCTTAACAAAAACCACTGGAACTAAAGAGAGCTGCTGGAAGGTAGCTTTGTGAAGATGTACCTGGGATATTCTGTCCCTAATCAACGCACCGATGCTATGTATTCTGATGCTAGGTGTAAATCTTAATCAGAGATAATCAACTTCTATACACATACATGTCTTTAGCCCATATGTCCATCAAGTCTCAGTTGAGAGTCTAAATAGGATCCAGCCAGAGTCCCCAGTACGAGGCTTCTCTAAATGTTTGGCTGAAAATATGAAGATGGACACAACAGTGGGACTCTCCTGCTGATGCTCTTGCTCCTTCGGTTCTTTTACTCTCTCTTTCGTGCTTTCACTCTTACAAAAGATGCCCATGCCTAATCCCTAAGAAATGTAAACAGTAATGACAGAATAGTTGGAATAAACCTATAGTCTCCCAAGATGACTACTTTAAAGGAATAAATATCCATTCAAAGGTATAGGATCTGATATGTTTATTAAAAACCAGCTCATTTTTCCCTATAATCATATTTCAAATAAATACATGAGTTAAGAGTTGAACAGAGAAATAAACTTCAGTGCATGTGTTACAACTGTTATGTTCCTCTTCTATACAGGAGAATTAGGACCAAAAATGTGCAACAGACTTAAACATTGCAGTGCCACAGTATAAACTGTGCTTTGAGGACACGAAAACAGTCCGAGGGAAAACACCTGCCTATATAAAGATCTTGAGTAACCCGGTCAGGTAGGTGCTAACTCCTCTTTATGGTTGTCAAGTAGCTAATGTTTATTGTTAAGATATATTAGGAGCACATCTTTTTGTTTTGTTGCTGTGGTTGTACTGTTGTTGCTAATGTGAGTAAGGAAGTATATATATATATTTTTTTAAGGGAAATGGTTCTCACTGAATCAGGACTGGTGATTTGTTTATGTATGTATTGACTTCCACCACAATAATATATAAATAGTTTTAATCATTGCAAAACTAGTAAATCAGATGTCAAGACGTAGTTATTGGGTCATATGCCAAATGTTTAAGTAGCTATCTCTAAGTGTAAGGATTACTTCTTTATATGCCTGAGTTTTCTAAATTCATACAATGAGCACAGGTTTCTTATTTTAAAAATACATTGCAATTCCTATTATATTTTGTCTATCCAGATGAAAGTATCTAAAATAAAAAGTATATAAAAACTGCTCTTCGTAAAGCCAATGCTAGATTGTTATTCTTAAATATGAACAATTGATATAATCCCTTAAGATGTGTATATTTCAGATTCTGGATCACAGAGAAGAAAAAATGGCAGGAAGCTGTACTCTGTTAAATTAAGCCAGATAGTATAAAAAGCTCATGACCAATTATTTGGAACAGCTGCAACTGAGTCACTGTGCTAAATTTTAAAACCAACTTAACTTTGTCAAACAAATTCCAAAACACATATAAGAATTTAAAGATACAGGCAGTAATTTTGGTTGCTGGTTCGTTTTCATTGGTCTTTGGTTTGCGGGGTTTTATGTTGTTGTTGTTTGTTTATTGGTTTGTTTGCAAACAATACTAGTCAAGTGGCTAACCAATTCCAACTTAATGTAAGGGGTACATCTATATTCATTAACAGACCCTCAGAAGAACATAAACATAGTATCTGGGGTTTCATTTCATTAAGGTATTTGAAAAAGTGAATGAAAGTCTTGAATTAAACTTTTTTAATTTAAAACATCTTAAATGTCATGGTTGTACAATATGTTCAGCTTGTGTTTTTGAACACTCTCTAAATCCCTGGACATTGACATGCAGTCTCATTACTTTATATGTAAAGCACTTGAATTGTTATATAAGCGCCCTTTCCATCCCCCTTGATTCAAAATGTAAATATAGTCAAATGTTTGATGTGTGCATTCAACAACATTCAAGAATTTACTTAAATACTACTTTCAGAGTGTACTCTTCTCTGAAGATTTTTAAATAAATGTCACATGTTTATCAGTTTCTAGTATTTTAGTGAACAGAGATAAAGAAGATGAAATCTAAATTTGCCTTTTCATCCTTTAATATAACAATAACTCTAGTAAAGAATTTATGTTGGGAGACAATTCTCCATGAGTCTCTCTTTTCAGCCTATCTTGTGAACAGAGGCACTGACTTCTGATTCTTTTGTAGTGTCTTCTCAAGGATGTCTGTATAGAACAGCGGCCTCCAACCTTCTGGGCGGGGGGAATGGGGGGGTGGATGGTTCAGGCAGTAATGCGAGCAATGGGGAGCGATGGGGAGCGGCAGATGAAGCTTCACTCACTCGCCCGCAGCTCACTTCCTGCTGTACTGCCTGGTTCATAACAGGCTGTGGACCGCTACCAGTCCACGTCCAAGGGGTTGGGGACCCCTGGTATAGAAAACAGACCTGGAAGATAAGATGTGCCTCTAAAGGCAAGAGCAGATATGGTTAGAGCCTTAGAAGAAAAAGATGTCTCCTTCCAGAGCAAAGAGCAAGCATGCTCATTCCACGTTATAAAAGATTTGAGGTTCTGAGGCTCAGAGCTCCTCTGCTATAACTCAACCCACTGCACGTGCAGGTATTATCTGGCCCTCTTCATGTCACCATGTGGGAATAGGTGTTCAGAGATTGGCAGAAATGATCACGCTCTGGCTACTGCTATTGCTGTGAGTAATAAACTGTCCTTCCTCTCTGATCCAGAGTCTCATATCTTCTACCAGCATCCATGAAACTGTGGCAGGCTAACTTGTAAGTAGAGTAAAATCTCAGACTTTTCACAGTTCTTGACAATCTAATGAATCAGTATCAGTAAGCACTTATCGAATATCTTCCATGTACTTAGCACTATGCTAGGTGATATGGGGTTGTTTTTTTAAATTCCTATTCACACTCCTCACCTATTCTTGAAAACATGCAACAGTGGCCAGCAACAGAGAAAGGGATTTCTTTAAACCTAAAAGCTAAAGAATGTGTAGCATCATTTAAAATTGTGCTTCTCTACCAAAAATTATCTTTTGTTCTATATGCTTTTACCATATCTATTTAACCAATATTGAGGTTGTTGGGAATTTATCATAAAAGAGAATGTTCCATATTCAGATCTTTGGGTAAATCCTTACCCATAACCAGGATGGGAAATTTTTAAGTAGAAACGCTGAAGTATAGAAACTGCAAAGAGGTAAGGATTTTGGTTTATCAGTAGTCTTCTTACCTAGTCTCCTTGCTTCTCATTCAGTATAGTTGGTGTAGGTGATACAGTTTTAACTTATAAAGAATAAGGTTTGAATTCTGGATCTGCACTGAGATAACACTATCATTAGAATAATAACACATTCTATAGAGAAGCTACTTTTTATATACCTTTTTTAAAACTTTAAAATCACAAAAATTTCTTAGAGCTGAAGGAAACTTAGAGTTCCTTCCAATTTTACACATGGTTGGAGGAGTTTATATAACCTGCCAAGCTGCACATTTAGTTAGAGGAGAGTTAGAACTAGAGCACAGATTACCCACTTTCAATACTCCTTCTACAATACCTAAATATAATATACATACAAATACATATAAAACTATTTTGTTGTGCTTAACTTACATACACTTTCAAAATTGTGGCCTGTTAGGCCTGAATTATACCTGAAAGAGTGTAGAAAAAAGCAAAAATGTATGGAGCCAGAAAATTGTTACTGTCATTACTTACGGAAATAACACTGATATACAATGTAAAGTCCACAGGGGTAGAAATTATCGATAGGTTTATTTGATGGTTTCATTCATTGCTGCGTCCCACAGTTCTAGAACAATGCCTAGAACATAGTAGGTGATAAATGCTTGCTAAGTGATATGTAAACCATGTTGCTTTAAAATTATCACCCAGGCAACGCACCAGAACCAGCGGCTTCTGGTGGTCATCATTCACCTCTGGAGGCTTCTTCCTCCCCAGAAGGAAGCTAGGCCCTTCCTCTTGGGAGCCGCTGCGGTATCCTCTCAAGCATCAAAATATATTGCAGTGTCTTGTTTCCACAACTGCATCTCCTTTAAGACTGTGCTCCTGGGCTTCCCTGGCGGCGCAGTGGTTGAGAATCTGCCTGCCAACGCAGGGGACACGGGTTCGAGCCCTGGTCCGGGAAGATCCCACATGGTGAGGAGTAACTAAGCCCGCGTTCCACAACTACTTAAGCTCACGTGCCTAGAGCCTGTGCTCTGCAACAAGAGAAGCCGCCGCAATAAGAAGCCCGTACACCACAACGAAGAGTGGCCCCTGCTCACTGCAACTAGAGAAAGCCCGCATGCAGCAACGAAGGCTCAACACAGCCAAAAATAAATAAATAAATAAGTTTATTTTTAAAATATCACATCTAACACCAATATATAACTATGTTTACTCTTTTCATTTTGCCTGAAGGTGGGGAAGAATAAGAAAATCAGAAGGAATACACATGGACATTTTTCCCGAGAATGCCAAGAAAGAAAAATAAGGATACGACACTCTCAGGAGTTAACAGTCTATTCAAAGTGAATGAACCATTTGATGCTGGCAGTTACGAAGAGCTTGGTGCTTTGTGACCGCCTGGAGGGGTGGGATGGGGAGGGTGGGAGGGAGGGAGACGCAAGAGGGAAGAGATATGGATACATATGTATATGTATGGCTGATTCACTTTGTTACAAAGCAGAAACTAACAGACCATTGTAAAGCAATTATACTCCAATAAAGATGTAAAAAAAAATAAAAAGAAAAAAGAAGAGCCTTGAAAGGCTTTGACAAGACACTGGCTAGCAGTCTGGTGTTAAGATAAGGTTGTTCTGTCCTAGTTCAGAGACAGAATGGAGATTATATTAAGTACTGTTGGTAATCATTGAGGATCAGTATTATGGGTGAAAGGGAAAAAGGAGCTATCATTTTTTGAGAATCTACTAGCAATTACAGAGGCAAGCACTATGTTAGGTACTTTATATAATAATATATATATAATATTATTTCATTTTATTCTCACCAATCCTATAAAGGTAAGGTTTCTATCTTGATTTGCATTTCCGGTACCACTGATCCAAACTCTATTTGTGCAAACTGTCTCCAACTTCCAAATAGATTATACTCCAGAATTATCTTTCTTAAATTGGCTGTTTGTAACCTAGAATGCATATTCCCATAGAAGTATCTTTAGGTCCCTAGGTCTACTAACAAAAACTAAACTATAGCTGAATACTATAAGGTTGCAATGAATGAGAGTAGGAAACCCTGCTAAACACGTCACATTATTTGTTAGGTAAGTTTTTGTTTTTTGTGGTTTTTTTGGTTCTCCTAACTTTTATCAATAACATTTTTTTCCTGTAGAAATATATATCTGGTATATGACGGAAACACAGAAACACTGAGAACATGTCCAAATGCCAGGTAATGGATTGTCAACAACATAAAAGAAATAAGATAACTTGCAGAATATTGAGTTTTATGGGTAACTTGATCTGGACATAGCATGTGCTGGCTGAGCTAATATATAAAATTTCCCATGAAGGAGAGGCAGATGTAAACTCAAAAAAACCTAGATCAAGTCCTGGCTCTCCCAGTATGACTCTGGATGTCACCTAACTTAAGTCTCACTTTCCTCAGCTGTAAAATAAGAATAATATTATTTTTCCTGCTTTAGGGGACTACAATAAGGCTAATTCCACATGTTCTCTATACAACAGAAATTGACCTCATTGGCCATAAACCTCTACAGTTACCTTTTTTTTTTCTTTTTTTGCAAATAACCAAAATATAACACAGAGCCAAACAGAGAGCCACAGGGTTACTTCCATATAGCTAAACAGCTCCCATCCCCATTTGACAGAAAAAAATATGCCACAGAAGACTAACACTTGCATTTCCCCATTAGTTGAAAGGTTAAAGAAAAAGATGATGGCAAAAACTATAATTAACCAGAAATCAGGGACTATTAGGCTACTGCTAAGTACTACAGTATTAAAAATTATACTTTCCCTTTACTGACTGCTTACCACTTCAGACATGTAAATACTACCTTACGAAGTAAGTACCATCATGCCTATTTTATAGCGGCTAGGCCCGTGAGCCGTGGCCGCTGAGCCTGCGCGTCTGGAGCCTGTGCTCCGCAACGGGAGAGGCCACAACAGTGAGAGGCCCACGTACCGCCAAAAAAAAAAAAAAAAAAAAAATATATATATATATATATATATATATATATATATATATATATATCAGGACTTACCAAAACTGTCACATCCTCAAAAATACCTCTAAATAAAGTAGGACTTTTGTGAGACACTTTTTGTTGTTGCTGTTGCTGGTTTTTTTTCTTCCTTTTTTCTTAAGAATTTCAATTTTTTTTTAATATTCTTTTTCTTTTATTTATATTTTATACAGCAGGTTCTTATTAGTCATGCATTTTATACACATCAGTATATACATGACAATCCCAATCTCCAAATTCATCACACCATCACCACCACCACCACCACTTTCTCCCCTTGGTGTCCATACGTTTGTTCTCTACATCTGTCTCAATTTCTGCCCTGCAAACCGGTTCATCTGTACCATTTTTCAAGGTTGCACATACATGTGTTAATATATAATATTTGTTTTTCTCTTTCTGACTTACTTCATTCTGTATGACAGTCTCTAGATCCATCCACTTCTCTACAAATGACCCAATTTCGTTCTTTTTCATGGCTGAGTAATAATCCATTGTATATACGTACCACATCTTCTTTATCCATTCATCTCTCGATGGGCATTTAGGTTGCTTCCATGACCTGGCTACTGTAAATAGTGCTGCAATGAACACTGGGGTGCATGTGTCTTTTTAAATTACAGTTTTCTCTGTGCATATGTCCAGTCATGGGATTGCTGGGTCATATGGTACTTCTACTTTTATTTTTTAAGGAACCTCCATACTGTTCTCCATAGTGGCTGTATCAATTTACATTCCCACCAACAGTGCAGGAGGGTTCCCTTTTCTCCACATCCTCTCCAGCATTTGTTGTTTGTAGATTTTCTGATGATGCCCATTCTGACTGATGTCAGGTGATACCTCATTGTAGTTTTGATTTGCATTTCTCTAAAACTTAGTGATGTTAAGCAGCTTTTCATGTGCTTCTTGGCCATCAGTATGTCTTCTTTGGAGAAAAGTCTATTTAGGTCTTCTGCCCATTTTTGGATTGGATTGTTTGTTTTTTTAATATGGAGCTGCATGAGCTGTTTATATATTTTGGAGATTAATCCTTTGTCTGTCGATTCGTTTGCAATTTTCTCCCATTCTAAGGATTGTCCTCTCATCTTGTTTCTGGTTTCCTTTGCCGTGCAAAAGCTTTGCAGTTTCATTAGGTCCCATTTGTTTATTTTTGTTATTTCCATTACTCTAGGAGGTGGATCAAAAAAGATCTTCGGGCTTGCCTGGTGGCGCAGTGGTTGAGAGTCCACCTGCCAATGCAGGGGACATGGGTTCGTGCCCCGGTCCGGGAAGATCCCACATGCCGCGGAGTGGCTGGGCCCGTGAGCCATGGCCGCTGAGCTTGCGCATCCGGAGCCTGTGCTCCACAACGGGAAAAGGCCACAACAGTGAGAGGCCCGCGTACCGCAAAACAAAAACAACAACAACAAAAAGATCTTGCTGTCATTTATATCAAACAGTGTTCTTCCTATGTTTTCCTCTAAGAGTTTGATAGTGTCCGGTCTTACATTTAGGTATCTATTCCATTTTGCGTTTATTTTTGTGTTTGGCGTTAGGGAGTGTTCTAATTTCATTCTTTTACATGTAGCTGTCCAGTTTTCCCAGCACCACTTATTGAAGAGACTGTCTTTTCTCCATTGTATACACTTGCCTCTTTTGTCATAGATTAGTTGACCGTAGGTGCATGCGTTTATCTCTGGGCTTTCTATCCTGTTCCATTGATCTATATTTCTCTTTTTATGCCAGTACCATAATGTCTTGATTACTGTAGCTTTGTAGTATAGACTGAAGTCAGGGAGCCTGATGCCTCCAGCTCCGTTTTTTTCCCCTCAAGATTGCTTTGGCTATTCGGGGTATTTTGTGTCTCCATACAAATTTTAAGATTTTTCGTTCGAGTTCTGTAAAAAAATGTCAATAGTAATTTATAGGGATTGCATTGAATCTGTAGATTGCTTTGGGTAGTACAGTCATTTTCACAATATTGATTTTTCCTACCCAAGAACATGGTATATCTCTCCATCTGTTGGTATCATCTTTAATTTCTTTCATCAGTGTCTTACAGTTTTCTGCATACAGGTCTTTTGTCTCCCTAGGTAGGTTTATTACTAGGTATTTTATTCTTTTTGTTGCAATAGTAAGTGGGAGTATTTCCTTAATTTCTTTTTCAGATTTTTCATCATTAGTGTATAGGAATGCCAGAGATTTCTGTGCATTAATTTTGTATCCTGCAACTTTACCAAATTCATTGATTAGCTCTAGTAGTTTTCTGGTGGCATCTTTAGGATTATCTATGTATAGTATCATGTCATCTGCGAACAGTGACAGTTTTACTTCTTCTTTTCCAATTTGTTTTCCTTTTATTCCTTTTTCTTCTCTGATTGCCACGGCTAGGATGTCCAAAACTATGTTGTATACTAGTTGTGAGAGTGGACATCCTTGTCTTGTTCCTGATCTTCGAGGAAATGGTTTCAGTTTTTCACCATTGAGAATGATGTTTGCTGTGGGTTTCTAGTATATGGCCTTTATTATGTTGAGGTAGGTTCCCTCTATGCCCACTTTCTGGAGATTCTTTATGATAAATGGGTGAATTCTGTCAAAAGCTTTTTCTGAACCTATTGAGATAATGATATGGTTTTTCTTCTTCAATTTATTAATATGGTGTATCACATTGATTGATTTGAGTATATTGAAGAATCCTTGCATCCCTGGGATAAATCCCACTTGATCATGGTGTATGATCCTTTTAATGTGTTGTGGGATTCTGTTTGCTAGCATTTTTGCATCTATATTCATCAGTGATATTGGTCTGTAATTTTCTTTTTTTGTAGTATCTTTGTCTGGTTTTGGTATCAGGGTGATAGTGGTCTCATAGAATGAGTTTGGGAGTGTTCCTTCCTCTGCAATTTTTTGGAAGAGTTTGAGAAGGATGGGTGTTAGTTCTTCTCTAAATGTTTGACAGAATTCACCTGTGAAGCCATCTGGTACTGGACTTTTGTTTGTTGGAAGATTTTTTTTTTTTAAACGTTTAGGATAGCATTTGGTATACGGTAAGGGTTTGTCTTTAGCCTTCCTTCTTAGGATCATATACATGTTCTTTCTTTCTTTCTTTATAAATGTATTTATTTATTATTTATTTTTGACTGTGTTGGGTCTTCATTGCTGCGCATGGGCTTTCTCTAGTTGTGGTGAGCAGGGGCTACTCTTCATTGCGGTGTGCAGGCTTCTCATTGTGGTGGCTTCTCTTGTTGTGGAGCACAGGCTCTACGTGCCCGCAGGCTTCAGTAGTTATTGCACACGGGCTCAGTAGTTGTGGCTCGAGGGCTCTAGAGCACAAGCTCAGTAGTTGTGGCGCACACGCTTAGTTGCTCCCCGGCATGCGGGATCTTCCCAGACCAGGGCTCAAACCCGTGTCCCCTGCATTGGCAGGTGGATTCTTAACCACTGTGCCACCAGGGAAGTCCCAGTTGGAAGATTTTTAATCACAGTTTCAATTTCATTACTTGTGATTGGTCTGTTATTATTTTCTATTTCTTCCTGGTTCAGTCTTGGAAGGTTATACCTTTCTAAGAATTTGTGTGTTTCTTCCAGGTTGTCCATTTTATTGGCATAGAGTTGCTTGTAGTAGTCTCTTAGGATGCTTTGTGTTTCTGCTGTGTCTGTTGCAACTTCTCCTATTTCATTTCTAATTTTATTGATTTGAGTCCTCTCCATCTTTTTCTTGATGAGTCTGGCTAATGGTTTATCAACTTTGTTTATCTTCTCAAGGACCAAGTTTTAGTTTTATTGATCTTTGCTATTGTTTTCTTTGTTTCTATTTCATTTATTTCTGCTCTGATCTTTATGATTTCTTTCCTTCTGCTAACTTTGGGTTTTGTTTGTTCTTCTTTCTCTAGTTCCTTTAGGTGTAAGCTTAGATTGTTTACTTGAGATTTTTCTTGTTTCTTGAGGGAGGCTTGTATAGCTATAAACTTCCCTCTTAGAACTGCTTTTTCTGCATCCCATAGGTTTTGGATCGTCGTGTTTTCATTGTCATTTGTCTCTAGGTATTTTTTGATTTCCTCTTTGATTTCTTCAGTGATCTCTTGGTTATTTAGTAACGTATTGTGTTACTGTTTTTTACATGTGTTTCTGTTTTTTACATTTTTTTTCCCTATAACTGATTGCTAATCTCATAGCATTGTGGTCAGAAAAGGTGCTTCATATGATTTCAATTTTCTTAAATTCACTGAGGCTTGATTTGTGATGCAAGATATGATCTATCCTGGACAATGTTCCGTGCGCACTTGAGAAGAAATTGTAATCTGTTTTTGGATGGAATGTCCTATAAATATCAATTAAATCAACTGGTCTATTGTGTCATTTAAACCTTCTGTTTCCTTACTAATTTTCTGTTTGGATGATCTGTCCGTTGGTGTAAGTGAGGTGTTAAAGTCCCCCACTATTATTGTGTTACTGTCGATTTCCTCTTTTATAGCTGTTAGCAGTTGCCTTATGTATTGAGGCGCTCCTATGTTGGGTGCATATATATTGATAATTGTTACATCTTCTTCTTGGATTGATCCCTTGATCATTATGTAGTGTCCTTCCTTGTCTCTTGTAACATTCTTTCTTTTAAGATCTATTTTATCTGATATGAGTATTGCCACTCCAGCTTTCTTTTGACTTCCATTTGCATGGAATAACTTTTTCCATCTCCTCACTTTCAGTCTTTATGTGTCCCTAGGTCTGAAGTGGGTCTCAACTTATATATGGGTCTTGGTTTTGTATCCATTCAGCAAGCCTGTGTCTTTTGGTTGGAGCATTTAATCCATTCACATTTAAGGTAATTATCGATATGTATGTTCCTATGACCCTGTTCTTAATTGTTTTGGGTTTGTTTTTGTAGGTCCTTTTCTTCTCTTGTGTTTCCCACTTAGAGAAGTTCCTTTATCTTTGTTGTAGAGCTGATTTGGTGGTGCTGAATTCTCTTAGCTTTTGCTTGTCTGTAAAGCTTTTGATTTCTCCATCGAATCTGCATGAGATACTTGCTGGTTAGAGTAATCTTAGTTGTAGGTTCTTCCCTTTCATCACTTTATCATGCCACTCCCTTCTGGCTTGTAGAGTTTCTGCTGAGAAATCAGCTGTTAACCTTATGGGAGTTCCCTTGTATGTTATTTGTCATTTTTCCCTTGCTGCTTTCAATAATTTTTCTTTATCTTTAATTTTTGCTAATTTGATTACTATGTATCTTGTCGTGTTTCTCCTTGGGTTTATCCTGTATGGAACTCTCTGTGCTTCCTGGACTTGGGTGGCTATTTCCTTTCCCATGTTAGGGAAGTTTTCGACTATAATCTCTTCAAATATTTTCTTGGGTCCTTTCTCTCTCTCTTCTCCTTCTGAGACCCCTATAATGCAAATGTTGTTGCATTTAATGTTGTCCCAGAGGTCTGTTAGTCTGTCTTCATTTCTTTTCATTCTTTTTTCT
Source organism: Stenella coeruleoalba (assembly GCF_951394435.1). NCBI lineage: Eukaryota > Metazoa > Chordata > Mammalia > Artiodactyla > Delphinidae > Stenella > Stenella coeruleoalba. Next base: position 32,545,743 of record NC_137163.1, read on the forward strand.
TTATTCTGTTCTGCAGCAGTGAATTCCAACATTCTGTCTTCCAGGTCACTTATCCGTTCTGCCTCAGTTATTCTGCTATTGATTCCTTCTAGTGTAGTTTTCATTTCAGTTATTGTATTGTTCATCTCTGTTTGTTTGTTCTTTAATTCTTCCAGATCTTTGTTAAACATTTCTTGCATCTTCTCGATCTTTGCCTCCATTCTTTTTCCAATGTCCTGGATCATCTTCACTATCATTACTCTGAATTCTTTTTCTGGAAGATGACTTATCTCCACTTCATTTAGCTGTTTTTCTGGGGTTTTATCTTATTCCTTCATCTGGTATGTAGCCCTCTGCCTTTTCATCTTGTCTGTCTTTCTGTGAATGTGGTTTTTGTTCCACAGGCTGCAGGGTTGTAGTTCTTGCTTCTGCTGTCTGCCCTCTGGTGGATGAGGCTATCTAAAAGGCTTGTGCAATTTTCCTGATGGGAGGGACTGATTGTGGGTAGAGCTGGCTGTTGCTCTGGTGGGCAGAGCTCAGTAAAACTTTAATCCACTTGTCTGCTGATGGGTGGGACTGGGTTCCCTCACTTTTGGTTGTTTGGTCTGAGGCGACCCAACACTGGAGCCTACCTGCACTCTTTGGTGGGGCTATTGGAGGACTCTGGGAGAGCTCACACCAAGAAGTACTTCCCAGAACTTCTGCTGCCGGTGTCCCTGTCCTCACAGTGAGAGAGAGCCACCCCCCACCTCTCCTGGTGACCCTCCAACACTAGCAGGCAGGTTTGGTTCAGTATCCTATGGGGTCACTGCTCCTTCCCATGGGTCCTGATGCGCACACTACTTCGTGTGTGCCCTCCAAGAGTGGAGTCTCTGTTTCCCCCAGTCCTGTCAAAGTCCTGCAGTCAAACCCCGCTAGCCTCAAAATCTGATTCTCTAAGACTTCCTCCTCCCATTGCCGGACTCCCAGGTTGGGAAGCCTGACATGGGGCTCAGAAACTTCACTCCAGTGGGTGAACTTCTGTGGTATAAGTGTTCTCCAGTTTGTGAGTCACCTTAAAATTTATTTATTTACTTCTTTAGGCTGCACCGGCTCTTAGTTGCAGCACTCGGGATCTTCGTTGTGGCATGTGGGATCTTTAGTTTTTGTATGCGGGATCTTTTGTTGTGGCATGCGGGATCTTTTTCAGTTGCAGCATGAGGGCTTTTAGTTGCAGCATGCGGACTCTTAGTTGTGACGTGCAGACTGTTAGTTGCAGCATGTGAACTCTTAGTTGCAGCATGCATGCGGGATCTAGTTCCCCGAACAGGGATTGAACCCAGGTCCCCTGCATTGGGAGCACAGAGTCTTACCCACTGGACCACCAAGGAAGTACATTGTGAGACACCTTTTGAACTATTATAAGTTTTCATTTCCAAAACTCAGTTTCCCAATTGTGTTCAGCCTTCTTCAGAATTCACTGCCATCTGCTCTGAGGAGTTATACCCATACCGTTTGTACATATCTCAATTACAATTACAATCATTGTTCACTTCTTGGTCTCCTTTACTAGACTATGGTATTAACTGAATCTCTATTATGTGGCCAAATGCTTTATAAAAACTTTAATATATTCTCTTATGTAAAACTCACAGAAAAATCCTTTAAAGTTAAGTATTATAAACTAATTTAATGCAAGAGAAAACCATGACTTAGATAGATTACGACAAAGACCATGTCTTGTTCATTTTTATATTCCCCAGCACCTAGCAAAGATGCTATTGCATGCTGGAGATAAAAGTTAGATGAATAGATCAGTGAATTAATCAATTGTTAGTTTGTTTTTGTTTTACAGACTATTGACAACATCTGAGGCTTTCCTTCTTCTATCTTTTCTAAACTTTACAATTCAAAAATAGACATTATTCAGTCAGTCTGACCAGTGTATATCTTGAGATTTTTTTCACTATTTCTACACACCATATTAATATTTTCTCATTAATTCATTCTTATTGCTTTTTCATAGGTCCATGGAAACTCTTTAAGCTTCCTCTATACATGTAGCACATCTACAAAAATATATGAATAAACTTAAAAATTTTTTCTTATGTAAAATCTGTCTTCAATCCCATACCCACAGAAGTGCCCTTATGTGTTTCTACTAAGGCAAAGTCAAAAGAGCTTCCTCCTAAAGTTTAACAACAAAAATAGAGATCAGAATATTCTCTGCAGTTCCATCCCCAGGAAAAAAGTTTGGATCAAACACAATTGGACTTCCCAATAAAACAAAATATGATGGGGCTTCCTTGGTGGCGCAGTGGTTGGGAGTCCACCTGCCGATGCTGGGGACACGGGTTCGTGCCCCGGTCCGGGAGGATCTCACATGCCGCAGAGCGGCTGGGCCCGTGAGCCGTGGCCACTGAGCCTGCGCGTCCAGGGCCTATGCTCCACAACGGGAGAGGCCGCAGCAGTGGGAGGCCCGCGTACCGCAAAATAAATAAATAAATAAATAAAAATTTTAAAAGCATGGTATTGCCTCACTCTCAGATTTTTTGCTGTAATTTAATAAAATGATACATGTAGAGCACCTAGCACAGTGTCTGCCACTCTAAATTTTTGTCCCTTCCTTAACTTTGCTCCTTATGCCTTTTCACCTTCTCTCCTTCACTCTAAGCTTATTCAGAAGATTGTCAAAGTTGAGTCCTACTCATCTTGTCACATTTAGCTACCTGAAAGCCTAATTCATCACCCTTTGCTAAGCCTATCATCAACCCAATTTTTTGCCTCACCTTTCGACAAGAACTAAAAGTGCAGAAGCAGACCATATGGCCAAGGTTCACTACTGGCTCTTGGAAGCTAGTCAAAAGCTAACATAGAACTCTGACAAAGCTCTGCAGGTATTCTAAGCAGTTCTTTTGGCTGTGATCACCTCAATGATGGGGTTAAACATTATAATATTAAAATCCTGGAGATATATTTGAGGCTGATATGCCATTTATGGAATGAATAATCACATTTACGAACAAGGCTCTTGGTAGTTTCTAATATCAGAATCCAAAGCTTAGAATATGGGTGTAGATAAGGTTTTTCTAGCAGTATAGCTCATTGCTAGACTATTTAGAAGTAATTAAGGGCGAACTGATAGGCTGCATAGCAAGGGAGGAAGAAGGACTTATACTAACCCTCCATACCTACTCTACTCCCACTAGCCTAATCTCTACTAGAGCTAATTCTGACAAGGCTAGGATATAATTTCATTGGGAGAAAGGAGCTCTGACTTTCAGAGCTGATGATGAAGATAGTTGTTCTAGTTCTGTCCACAGTTAAAGTTGTTTCTGGTTAGTCCACACTTTGTAAATGATGCAAAAAAGGACATGATAATGTTGAGACCAACCATATATAATTATATTCTGAAGTTGTAAATAACAATTTATATTCAAAGTTTCCTCAAAAAAATTTCTTTTAGCAAGAAAGAGGCAACAGCAAACTGGAAATTTCAAGCTTAAGATTCCCCTTGATTACTCAAAGAAGAAAGCCAACACAGTGTACAGACTTCAGATTAGTATCTACTAGTATTTATTGGCCTAAATCAAAGGTCAACAAACTTTTTCTTTAAAGGGTCAGATAGTAAATATTTTAGGCTTTGGGGTCAAAGGACAAAATTGGGGATAATATGTACTACTAATATAACAAGAGAATAAACACATTTCCACAGAATTCCTATTGACAAAATTCAAACAACTGAGTGCAATAATATAGGTCTATTAATGAGAATATACAGAATTCTTTTGTGGGGAGAATAACACTTTACTTAGTTGGGATTCAAAGTTAGTCCTCCAAATCATCCAAATCAATTGCAAATGTTCTTCTGTTAATGCTGATCTAGAATATAATTTTACATATTTCATCTTAAAAACGTCTTTTGACACAGATAAGAAATATCAAGTACTGATATCCATATCCATGAGAATATGATTCAATTGACTATATTCTTCACTAAGAGGATGCAGGGAATTGAATTAGATTCTTCTCTTGATATTTGCCATTTAGCACATCATTACATTGCAGATTAAGTTTGAGTGGTAGCTCTTCAATTGCATAGTTAAATGAAGCTTTAAATATGTAAATTTTTTGCACTTGCATCAAAGTCTGAAAAATGCTGTTGGAATCAAAGTTTGAGCTGAGAAAATAGATCCACCGGAAACTTGTGTGGGAATGGAGAGCTTCCTACTTGTTTTAACTTTTGGCAGCATGGGAAGCATATAAAGCAATTGAAATTATTTGTGATAAATATTAGTTGTCACTGATATGACTTTACAACAGTATACGTTCCACATATAAGCACAGTTCTGCCTTGTAATTATAGTTTGAACTCAGAAACTTTATCAATTCTGCAGCAAAAGCAAATTTCCAGAGCCATTCAGTGTTCAATAACAGTGGATAAGGGTGTTTTTCTCATGCAGAAACAGTTCAAATGTGAGCCCTAAGCTCAAAAAATGGTAATAAAATTTTAGCACTTCTGAGCCATTAAACTTCTATGTGATAGAGCAAGTCATGATAGTCAATTTCTATTTCTGACAAAAATGCACAGAACTAATGGTTCAAGTGGGAATGAAGTTTCACCGTTGACACTACTGCTTCAATAATCCATGATGATTCAAATATTTTCTGCAAAGTACCTACTTATAAATAGCACAGTAAATAACCACGGGCTTTAAACAGCTTATATTTTCACAGTCTTTGTAAATCTGTCCAACTTAGCCTTTTTCAACCTATACTTATTTTTATCATCACCATTTTTAACACATCTTAGCAGATTTCACTTCAGGTCATACTGAATTAGTGTTTTCTCAAATTTTTTGAAAATGTTGTTGCCTCTTGTTGTTCCACATTGACTGTTCATATAGGCTTATTCTTCAGTCACTTCAAACAGTACTGACTTTTCAAATAAACAGAGCAGTATCGGTAACAACCTGTCAACTTGGCAAGAGCCAAGAAAAAGCACTCAAAATCATTTGTCTTGTTTATCAATTCACCATAAGATGTTGCTTCTAATGCCCTCAACTCTTTGAGAATCTGTTCTCATTGAAAGTGTTAACAGTCTTAAACAAATTTATTTTCTCTGGGTACATTTTTTTCAGTTGCTGCAATCAAATGTGATTTAATTAACTCACCATGGTAAATGGACTGGCTAATAAATTAGCCATTCAGAAACTTTTTGACTCAAGTCTCATCTTCATTTTTTAAATTTTCTAATTCTCCCTAGATGGGAATATTGTGATAGGTGCTTAGTAACGTAATATCTACATATACTGTATTCTTTTAGCACAACTATAGCATCAACACATAATAAACACAATGTTTTGTCAACTAACTTGATAACAAAATAATCCACCCACTCTACTATGCTTTAAAAGTACAACATTTGAAGTCACTTTTTTCTTCTCTTATTGTATTGACATGATGGGTATGCACTGGTCAGTAACAAGTAAATAGAACTAAATATTACAGTACAGCAGTACACATAGCACTCAAAATACTGTTGAGTTTTAACTGCAACACTGCAATTTGGAATGGAACAACCAGGAATGCAAAGTGAAGAGAGCGCCACATACAGTCACTGTCTCAACTACTCAACTTTGACATACAAGTGCAAAACAGCCATAAACAAGACAAACAAATGAGCATGATTGTGTTCCAAAGGAACTCTATTTATAAACACTGGAATTTGAATTCCATACAGTTTTCAGGAGTCATAAAATATTCTTTTGATTTTTTTAAACACTTAAAAATGTAAAAATCATTCTCACAGGTCATACAAAATGAGAGTGAATTAGATTTGGCTCATAGGCAGTAAATTGCTAACCCCTAGCCAAAACCCATCAATGGAGTGAGAGATTTAAAAATCAGAACGTCCTAGGGAAGTTTTTCCTTCACTCTTAGGACCACATTTTAGACATAATGAATCATAATTCTGTGACGTAATTTGAATGAAACAGAGGATCATATTTGTGGACAATAAAGACCCAAACTATGAAAGAAGACGATCTGATAGGGACCATAACAAAGCAATTTCCTTCAGCCTCACCTGGCTGAGCATTTCTCCGTAACTTAATGGGGAATAATCGGAAATTAACACTAGAAGCACACAATAGTTATATCTGCATATTATTGTACTTTACTGTACATATTTATACCTAAATTAACCTTAGTTAATTATTGAACATTGCATAGTGTGTCATTTCTAAATATTTCTCTGGTCTTTATGTAGCCTCAGGTAGCGAGCCCCTGGGGCATTGAGACTAGAACAGAAGAGAAAATAAATAATCATTAACTGTAAATACTATGGCTACCCACTGTATTTGGTACTTCGTATGTTTCATCACTTCTCCCAGCCCTGGGTAGATACTATTACCTTAAATTACAGTCCCTCCGGGTAAATAACTTATTATAGGCCAAACTGATAGATGGCAGAAGAAATATTCCATACCAGCTTTGTCTGCTTCCAAAACCTATGCTGTTTCCTGAATCCAATAAAGCCAATCAACATTATAGTAAACGTTCTGTTGTTCAAAGCGTGACCAATTTATTTCTTAGAGTTTTTAAATAATTTTAAATAACATTAAGTATTGATACTAAATGTATCTTCTGTATCAGATACAATTTTAAAGTCATAACCATAGAACAGTGAATGTTACAAGAATTAACAGAAATTGGATATGTACTGTTCAAACTCTTAAAAGTTCTATATTTCAATAATCATAAAAAACCTAAAGTAAAATTCATTAGCTTCATAATACAATAAGTGGGTAAAAAATTAAATATTTTTCTATTGATAGAATTATAGCACATTAAAAGTGGGGAAAACATCATAGAGATAATCTAACCCAGCCTCTTAAATTTACAAATGAAAGTATGAAAGGCCACAGAACTAATGGATGGAAGAGGTAGGACTAGAGCCCAGATGACCTGATTCCTAGCACAATGCTTACTTCTATTCTTTATTTACAATCATAATTCTCAGAGGAGACTGTGTGAACGCTTCACTATTTTCTACATAAAGGTATAAAAACTGACTTTCCAGTATGTGAGTAAATTGAGTTTGGCTAACCAGAAATGGCCCTGAGTTGTGACTTTAAAATAATCATGTTTATAGTTTGCCACTAGTGGTTATCATTGCCAACCTAAATCAGTATTATTCATTTATGTATCAAACAATAATGAGTTCAAGCTAAGTAATAAATAAAACAGAGCAAATATCTTTAGTAGCTCAGGATCTAGTGAAGAGATAGACACATACAGATCATTTTATTATAGTGTCCTAAGTAGAAAATAGAAAAAGGCACAGTCCTCTTGAACTAAATATATTGTTATTTAGTATAATGCTTAAATAAAGTAGGTCCTTTACCAGCAAAAAAGAACTTCATAAGATCACATCTGAGCAACTGTACTAATGAATATAAGAAATAGGTCAGTAGACAAAATATCTGACATAATGTGTACTATATCTATATTTAAGAGATACTATGACTGTATTTCCAGTCATGTTATGATTTTCACCCAAATTTTCAAATACCTTTTACTCTCTGACTTGCTTTGTACTCTTTAGGAGGTATTTTCTGATGAACACAAGTTCTTATCAATATAATACAATTTACTGATCATTTGCTATATTGTTACTGTTTTCTCCTATTAAGAATTCTTTTCACATTCCAAGTCATGAAGATTATTTTCCCAAATTATCTTTTAGAAACTTTATTTTTATGCTTTCACCTTTAGATCTGGTATTGATATCTGGGAATAGTGTAAGGTATGAGGAAAATATAAATATTTTTTCCACCAGCATATCACAATTGACCTTGTACCATTCATTGAAAAGACAGTCTCTCCCCACTGCTTTGCTGTGCCTTTCTAAATCCAAGTGTCCACACATCTATGGTTTTGTTTCTGGATTCTCTATTCTGTTACATTGATGTATTTGTCAACCTTTGCACCATTAACTCAAAATCTTAATTATGGTAGCATAAGCATTCTTAATATCTAGTATAGCAACTGCTTTCACTTTATTCTTCTAAAAGAGTGTCTTTGACTGTTCTTGGTTCTTTGCATTTCCACATAAATTTTAGAATTAGCCTATCAGTTTACTTAAAAAATAAACTGCTGTAATTTTCATTGGGATTACACTGAGATCAATTGGGGGAGAATTAACAT